>NW_024881296.1:38995156-40195156 GCF_018691265.1 Tyto alba | reverse complement strand
CCTCTCAGGTCAGGCTGTGGGTGAGAGAAGGGGCGTGAGTCATGCTGATGTTTAGAGTGCAGTTGTGATAAGACTGTTCATGCATATTGTTTAAAGTTTCCAGAATTTTTATTTAAAATAAAATTATAGATGCTGAAGGAACTGAACATTTTTCGTGTACTTTCAGTTTTCACCTACAAATATGTATTTATTTACCAAAACCAAAGAGAAATACAAATGGTGTAGGAGATATGGAAGTGATGAGTAAATATAAAATCCTTGCAATCATGCAGAAAAGCAATACTTTAATTTCCTGATAATAAATAAATAGAAAACTAGTCAAGAAACCACTCTAATGGTGAGATATAATGTAATATGAAATAATCCTGCTAAGAAACTAGTGGAAGATCCTTCCCTTGGGAGTTTTAAAAACAAACTGAAAAAAATGGTAAAAATATACTGTTAGGCATTGCACTTAACAAGGTGGGCAGACTAGGTGACCTAATTAAGCGTTCAGACATGACAGGGTGTGCATTACGGACTCATAATGACATACTTTGGTGCATTTAGATGTACGACAGAGTGCACGAAGCTGTTAAACACTGAGGTGTGTCATCACTAAACTTTACAACCCGTAGGTGTCCTCAAATTATGTTTCTAAAATATTAATTTCCAAAGGTAAAATATTATCTATTAAAAAGAAAAATGTTCCCCAGATGAAGCAATCACTTTTTTTTTTTTTTTTTAATGCACTGGAAGGTCATGTCAAGGGAAATTGTCTAGACAGGGTTTATTGTTACTAATTCTTGATGACGGTAATAATTAATGCTGCTAAAAAAATTGTGGTAGAATGCAAACATTTCATCTTTAAGGTTGAAATTGAAATGCATGTGGAAGGAGTGGCTGCTTGGGAGAGAAGACTTACATCCCTGTTCAGTCCTCCTGCTACCCTTCCCTCTGAAGGCAGAAAGCATTGGGGAAGAAGTGCTGAGAAGGTTGGGCTCTTTAACGACCTGCATCTTGTAACCTTAAGACCCAGAATTTTCTTAATGGGTTTCAGGAGTGTTTGTTTTTTTTTTTTTTTTTTTTTTCCCCCATTTTCACATGTAACCCCAACCTGTCAATCTGTCTGTTAGCCCCCTGAAACAGAAAACTAGTGAACGGCAGAGGTGCCTGTCAGCAGGTTTGCAATGTGAAAATACTTGTGCGCTACTACTCCAGGCAAGAACAGTGATAACATTTCCTAGTGGCACCTTCGCTATGCTGTACCTTTCCAAGTGCTTTATCGACAGTTATTTCTAAAAGTAAGCTTAGTCCTTGCCGTAGGAAAATCAAGGGAAAAGCTAATGATGACTTCTGGCAGAAGGGAAATGCTTGCCATTACTCTGCCCTGGCCACAGCCAGCTCCAAAGCATTTCCACTGGGTAGCGCTGGTGGGCCCTGAGCCTGCTCCGTTCCCTATAGGCCTGTCCTCTCCCCAAAACCAAATTAAATTTCAAGTCCACAGCACTTACTTTAATTGCTCGGTAACTTAAAAGTCTGTGTCCCAAAGGCCAGCCTCACACAAGCCCACTTGTGTGAACAGACCTGACAAATCACCTGTGTTTTTGAAAGGTTTAGGTCTAATTACATTTTAATTTACTTTATTATTTAAGTAGATTTAGTAAGCCTGGGACACTCCCTGGCAACTTGTATTTTTTTTAGTGGGTGACTTTCAAAATGTTGTTATTAACTGGGGTATTTTTACTCCTGACAAAACATTTACAATTACAAAGAAATATTGTGGGTTTTGTTTTTTTTTTTTTTTTTTTTTTTTTATTATTTTCTAAACATGTTCCTGAACTGAGAAGGGACAGGAAGTATACCAGGATTTCTGCAGGATTTTAAGATTCCTTGAGCTGAACAAGCAACTATTGAAGTTAATTTGTCATTTTAAATGTGAAAAAGACAAACTAGGAAGGTAGTTATTGTTTTTTAAAAGGAAAATTATTCAGAATTAATTTCCACCTTAAAGTATCAAAGACTTGATTAGAAAAAAAGCAAAAAAACTAAACTGGTAGTTGTTCTTTTTTTATTTTTTTAAATTCTGTCTGAAACCATATGTTTCTTTCTCTATGTAGTTGTGCCTGACAGAAACAGATTCGTTACATATATAAGTAGAGCACTGAAAATTCATTATTTATGCAGAGGGCTGGTCAGTCATACTATATTTGTATTTCTTCCACACACAAAGAAAGGGTAGTATAGCCAGTCAAATCCCATCACATTCTGCTGATGTTAATTCTCCTGCATATTCCATTTTCAATGTCAGCACTGTCTCCATTATGTCACTTGAAACCCAACATTTTCTTAAAGTCTGTGTTACATTTCCTCCTATGACCTCACCACGCATCCACCCAAATACCTTATCCAAAATTTAAACGAGATTATCATCTGGTGACTTCATTATGAACTTGACCTTATCTTTCAACAGCTCTCTTGGATCGAGTGTTGGCTGAAGCTGAGTTTTCATCATCCAACTGACTGGGTGGTGCTGGTTTTATTTTTTTTCTTTAGCACTTAGGTTTTACTGCAGGTCTATATACATATTATACAGCTACAACAGTTGCCATTTCTATTCAGCTATCCATAAAGCACATATTCCCCTGACCTCGTGGTTAGGTAAACAATTTTATTCTCTCATAGACTTAAGTACCTTCTAAATTTAAAGTGTTTAGAAATACTAGATAGTGTAGCAAAGAAGGCATTTTTGAAGACATTTGTATGTGAATTCTCAGAGTTAGGAGACAAAGAACCACACTTCTCTCAACAAATAGTTAACTTCTGGGCAGGCTATAATCACAGAGGTTACCCAAGAGAAGCAATAGCAGGAAAATGCAGAGACTCCTTGTTGTAATATGAAGAAAACAAATGTATCTTAGTACTCAGTAACAAGAATTAGGACTTAGTGATCCCAAAAGAACATTAATATTCCGAAACAATTAGTTACTATTGTGTCTACTTTCTAATGAAACCCAGTAATGACTTGCCTGTGTTAATTCTGATAATGTAACCGAATATGATATAATTATAAAGTTATACATTCATATGAAAATAGAATATTTTGGTGAAAGGCTCCACTCCAGCATTTGAATGATAATGCAGTACTTCTATTTGCAGGGCTCAGTCATTGGCACATTCTGTTCATTCAGTTTTGGGGCAAGAGGTGCCCTTATCTAGGCATGTCCAAGGAATATTAGTGTTTCCAAAGCAGAAGGAGGTAAGCAATAGATTGCGGAGAGAATTTTGAAACTACCTTGTATTGGAAGCTTTTGATAGGAAATATTGGAAGAAAAGAAGAAGGAGTTGGACTTGCATTTCACTTCACCCTAAAGAAAAGTTTGGGGCAAAAAAAGGGTCAGGAGTCAGAAAATCCAGCCTTCTGCGAGGCAACGTTAAGGACAAGGGTTTTGCACAGAATGAGACTGACAAGGCCATGAAGCATCTAATCTTCTCGTGAGCTGCATATTGCAGCACAAGAGGAAACCTGGGAGCTTTTCTAAGTAGTGGATATGTGCGTGCTTCTATTTTCACTTCCACTCATCTTTTTCTAAATTTTTTTCAGTTGTGTTATTTGTTAAATACATTATCTATTTTACTTTCACCTTAACCTAACTCACAGTGAAGGTGATCTTAATGTAATTAAAAATTCAAAGGCCTTTCATTCCTTGGAGTAAGACTTGTTAGAAGTAGGGTAATGAACTGTCTCATGAATAGGACTGTGTCATCTCACGTTGTCCAGCTTTCAAATGTTATTTCATGGAATATTTAAATTACAATGGAATGTGCCTCTGTATAGACCAGTTTGGGAGCTGGTAATTCAACAGTTTGTTGACAATAGAAGTTTTTCAGGACTAGTGCTATATGGAAAATTTTCTCATCTTACAATACGACAGTGGTGAGTGTGACTCAGCCACATGGAATCAAAGGAAGTATGAAGTCAAATTAATCTAGAAAATCTAATATCAATTACAGGGCCAAATCTTCTATGGACGGGAAAGGGATCTGCACAATGCAAAAAAGTATCCCAATGACAGAGTAGATCACGCCATACACAAAGTGCCTTTGTGGCTCTCAGTTCCCACTTTTTATGACAAAAGGTTGTCTTCAGAATATATGGGATGCCATGGAGACTGAGATAAACCCCTTAATCCCTGCTTTGCTGGTGCTGACAGAACAGTTCTCTAGATGTACAAGGTGTGGGATGTTTAACACACAGGAAGCTGGGGACCGAGGTGGTCAAGGAGATGAAAAGTTGCTTGTCTGTAGCAGCCCAACTTCCCCTCATAATTATATTGCAGGATATTATTTTGCTGAACTGGCTTTAATTCAACTTCAAAATATGGGCTTTAGGGCCTGCTTATCATGAAGCACGTGACTTTACAGAAAAACACCAGCGAATGCTTTTAGGCCTGGAATAGAAGAAAGTTAGCTCATTTAGTAACCTGAGAAAAGGTTTATAGCCTACACATTAGCTACACAAATGTAGGGAAGTGCAAACCCTCTACTTTCTATGCACTTGTCTTAAAACGCGGAGACAACTCCAAGAATCTTCTTGGACAGAGTTCCATTTTATTTTACTTTTCTTCTACTTCTCATTCAATACACTTCTAATGCCACATTCTCCTTGTGATGTTCTTGATGAACACCAATATTTTTTTCTGCTAGACTTGTATCATCAGCTTGTGCTTGTCTGCTGTCGGATTATACAGATCACAGATTTCTGGTCCATATCTGTACAGCAAGGATGGTTCAGGTAGGTGTGTTAGCTAAAGTACAGTGTCTCACATACTGCTGTCAGCACTGCCTGGTGCCAGCGGTGGACTTCTGAGAGACCACACTACTTCTCTGTGGTCATTGATATGTTTCAATTGCAGAGGGTGCTAACTAGCATGTGCTCAATTAAGGGAATGAAGGGAAATTCTCCTTTACAGGTTTCACATCTAGCAGAATTTCTCTCGGACTAATTCCAGTCAGAGCTACCATCCTTGCTCTCTTCTTCTGGGTGTCAGGAGGGTCTTCTGCTGGGCCCGGCCCTGGTGAGAAGAGGGGAAGGTGTTACTGGCATCCCCAGTCAGGGGCTCACTAAGTGTTAATGATATAATGCTGCAGCTAACAAACCAAGCAGGACCCAAGCTGAGTTCTGATGAAGCCAGTGATATGTCTGTGCTCTGAGTGCCTAAGGGGACACTGCAGTAGTGTGTCACTCAGACTTGTTCATAATTCAGGATAACTCATCCCCCAGAGGCAGAACAATGGAGATCTAACTGAATTAACCATTTTCTGTAGCCTAATTCTGCAGCTTTGACAAATTTTCTGAACTGCGTCGTTGCATATTCCTGGTGGAGATCCTGTAAAATCTACAGAAGAAGGCAACAAATACCTGATTCGGCTTATTTATATCTTAGTGCAGTGCATTTCTTTGTGACTGTAAATTAAGGATAAGATATATGAAAAAGACACTTCTCCTTGATCTCAAAGTGTTGTTGACTTCTCTTATTCTCCTCCTTGTAAGTAACGTACTTTCATTTCTCTCTCAGGAGAGATAAATTGATGGTAATGCTGCAAGACAAAATAAAGTAATTATGTTTTCAACACAGATATTAACTTAAAGGTGGTTTCTTACAGGCTAACACATTACTTTCAGTTTTACTTTAAAATAACATTGTAATTGACTACTATTATTCTGCTTCACTTGTAAGGTACGTGTACTAAGTAAATGCTAAAAATAGTTGTTCCTATTGATAAATACTCAATTACCAATAAAATTCAAGCTCAGAACTGATGAAACTGCTTCTTAGATAGTACTCCAATTAATCCACAAGGAGTTGATTCCCAAAGCAACCTCTGCAGTCATTAAATAGTATCTACTTACTGTGGAATTTACTGATCAGGGCAATTAATCTCCTACAAACATCTGCTTTGACTCAGAGTACACACCTCTCCTGTGTACGCTAGAGAAGCATTTATCTGGTTTTATGTTATTAGGTCTTGGTTTAAAGTCAACAAAAAGATGCACCTTGATTTAGCAGACTTTGGATTAGGTCCTTGGCTGCTGTGATAAACAACAGGGAAAACTCTACCTTGTTAGTCCTGTGCTGTCTGGAATATGATCATGCAAACTGTACACAGTGTTTGTACTGCTTCTTGCAGCCTGGTAGGGCCCAGGGCACAAGAAGGCTCAGCTGTGCTGCATAATGGAAAACAATGAATAAAACAAGTCCATCAGGGTCTGTTGCGTGTGATACAGAAATGCCACCACCAGGAATCCTGTTTCAGCGCTGGGATTGCAAGGCTCAGGCTATTCTCCGACACTCCTGATTGTGAACTTAAGCTCGTGCATAGATAAAACTTGGATCCAGCAGTCTATTCCCCAAAGCTCCGTGGGAAAGTACGTGTTTTGTATTCCAGCCCCGGAAGGGGTACAGCTGTATTCATGATGTGTTCCATGTATCACTAAAAAACGCTGCTGGACGTGAGGCTTCGTGTCCCTAGCACGGATGATCGACAGAGCACATCACCTGCTCACAGATAAACGAGAGCTGCGTCTGTTTGCCAGACATGAATCTGCGTTTCTAATGGACGTGGGGCATAAACTTGAAATTACATATGGGATTTTTAGACCATAAACTCCAAAGGATGCTTATTGACTTATTTTTAACAGAAAAATAATGCTGGCAAAAAAAAGTGATTGTGAGTTCATCACACACAGAAAAAAAATCTGCTGAAATATCTCAAAGTTTTTGGTAGGTCTTTGTTTTACTTTCATTACGTATTAAAAATAAATAGAATTTTGGTGTTTTACAGCATTGCTTTGAATACTTTGCTGAATTGCTGTAAAAAGACCTGAACCAAACTTTTGGATATTAATGGGAAAAGAAACTAAAATGCAGACAAAACAGTATGACAAACAGTAAATAAGAATAAGAGTAAATACATGAACTAAAAGTAATTTAATAAATAAAAATAGTGCTCTATTGATACAGAAAGCCATGGAAAGAAGGAAGAATCTTGTTAAATACAATTAAGGTGAGACTCAAACAAAAAGAAAAAGTTAAGGAGTGTTCATTGTCAATTGAAGATATTCAGGTCAGTCCATCAGTCCAGGCTATGGATCCCTTTAATCATGTTGATATATTGAACTGCAGGCATTGGATTCAATGAAGATAATTCTGAGATTCTTTGTATTAATACTATGTTAATAGTTTATTTTAAAATGTTGGCCACAGGAAAATCATTGTTGTCTTTAAAAGTATCCTTTAGTCTACCGTTCTACTTTGTACAAATATGTTTAAAACAAATGCATAAATGTCAAAGGGCCTTGGTAAGACAGGGACTTTGAGTAGAAATTTTGTGTGAGTGTCTTGAAATTACTTGGAAATCCAAAGTCCTGGCAGCCTTTCTGGATTCAGCTCACCTTGGATATTGAAAAAGTTGACTGATTTGATAAGAAGAAACAATATTTGAATATTTTAATGTATTAAATTCAATATTGGATAGTAATTAATTCCAGGCTAATATTAATCTCAGGATTTAGCCTCTTAATTTAGACTCTCAGTATAATTGCAGTATAGACTGGAGAAGCTCCATTCCTGTTGCTGGACCCACACACCTTTACACTATCTGGAGCTCTAAGCTCAGATACAGACACTTATGCACACCAAAAACCTTTTCACATTAATATCCCTCTGAAGCCTGCAGAATAACAAAGGCATATTTATGCTTCGATGGGGTGATGCATAATTCCCACCACGTCATTATTTCTGAATATGTTACCTACCCAGAGGTCACTTAAAAATTCCTGCTCGCTGCAAGTCTTGTGTTCAGGAAAGAGGGTGTCAGAAACTCTTAGGTATCTCAGGGGATTCCATCCTTTCTGAGCAAACAGAAAACTGTGGTGAACAGCAGCCAAGAAGTTGCCTAATGCAAAACTGAAACCAAAATTGCTTTTCTGAGATGAGGTAAGAAAGAAAGGGCTGAGAGAGAATGTTTGCCTGATCCAAACACACTGGCAGCTAGTTTGGTATTTTTATTTTGGATTGTGGATCCAAAGCATAATCCTATTTTCATTGGCATTGAAGATCTTAACCAGCATAGATAATTCTTGGCTTGGATTACGTTACCAAAAATCTCAACAGTTTGTCAGTTAGTGAACTCAAGCAGCTGCATTTCCTTTAAGAGAGAATTACCTGAAGATAGATTGACAACAGTGATCTGTTCCAAGTCAGTTTCTTCTATTATTAGACCATTTAGCTATTGTTTTTCTCTGTAACACTGTTTTTTATTACAGTTTGCACACTTTCCCAGAAATGTAGCAAATCATGTACAACTTGTAATGAAATGGAAGCCTCCAAGCAGTATTAGAAGTCATTGAGAAGGCAGTGAAAATGGAATTTTATTTTTTTTTCACACATTGAAAATACACAGTAAGACAATAAAATCACAGATAATTTCCTTACCTGTTACACTCTAACCTAGACAAGTTCAGCAAGTTCTGAAACTTGGGCGAAAGGGCAAGATAAGAAGTAGCTAGTTTGGGCCAACTTGTGTATATTCATGAGGCAGGATTGCTGGCAATCGTTTTTCACAGTAAACAGTTAGAGACACAAGAGGAATGTGCTTGGGTGTAGTGGGCCACTTGCCTGGAGTTTAGTATGAGAAATCCAAGGAAGAGCTTTCTTGTTGGTCTTGAAAATGAATTAAATAACAAGGTAAGATGAGTCAGTTGGAGTAATAAACTAAATAATAGTAATAATATTAATGATAATAATAATAGTATTAATAACAGTAATAATAATAATAATAATATTTTAGCTTATTATTAATAACTATTATGTCTATCTTTGTTGAGATATTATTACTCTTTCTATTTGTAAATATTTGCAAGATACTAAAACACTCAGATAGGCTACATAAATGCCTTAACACAGGTAGAAATAACAGATCCACCACTTCTTCAGGAAAAAAACCCAAAACCAACATACATTTTTCTGTTTGATGACACTTGTTTTAGCTGCAAACTGTGGAGTTGTGTCTGTTCTTACTTCCTGATAGAGTATTTCTTTGCTCTGTTCATATGCCCAGGATTTTATGGGTTGAACTAACTTGTTTCTCCTTTACTGTATCTGGAGCCCGGTAGCTGGAGAAGAGTAAAAGAAAGGGTGGGAAGTTACTTATCTTGGTTATCCTGCACATCTGAAAGTATTTTGATATTCTGGGCCAGACTGATGACATGAATAGACATTCTCTTTTATCTTTGTCAAAGAATTTTTAGTTTTGAAATATCTGCTTTAAAAAATCAGATGTTCAGGAGGACCTGGGCTTAGGTTAAATCTCTCACATCCAGAACACAGCCTGAATAATTTTCCTCCAACTTCCAGCTTAGTGCAACTTGTTATGAAGATGTCAGTAGTTCATCTTTTCCTCCTTTATAAATGGTGACACAATGACTGACCAGAACCTTCTCTTTGCATTGATTAGTACTGCTTTACAATCACCAACCCTAGACAGCCATTTAAAAGAGACGAGATAAGAAATTTTGAAAACGACATAGTGAGAAAATGTCACCATTCTTCCTGCAGTCTTTGTACTGGCTCTTTGCTCCTGCAGCAAAGGGATTACCATGTAATTATGAAACACAAATCTGAACTCCGATAAAAGCTCAAGTTAACAGCAAAACACATGAAGCTCAATAAGCTGAAATTAAAAAAAAAAAAAAAAAAAAAAAGGTAAAAGAGAAGGAGCAAACTAATTTATGTGTGTTTAGCTTCAGTATCCAAGTATTATCTATTTCTCCCATATTTGCTGTGCCCTGTGTTTACTGTACATTCTGTGTAGCTGCAAAGACAAGAGAGGGCCTGGACAGCAGGAAATGTCACTGCTCACCCCAACCAGCAACCCTAACTGAGGGTGATAACAAAAAAAGAAGGCTTGATTCTAATGGGAAACTACAGGATTTCTCACATGACTTTTTTTCATGAGGTGGAAGTAGCAGCACAGTTATTTACATAGGTATTGCTGCCAGGGGATTCCCTGAAATGGTGAGACCTGGGAAACTCCTACCAGAGGGCCAGTGCTATAAACTGCAGAACAGACCTTATCTGCATTTGCTCCTCCTGGTTTGCATCTGGTTTTACATATGCTTTGGTCTCCACCCTGGCTGTAACTGTAATCAGGAATTTATTCTTAGTTCCTAACACAGAAGCAAGGCAGGAGTGTTACTCTTATGAACTTTTAAAGAGATGAAACAAATAAATGCCTTAATCTAGCTAGAGATTTATTCATGGGGTTTTTGCCTTCTTTAAAAAAAAAAAAAAAAAAGAATCAGAAATAATGCCAGCCTAAGAAAATGAACTTGTGCTTTTGCTACAATTGCAAAGAAAGATGCCAACTTTCAATAACGATACTGGCATTGCCCAGGCAACATGAGCAAATGCAGAAATGTAGGAATTCCGTTTCTAACTCAGTTGAAATCAGCTTGCTCGTGTCTATGGCATTCAAAACTGAAGTAACACTGCTGTTTTGATTCATTCATGTGCACATATCACATAACTGAGTTGTGGTGAGGAGAGGAAGCAGTGCTATTTCCCTTTAGGTTATGTGATTTGTGGAGGGAGTGTTGTTTCTGATTTTTTGTTGTTGTTTGTTACTGTATAAGATGTGTATTCTTCACTGATAAATAAAAGTCTTAGTAGAAATCTGTTAAAGATATATTTGAGTTATTCAAGTACGAAAAGGCTTGCAGAAATGTTGTGTTCTGCAAGTTAACTGTAATTTTTAGGAAACTTTCAAAATGTTTACAAATATAAAGTGTTAGAGGGAAAATTTCCCACCGGTCATTGCTGCTATAGTAATATTGTATGAACAAAAAGGAATATGTTTATTGATTTTGTTTTTCTTTTCCAGTCTCTGTAATCTGCAGTGAACCATGCACTGAATTTCTGCCTCTGGTGGTGTAATATTTCCTCTTCCATTATAATATGCTCAGAAAAAGGCAGAATACAAATAACATGATAAGAAGCAATTAGTCATAAATTTAGTCCGATTTTTCCCTTTCTATTCAGGATAATAAAGCACAAATGACCAACTAACGTATCTTATTTCTGAACTGATAGTAAGGGATGGTATAGAGAGGGGGCAGCGGGGACCTGACAATTTAGATAGTTTAAATTACAGCTTAATGGGCTAACTCCACACTAACCGAATGTTATATTCTGTATCCTCACTCTGTATTACTGATCCTACTCCCACAAGGATTCTCTTGCCATTCAATATTCAGAAAGTCCTTTTCTGCTTTATCTCTTAGGGACTAAATGACATACGTAACCTCTCCATACGAAGCCAACCTCCACTGGCTGCTGAGTTCTCCTCTTCACACAACCACCCAACGCCGAGAGACATAAAGAGCCTGAAAAGTGATATCCTAGCTGCGGTGTGGGGGTGTTTGCTGGGCTGCAGCAGGCTCTGCCAGACAGCCGTGGAAATCCCCTTCAAACTTGAATCCCTTGAAACTCCACTCACCAAGAGTAGTAAAGAAGCAGCTTTGAAGAATATCGTGTGGAGCCGTCCTGGTATAGGGAGATAAGACTTGACCTAAGAGATATCCTTCATGACAGATGTCTAAATCAGCATATTTTAAATAGTAGTCTTGGATCTAGTGCTGTTTCTAGCCCTTCTTCTCCCACCTCCTTAGCAGTGGCCCAGCAGTGAGTATCCACTATCCCATACCACCGTTGCTATCAACCCCTGTTTAAAATGAGCTGAGAAGATTCGGGTGCTTTTCATCCATTAAAACGCAAACCAGTTGGGTTGATCACAGAGAGAATAGCAGTTAATGAAGGACCCTGTCTTCGTGAGAGTTACTGGTGAGGGGTGCACAAGGAAGGACCCCGGTGCAGTGGTAGTCTCCTGTAACACCTTCCCGCCCCAGCGCTCGCCTCCCCGAGGCGCTGCCTGCGGCGCTGCGGGGGCCTGTGCGCACAGAGGGTTTCACCCTCTTGAAAATCTTAGGAAATGAGCAACCTGTACTGCAGCACCGTGCTTAGGCGTAGGAGGCCTCCGCTAGCACCACAGGCAGGACAAATGTTCGTAAGTGATTGAACTCTCTGCTAGGTTAAATTTGTTTTGTAATATTTATTCTGGTAAAAATCTCATAGCTTCGAGGATGCACTACCCAGGATGCACCCTATTTTTAGGTTTCCAGGTGAGCTATCTCACATAGGCACTTAATCCTTTTAGATGCTTTTCCTGAAGGAGATGTTGGCTTTTCCAGCTCCGAGGAACAACTTGTTATTTATGTTTTCTAAGAAGGAAGGTTCAGGTTCACTACAGCAAAATCAAAGTCATCAGATTTCCTACAAATTGACTCACAGTCTTTCTGCTTCTGAATATCTCAACCACTGAATCTTTAAAAAATGAAATAAGATGGAACCCAATTAAATAAAATGGAATTCAAAGTTATTTTCCTTTCCATTCTAAAAGATTGGATGGTAAATTCACATTTCTGTCCTATGTTATTATTTTTCCTCAGATTGCTCCTCTCTCCTCTGAGAGATCTTATTCTCTGGCTAATAATTCACTGGTAACCTCACACAAAAATTTGCAAGATATCAAAAAATACAATGCCTTTTTTTTATTTTATTTTTTTTTTTTCTTAAATACTGAATTATTTTAGGTCACCAAGAACCTCCTTTGAAGTAATTTTTAGTTTTATTTACATATATTTTTGCTTCCTCTAATGCCTGGGAAATCTGTTGGAGCTAAGAGAAGAGGTATTGTAACAGAAATAAGCCAAGTGTTTTTATGTTCATATGTTGACCTGGAGTTTCCCATTAAGCTACTGGCAAGTGAGAGGTGATTCTTTCCTTGCTGAATATTATATCTCTCCTGAAAAGAAGGATGGGTTTGACTCATGCAGGTCAAATTCATTCCCTGTGTAACCTCACTGAAATGGGAGGGATTATACTAGAAGTGCAGTGTTTGCTGCATGAGTTTTATGTTGGTTCGGTTTAGCCTCTTTCCTTCACTTGGGAGGATTCCTGAGATTCATTAACCTTTCAGAGCAAGTTTTATGCCAAATGTTCATTTTGTCTTAGAGGCCGACATAATTTAATATTCTCCACAGCAAACAAAGCGATAGTTCAATTTGAACAAAACCTTAGGTCATCCTGCAGCGAATCACTTACAGGTGGTTAATAGAAAGCGATGTAAGACAGAAAAGGAAATACAGCAAAATGAAAATGCTTCTGAATCTTCAAGAGAGGAACCAATTAGTAAAGCAAGTCATCATGGGAGAGATAAAAGCACTGAGAGTGATTCATCTAATTGCTGAGCCAGTTTTACACCAACATAGTCCAAATACCTTTATGGAGTTATGTTAGGGTAGCTGGCATCCCGAGCCAGCAGTTTCATTGCAATTTAATGATACACCTTGGACTTCACAAGTGTGTCTAGCTGGAATTATTTTCCATGAAGCTTGGAAGCATTATTCAAATAATGTAGTTGTTTCCATAAAACGTGCACTCATAAAGTTTGAATAAATTTAAGAATTTCTTGACACAAAGCCACTACAAAAGCTCTTTGGGTTTTTGATTTTCATAGAGAACCATTAATTTAACGACTCTCAACCTGGGATAGTATGCTTTTTCTAAGTAATAAGAATTTTTTTTTTGTACTAGCAAATAGCAAAATAGTTGTTTTTATATTCAGGTTGCTTAAGTCCCATATTAATTACAAGTCACAAGCATATTAGTAGCCCAAAGAAAAAAAGAAAATTCTGTCCGCTTTTTGTAGATGTCTCTCCAAAAAAGCTCAACAAATACCAAAAGTTTAGAGTTAGGTTTAAACTTCAAAGCAATTGAAGAAGTCTACAGTGTGGATATATATGAGTTTGAATTAAATAATTAACACAAACTACACTCCCCCCCCCCCCCCCCCCCCCCCAACTCTACCTTGAAGTCAGACCATAAGTTAAGCATTCATTTAATAATCAATTCCTAATAGCTTCCGTCATCTGAACTGGACCAATCTGACTATTTTTTAGCCCAGCTCCCATTACAAACAAGGTTTATATGGTTACACTGTGCTCGCGTGCCACTAGCCTTGTCTTTCCATTTACTTCTGAATCTCTTGGCCAGTTTTAAGCCAAGTTAACTGAGGGCTGAGCTATCTGAGTTCCCACAAATTTTATGGAAATAGGAACTAAGCCAGAGGAGGGAAAGCTTATAAAAACCTCTGTAAATACCCCAGCTGAAGGAAAGCCTGCAGTGGGTGTGCTGTTAAGCACCAGAAAAATCACATGGAAGATGATAGACATTTTCTGACACCCTCCGTGTGAATGGAGCTTCATCTGGAGCTCCCAGGACGCGTGGCAGTGCCTAAATCCACACGAAACCACAGCGTGTTTCTTCTGGATCAGTGTTTCTTGGTGGTGCTACTGCCGGGTCCACAGTGCGGATCTGCTCTGTGAGAAGTGCCTAGCAAGCGAGCTTCCCCTCTGTTTGAATGTTTTTGTGCATTGTAACAAAGTAGGATTGTTTAGTCTTCTTTGGCTCTGGGAAAGGGAATAACCGGGCTGGAACCTTAGTGTCCATCCCTGGAAGGAGGACGTAGGGTCTTTCTCCCCACCGCAGTGGCCACCAGGTACCTGGCCCAGCACATTCAGTCCTTTTGCTGGGGGCAGTGGTTCCTGGCTTTTGTTGTCTGGAGGACAAAGGTTTTGCAGTTTCCTTGAAGGAAACAAGGTGTCAGAGGTCTTGTTTCTGGTTTCCCTGCCTGCTTCCCAATGGCCAGGGAGACATTTCTCTGTCCATTTTGCTGCTGTGGTCTAGGAAGTGTTTTCTGCCTGAGCCGCCTGCTTTCCCATTTGTGCAAGAACACTCTGCTCTCTATAATACTTTTTTAAAACACTAGAGAGGCTAGAGCATGAGTTCTGGACCCAAATGTCTATCCCATCTCCAAGTGAGTAAGACTTTCTGCCTCTATAGCCCTCACAGCCCCACTGGGAAATGCCAGTAGCACCAGCAGGATCACAAACTTGAGCATGGAATCTGCTGGGCTATGAAGGCACAGACCTTCACATTTGGTTTGAGGGCCATGGGGCATTGATTTCATGTTTACATAATTTTTCCTCTGCTGTCTGAAACCAAATAGCAAAAAGTAACGGCAACTCTAAACTTCACTGTAAAACACCACCTCCATTGTTGGGCACTGCCAAATTTTCACCAACCCTGCATATTTGCTTTGTTTAAATTCATTAAATGGCTATGAGTTGCTTCAGTGCTATCTGCAAGTGTTCGGCACTTTGCAGTGTAGAAAAAAAAGTGAAGACATAGTTAACTAAATGCCAACTAAATAAATGCTGGGAATAAACCCCAAGTATTAGTACCTGTCAGAAATAATCCTGGTTGAGTAATCAGTAGGAGTGTTGTTTTGCTGACATGCAATGTGTGAACAAATGCAGTAGGAAAGAGTTGTTATTCCTCTTAAGATAATTATAAAATGAAATTAAATATCTTTTTGAAATAAGCATCCATTCACAAAGGTTATTTTAGCTAAATATCAGATGGCCATTTCAAATCTTTTGCTTGTTCATTACTTAAGAAATACCAAGCAAATCCCACCCTTTCAAGCCTTGTTAAAACCTTCCTTCAGAGAATGCATGTAAATACAGCTCGGTTGATGTTCCAGAGGGTTTCAGTAAAGATTTTTCAAAGTACATGTGTACTAACTGCTTGTAGCTAACACTGAGATGTTAAAATCAGAAGGATTTTATTTTCCTCTTTGTTTTGTGACACGATTTTATGGGGGGGTTCACATAAAATATCACAAGGAATTTTGCTGTTGGGGGAAAAAAAGGGAAGAGAAATGAAAAAAGCTCTTGTAATTGACTAACAGCTTCATGTGAGCGTTAGTGTTTGAATGGGGGCTGAGACCTGAGCTGTTGCTGGATGTTAAATAAGAAATACATTTTTGATTTGTTTTTCCTCTTAGCTACAGCAATGGAGAGATGTAATGCAGTAAGTGCGTTCCGTTGTACCGTGTGTGACCTCAACGGAGAGGGAGAAAATGGGCTTTTGCTGTCAGCTTCTTGTCCCGTTACAGATTTGAGTTTTACTCCAACATTACTTCCAGTCTAATTGCATTTGACCCAGCACTCTTGCTGTGCTGGTGTCAGTCAGCATAACTGGAGGCCTGTGTAACAGCTAGTATTTATAGAGTAAGTATAATTGCTTGCTAAGCCCTGGAAGCATCAGCCTTACGAATTTGTGCATTTTCATTAAAATACATGGTTCTTTCCACTTGTCTATGGAGTCAAAACAGACAAGATATTTACGTGTCCTAAGTGGAAGACGTCTGCATTGAGAAATGAAGCTAGGGAAGTAAAAAGCTTGCACTATTTGGTGTAAGTTTAGATTAAAAATAATAGCTTGTGGTCAGCTGTAAAAACTTGTGCGTATGTTTACTAGCAAAATATTGAAACATGCAAATTAGCGACGTCTACATGTTTACATCTTAAAATCACGGAGATCTTTATGGTTGCACATCTTAAGGGATGGATGGGGATAAATGCAGTGCTCAACATGTAAAGTTTTGTGTTTGTGCCATTGTAAAGCAAAATATCTAGATCCGTTTTCTTGCCTTTCCATACTTGGTTGTTTTTCTTCAAGTTGAGAGGCCATTTGGCATTTCAGAATGAAAATCTGCAAGCCACGCTGGTATTCTGTTAACACCTGAAACCACACATGAGCTGGACCTGCGATAGTTTTGGACAGAGTTTTATTGCTACAGTTTCAGGATATTCTATCCACAATAAAGTGAACATATGCCTTTCTTATCTCTAAAGTGATGCCTGGAGCAAGTTGCAGTATTAGTGCTTTCAGGCTCAGTGCTGCATGGTTCCAAGTACATCTTTAAGGACGACCAGCAACCTCAGCTTGGGGCTTGTGTACCCATGAGAGCTGAAAACCCAGAACATTTTGCAGTAGCAAGCTTTGCATCATGCATATCCATTACTCGCCCAACTTAAGGAAAGACAGTGTGCGGGTTACAGCGCCAGGCTTGTGTATGCTGACCTCTGTTCTCTCTTTGCAGTCATTTTTATGTAAGAAATCAAAGCCAGATATCTTCAATATGCAAGCTGTTCCATTTTCACAATGCGACCTTTCCCTTCCTGTTCAAACTACAGCGTACCAAAAAGCTCTAAGGCAGCAGGACATCCACAGCGATGTGTTAATTCACATCTGTATTGAAAATTTGAAGGTTCATGTCTCTTTTCAGTAAAGAAAATTTTAAAAAGGGCGTGAACTGTAGAATTCTACTATTCATGACTCTGTTTCATAAAATCAAAAATGAGCCAGTACAAAATCCACCTATGGGGATCCTCTCCTCATATAGTCCCATAGTTTCCCTGGGATTCACATTCCCTGGTATTCCATGTCTTTCCCCTCAAAATAAATCTTATTTTCTGCATTTTAATTTTAGTGTAAGATACTGCCAGATAGTATCCCTCATTTGCCTGGATGCTCAGATGGAAGTTTTTAATTATTAAAGAGTCAATTATTTCTGGGTTTCTGGTAGGTCATGACTGTCTTTGTCATGGAATTTATACCCTTTTCCTAGTAAAAACTCTATTTTTGTCCTGGTACAACACTGAACGTATCACCAGAATACAGCAGTGCACACAGGGTTCTGTAAGCCCTGAACCTCCAAAGGGCTGCTAGATGAACGCAGCTGTGGTCCCTCCCATTATACAGCAGAGTGATGTGGGGCTCCTGTACTTTTTTTTTTTTTTTTCTCTGAAATCCTAGACAGAAAATGGCTGCATGCAATGCAAAGCATGTGCGCTGTAAGCCTGCTTAATTTCTGGATGCATCAGACTTTCAGCACACGAGCAGGTGAGTTTTCCAGCTCACGTACATCGAATCCAACAAATCCAGCATATGGAGAGCAGAACGGGCAGTCCCGGAGGATTCATTTTCACGTGAAGTGTGATACGTGTGGGGCTCGCTGTGTGCCAGCCTACTTCCCTGCACATCAAGCAGTCGGGTCAGATCTGCTGCCGGACTTTCCGCAGTCCCTTACAGACCCCGGCAGCAAACGGGCAGAGAGGGGCTCCTGCCCCGCGGCTGGCACAGTAAATGTGCTCGGGGCATCAGCATTCAACTGCTTCTGCAAACCGCATCCTTAGAGCCAAACGCATTCCCCTTCCCCGCGGGTCTGGATGGCCCCGTCCCGCGGAGGCCACGCGCTTCTGCTCAGCGGAGATGTGGGGGGCACAGAGGAACCTGGTTTCGGCCAGTGCCTCCGGAATGCTTTGGCACCCCAGGGAGTGAAGGAGCCCCTTGTGCATCCCGAAGTGGGGTATGAAGCAGGAGCCCACCTCTGTTCAGTAGCTTCCTTACCCACAAGTGTCTCCTGCCCGGCAGCACCCGGGCGCGACTCTGCAGCTTCCCCAGCTTCTCCAGCGCTCCCGACCGCGGTGTTTAGCGCAGGACCGGTCCCGAGGTTTCCATCTTGACTTCACGAACACAATTCTTACCCCAGCAAAAACAGTACAACGCCAGATGCGAGTCAAGGTTTCGCTCTTCACCTACTAAAACATCTATGAGTGTTGTGAAAGCTTGTAGCGGTACATTTTTAATGTGCATCGCATCTGTACGTCCCTAGAATGATCCAGCTATATGAACAACAGCTGAAACACCTCATTCTGTATGGCTGCCAAAGCCCTCTGCGTACATCACATTAGTCAACACAGAAGGAATTGGTTATTTTTATAAGGAAAATGCCACCAAACCCTTTTTCAAATATTTAAAATATTTTTTGGCAAATCCTATTTTTGTAATCCTTATACAGATGTTTTATACTGAAACAAAACATGACACTGTACGTGGTGAACATCCCAGAACCTGCCCTCTGATTTTATTAGCTCCTTTGCACAGGCAGATGAGACTTAGCATGAAAAAAGCAAATAGTTGTGACAGAAATCCACATTTCTGTATGCGATTGGCTTGATATACACCACACTGGCAATATCACCAGGTCTAAAATACGTGCAACTAAGGTAGCGAGGGGCTATGCTGCGAGGGCATAGCGTGGAGGCCCCCAGAAGGTGAGGTGGAAGGGAGGTGGAAGTGGTCTTTTATGGAACTGCTGGGAGCTGGTTTCTCTCCTGGTATTGACCGGCCGGCGGTGAGGCACTGGGGAGGCTGCAGGTATCCGTCCGCCCCTGCAATTCTGTAAAAGCACCAGCGAGCTGTGATCCGTGGGGTCGGCCTGACCCAAAGTAGGAACGATCAGCCCTGACTACAGAAGACCGTGCGCTGTTCATTTTGCTGAAGTGAGACACGTGCTGCCAGCAAGACTCCAAAGGCTGATACTTCTTTCTGCCCTAAGAGCCCAGACACCAGCCATCGCTCCGGTGCAGCCTTTCTTCTTTTAATTTCATTTTTCCTCTTGTAATCTTCAGTGCCTTGCCATTACCCGATGGATCAAACCACATTGTTTTATACTGTTCCAGAATACCCATGAATACAGTGAGTAGATTTACTCTAGGTTTACACCAGTAGCAGGATCCGGCAGTTCTTTGTGATGCCCTGAACACTTCCTTTCTCTGCCCTCCCAGCTGGGTAGCTTCAGAGCCTGGCAAAAGAGAGACACTATTTTTAATGTCTCTTTCAAAGAGAAATGTGGTAGAAGTGGCAAATAATAGTTGCTTTCAATACAGGAAGCAACACACAGTGCCACTGTTCCTGTTTTATGAACTATATTAAAAAAATCTCTTGATGTTGATTGTAATAATTATTTGTGCTACTCCAGTCTATAGACTTTTCATTTAAAAGTTTACTGTTAATCAGTGCTGTATTTAGAGCATTTTTTTGTGTGTGTGTGTGCATATGTCTGTGAATTTTAATATACTAAAGAACCTACTCAGTAGGGTGTAAAAGGTGATTTGGAAAATAAGTTTTTTAAGTGCCTCAATAAAATAGCATATATAAATAATACACCTAAACCATTTTTTAACAAGGCTTCTAAATGAAGCACTAAAATGTTAATTTTGCATGGATATACTTAACACAGAACAAATGCATTTATTTTTTTTTTCTGCAATTAGGCCTAAAATAGACAATTTTCCTTTAAATGGCAAAAGGTGTACATTGAATGCTAAGGCTACCACGCCACTCAAATTCCAGTCCCTGCTCTGAGGTAGAAAGACATTGCATACTACAAAGGTATAAGAAAAGAACTTCTTAATATGGGAAATTACATACCTTGTTCTCAGCTTTGTTCCAAGAAATGGGATTTGGGCTGATTTTGAAAAAAAACGCTGAAAAATATAATCAGCCAGAGAAAAGGACTGCGTGAGAACATGGAAATTTGGCAGAGAAACAAGAAAATGTAGGCACACTGTTATACTGAAGTGTTGGACGACATTCATAATAGGATGTTTCAAATATCAGCTAAACAAAAGTAACGATGCAATTAAATAAATGGTTCAAATTAAAAAAAAAAAAAATAATAAAAAATTATCAACCATCCTCTGAGACAAGAGATATAATGTGTAGGGATGTATGGTCCCTCACATTCCTCTGAGCTCCAAGCACTGGAATGCTCTGTGATGCCCAAGCTGTTGGAAGAGAAAGCAAACTCAGAGATGGACAAGGAACAGTGTTAGGATGGGCGCCTGAAGGCTTACTGAGCTGAGGAGTATCCACCTAAAATAAACAGCCTTTATTATCCTGCTATAGGTGGAAACCCGACACAGATAACTGCTGGCTGAAGCTTCTAATAATCACAGTTTGGGATAGCCAGTGCACTTGCCTCCACAGAAGAGATGTGTGGAGAAATAGCCGCTCTCTACCCTGGGGTAAAACTGCTTCCGTGAGTCAGATCGGGAGGTTTTGCATTAATCCTTCCTTGTGCAAACTATTAAAGCGCTGCGCGGAGCGTGCGTTTGCGTTGCCGCCAACTTCATCACATGCTGGGCCGAGCACGTGGGGTCTGTGCGAACCTGCTGAGAAAATCCCGAAGAAAGCCTGGTGCCCTAATGATGGCAGAGCTTGTGCCCGGCAGGGCTGCCGCAGGGAATAGACGAGGTGTGTGCCCGCTTCACACCCCTGCTTTGCTCGTTGGCTCCCTTTTATATTTGGGGATTTGAGACAAAGAAGCAGACACAAACCCATGCCAGATCTCCAGGAAGAAACAATTCCACAGGGATCTCTTCCCAGAGCTGCCTCTATCCCTAAGCAGTCTCCTATGAGACAAACGAACCCAGGAGCTCCTAGGCCAGCCTAAGAGGACGTTAATTATGGTTGCTGTAAATATGGTGCTGCTCTGGATTGGTTAGTTTTTGTTCTTTTCATCTTTACCTTAGAGAACAAGAGGCTGAGGAAGTGCATTCCCTGTCCCTGACCCACACCTTCCCGGACATCTGATCAGAGGAAGAGCTTCAATGCAGAGCAGAGCGAAGTCGGAGGGGAGAGGTGGTGGGGAGAAGGGGTGCAGAGCCAGAAAAGCCCTCGTCCACATAGGATCAGAAAGATCAAATAGCTGTGAAACTGCTCGTTTCGCAAACCGTGCTTTCTTTTTTCACAAAGGTGCTGTTTTCTCACAGAGATCAGGACACCAGAAATCCCCGCTCCATTATCTGCTGTTTGATGCCGAGCATTCAGCCAGGAGCTTATCTTTTTTGGTGAAAGACGATCCTAAGGAAAAAATGCATAGGTATTTTGTCTTATAATGGTGTCTGAGCCTTTTGACAAAAGGTACAGCTTCCTACCAGAGGCCCCTTTGAGTTTTTTTTTTTTTCTACAGGCTGAAATTATTATTCTACTACAGAAAATAAAGGGTTTGCATCCCTTCCCATAAAAATTCCACCCACTTTAATGGGAAAAGTGAAACAGTTATTCTTCCCCTTTCTGCTCCCCGTCCAGACCTTCACAATCCTGTAATGTATTTTTCCCGGAAAATAGGGAAATACCGGTGTTTTCCCGGCATGGCAGATGGAGAACTAAGGCAGAAGCTTACTAAGCATCGCAGGCTGAGCGGAACCCAGCGCAGCCGGGCCAGGATCCACAGGGGGGTTCATGGAGCTGAGCAAGGAGCTGCTCTCAAGCTGCTGCAGCGCGGCGGAGGGGGGGGCGATGCTCGGACGGTCAGGCCCCCACGCTGCGGGCGTCCCTGCAGACCCAGAGCTCCTGCTCCCGCCGTCGCCCCAGCGGCGATACCCAAGCGGGATCAGCTCGGGTCCCCCTCGCCGGGAGAAAGGATGAGGGTGACCTGTGGTTTTCTCGAGGCCTTTAGGACGAGGCATGGCGTAGTCCTGCCCACCAAGCACGGGCCGTGGGAGCTGCATGGTCAGCGCTGGAAGGCGAAGGAGGAGGGAGAGTCCAAAGCTACCTCCTCTCGCCTCCTTCCCATACAAAAGCCTTGCTCTCTCCCCCTCTTACCTGTCCCCCCCCCTCTCCGCTCCTCCAGACAAGCGAGCAGAAGGGCAGGGGGGGCAACGGCAGCTCCTGCCTGTGCGGGGGGTGTTCGAGGAGGGCTGCTCCGTTCACGGTGGAGAAAGGCGCAGGAGGGAGGTGGCCGCCAAGGCGGGGGGAAAAGGGTGGGGGCTGTGGGGAGGGATGGCTGTGTGAGCAGGGAGCCTCGCCTGGGTGGGGAACAGCGTGCCGGAGGCCGCACAACTCGGAGCTGCTCCCCCCCAACCAGCAGTCCGGGCTGGATTTCTCCTGTGAGCACTTGGGCGGCGATAATAATTGCCCTCCCTGTGCGACTGCGCCAGTACGGGGTGGCCACACAGCCGCTGACCTCCCGACGTGCTGTATCTCTTCTTTCCCCCCCCCCCCCCTTTGGTTTTGATCTGGGACTTTTCTGGATACAGTTCTCCTTTCTGATTATTCTGGAAGCATTTGGGGGGATTGGTAACAGTAATAATGTATGGTAAGTTTGGCTGGGAAAATTCTGTCTAGCAAAGAATGTTGAGGTTTTGAAACTTATTTTTGTTCTCTGTTGGAAGAAAATCAAAGTCTTCCAAAAACTGTTTTGGAAACTGAGCAGAGCAATCTGTTAGAGACCCACTAGGAGGTAGGAGGTCCTCATTTGGAGCTGACCACAACAGGCTTATGGGTCTGGGTCTCTCCTCCCCTAAATGTGGGCCCTAGGCAGGGACTATTTGGAGGTGCTGCTCCTTTGTGCCGCTTCAGACTAGAAATTCTATTCTGGACCTCATTACGGAAAACCAATATATTTTCATTAGAAAAATTTCATTGCAATATATTTGTATTTTCTTTTGAAAAACTCCAGGTCAACCTGAAATTGAGGCCATGACACAGAAATGAAGTACTCAGGTTCTCAACGTTAATTTCATTTTTCTTCTAAGTATGTATTAGGCTACATTGCTTAACTTGATGTTTATTTTTTTTTTTTTTTTACTTTTAAGATGTGCCATTTACAAAATAACAATATAAATCAAAAGCACAGCAACTGAACTTCTGCGGTAAATGGCCTGGCTCGCCTGTCAGCCACTGCTTGCCAGCTTCGCTTCAGAAAATCATCTGACCCTGGAGCTGCCTTCAGAAATGCACAGAAGGGATTCCAAGGCATGTACAAGATTAGCGAAATCATTTCAGGAGCAACAACAACATGTCTCTCCACCTCAGGGCCTGGGCAGGCTGGAGGGATGAGCCAACAGCAACCTTGTGAAATTCAAGGAGAATGGATGCAAACTCCTGGATCTCTGGGGGGGGGGTAACTGTGCAAGGATGCGGGCTGGGGGGCAGCTGGGCTGGGGGGCAGCTCTGCGGGAGGCGCTGGTGCCCCGGGGCACCATCAGCCATGCAGGGGCCAGCAGCAACCAGGCAGCACGGACCATTCATCTGGGGCTGAGATTGTCCTCTGCTCCCCAGTCATTGAGACCCGAGGATGTCGTGCCTGCTTTTGGGCCCCCCTCGATACAAGATGTGGACGAACTGGTGCGGGTTCAGCGAGGGGCTCCCAAGCTGGTGGGGGGCTGGAGCAGTTTGCCCCGCGGGGAGAGGCTGAGGGCTGGGCTGGCTTGCAGAGCTGGCTCCAGGTGGTGTGACACCAGCCCCTGGCGCTTGCGGGGAGGTGGTCGAGAAGAGGGAGCCAGGCTCCTCACGACAGTGAAACGAGAACTCTGATTTTGCTACTATATAGCCCAGTCTACAACGATTTTATTGCCATTTCTGATAAAACTGCGCACGGGGAGCTGTGTGATTTGTCAGAGCTTCGTTTGAGCGATCCTAGAAAGGGCCACTTTAAGTGGATGGCGATACAGGACATTTGGCCTCCCCCCGGTGAAGGGCAGAGCACTGCTTGGGGAGCGGGAAGACACACGCCTCCTAGACTGGATCCCTGGATTTTGAAGCTGACGCACAGCAGAGAACATATAACTTTACTGCATTTTTTTTAAAAAGGATGGGGAAAGCTTTGCTGCTGCATACGCTCCACAGGACACCCAGGGGAAATGCCTGAGGCCAGCATTTCGTTTAAAATGGCAGTGAAATGTCACACCTCCCCACCTCCCCACCCACAACTACTTCAGCCTGACTCCTAAAAATATAATCTAGCCTTAGAGATGGAATAGATCTTTAAGGTCATCTCATCCATCTCTCTTCTAATTCGGAATTGGATCCTATAATCCGTAATTTCCAATGCTTTGGTCAGTCAAGTCTGAACAGATTCCTGTTTTCTAATTTCTTCAAATGTAGTTTCCCAATAGATGTCACTGTTTAGTAAATGTCACATGGAGAAAACCACTTTAAGAGATTACACTCTTAAGGGATATATTTTGTGTTGCGCTATCTTGTATAATGAACTGATAAGAAGAAATAAAGTGTACACGCTTCTTTCGGAGTGAGGAAGGGTTTTCTTCCATCGGTTGTTTTGGTTTGGTTTTACTTGCTGTATAGATATAACATATTTATAACACGAACCCGGTCTTCATGTAATAAAATCAACTTGGACTCAATTTCTCGATCTTTGATCAGATCAATCTCTTTGCAGATGAATCTGCCGTAAGTGAGTTTACGGCATGAGCCTTTTTTCACATTTGGTGGAAAGTGGTCTTATTTCACTATCAATTATGGATGACAATCTAATACAGGCCTGATACATGCATGCAGGTGGGAGACCACTTTGCCCATTATGGGGCATTAATGACATTTCTTCCTCATTTCACAGAAGGCTTTTGTCATAATATCACCTCTAATCCTATTTTCCATGTCTAACAGGAAATATATTAATACTCACTTCTTAAAGAAATGCTGCAGCTTCTTCTTGACGTCGCCCCAGGCTTATCTTCAGCCATTTGTGGCTGGGGCTGAGAACACGTTCAGCATCTGGAAGAGAGGAACTGAGGAGCTACAGGGAGGAATGTTTTCGGCTGCGGGGAAACCGGGCTGCAAGACTACGTTGCGAATTTCAGCCCTCCAAAGCTGTGGGGCTTGCCGAACTGGGGATTTGTTTCAGCCTCAGAAAATGACAGGAATCCTTTGTGCAAATTGGGTGCAGATGTGGGGCTGGGTATCACACATCACCCGCGTTCCTAGCTGTTTGCATGTCAGATTTCATTCGCGGACCGCGTTCAATTTTCAAATCGCACGCGGCTGCTTCTTCAGTTGCAGAAGCGGCCAAATCCCTCCGGGGTTTGGAGGGGACCCTGTTCGGGAGAGAAGGTGCCTGCTCGCCTTGCCGCGTCCCCCCACGGGGGGACGGAGGGAGGGGCAAGCTCACCCAGGCGTGAGGAGGGTGCCTGCCATCCCTTCCCCATGAGCGTCCTGCCCGCCACGACGGGGGATCCCCACGCGTGCACGGGGGGGGTTGGGCAGAGGGGCCAGCAGGACCACGGCCACGTGCCCTCCCCAGCCGCGTCCCGGCACAAACCCTGCGCCCTGACACGTCCGTCGTGCTCTCTCCCGTGCGCTGCGCGGTGAAGCCCGGCGGCGAGGCAAGCCCAACTTTCCCCACGGCTAGCTGTTTCGCAGCCGTGTTCTGGGTTCGCTTTCGGGCACACACACAGAGCGGGCAGAGCATGGGGGAAGGTGCTGCTATCTACCAGCAACGCGTTCCACTTATCCCATGGAGGGCTGGGCTGTTCCAGTTTATCTTATATGGAGTAGATTTTTGTTGTCTGCAGTGGATAGAGAGGAGCCCTGAGGGAATTAATAAAGCTCATGCCGAGAAGTTTTAACTTAGACGTGCATAAGGAATAAATTAATTTTTAATACATTTTTTAAGAAGCACTTTTTTGGCTCGAAACCATCATGCTTGGTATGTTTATAAAGGCACCCGTAGCATGCTCCGGTTAAGAGTCTGTCAGTGTTTCCACTGTAAACCCTCTTTTCAGAGGTTTATATTGTAATTCCAATGTAAAATTCAGTCCAGGCAAGAAAAAACTGGCATCGGTTTTGGCCTAGGAGTGGTGTTTTCTTTAATGATTTTTTTAATTTTGTTTTTTTCCTGTCAACATTTGATTAATGTTAATTAATAGGAATGCTTTCATCTTTAATCATTGTTAAACTTAAAATGGTATCCTGGTGAGGTACTTGGGGTACAAATGAACTTCTGGGTATTTTTCACACTTGCACGGCTTAAAGACACTTTTAAAGCTGTAGGTAGAATTTCGTAAGCCGTGAGCTAGTTTTCTGCAATGCCCTACTATTGCCTTTAGGGTAAGATATTATCCCAAGTGGGAACTGTAATGGCCAAGTCCCACTGCAGCTCCCCAACTACCCCCTCCAGAAGTGCTCCTGGGCATTTTGCAGTTTGGAGCCCTGCCCTGCGGCTCAGCTGTTGTGGCCCCACTGGCAGGCAACGCACGGTGAACGCGCAGCGGGTGAAGTGCAGCTCGCCAGCAGAAAGCCTGCCTAATTGGCATCACCAAGAGGCAGGGACCATTGCACACACCAACCCTCTCCTTCTGCATATTTCTCCCCACTTTTAAACATGCACGCTTACCAGACCCCCACAGGAAGCGAAGGGCTCAAAATTACATTCACTTTTTTTTTTTTTTTTTTAAAAAAAAAAACCCTAATATTAGTTTTAAATAAAAAGCTTTATAGTTCAATATCTCCCCATGAAAGCAGAAAAATCCAGTGTTAGCCGCATGATGCAGTTTCACCCTTATTGGCTTCTTTGTGCCTATAGGCTTTATAAAAACCTCTCAGCACTGGGTAACGTTATATACCATATGCGTTGCCTGCAGTACCTCAGCACAACAGGGCAGATTAAGGACAGGGTTTCCGCCTTCCCTTTGAAGATTTATATCAGACCTTTTAACCTCCTGTGAAAACAGTTTGGTGATTTAATTCTTTTTATGATATCCAACAACAGCTTTTATACTTCCACAAACACCGTGTAGCTCTCATGCCGTAAACAGTTATAAATTCAGCCAGGCTTCTTCATATTGGAGCAAGGCATGACAGAAAGCAAGGGGGCTCAAGGCTCTCTGAAATTTCTCTCCTGCCAATTGGGGTTCGTGAAACTTGTTGAGTTCATAAACTTTTCCCTCCCCTCTAATCCTCTTTTCACCCCAATTTAAACAAACAAATATGCTTGGGTTGTTTGTTTTTGTTTTTTTTTTTTTTTTTTTTTTTTTTGTGTTTTACACTGTGATTGGGAGAACATGCTTGAAATTCAAGACTGTCACATATGGAGACCATATACAGTGCAACAGATCCGTGGTCCGCTAGTTCTTCGCCTCCCTCATCGGGCTGAGCACCGCACATGTCAGGAGTTTCGAGACAGCCTCTCTACAAGACATGCCTGTGATATGATCTTGAGCTTGCCAGCTTATACTTACTGAAGAAAGTCCACCTAGCTGCATTTTGGGCCTCCTATTGTCATTTTCACGTGCCTTACCACACACAACATTACTGAGACGCACTTTTATGGTCGTGGAGCTGAATCAGAGAGAGATGAAACGACTTGGTGAAAGTCACACAGGAAATTTGTGACAGAGCCAAGAATTTCCTGAAAGCTAACCTACTGGTTTTAATTATTTTCTATTTCTTCTTTGGTAGTATTCAAAGTTGGGGCGAAGCCTATATTGAGTATTCATCTCTGTATATGTGCTCATTAAGAGCAGATCTGCAGACCTTTCTCTAAGGAGCATCTCTAAGTAGGGAAAGGAGACAAAGGGCAGGAGAAAGGACTCATTAGCTGCACCCCATGCACGTGTCAGAAACTAAAACACAGAGCCAGTAATGCAGTTTGCTCCAGGCCACACAGGAAGTTTGCAGCAGAGACAAGGAATTTAATCTACATCCCCCAAATCCCAGTCCAGCGCTTTCAACATCTTCCCTAACCAGTTCATATTTCACATGATACGCGGTCTATACTGTATGGCCTTGGAAATATATTTTTTTTAAACTCTCTCTTCCTTTCTGAAATAATGTAATCCAGGAACATTTGCACTGAACTTTTGAACCTTTGATGTTTAAGTAGGTTTGAAATTAAGCAAACTGTGTTTCCATGTTGTTAATTGGAATCGCCTTGCCTGGATCTTTTAGCGGCCTCCACATGGTTAACTTCAAACTCCCATGTCAGCCCGAAAGAAAAAAAAAAAAAAACAACCAAAAAACAGGTCCCATTAAATGCGTTAAACATTTTAACTGTACAAAATGGGGAGTGAGGTAGATCTTTGGAAAACTGAATCAAGAGAATGACAGGCGTCTGCGTGTATACTTCCTCTTGCCTGGGTTGAAGGTCATTATTTTGAACTAATAGCTGACCCCTTTGGCCTCTGGAAGGCCATTATGCTTAATGGCCTGAGCTAATTTGCTGTGCTACAGGGTTGGCTGATCTTTATTTTAATCTCCTGCACCTTCTCCTGCTCTTGTGGGGAAAGCAACTGCTTTGATACAATCCAGTTGGCACCAAATTGTCTTGGGGAGGGAACAAGCGAGCTGCTATGAGACAGGACTACACAGTAATTTACAGAGGCTTGACTCTCCTGGTAAAAATAAAGGCAAGGCAAGGAAAATCATATGCATACATATGCATGCACATACATGTGCACCCAGTGTAAGAGGGTGGGAGAGCAGGAGAGTGAGGCTGGGTAGAGGGAAGGAAAGGGCAGGAGAGGGAATGAAGGAAAGTGTGAGAGAGAGATGCATTTTCACAAGCAAATCTACATTTCTAACCCCATTTTCCTTCCTTTGAGACACTTTGAAAGAATAACACCCAAATGAGTTGCTGCCAGGAAACAGAAATAGCTTCGCTAGTAGTCTTTTTCACAAAATCAAGTACCTATTTGAAAAGCAAAATCCCTTTGCCAGCCACACGTGCCCATTACTGAAGAGGCTGTTATGAGCGACTGGTTTAAAAAATCAGCTAAAATAGAAGGCAAACCCATCAACCCCATCAGATGCTAGAGACATATTCTCAGAGTTGAAGCAAGATCTGACGGGGTGCTGCTCTCACAACCTTTGTCCAGAGGGATGTTTGTCACCTTGAAGCCTTTCTTCAGGTCCTCAGCCCTGGGACAAGGGAGGAAAGTCTGAGCTGGGGAGGAGCAGTTTTGCTTAGTTGGGGTGTGGGGCTCCACCACCAGCCGGGCAAAGAGGGAGACAGACTCTTATCCCCTCTCCACCATCACCATTATTCCCCTGCTCCAACAGCAGTAGGTCTCGGAGACCTTTGGTTTCTGTCTTAGCTGCTGTCATTTCACCTTTGCTCCTTCCTTTGCTGGTCCCCAGCTCCTGCACGCGTCCTGTCCCCCGAGCAAACGGGGGGCACAATGAAAACCTGTCGAGTCAGCAGCAAGATGAAGATTTTTACAGTACGCGAGAGCCGGTATGTCAAGGAGCAAAGCTGCTTTACATATGTGTGTTTTTATATCTGCAGTCACACATGCATGAAATACCCCAGGAATGTGCACAGCATGACCAACTATTGCAAATTACAGGTCCTCGTCCCCCCCTTTTCCCACTAATTTTCCACGGTCTGCTGCTCTTGCTGATATCTTGTCTGATGTGCTGCGGCTGGCTGTTCAGGGAGGCTCGGACACTGCCTTGTACCTGTGCCATGCAGAAAATTGCAGGGGTAGCTGGGCCATGGAGCTCTGTGCCGGTGGTTTTCCCCGTCTGCATCCACCGCGGCTGGCAGCAGGCAGTGCTTCTCCATGGGGCTTCAGTCCTTTCTGCGCCGGAGCCTTCTGGACGTGGCTGGTGAAAGTCCTGACCGTCCCTGAGCCTGTCACTGACAGTCCAGTTCTGCCGGCAAAGCCAACGGAGACGTGGGGCTGGTCTCCACAGCTCAGCCCTGGCTCGGGGGCTGCCCCGTCAGTGACTAAATCACCTACAGCAGCAGCCTTGACGTTCAGGGGATGGAAGAGAAAGCTATCAGCTGGCATGCTCAGGTCTCCAAATTCTTAAATATATCAGAATTATGCTCTTTTCCTTTTAATTTTAATTTTTTTTTTTTTTTTAAGAAGCCACGCAGATGAATTTCTCTTACACTTCTGGCCCCCGCTCATCCCCCGAGGCCCTTTGGATTTGCCTTGCTAGAAGCTCAAAATCACAGCCGCACAGGGGAAGGACTGCGGGTCCAGTGGTCCCAGAGCACCGTGTGCCTCCTCCACGTACGGAGAGGAGTATCCCCGTGGAATCTCCTAAACCTGTGGCCCTTACTCAGCCGTGAGCACCCCAACCCCCGGGCAGCTTCCCCGTGGATAGGAAATCCTTCACCGCTCTTGCAGGACAGCTTCCCGCTGGCTTTGGGCTATCAGAAGAGCCCAGGCCTCAGGATCTCCATCGCTTGGCGGAGTGTGTGCACCTCAGGGGTATTAAACACACCTCTAATCTTTCCATCTGCATCGGCCTGCAAATTTGCAGTATTGCTTTCTACATTTTAACCAATGAATTGGAAAACTAATTTTAAAAGCAATTTCTTGCAGCAAATCAGTCAAAAGAAAACAATTAAAAATCAAGAGCTAAAAATTATCTGTCCGAAACAGCACGCATCTAGCATGGTTTTGCCATGTGTGCAGCAAGGTTATCACGGTTTTCTTGCCTTTTATTTATTTTTTTTTTTTTTTTAAATCCCTTTGCAAGACCTTCAGTTTCTAATGCTTTGGTTTATAATCTTCCCACACAAGCTGGCCCTCGGTACTGTGAGTACCCTCGTAAAATAAAAGGCCTCCTGCAGGTGGTGCTACAACGCTGCAAGTATTTTCAATTAGACCAGGCACAAAAAATGCCTCCATTATCGTTTTTCCTCACAACAAATGAAAACCTCTGTGTGAGAGTAGCTCATTATAGGCAGCAAAGTTCAAACTAGCTTCAAATGAAGACGTACAAGTAGAGCGTCTTGGAGACCTGGACCTAACTCACTCTCTTAATAATACAACTTCACTCTCACCACAACTAGCAGGTGGTTATATATTAAGAAAACCATTTCTTCTCCCCTTGCAAATTCTGAAGAGAACTGTGGCCTTATTCTCCTTTGCCCAGTGACTTGTCAGTCAAATACTATGGTGCAAAATGAGACTGTAAGATGTCATGTATCAGACAGGTTATTCCCTTACACCCCGCAGCAGCGGTACTAATGTCCAAACAACAGACAAGGGATAAAAAAAAAAAAAAAAAGAAATCTATCTGATAACGAAAAAACCTTCACAGTTTATGAATCTCTAATTTTCAGCAGACTGGACAAAATATCTTGGTTTAGCCAGCCTAGCCCTATGGGTCACCTCTGCATAGGCACAACCAAGACCTGTTTCTCTTTGCCTTTAAATGGCATTGGACGGCCCAACAAAATGAGGGCATCATGTAGGAAACAAAGTTAACCTGTGGAACAAAATACCGCCATGTAAAACCTTCATCCCTTCAATGTTCTTTGAAAGAAGATAGTTATTCTGTAGATTTTCTTGTCTTTAAAAGTAGTTTATTTTCTTCCTTCTTACCTGCTATTTTCCCCACCTTATTTATCTTTTTTTTTTTTTTTTTTTTTTTAATTGATTTAGTTGTTATTGTGAAAGAAATAAGGAAATAAAAGGAAAGCATGAAAAGCTAAAACCTTTGGGGGGAAAAGGCGAAACAATGACCTTCTCTGATTAAAGGTGAAATAATTTGTTTTCAAGTATCCTTTACTATTGTTTCTGCTTTTAGTTTTAATTTTTATCCCAAACATGCTTATAAGACATTCTTTTCCTTTTTTCCATGAAAATATGCTTTTAAGTGTGTCTGTTTTTACTAGCCACAAACTATTGCATTCCAGGTTGCCTTCTAGTTGAGATAACCTGGCATGGCAACATGTGAACTTGTCCCACTTGCGCTTGCTCAGGGAAAGAAACAATTAAACCATCAACACAAATGAATCTAGGTCTGTCGGATCGGAAAATAAATGAAGTCTGAATGATGATGTAGTACCACCACTTCCATAAGAAACAGCTCCAATTAAATTAAAAATGCAATAACAATAATTAAAATGTATGAGAGATGTCTCTCAGCTAAGCTTGAATCTTATGCTTCAATTTGATTTCATATTTCTTCCCTTCCTTATGTACAGCACCTGAAATTTCCCAGGGAATTTACAGAGAGAGGCATAGATTTTCAGACAATAATATCCTGCTCTTCAGTGTTATTTTAAGGAAAGTCGGTGCAGATACAATATTCATTTATTCTTCATTCTCAAAGAGGTACAATGTGTCTGGGTTAGCATGGCAATGAGCTGTTCAACACCAAATTGTTTTTTACAATTAGAGAAGAGATTGCCATTTGTAAATGGAAAGCCTATTAGTACTACCCAGTTGAACGGATAGGATATTTGTGTTATACACATCCATTTCCTCAAAATATACTATTGTGATCAAGAAGATATTCCTTATTTAATGTAATATTCCAACTAGAACAACAGATTTTTAATTCATTTTTTTTTCATTAGGTGAAACTTTGCATCCAGACAAGGTTTTAAAACACAGAAAACAATCCCTATCACAACCATGTCTTCTTAAAAAATGAGATGCACAGAGGGAACATAGAGACATTTTCTGAGGTTTCTTTTTTCAGCTGAAGTCCCTAACGGAAATGAATGAGAATAGGAAGATTCAGTGTCTGCATATGCATACCTTTCACCCTCTTGGGAAGGAAGCTTTGCCTTAGAGGGTTAACAGTTCACATTTTTGGGGACAGTAACCTTGGGGACTGTTCATATGCATGTTATTTATGGCCTCTTGAAACACACTGATGTGTCCTTGAGGGTACAGGAATGACACTGGGCCTGGGCTGAGTGCTCCGGGGGGTTCTGCAGATAGCAGCAGATCTCCCTGGAGGATCCTTCCTCTGTGACCAATATATTTTATGACTCTCTGACTTTGTTCAGGTGGGTCCCAGAGCCGTGTGTGGGTCAGACCAGAGAGACGAGATTGGAGGGGGACACCTGGTTTGCAGAACCCAAGGGGTTTACGTGGTACCTTGTGCTTGGCTGCTCAGTGCTGGGGAGATTGAGGCGATCTCGGGGCAGAGGCAGCAGCAGAGATTTAAGCACACAGGGGACTCCACCGACAGGGACGTAAAGACTCAGGACCCACTGACAGAAGGATTTTGGATGAAGCCAGTGCTGGCTTCAAACACCTCATGTGCCACTGAGGACACCATTAGAGGAAATCGCCTTTTTCTGGATTTTATTTTTTCTGCGGTACATAAAATTCCTCTCCACGGTTATTTTTATCACTGCCGTGTACATCACAGAACTGATGGGAAGGCCAAGCAGATACTGGTTGTAAAGTGCTCATCGAATTGTTATTATCACTGTTCTGTAGGAGCAGAATACTCTTCTAAAATAAAAACTCTGATTTTGGATTTGTTAATATACTAGGATTATGAGTAAACTTCCAGTGACTGGAAAATAACCTGTTGTGTCTTTACCTGTGAAAGGAAATGGTTGTGCTGTCTCCTTAGTGAAGCTACGTTAAGATACTGCTGGAGCTTATAATTTAATAACTGTACCCATTTTAAATGGGAAATGTGACAGTAACATAACAAATGTCAACCTAAAACCATCAGAAAAAAACCAAACCAAACCAAACCAAAACAGAAAGTCTAGTAAGGCAGAAAGAGCAAGGCATTCCTTACATCAGAGAAATACAGGCTTTTTATATTTACTGAAAAATTTCCCCTGGCTGGGTTGACATAAACCTGAAGCAACGGAGAAACCATTTCTATATTAGTACTCTGCTCAACTGCCAATAGACATGGTGTAATTGCTTCCTATATAAAAGGAAGCAGAACTTTATTTTTTTTTTTCATTTGAAACCATCATCAACTTGGTTTAATTTAACATCACTGCAAGATTATCATAGGCAAGAAGCCTACAGATTGAATCGAGAGCTTTTTGGTCATAACTAGACTATCTTGTCTATGGGAAATGACTGGAAGGGAAACAAAGAAGCAGAAGTCTCGGTCGTGCTCCTCCCTTGATGCTCTACTACACCTGGGATTTCTTGCCTCTACTCCTTGTGAAAAGTCACAATCCACCACATCTGTCACAGTAACCTTGAAAAGATTTCTATAGCGTAGCCTGGGAGTAACTTCACTATATAGGTGAGCTGTCCACATGAAGTCTCCCCAAAGACCAGTCCCTTGTTAACTGGAACAGGCCATGAGCAGAATGTGGGGCCTTGGAAAAGGACTAAATAACTCTGCTAAATAGGAGGGTAATTGGAAGGGGCCCAAAGGTAGCGTTCAAAATACCCACATTCAAATGAACTGATCATAACCCCAAGGAAGATGTTAGCTGAGTGACCTTGCCTTTCAGCTTGTTCAGCTTCACAAGTTTCTTGGCATACCTAATAATACCGAGAGCAAAGTAGAAACAGAGTAGAAGAAAATACAGTATTTACCTTGTGGACAGACACTACTCTCAGTTTCTCTGAACATATATAAACATTATATTAATTCTTGTGCACAGTGGTGGCTGCAGTGCCTTGCACAAAAGCAGAATTACGATTAGTTCTGGGTAGAAGTTTATAGCTATGTTGTCTCAAAGGAAAAGATAAAAAACATACAAACATAATTATTTTCCTACAGTGCAGGGAACCTTCTCTTCCTATTTCCACACACATTAGATGTCCCCACTCTTAGGTGTTTTTGTAAATAATGGCTTTATTTTGTAAATTGCAGGATATAACACTTAAAAGGCATTGCAGCAAAATATAGATTTTACTCTCCAGTCTGTATTAAACACCTCTGAATTTAAGGAAACAATATACCTGGTTAGCAGGTAACTCAAGGGCTGACTGGATTGCCACTTGGAAGTTCTGCTGGACAGGAGGCTTTCCTATCCCAGGTAGATTTTCAAGAGTTCAAAATTTCCATTCTGAATCACAATGAATAGCTACTCTCACCATTTTTCTTTTTCTTTTTTTTTTTTTTTGTTTAATTGTAAGAATTTAGGGTAAAACAATGCTGACTGGGTTATTTCAGTACTTGCAAAACGCTTAATTTACTAAAATATTTCTCTCACAAAAAATGTTTATATTCTCCTTTACTTTTAGTTGCATTTCTAAATGAAAACTTTCAGAACAGAAATGCTATGAAAACCCAAGAACTTTTACTAATTTACCAAAAAAAAAATAGACCAGAAAAAAAAAAGAAAGATTAAGATAGTTTTAAAATCTGCATAGTTGAATTCTGTGAAGATATTGGAGATTGAGTCTTGGCCAAACAGCATTTTCTAGTGAGAGATATTTGGCTATGCCTGTCCAACTGACTGTTTACATTTCCAACAAGGTGAGCAGATGTGCCATTTTGAACGCTGCTTTTATGAACATTTGTGGTTTACATGTCAGCAGAAGACCAAAACCAAAATTAACCAGTATAATTCCAGGGTCTGACTTGCCTAATGACCACCCTTCTCATTTCTGTTGCAGTGGAGGTCCTGTAGTTTGCATTAGGCCTGAATTTCCTTTATATTTTCTTCCTCCACAGCTGTAAAAAACAATGTGCTATTAGAATACTTTTTTCTTAAGTAAATAGTCACAAGACATCCTAAAAATAGATAAAATTTGTTATAACTGTCTTGTGTTTACTTTTAACATTTCTCTGCAGTAGTAGAAAAGAAATCAATAGTAGCTAAAGAAATCAACTTTGACATGTGAAATGTGACACACAAGGTTGGCATATTTTCAATGTTTTATTTGCTATTTCTTTGCGGTAATATTTATCTACTGCTGATGGCTTTGCAGTATTCTGAGCTTTGGATGTGCAGAAATGGTTTCAAATAATATGTCTCAGAGATATGAAGGTAGAAAAGGCCTTTTAAAGGAAACTTCAGGGTTTTTCTTCACTGTGAAATTTCATGTAGGAGTATTGCTTTTTTTAAGTTTTCTAACATGTGATGGGGACTGGTGGAGCAGCAGATACAAACTTTAGTTTATTCTGGGAGCTGCAAAAATATTTAATTAGATGTGATTTTTTTTGCAAATAAATATTTTGCTTATGATTAATGTCTGCTTCCCACAAAATATTTTGACCTTTAGTAAAAAAAAAAAAATAAGCCAAATAAACCACTGAAACAGAAAATCTAAATCCAGAAATGTGGATTAAATCCAGAAACATGAACATAGTTATGGTCTCCTGCTCCATTTCTCTTTGCTGTCTGGCTGTTGAGCCACCACGTGTGCTGGTTTGTCCTTGTGACTAGAGTGTTTTGCAGTTTTTCAGCAGAATGGAGGATGATAATTCGTTGGTTGATCTTCCTGGGAGGATGGAGGGAGTAGAGGGCACCTGTGGTATGATTGTTGCAAGGTCTTTACTGCCCACTTCCACCTCTGCATGTGGCAAGAAAGGTTCCAGCCCATGGTTTATATACTCCAGGGAAAAGCAATATTCAGACGAACAGACAAGCAGGTATATCAGAACAACAGGCTGCAATACTGGTATTTTTTGTTTTCCACAGTGACAGAAGTTGTTCATCATATTTCACATTTGCCTAGTTTACCTAGAAAGAAAACTGTGCTTATGTCTGTAAAAATTTTTTGTAAAAGCTGGACTCTTAATGACAAACACAGGAGTTCCTCACTAATGGAAGAAGAGAAATAGTAGTGTTTTTTAAAATGGCACCTGGGAAGGAAACAAACCCCGGGAGCTGAAGAAAGAACAGGAATATGCATATGAAAATGTGCTTGTACATGTGCCCTCACACACACATATACACGTATGTGTATCTTCATCCCAAATATAAAGTGAGATTAATCTTTGTTAACGTTGGACAGCAAAAAAGCAGACTCTATCTGAAGAGTTATTCTCTGCAGGCTGCTTAATATGTAGAGACAAGTAGGGAGCTCCCACAAGGTTAGCAGTTTCATCCTAAAGCACAAGTCTAAGATCAGTCTGATAAATTCCTCACTCCATCCTTCCTCCTCAGCCACCCAGTAATTTCTGGCTTTCTCTTCCACTACCTGTAAGAGTGTCATCGTCTTCCCAGTTAGCTTAGGAAAAGCAAACCCTAGAGCCGCGATGTGCCATACCAATGGAGCTCAGAAGGAATAACCCAGGGACACAGCTCCTTTCCACAAGGCAGACTAGGAAAATCCCATATTAAGCCTTGTGGAATGCACTTTAATACTCACAGTCTTTTTACATAAAGTTTTCTCCTACTCTTCCTACATCGAACTGAATGAACTGTCTGATGGGAAGACTGGAAAATCTGAAAGTATTTTTTATTATATTATAATGCTTTGTTCTTATCAAAAGCGTTTTCTTGCAGACCTTAAAGGGCTCAACTGAGAGTAATTTTCAGCCTAGAAAGTAATTTAGAAATATCTAGAACTTATGTTACCTGTTTTACTTTCTGAGTGTTAAGGGTGACACGCCAGTCTCCAGTGCTCCACCAGACGATGTTATGTTTACTGTTGGCAAAGCGCTCAGGTAATGTAGGAGCTGATCTGAAACAACCCCAAATTAGCTTCAAATCAATTTAAAATTTTGGCAGAATCCTGTCTATTTTAAGCAATATTTTCATTAATGCATGCTCATCTGCATTTTAGTTTCCCAGTCAGGAACAGAGGTAGAAGTTCAGAAAAGCTATTTTTTTGGTTTACTCAGAAAGGAGAACTCAAAAAGGACACGACAAAATTGGTTTTCTCAAGAATTTCAACACTTTGAATGGATTCACATAGTCTTCAGGAAGGGTGCTTATCCTAATCTATCTAGATAACTGGAGATTTTCTTTGAATTGAAAATGATTGACTTTATGTCTTAAAATCTGTACTTGACGAAGTTTTAAGCAATAATTTTTTTCCTGTTTTTTTGTTCTCTAAGTATCCCCCTAAAATCCATCTACACTGTGATTTTTTTACCTACTACTTATTTTTCAACATATAATCACCCAGTGCAAACACTTTTCACGCACAGCGTGTTGCAGATCTATGATGCATTTCCTACCCTTTCTCTGTGTATGTAACTGCTGCTGATGCCAAGTATTGCCAACTGAACATGAGGGAAAGAAGCCGTCTACAGAGCTCAGGTCAAGGAAATTATTGCTTGACAAAAGTGGAAGGCCTGCATTTACAGAAGTGAGTTTTAATTTCTGGATGCAGTTCCAGTGAATGTCACACGTATCTTAGCAATATCGATACAACCACTAACAGAAATGTGCCTTCAGTGTGTATTAAGCGAGAAATTGCCTACTTTTTAGTACGGACAAGGTCTAGTTGGATGCCAGCAATTCCAGTCTACATCCACGTTCATAATTCAAAGTCCCACGGCCCAGCCTTTACACTCTCTAGTGAGTAGCACCATTTTGGCCTAAGCCAACTGGTGCTCTCACAGGGATGTCCTAGGGAGAGTTCAGAAGTTAGCACAGGGCATGGACCATTCCTAGCAAATAATATGGATGTGGCCACCCGCTCTTGGAAGGTGGGAGCCTCTGAGAGCATGGACATGGGCCAGACCCCACGCAACCAAACCCAGAGAATGGGCCCCAGTACAATGTCTTTTAATGGCGTAGATGTTGCTTTAGACTTTTTACTGCCTGTGACTATACAAACCGGCAAAGAATTAAGTGAAATGGAATACTGGACGTAAATTAAGGTACCTTTGGGGCTATAAGAGTAGATTTTTGGTGACAAAAATGGAGACAGGGATTGTTACCTTGAATTCATACTTTCCATTCCTCTCCTGCTGTAACTAGAAACAGAAGACTTGCAAAGCACAATACTTAACCCATGATGAGGTCTCCGATGGGTTCTGGTTTAACCATACATGAGTCTTTTGGCAAGGTTCATTTTGAAAGGAATCAGGAAGCTAAACCAAAGCCATATTGGGGGGTATTTCTACCGTTGCTATGATGTGGTCTCATCATGTCACTCAGGAATGAGGCACTTGCTGTTACATTAAACACAAAAATAACACAGGAAATTGATTTATGTTGGCACAGTTTTCCTATTTTAAATTATTTACCTGAAATCCAAACCAGAACTGCAGTCAAAGTATAGTTCAGAGCTCAGATTTCTTGGGCTCACATGTTAGAGAACTTGACATTTGTTCCAGATGGTCCATCTGCCTTTGATTACTATTTTCTGGTAAATAAAACAAAGAGGGTACATATATTCTCTGACACATTGGAAAAAGATAAAATGATGTCAAAAGGTTTATAAAATAAATTAATGAAAGCAACCAGAGAGTGAAAACAAATATTAGAAGAAAAATAAGTCTGCTTTCAGAACAAGTCTTTAATATCCCCTTCAACTTCTGATGCTTGTGTTGGTATTTAGAGCCATGAGAAAAATACATGGAGACACCCCTCACATTGATCGGTAAGAAAATCTACTCATTGCAAAGCCAGTGCCATCGTTTGCAAATGTGGACTGAGGTGAAAAAATATTTTTCAGTTTTTAAGAACTGCCTAATCTGAAGAAATAGAAAATTAGTCTATAGCAGAGAGGCAACTGAAGATCAGAGGGCACCTTACATAACGTATGAGGGTGTCGAGATGGGGAACCTATTAAGATAGGTTGATATCACATTTTACTGAGTGTTTGCCAAGCTGTAGTGCGAGTATTGGTGGAAACGTTTTTGAGATAGGAAGGATTTGGTTAACTTTCTGATTATCAGTAGGTTTTTTCCCCTCATGATTTTGTGCTTTGGGTCCTAGCCAGAACCTGAAAAGGAAATACCTCTCTACCCTGAGAGAAACTATTTGTGAAGAATTTCTGGCTTGACCTTAAACAGGAATTGTCTGAAATTACAGGAAAGACTTTTTACAAGATTTCCCTCTTAGCTTTGCAAATGCAAGCCATTCAGAGGTTTTTGGGTGCTTATCAGCAGCTCCGGGTAGCATTTAAGGTTTGTCCAGTTTATAGCTAACAGGGAGAGGTCCTTGCAAATGGCAAAGAATAGTGCCATTTTTTCTGAATGTTATTAGTTTCCTGACTATGGGCTGGGTTGGAACAGTATAAAGACAATAGTAAAAGCAGTATATGGGCAGAATATTATCATTTTCAACCTCAAGATGTTTAGCATGACCATTCAGTACTACTGTAGCCATAGAAAAGGAGTAAAGAAGGTAAAGATGTGTGTGTATCATTACATTAATATTAGCTCTTTAAATTATAGTCTCAAGAGGACTTTTCCTACTGTGCATAAGAAGGTATTACTTCTCCAGAGCCAAACAATTTTAAAGCAGCTCTGTGTTATGAAAAGGTTTATTTAACAAAGCTGTCTGAAAAAATGCAGGTAAACATCTCTGCAAAACAGAGTTTTCCAAACCTATCGTCAGAACTGTCCCTGCACTGGGCGAATGAGAGGAAGCGTAAGATACCCGTCAGACGCTGACACGATTGAAAACATTGCAGTGTAAGTGCCAGTCTGTGAGCATGCTGACCTTAGAAGAACTACTGGCATCCTGTGGTCTGTATTTCACCCCTAAGTTCATGCCCGTTAGGAAGTTCGTGAAGCATGAGCGTGCCCATATCACTGGGGCCTCCTGTGCAGTTTGCCAGTAGCCCTGCTCTTTGTTTCTGGATATTCACTACAGATCTGTTCATAAGAAGATGAATTTACTGGGTAAAGACTTTAGTCACTTCATCTGAACTCCAGAGGGAGAAACCGAGAGAGGTGTCCCTGTCACAATGACTTTCTCTGGTCATTCCTGTGAATGAAGACTTGTGCTCGCTTGGGGAAGTCTCCAACTGTTTTTCTATCCTCTCCTTCAAGAAGCAGAGGAAGCAGTAAGTTTTGTATTAATGGGACCACTATATCCTCTTGATATTTTATTGTTGATAACAAGTGAAGCAGACTTGTGTGTGTGTTATTGTGTTACAGTGAAGATCTGATTATGTGAAACTCAGTATTATTGGAAAACAGATACAGTTTAAGATCTAAAAGCCCAACTAAATAAATATTCAATGATTTTTCATCAATTTGACAAATTTCTAAGAGTGATTATCTGCAGGTCCTCCTCAGATTTAACTGCAGGTCCTTTTTTGTCTTCAGGTGATAATGATGATGATGAATATTGTTGTTGTTATTAACTAACCTTAATACTCATTATTCTTACCCACTCAGTTAGGTGCAGAGTGAGTCCAAGGGAGAGGTTTTTGCTCCAGGGAGCTTACAATGCATTTATCTCATGTTCTAAAGAGACTCGTGACATTTAATCAAGCAGTAAGATAGTGTTAAACGCAACTTTATTTAAATTTGTTTAACGTAAGAATTGAATCTTTAAACTTGACAGAGGAAAGCAAGCATTTTTGCTGGAAAGTTAGGCCAAGTCAGGTAGATACCCTATTTTACCAAGGGGTTATACTTTCTAATGCAACCTAAGCCTAAGCTGGAGGCAATGTTGCCTTTAAAGGTAGCGAGTGGTCTAAAGGTTTAGACTCCTCATAGACATCACAGGGACTTGCCTCTAAACTCCACTAGAGTTTGTTTCCATCTTTATAACCTTGTCTCCCCTTTGACATTGTCCCCGTTTTCTGAGAGCTCAGATCCCTTTGGTACCCTTCATCTTTTGCTTGTTTATTTGCTTCTCCAGTTCCCATAAGCTTCTGTGGTAGGTGCATCCCACCACCTGGGCTCAGAGACACTGAGTTGTTTTTCCTCAAGGACCCTTCTCTCTACTGTGCAGATAGGTTCTGCTCCTTTTTGTTAAAAGTGCTGTAAGCAGATTTGGTGGACGGAATTGGAAAGGAATCCCAGGATGATGAAAGTACAACATATGTACGGGGACACTGTGCTAGACAAAAAAAGGCCCATCATTCAGTGTTTTGCTGAAGATAGCTTCTCAAGTGGCAATAAATTAGATCAAAATTTGCACAGAATGATTTGAAATAAATCAGATCTCAGCACCTATACCTGAAAGCATAGTATGGTCCACTGCTAATGCTGTGTGGATATCCACTGGCATAGCAGTATTCCCGAAAGTGAAGGAGCGTTGGGCACAGATTTACCAGAGAAGAAAAGGGATATTCTTTTCACTTTTCCCCATCAGTCATTGTAGTCACCTGGTTGTGACGTGAGGGGAGAGCTCAGCTGAGCTGAGCTGTGAGGACCCCTGAGAGCGTGGCATCTCTCTCTGTCTCTCACACTCAATCTGGCAGAAACACACTATAAAATCCATCCAATTTTTAATAACGTACTAGCCTTATGTTAATCTCATAAATATATATATGTAAGCTCCTAAAAGTGGCCAACTTCGAGCACTGTTTCTTTAAGTATTGACCTATATCATACTGTGAGATTCTTCAGCAAATGACAGTTGACAGCTCAACCACTAGTGTGCTTGTCTTAGCGTTTTTCTTGCTTCGTTAGTTAAGCATTCTGTCTCCTACCCACTGAAGAGATGTATTTTTAAACACACATTCAGAGCCAAATCCAGAACTTGTGTACAATAAGTGACTGAATACATTTTCATTAATTCACTAGTAATTTTGTCTCAATGCTTTATATTTTTAAAGCAAAATCTATAAATAGTGAAAACTAGTTGAGTTTAGTATCTTGAGCAAGACAATTATTTTTTTGTGAATAAATTTAATATCTTAATTGTTTCATGTGACTTTGATTTTTTACAGACTCTGAATTTTGCTTCAGGAAACTATGCATTATATCTTTGTTCTGCCTTACCAGAACCATATACCCATACAGATTTGAATAAATTATGCCCCAGAAGTCATTCAGACTTAATAACTCAGCTACATATGAATTAACTATTTAAATCCACCTAGTTTAAAAATATTTAATATGTTGTGAGGCAGACTGATCATCAGTCAAATGAGGATTTATACAACTAATTGAACTGTGCGTGTCTCTGAGTAAAGCCTAAAGAAATGCAACATCTTTTTCAGCCCATGAGAAATAATCTATTGTATGAATTTTAGTATTCTGCCATAAATATATGGAACAAACACCCATGTTCACAATTGAAATAGTGAGAAGCTCTTTGTAATTTTAAGTCTCCCAGTGTACTTAAAGGGGTGTTTCATACTTTCTTTTTTTTTTTATTTTTTTTTATTTTTTTTTAAACTCTTCTTTCTTGGAAATACAGAAATAGGATAAAAGTGAGGATTTCTTTCCCATGCCATCCACTAGAACTTTATGTTTCTGTGTGTGCTCGAAGGGCTCATTGGAAGAGTCAGACTTTGGGAAAGATGTTCCTCAAGAAAATGAAATTCAAGTGTGGGTACAGTCTATACGCATGCTAGAACAGGAGTGTGAGTCCAGGAGAGAACTAACCAGTCATTCAGCTGAACAGTTCTTTAAATGAGAGGCTGAAGGGTGTGAGTGTAAGATGAGAAGCCATCCTTCATTGAGGAGCAGAGCTATGGGGAAAGGGCTAGAGGGAAAGACAAAGGTCTCTGATGCAAGGAACACTTGTATCAGGAACCTCTAATATGAAAGGAAAAACAAAGTGATGCAGATAAGGATCATATAATCTTTTCTATGGACTAGGGAAAGGATGGCTTGGAATTGGTCCAGGGGATATAAGTGGCTCCAGAATTTCTTTCCTAAAGTGTGTTGTTGCACACAGACACTGTAGTGATGAATGAGTGTTGAAGCTACGAGGTCACTGGCAGAGCCCCAAGAAGGGAAGGCCAACTTTTCTCTTGGAGCCAGCTCTTTCCAGCTCCTTTCATTTAATTCTTGAGTAAAAATTGCTCCAGGCTGGTATACCACACACTGCTGACCAACAGAGAGCTGCTCCAAGTCTGTAAACCAGGAGGAGGCTGTACATAAAGAGGTGATCATTGTGTTATACTCTACTCGCAATTCCTACAGGAATCTCCTCTTAAGGACATTGATGATAGCTCGGATGGTTTTAGAAATCTAGCAGTATTGTTCTGGCACGCATACAAGAAATTTTCCATCCAGTATCTTTGTTCTGGAAAGAAACACTTGTCAGGCATTGTTCCATTTTTCATTTGATTTACAAGGAGAACAATAGTGCCAAATAGTGCCCCTTCCATATGGACTTTTCCTTATCTGGGCACCAGCGTCTAACTGAACATTTCCCACTTTTGATAACTTCTGAATGGCATCTGTTAAGTAATTGAATGAATATAATTTATAAGAATGCCATTTTGTTAACATACAAATTATATATATTGTGTATTGCCTAATAGTATTTTCTAAGTACCTCCATCATCGACAATGTAAGTAATACTGCTGGTGCCAATGACAACTTCTTGGCTGCTGTTGGTGACTAATACTTTGGAGTAGTAAGTGTTTCACAGATTAAGAACTATTGTATTCTATTATGTAGTATATATAATACTTTAATCTATCATGTTTAATTAAAATTTCTTCTTCAGTTATATTTGGAAGCAGGCAAGCTGCAGAAACGCCATGGGCTAATGAAATGTGTTAGTCAGAGGAAAAAGCTCAGATTATATGTTCTTTAGATATAGATTACTTTTTGCCCACATGTTCAAACACAGATCCTTGTCCATAGAGTCCAAGTAAACATGGCTATTCTTACTTTCCTCTCGTTCTCCTTTGTGGATTCACAGAATGACAGAATGATGAGACCATTCCATATCATCCCACTCACTGTAAAATTCATCCAATATTTTCTGTAAAGGAATATTTTTTTTCCCCACTGGCTGATCCTCTGTTATGAAATTTAACCCACTTGGGTGTGCAGAGAGAACATCTCAGTTTTCCAGCCCCAAAATATGTACTTTTGTGCCAGAGTCAACAGGAAAAGACGACTTACAGCATCCAACTCACTTAGTTTCATATTTCCCTGATGCCCAAACAACCGGAAAGCAGCAGGACCAAAACATTTCATAAATTTCTTCCTAGGTGGTACAGACACTAGGACAGGATGTTTGGATCTTTGGCCAGTCCCTGCAGGAATATTACAATATGGGGAAATTTTGTGCACACTGCACACATTTATGAGAGAGGTTTAAAACTTAACTGGACAATGCATTAGCAAGTATACTTCAGGGAACAGTCCTGCTCTGCCATACAGCTGAACAACTCGATGTAGCAGACATTTACACTATTGTTGGATCCATTGTGATTCTGTGGTTCAGTGGCCACAGAGGTGGTGAATCTGTTCACCACCCTTTTCAGTTGCCTTAGGGTATGAATCAGGTAACCCTGACCTCTTCCATTTTTTCCAATGTGAGAATAATAATTGATGTAATAATAAAAGCTAATAAAATTTCTTAGCAAATAAGAGAGGCAGTTTAGTAGAGAGAGAAGTCACTGGTGGATGTTAAATGCAGATGTTCACCTGTACATCCACGTCAGTGATTTCATTTCCGCTTCTAGAACAGGTTAGAAAAAATCTTAGCTCAGTATCTTAGTTTGTGTCATATGCATGTGGTTAATAGAATAGTCATTGATATTTCTTTTTATATTTAGGAGCTAAACAACACTCCACGGCCTAATTCTGTTTTATAGACTAAATTGATCTTTCTTTAGTTACAATTAATCTTTATGTTCCCCTAGACATCTCTTTCTGCTAGGCATTATGCAATCACCAGGTAAAATTAGATCCTATCCCAAAGACCTTATGATCTGAGTGGTCAAGATAAAACCAGAGATATAGAGACTTTTACATGGTCACCTGATAAGCAGTGGATAGAAACAGAAATGAAACTCAGTCTTAACTATTGGTCTCCCTCTTTGTTTCTGAATCACACAACTCTTCTTGGAAATACTCTTTGGAATCTGTTTTCTTTTGATATAAAAAGAAATGTGGCATATTATGTTATCACTCTGTACTGGTCATTCAAGTGAGGCAAGGTGATATAGTCTTCAGTTGGTCAAGCTGTTTATTTTTGAGAAGTGCTTCACATTAGAAACAAAAACTAAAAAGCTTTTGCCTGGCATCAAAGTGATATTTATTCTTTTTGGAAATACATGTGAAATCGAACAAAAACTGTGTGAGGAAGTATCTTGGTTTCACACTCCCACAAACCCTCCAAAGCAAGCGCCGTGTGCTACAATGGTGGAAGCAACCACTTGATGTCTGGAAAGCATATCGCATGTCCCATGCCACCTCCTGGAACGCTGTCCTGGGCCTTGAAAAGCAAGTGTTATGGTAGCACAGCAGTCCAGAAAGAATTGAGTCAGACAACAGGACTAATTTCTAAAACAGCCTCATAGATACCTGGGCCAAAGAACATGCCATTGCATGGCTACATCATACCCCCTATCACACACCAGCCTCCGGGAAAACTGAATGATACAGTGGCCTAAGGACTAAATTGGGAGCAGTGGCAGGGTGGGATCTTCAAACCCTGAGATCACACTTAGCAAAAGCCACCCGGTTAGTCAACACTAGAGCATCTGTCAATCAAGCTGGCCCTGCTCAGTCTGAACTTTTATGTAGGAGGGGACAAATTTCCTGTAGCACACATAAAAAATATGCTAAGGTAGACAGTCTGGGTTATTCCTGCCTCAGGCAAAGGCAAACCCATTCATGGGCTTTCTTTTGCTCAAGGACCTGAATGCTCTCGGTGGGTGATGTGGGAGGATGGATAAGTCCAATGTGTGCCTCAAGGGGACTTGATTTTAGGTGAGAAAAGTCAATAAATTAAATTGTATGATGTTAATAGCGATATAACTCTGTCACTGTATGTCATCATTACTATAGTCACTATACTCTATATCAACGATGTTACAGAAGAATCACTTAGGTTAGTGAAGAATGAACTTTGATAAAACCTAATGAAGCACAGTAGTGATGGAACCAGAACTGACTTCAGCATGCAACAGTCCAACACTACACACCGTCCTTCAGCTGCACCCAGTCACCCGCTTCACCACACCGAAGTTGGATCCTGTTCTGCCAACTGAAAGGACTTGGCACCATCCCTCCTGCTCAGACAGACTGTTATGACAGATGGATCCTAGGTCATGGACTAAATGAACTCAACAGACATTTTATAGGGATGGCCCGTAGTCTGTGGGAATAATACCTGTGTGTATGTATTCAGAAACAAGAACGGTGCTAGTGATTAATTGGTATGTACTGGAAAGTGTGGTACCTGGTTATGACATAAATTGTACAGACTAATGGGTAGATATTGTCCTGATTTCAGCAGGGATGGAGTTCATTTTCTTCCTAGTAGCTGGAACAGTGCTGTCTTTTGGATTCTGTGTGAGAATAATGCTGATAACACACCGATGTTTTAGTAGCTGCTAAGTAACGTTTATCCTAAATTAAGGATTTTTCCTTTCCCCGTGTTCTGCCAGTGAGCAGGTGCACGGGAAGCTGGGAGGGAGCACGGCCAGGAGAGCTCACCCGAACTAGCCAAAGGGGTATCCCATACCATGGAATGTCATGCTCAGTATAGAAACTGGGGGGGAGATGGTTGGGAGGGCTGGATTGCTGCTCAGGCATCGGTCAGAGGGTGGTGAGCAATTGCCCTGTGCACGACTTGTCTTTTCTTGGGGTTTAGTTCTCTCTCTTTTTTGTTATATTCCTTTTAATCATCATCATCATCATCATCATCATTACTATTACTATTATTGCTATTATTATATTATTATTATTATTAAATTATATTTTATTCTATTTTAGTTATCAAACTGTTCTTATCTCAACCCACAAGTTCTCCTTTTTTATTCTGGTTCTCCTTCTCTTCCCACTGAGAGAGGGGAGGACTGAACGAGCAGCTGCGTGGTGCTTAGTTGGTGGCTGGGGTTAAACTATGATAGAAAAAGTTGAATTACCAATGTTTGAAACACATTTAAGATGCATAAGTGCTCTTTTTGTATACTAACCCTGATCGATTAGAGATTATAAAATATATAGACTATAGTTTTCATGAATCTTCAATTACTTGCATAATTTCTGTGTAGAGTCATTATCCTGGTTTTTGTGCAGGTTGCTTCCAAGTACCACAGTACATAGTCCAGTTGTTTGTGGATTTTACCGTCCAACAGAATTTTGTTACATAAGAACATTAGAAAATATCCATGATTGTTTTGATCCATCTCTCCCAAGTTTCACAATCTGCTTTCACCATCTGTTGGGTCTGGAGTAGGAGCTAGTCATGTAAGCTGTCTCCCCGGCCAACTACCACCAGGGTCCTCCAGGGAATATGTTGCCTTAGTTCTCTCCACTGACTATACAGAGGATGAGATGATGATCTTAGTCTAGATGGCAACTTGTAGTTAGATAAATCTAGGTGGGATGAATTCTTCCACTCAGTAAGATAATATCTTCATAACAATTAGAAAAAAATAACTGCAGTTCAGTGACGGTATAGTAAGTTATGACACTTCCTAATTTTTTTAATTCTGCCATGATGACTTAAGTTTTGCTGCGGTCTGTGGCATTCTTGTATGTATGTTAAAACTTCAAACTATCACAAATATTTCTTTAAGCGTTTAAATATGCTGAAAGAGCTCTATGGGATGAATCAAGCACTTACAGTTTAAGCTTCCTCCAGAAGGTTTGCTGAATCAGGACCCCTCCTCTTACCTGCAAAAGATTTGTATGTTCACAATAGTTTACTCCTGCTTTTCCCCCTTCTGTGCTTAATGTCTGTGGATATTCTAGTGAATGACTTTATTGATCATAGTTTTTGCAGAAACGTTGACTCTTAGGTGGTATTAATGGAAAACTAATTTTGGTTTTGTTAAGGCACCTCTGTAGAGGGAAATCTGGGTTCTAAAAGCTGTGGTCAAAAGCTGAGGAGCAAAAGTAATGTTGTGTGAGCTCTTTCTCCGGTCAGAAGTATCTAGAGTGGCTCAGATTTCATATATTTGGAAAGATCTGCTGAAGTACAGTTGACAGACTGTAGAGTATTTGCACAAAATAGGCAGCAATTTTGAATGACTAATGTGTATGAGAAAATTGCAAACTGCTTATAAAAAATCCTCAGTCAGGAATAAGCAGAACATTTGTCAAATGACTTATTAATTCAAAAGCTTCCATCCATCCCCACTGTTTCACATCTGAAGGACAAGTGAGGACTGAAAATATTCCGTCTAAATTAAATACCGCCCATTTGTTGCAGGACTATAGTAAATTTGAAAGCCATCAGTGGCTGCAACCAAAGCGAAATGACAGTCTCCTTTTTATATGAGTAAAAACAGGTGAAACCTTGGTCCTGAATGTATGTGGAGTAAAGTAAATTATGTATGGGTGAGTGATGCTGGAATGCTAGGGTGTCAGTTTAGAATAGCATATGGAAGATTTATGAAGAGTTTTGTGCCATGGGAAGTGACTGTACTGTTCTGATGCTGAGGACGAACTAATAAGCTAGTACTGCAATCCACAGGTGCTCAGAGCCCAAAAGCTAAATCCCTAGAAATCCTGAGATTGGTTTAAATGTCAAGAAGCATTTCGGACCAATACCAAGTATCACAAGATTCGTGATAAAATCTCAGGAGCTGGCAACATGAAGTGTAAATCGAGCACAGTTTTCTTCCACCAACAAAAACCCTTTTACATTTTTTTTTTTTTTTAAACAAAAATCAGTCCATACAGACTAGTATGTTCTTTCATATAACTTAAGTAAAAAAAAAGTAATTTTTCAGTGACTCTTGCAGTCTAGCAGTGTTAACATTTTGACAGTGAATTCTCATTGCTTATTTTTGAGAGTGTTCTCTAATCAATTATTTTCCCTATCATATAATGAAAATTACGGTCTCCATAAGCATTTTGACGCTAAGATTTATTTGGTTTCAACTCAGTTGCAAAAACTGGAAGTTTCTGATGGCAGACTGCTGACGGCAACAGCAGGAGACCTCTGTGACTTTGTCACTATCGAACCGTCAGCGGTGGGGCCTATGGGGGGAAAACGCACACACGGAATCGATCATTGCTGTGGTTCCTAAGCCCCTGTAACAGACTAGCTCCGAGGAGTGCGGTGGCTCCCGGATCATGACGATACTATCATAATCACACTAAAGAGGGAGGCAATATTGTCTTTTCATATGCAGTTTTCTTTTTAAAACTGGGAAGTTAACTCCCGCTCCTATAGCAAGTGTCAGCTCAGGAAGGAGACGGTGAAAGTAAGTTGGTTCCTCATATGAAAACCAGCAGAAATATATCAGCGAGAACCCGATGCAAAAGCTCATGACTGATTATCTTGTTCTCTTGTAAGCAAAAGTTCTTATCTGGAAAATATAATATTTTTTCAGGTGTTGCAAGGATAAATAGAATTCTTTGTTGAACACAAACAAATACTCAGAAAAAAACCAAACTGATTGCTGTCAGATTTGTGCAAAGCTGTCTTTTGATTCACTGACCAAAATGATAAAATGAAATAAAAACGTTTGGGATCACTCTGAACCGGAAGCATTTTCAGTATCACTGATGAAATGAAAAATTAGGAAGAAATCATGTCGATACATTTCAAAATTAAAAATGTTGCTTCACATTAGGTTTTTTACAGACTTAAAATGAAAACCTAGTAAATGTTGAAAGAAAAATCCATTAAAAAAATCAGAAAATAGAAATACTTTATTTGGAAAAATGCTGAAGTGAAATATTTAACATTTTCAACTCTTTTTATGAATTTTACTTGACTCACTTCCTTCTTCCCTTTTTTTCCTTATTCAACAAGTATTTGGCAACATTTGGTCAACCGATGCATTTTGGTCGAATCTGAAATTTCGCCAGGGTCTAGTAACTCTACTTTTGTTTTCTACAGCCTCATTCACAGCTACCATTTCTTCATGAAAATAAAAAAAAAAAAAAAAAAAAAAAGGCCATGATTCAATAATAGATCACAGCTGAAGGAAATAATTTGAACAAGTGTTGCTGTAACTTGAGAGAAACAGGAAGTGTGAAAAAAAATCAACAAGAGTTTAAACTTTGTCGTACAGGATTTTCTGCTACACTTAATTTAAAAGCGAACCATGACGATGCATTATAAAATGCATCAAGGATCAATGTTTAAATGTCCTGAGTATGGTTTTAACACTAAGATATGTACTCTGTCATTAAATTTATTAGTAAAATATTGGAGTATATTCTGCAGCATATACAGTCATGCTGCTGATGTCTGTGCATCCCTGATTTGGGATGAGACCTTGTCTCTCTTAAAATCGCTGACAATATCAGCACTGTCTTCAATAATGGCAGGTTATTTGTCTTTATTCTAGGATTCATCTACAGCCATTGATCTAAATGTCCTGTTGTTCTGAGTCACTGAGGTCAAAGAAAAGCTAGAAGAGCAATACTTTGTAAAACCTTTCACACTTTAAAATTAAGAACTTTTAAGCAAGTTTTAAAATGTAAAGTATATTTAGACTATGAAAAAACATAGTAATGAAGTGGTTTTATCAGATTTATTTCTATGCTGGGTCTCATCTTTTTAATTCTCAGTGGAATCAGTATTACAGAACTGACATACCAGTTCAGTCAGTGAAAAAAAAAGAGGTAAATACTATAAAAATATGTTGTCAGTATAAAGCCTGGTTTTGGTGGATAAAGGTACACATTTTATTACTGCAGCAGACCTTTGGGTCACTGAGCGTGATCAAATGTACATCAGAAATAACTTACTGTTTCAAGCAAAGTTCTGTCATTTGTTCGTAGATAATGCAAGGAATGGTTAAGTATTCAAAAGTGTGAATGAATACTGAAGATAAAATGGATTTAGCAACAACAAAAAAATCATTCAAAGATACGTGCCAGAACTGTGTTATTCATTTTTCTGCTATTATATTTCTGGAGATCATGATTCTAGACTCAATATACTATTACTTTAATTGGCTATTGCAGTTTCTGTGTCTCCTGCAAATGTCAAGCTTTTGATTATATTCTACTGAATGTGCTAAGTAACTATGACTGATTAAACAAGAGAATAATTCTTGGCAGAATTCTTTAACCATGTTTAGTGGTGAAGTAGATCTGAAGTGGATCAACTACGAGATCCACTACATTTTTGTTATAACTCCCACAGTTTCTTGCAGTGCTATGGTTCTGGAATCATCTCCAATCTACTGGGTACTCAAAAAGCATAGACTTTTTTGATTTATTAGCAAAGGAAAGAATAGCTATAATGGCATCTGGAAAGCTCGTAGTCAGAAGCATTAAGGAAAGCTGAACAAGATGATTATTGGAATGGCTCTATATAAATTGCAGTTTTCCGACATGCCTATCAGCATATGAATTGAGGTTTGGATCAGGAATGTACAGTTTGATAAAAGAGTTGTACTAGCTTTGTCAGCAAAGTCTGGTCTTCCGCAGAAATTGGGATAAAATAAGGAAAGGGAACAAAATTTTCTTGGACTATCTAAAAAGTTGTGTTGCAAGACAGAAGAAAAACAAGACAAGATTTTTTTATCATGACTTAGTGCATTGAATTATATTGTATTTGTACTGTAATATAACATTTTGGTTAAGCACCAACATTATTTAATTTAAGTAAAGGGTGCCAGCTTTGTGAAAAGCATACACTTCTTTGGTTATTAGCAAATTCAGAATGAAAGGACACAATGAAGAATCTACACTAATGACTACTATTCTCTAATGTTGCAGTATTTCTTCTTTACAGTCATGGACTAAATTTTTAATCTCCCTGATGCTTCGTTTAGATATATTATCGAATAATTATAAGTCAGTCACACAGTCTGTAAGGAGAAATAATATATTGATTTCAAACACCTCTTGAGCTTTCAAGCGCAGTCCTTACATTAGGGCAAATCCAAGCTATTACCTCCCTATAACAAACTTGAAGCTCTTATATTCCTGAGATATCAAAGACTTAAATTTTCTACAGTGGTTAAATCCCAGTGTTTACTGTAGTATGTTCCAAGTGAAGGAGAAGGTGAAGACTAGCATACACAATCCATGAATTTTGGAGTTATGAAAGCTGTGGTTTTGTCCTGATTTGATTGATGATGAACAGCATATTGGTCAGGAAATTGCCTCATCTCTATGTATTCTGTTTATTTATTTCACCTTTCAGGTGCCTTCGTTATTTAAATTCTAAATGTATGTGGAACTGTATAACGTCACTCTCAACAGGTCTCAACAAAATCTGCTACAAGATACTTTAATATTACAAATCTAAGCACTTTTATAGGAAGTGTCAATAGCTGTGTCATCCTGTGACCCAAATGTTCTGAAATCACAGAGTCATAGAATACCAGGTTGGAAGGGATCTCAAGGATCATCTGGTCCAACATTTCTTGGCAAAAGTACGGTCTAGACAAGATGGTCCAGCACCCTGTTCAGCTGAATCTTAAAAGTGTCCAGTGCTGGGGGATCCACAGCTTCCCTGGTGAGATTATGCCAGTGGCTGATCGTTCTCATTTGTGAAAAATTTTCCTCTTGTGTCCAATTGGAATCTCCCCAGGAGTAACTTGTACCCATTACCCCTCGTCTTTTCCATGTGACTCCTTATAACAAGGGAGCCTCCCTCTTCTTTATAGCCACCCTCTAAATACTGGAACATGGTGGTAAGGTCTCCCCTAAGCCTTCTCTTCTCAAGCCTGAACAGACCCAATTCTCTCAGCCTTTCCTCATAAGGCAGGCTGCCCAGTCCTTTGCTCATCTTTGTGGACCTCCTCTGCACCCTCCCCAGCCTGTAAATGAAAGGATGGGTTAAAGACTATCTAGAAATGAAGCTGAAATCATATATACAATATTTATATGTGAATGACCCTGGTCAAATAACTGGTGCCCACCAAATCCACCTTATCACTCCTCCTCCCCAACTGGACAGGGGAAAGAAAATATTATGAAAGTCTTGTGGGTCAAAACAAGGACAGTTTAACAAAACAAAAGCAAAGGTTGCATACAAAAGAAAGGAAAACAAAAGATTTTTTTTTTCTATTTCCCATAAGCAGGTGATGTCCGGCCACTTCCCAGGAAGCAGGGCTTCAATATGTATAGTGGTTGCTCTGGAAAACAAACATCGTGGATAATAAATGAAACCCCCCTCCTCTTTTCTCTTAGCATTTATTGCTGAGCAGATGTCATGTTGTACAGAATATCCCTTTGGTCAGTTTGGGTCAGCTGTCCTGAGTATGCCCCCTCCCAACATCTTTCCCACGTCCAGCCTTGGGGAGGGATGTTGGAGAGACAGAGTTGATGTTGTGAGAGAACCGCTCAGCAGTATCAAAAACACCAGTGTGTTATCAGCACCTTTCTAGCTACCAATACAAAGCGCAGCACTATGAGGGCTGCAAACGGGAAAAATTAACTCTGTCTCAGCCAAACCCGATAGATTATATAAGTTACATGATAAGTAACTATATTTGAAACCCTTAGGTGAAATTTTTTACTTTGTATAGGGCTTTTATATGTCTTTGAGGTAGTTTGGGGTTTGGTTTGGATGTATTTCATCAGTGTTTTCTGAAGATCCAGTGAACACTGCTAAACCAACAGAAGTCTTGCAACACTCTTCTCATGAAAAGACTGGGATTTTTTATGAAATTTGGTCCAGTGTTGTGTAGTTAGATGAGTCCAGTGCTCGGATTCATAAGACCCACAGAGACAGGCTCCCTGCTGAGAACCAGAGAAGGCTGTAGGGGTTGGCCATAGAATCACAGAATGGTTTGGGTTCGAAGGGACCTTTAAATATCATCTAATTCCACCTCCTCTGCCACATGCAGAGACATGTTCTACTAGATCAGGTTGCTCAAAGCCGTGATGGGACATTAACAATTTCTCCAGGCAATCTGTTCCAGTGTCTCATTGTAAAGAATTTCTTCCTTATATCTAACTTAAATCTAACCTCTTTCAGTTTAAAACTGTTACCCTTTGTCCTATTGGTACAGGCCCTGGTAAAAAACCTCTCTCTGTCTTTCTCATAAGCACTCTTTAAGGTTTGAAAGGCTGCAATAAGGTCTCCCTGGACCCTTCTCCAGACTGAACAACCCCAACTCTCTCACCCTTTCTTCATAGGAGAGCCTTCCCATCATTTTCATGGCCCAATTTTGGAACCATTCTAACAGGTCCGTGTCTGTCTTATGCTGTGAACCCCAGAGCTGGACACAGTGCTACAGGTGGGGTCTCAAGAGATGGGGAGAATGACCTCCCTCAACCTGCTGGCTACGCTTCTTTTTATGCAGCCCTGGATATGATCAGCTTTCTGGAATGCAAGTGCACATTGACAGCTCATATCTGATTTTTCATCCACCAATGACCCCAAATCCTTCTCCACAGGGCTGCTCTCAGTCCATTCATCACTCAGCCTGTATTGATACTGGTGACTGGCTGACCCAGGTGCAGGACCTTGCACTTGGCCTTGTTGAACTTCACTTGATGTGCATAGGCCCACTCCTCAAGCCTGTCAAGGTCCCTCTAGATGACATCCCTTCCCTCCAGAGTATCAGCCACACCACTCAGTGTGGTGTCATCCACAGACTTGCTGAGGGTGCATGTAATCCCACTGTTTATGTCGTTAATAAAGATATTGAACAGTACTAGTCCCAGTAAAGTCCCCTGAGGGACACCACTTGTTACTGATCCCCATTTGGACATTGAGCCTTTGACTGCAACTGTCTGGACGCAGTTACTCCATTGTAAGAAGGCCACTAGATTAGTTAGGCAGTTTGTGAGGCCATGCTGGCTGTCTCTACTCACCTCCCTGTCATCCATATGTCTTGACATAGCTTTCAGGAGGATCTATTTAACAATTTCATCAAGCACAGAGGTGAGGCTAACTAGCAGGTAGTTCCCAGGGTCCTTCTTTTTAGCCTTTTTAAAAATGAGTGTGATGTTTCCCTTTTCCCAGTCACTGGGGGCTTTGTCTTACTGACATGACCTTTCAAATATGATGGAGAATGGCTTAGTAACTGTGTCAGCCAGTTGCTTCAAGACCCTTATCTCATCAGGAAGGGGTACAACTTTGTCTTCCTTTTCTGAGTAATGTACTTGTAGAAACCCTTTTTATTATTCTTCACAACCACTGACAAATCTAGGTCCAACTGTACCTTAGCTTTCCTGATCCCATCCCTACACTTCCAAGAAGTATTCCTGTATTATTCCTGGGAACCATATCCCTGCTTCCGCTGCCTAAATTTTTCCCTCTTGTGTTTCAGTTTGACCAGGAGGTCCTTAGCCATGCTGGTTCCCTGCCTTCCTCCTGTCATCCATGATGCATTCCTACAAGCCCTGTGGTGTCTTCCTCTGTATATTCTGAATCTATGGCCAACATTGTTTTAATCTTACGGATCTGTGGAGCAGTCTGAGCAATTCCCAAACACTTAGCTTCTTCAGAATAAAGATACTATGGAGTACTCTGTCAAGGACACTCCGTAAAGTCGTGTAGTAAAAGGCAGAAATTGTTCCCCTTTCTTTTAACTGAAATTATTTGTGCGGGAGGGTGTTGTCCTGTGACAGCAGGCTACCTTAAGTGATGCTTTATGTATTTTGTTTAGTACAGAGAGAGGAAGGTTTAATTGTGAAAAAGAGAAACATCCTTTAATGTTGTTCCAAATCTGAGAACACAACCTGTCCTGTATTCACACAACCAAGGCAGGAAAATAATTTTGATTTTGATATAACCATTCATATTGCATTTACTCAGCTATGCATACTTTACTGGCATTTAATAGTTTAGGAATTATTTTTTCTTAAACAAAAAAGTGGGGTTTTTCTTTAAGTCTATTTCTACACTCTTCTAAGTCATAATCTTTCTTTTTAAATTTAGAGTATCATGGCAGGGAAGATATCAGCTGAAAACTTTGCATTAGTCTCATTACCATATTGAATGTATGCAATTAGTCATCTTTCCACATACTAGCCATGTCATTCTGAGTCCAGCTCTCAATAAAATTACCTGTGTAAAGTAATATGTGGTGATATTGTCAAGAGTTTTTCTCACAGTATACAAGGGAACTAATCCTGATGGTATTAACAGGGTTTTATTCAGTTAATGAATCAAAACTAACCATTGTGTTAGTTATGGAAAGCTGTCTGCTTTGGAGCACAGAATTCCAGGAAACAGCAAATGCAATTTTATTATTTAAATAACACATTTATTTACATGTTTAATTTGTATACAATTATCACAAACCTATAAGAGCTTCCCACACATAATCCGTTGGTTATTATTTGGTAATTTGCATTGAAAAAATTAATTGTGACTTGGATTTTCCCCATCTGTTTTTCTACAGATGCCCTCTGCCTACTGTAGTTGGGAATTTGATTCTATTTCAGCTGAGTGTGACCCATGCTCAGTCTTACCCTGTCCAGAAAACCACTGCAGTTCGGAAGTGTTCAGACAGGGAATCTTCAATTGGAGAAGCAACCCTGTGAAAACTGTTTTATTAGAGTAATATCACATGGAGAAAAAGTAATCTGATTTTTTTTTTTTTTTCCTAAAAACCTCTATTTTCCAAGTTCCTGTTCAAGAACCATATTTCCTGTACAGCAGATTAGGTGAAACTTTAGACAAATCTGAAGGTTATGATAACTCCTCATCTTTCAAGATAACTGTAAAAGCTGTTAAACTCCTGGGGGGAATAGACAGCTGGAACAGTAAGAGTCAGAGCCCAAACCATATTTTTTCTGAAAAATTGGTTAAGATTCAGATATACAGTGTAAGTCATTAGTCATGTGATTGCACAGCTGGGGAACCAAGTGTCAGATGACAGGATTGTTTTGTGCAGAGTAGCGGAATCGCTAAAGAAATGCACAAAGAAGCATCAGAAACACAGTGAGGAGTATTTCTGTGCATCTAAGTGAAAACTAAAGAAAGCACATTTAGGTAGCATATTTGCTATCAAAAGTACATGTGTTGTTGAAAGGCATAATACTGCAGACAAAGAAAGCACTGCTGGTCTTAGGGCTTTACACTGCTTAAGAACTGAAATTTTACATATGACGTTTATATCCAGGATGCAATAGGGGAATGCAAGAGAAATATCTAACCCATTCATTAATTTCTTCCCTAATGAAAAAGAAAAACGTCAAAAAACTACCACTATGTAGTGTAGCCTATGTTTACTTTCCTGCTATCTCCAGAAATAATTGAGAAAAAAATGTAAAGATTCTTCCTTAAGAAGAGAGAGACTTCATTAAGAAGAAAAGTCAAGGCAGGTGCTCTGGATCTCCAACATCAAAAGAGAATTGTACCTACCACTACTCCGTTATCAATCATTAGCAGGCACTAAGCAAAACGGGAGCATCAGGTAGGCTGAAACTCCTTTGAGCCTAAATTCAAATGTCATATTTGTTACTAAAGGAAAACAGTTTTGTGTAGCTTCTCTGATTGTGAACTCAGCCATATGGGAAAAACCATCATTACTTTGAAAACAGATTTTTGCTGCAAAAACTCAATGGAAGGTATGTTGAATTTTTTTTTTTTTTTTTTTTTCCTGAAGAAATGATAAAACTTCTACAGCTGTGCTCTTTGGGCTCAAATGGAAGCCCAGGGGCTAGGATCATCCTCAGATCATCTGTTTATTCACTTTTAATACTTAAACTAGAAAAACTGAACAAAAGGATGTATGCCTTGGCCTACATAGTACAGCAAATACCTTTTTGTATTTTTGTAGGTTAGAGATCACTATACTTTGGCAGTAAGGGAGAAGAAACCTGAAAGAGCTTTATTTCTCTTATAGTCCCATCTAATCCAAATGGATTTCACTGGGTGAAGTCAATTACTCAAATATTTGGTCCTCCCTCAGCAGCAGCACTTGGTGTTTGCCTATCCAAGACCTCAGCTAAATGAATAATGAGACAGAAAGGAGACAATGTAAGATCCATTTTCTGCTAAAAGAACCGAATTAATTAGTGATGCTTACAAATTTCATGGGGAGCACTAGCAGGTTTACAACCTGACATAATGATAACCATAGTCCTGTCATTGTTAAAAGTTTTCATGCAGGGGATCATATAAAAATATTGCTGTAAAATCTAATAGTATTTTGTAAATATGATAAAGTTAAAAAAGATATATCCTTTGAAAATATATGCACTGACCAAAAGCCATTGGTAATTAACACACAACTGAATCCTGATTTCAGGTCTCTCAGCATGATTGCTGAGTTGCTTCACTGATGTCAAGAACATTTATTTATATAACACTTTTGTAAATAGAGCCAGTTGTTGGTCTTTCATATTCATAATTTCTGTTCACAGAGTCATAAAATGCATTTGTTTCATAGCTGCCAGAGCTGTAGAAAGTTTTCCAAGTAATATGCAAAAGATAATTAAATTAAATGGCTGAAATTCTATGAATATTTTGTAAGATATATTAAATTTATACAGTACATATGTCTTTCAGTTGCATCATCACATTATTAAGCATCTTCATAAATATAAAATACATAGTAATAGCTGATCATGGTGATAACAGTTAATCCTTACTAAGGGACTGACCTTTGCAACCTACATGTTGTCCTGGGGCTCTGCATTCAGACTGACCTTGCTCCCCGAATGGTCGCATTGATTTGAATACAAAGTAATCAAACCAAAGCAACCTTCTGGATCAACTTTGCACTTTGAAATTTTGCATTGTGCTGCAGCTGAAGACAGCATTACACCTTAACAAATACTGATAGACTCTTCTTTTGGTCAAAGAGCCAAGTAAAACACTAGAATTGAAGCCCATGTAGAAGAAACACATGACTTGTTCCAGATGTTTAAACCCTGGGAGAATCCGTTAACTTGAATTGTCACGGTAAAAGGATAATGGAAAATAATCTCCAAGGTAGAAGGAATCTAAATCATTATAAAGACTTTATAAGTAAGGTCAGCACCTTGCATGGCCCTCAGATCTTTAGAGGAAATCAGTGGAGTTCTTGGCAAATACGTTTTTGTTAGCTAGCACTGCCAAAAAAGATGGTGCTCATTAGCAACCCATCTTGGTTAATTAAATATATATAGAGAGAGGTGGGGGAATAAAGATGCTATAAAGTGTTATAAAATAAGTAAAAAGTAAATATTCCAATGTTTTTTTTTGTCTCTTTTTCATTATGGTGGCCTTTATTTTGAATAATCTAGTTGCTCTGGGTCTTAATTGCCAGACCAATTCTTTGGTAAGAAGGCCTGACTTTCTTCTTGCTTTTACTGCTTTAGAAGTAAAGTTCAGAATTTAAAAAAATATGTGATCATTTATTTCAATTAGCTTTAAGGTTCTTTATTATTCTCAATATGAAAAAGAAAGAGTGGATATATTTTTTCCTCCTTTGCAGGTATTGTGTATAGTGTAGAAAGCTCTTTCTACAATACTAGTGAGTGCCTGGAGAGGCAAAGCAGGTAGTGTAAGCAATGTGTCAGGTGATCTGGACAAGTTTCTAGCTGGGTATAATGGAATTTAAAGAGCTATAATAGCCTTCATACGCTGTGCAGCATCAGGATCATAAATTAAAACATGCTGGCGCACACTAAGCTTCAACAGAGAGGACCCATGAGATGGGATCCTGGGTCTGAGATCTACTGCAGACATCTAAGTGACTCCTAAGGAGCAGAGGTTGCCACGTTACTGAAACCACATTCTCACACCATTTTGAGTACCCTAAAATAAAGGAACAAATACTAAAATAAAAGAACCAGCTGCTTTAAGTTGGCAGAAGCAGATATATTGTGTTAAAGTTTTGCCAGGCAAAATAGGGGAAAAAAAGTAGGGAGAGACCCTGAGATCCTGATTTAGTGACAGAGAGGCGGTGGGAGGAAATTAGGAAATGAAACCCAGGTGGGTGGTGCATAGAGCTCCCATTTGGGATTACCTTGCCTCTTGTTGGTGGCCTTCCCTGTCACCCTTGCAGAGTCCCTGGTGCTCCACCTTGAGTCAAGGGTGACCCAGACAGGGTGCCATCTGTCCCCCCCATCTGGCAGGGCAGATACCCACGGAAAAGCTGCCACAGCCCCACTGCCTCTCATGGAAAACCCTGGCGAGAATCCGTGCTGCTGCCCGCTCACATGGCATCAGCCATGTGGCCAGAACCTCGACCCTGGGTGTGCATCTGCCCCGGGCTGCCACCGCGGGAGAGGAGAGATGGAGGAGGCCACGGGCTTCCGTGTTGCGGGATAAAAGGGGTAGGAAGGGAAGAGTCCCCAGTGTCTTCTCAAGGAGTAGCCCTGGCTCGATCAGCTTCCTGCTCCAGCACCTTGGGAAAGCTGCGGGGCAGCTCGGAGTTCGCACGCCCTGTGTCCCTGGTTGTTCCCCAGGAGTGACCTGCAAATGGCTTCACTCTCTGAAAGGCTTCTGGTGGCAACTGTGCGCTGCCAGTGGCTTCCTAAGAGGCTTACGTGCCTTTCGCCTCTTCTTAGGACCTTTCATCTATAAGCAGACACTTCTAGGCGTTTGAAAAGTGATTCCCCAAAAGCTGGAAGTACATAAGGTGCTTCCTTGTATTTCACCCTTAGTCTGCGAGTTAGCAAAGTAACCTTAGAGAGAACAGGCTTGTTTAGCGAAAAGAGGGTGCGGTTCTGTAAAATATCATTATATACCACAAATGTCTCTAAAATCTTTTAATAGTTCTGCGTGGCTTTTTGTATTTCTAATGGCTATCTTTGCCGTAGTTTGTGTGTAATCCACAGAAGCAGAAATCAACAGTGGATGAAAAATGCATCTGACATGAAAATTTCCCTCTGGAAAAGAATTCCTTTAGGAAACAGTGTAGCCATTTGAAACAACGTGTATACACAGACACAGAAACGTGCTGCCAGTACTCGAGGACTGTACTCTTACTGGTACCACATACCTCTTTCTGGGTCACTGATTTCTGCTGACTGAGCAACTGGCAGATAGTCAAAGCTGCCTACAAAAGAACAGCCTTCCTCATTTTCAACTACATTTCAAATCGAGCTTCATACTAGCTTCACACTGAGCCTAGTCTCAGGAAGAGTTAGGGCGTAAACAACCATTTCAGAATGGGTGCTTCTTTCTCTAACTCTTCAGTGCTTGTGTAGACATAAACTGAGAGTGGTATATTTTTGTCCATTTTGATTCCTTTTGTTTTACTGTGGATGGTGACATATGTTTCGATAGCTTCCCTTCCAAGATGAGACTGTTTCATTTCATTTTTTGCTTGAATGTGGAACTATGAAGAGAGGATACTTGGTGTTTTGTGGATTTTTTTTTTTTCCCCTAGATTTTTTAAAAAAAAGAGTCGCCATCATCATGTCCTTGTCTCTCCCCTCCCGCTCCCCTCGTTGCCTCTTATTGCTGTCATCATTTGCCATGGCCATTCATGTTTGAGCAACAGCCAGGGAAAAAGAAGAGGATGCTTAAGTACTTTGTCACTGGAAAATCATGACGGGTGAGACACAGCATATATAAACTTCTAGACTGTCTCTCCTCTTGACTTGTTTTCTGCATGTAGTACCAGGTGATGCACAGCAGATGCAAGAGACGTGTTTGGGCTTCATCTGAGCTCAGAGCTCAAAGCAAAGGTCAGGAGCCATGACCCTAAATAGATTAAATTAAACAGAAAGGTATAAAGAAACCCTGCAATAGGAACTGTTAACCTTAGGGGGAAAATCACTTTGCATTCATCTCTGGACAGAGGTTAACGTGAGTTTGGAGACATGGTGCTTAAGCTCCACTCAAGAGTAAGCTACTATGTCTGCAAAACTGATTAAGTGAGAAATAATAATGTATTCATTTTAGATGTTCTTATTAGGCTTTGAAATTAGCATACCCCTAAAACACAACAGCTCTCATCACTTGTTATTTTTCTTTCCTGTCAACAGACTCCATAAAATGGCCCAGAGTAATTTCTCACTGGGAAGACAACTTTGCAAATAAAAAGTTAGAATGAGATTACAGAAAGCATTAGCATTCACCAAGCTTTGCAAGAATTTGTAGGTGGAAAAGAAATCTCATAGCCCCAAGGCTTGATATTTTTTGTTCTCTTAAAGACTAAAAAAAAAAAAAAAAAACCAACAAAAAAAAAGTCACTTATTAGAAGTAGAAAAAAATTTCATTAGAGACAAAAAAGAGAAAGACATTGATAGGTGGACAGAAAACATTGTTATGCTACAGAAAAAGGCTCTGTTTCAGACTTACCCCAGCGGTACCTCCTATAAAGCAAAGCACTCCTAAAGGAGTTGCTATTAATAAATTAGTGAACACTAATTCTGAGTTAAGGCATTTGGCTTTTAATAAACTGCTCTCCTTACACAGTGCCGCCTATCTTTTTCATGCCACTTTGCTGCTTATTACATTATCTGAAATGGGAATGAGAAACAGTTTCAGTGTATGTGGTTTAGGTACAAAACTTCCTGAATAAATTGCTTTACTGCTGTATCAGTAGGTTTCTTCTGTGATTAATGATCATGGTAAATATATGTTGAAATTAAATAAATAAATGTAGCTTTTATGAGTGTATCCTGCAATCTTGATTAATAAATTAAGATACAGGAAAGAGTCTTTCGTAGAATATGATTAAGGTTCTATGTGAAAATCATGTGAAATCGTGTGATAATCTTGCTGCACAGGACTTTGTGAATGCATTTTCTGAGTTCAGAATTCCTTGTGGCATTCAGTTGTTCTATCGAACTTGTACTAGCATATAAAAATAGCAATATTTGAAGAAAATGTCATTGCTTTTCAAATTTACATTTATTTGTACCATTACACTCACGTTATGATAGAAATAACATGAATTTGTGATCAGTAATAGCAATAATATCAATATTATATTTAACATGTTACACGACAAAACTGAGAGTAATTTGAAGATGGGAATAGCTACGATTTCCCCATTAACATGAACTAACAGTAGTAGATAGACAACGAATCATGTCTGTGTCTGGTGTCTAGATCTTCCCAACATTTTCATATGAGACGAGATTTTTACTGAAAAAATTGTGTTGTGAGCACCTGGCTTTTTATGGGCACATATATGTATGTCCCAGCTTTGGCAGACAATGTTTTTCAGGTTTTGTATGACACTGTATGGGATACAAAACCAGAGACATAAATATTAATAGGAGACCCATATCCAAATTATACACCCAAAAGCTAAAGGATGAGACACATATCTGGGATGTAAGAGACCCTGGAACTGTATATATGGAGGATAGGGAAACTTTTTCCCATCCAACTCTATTTCTCACATGAAGTCCTGAGCCCTAACAGACGAGCAATATAATCTGAAGTCATGAGGATGATATTTCATAGCTACAAAGAATGAAGTGAGATGAACTCGTGTGAGGAAACAACTAATTGTCTCAGACAAAATCATGGAGTTGGGAAAGATACACGCATTTTTGTGGAACAAGTCGTTCCTGCTCTAAAATGTGACGCATATGAGCATAATTGCATCTGAACCCGTATAGCTTAATTTCCAAACTAAAACGTTGCACATATGTCCAGGCTTTAAATTTTTTCATTACTATGCACTTGTACGTGTATCGTTTGGTTTTCTGAATAAATCATGGGTCTTGGATTTAGATAATCCAGTATTTGAATCTTCCTGACATTTTATGATACTTCTCGTTGGAAGACAAAAGAAGTATGTACAAGTTACTTCTTTTCCTACTAATGTTACTTTGCAAATTAAAATCAGGAGGCAATTTCCCCCCCTTATTAGAACTGCCTTAGCTCCAAGGTTAAAATTCCTGACTGTTTCGAATTTGGAAGGCTTCCCATGGTAATCATATTCTGTATCAGAGTGCGGTCTGTATGCTTGGCGTTGCCTTGTTTAGATCCGTCAGGCAGTGCTGACTAGCTGAAACCAGTTTAACTTTCAGCAGGAGAAAAGTAACAGGAGCCCAGCGCCAGTCTTGAATAAACCAGCGGGAACTCAGCAAGAAGCTCTTCCCAGATAAGCAAAAGCACTGTCCTACGGAGAGGTTGTCTCCGCTGAAAGACTGGAGATATATTGTTTTAATGAACTCGCCTCAAGCTGTTGAAATCATTTGAGGGAACAGCTCTGGGGTTTATGATTCTTCTAAATCTCTTTGATTTCAAAAACATGGAAAGTTTGATTCGTACCAAGATTATTTCTATTCAGTCCTTATCCCTACCACATGAATGTACTCCGCAGGAGTGGCTTTGTGTGTGTCCATGGGTATTCTCTTAGGAAGACAAGGAGCTTTCAGATTAGGGTTTTATATATTTTTTTTTTTTCTGTTACTGCTTCACTGTAGATATAGAACTGGCTTTGACGGAGCATCATTCACAGTTTATAATTTAAAAAGAGAAAAAAATTTGCTTCATTTTCTTGGCGACAGGAGCTTTCAAGTCTATACTCTTTTGCTTCAGCTCCAAAGCAAGCTTCTCTCTCTTCCCACAGACCAAGGCAATTCTGGTGGAAGTTTCCTACCTTCCGTCTACCCTCTTTTTCCACCATCTGCTTACTCTACAAGACCTCGTATCTCTGTTGCTTCCATGACCACTTTCCTTCAGTGCAAAGTTCAAGACGGAGGGCAGCAGCACACAGCCACAGGGGAGATCAACTTGGCTGACCATCCAGTCAATATTTTGGATAGTGGTTTATCACCTGAAATTACTAGTGCAAAACTGCTGCTTAGACTGTAATTCTTCCTGAATGCATACCTTGTGCGTTTACTTCTGTCTTTATTAGTGAAATTGGCATCCCAACTTAAGAAGGACTGATTTTTTTACTTTACACCTGCTGATGGAAAACATGCTGCTTTTGAGAGGTGGATGGAATAGACTTGTAAGCAGGCTCCTGCCGCACTCACAGGAGCAGTACTGTAGCTTCCCTTCTCATGGTACTCTTTGCCTGGCCGCTGCTGACTGTCTTTACCTCATTAGATAGACACTGGATAGGACAGAAGATGATTTAGTTTTTGCCGCTTGAAAGCTCTTTTTTGAAAAATGACTTAACCTGAGATTGCTTGATGCAAGTGACCCAGCTGAAAATGTACAAATTTAGTATCAAGAAGCTGTGGATTTTGGAGGTAGTGGCAGTCTGATGGATCACTTTACTAGTTCAGACACTGCATGGCATACTGTCCTGCTTAAATAAAAAGGTGAGGGACAAGAAAGCAAAAAAAAAAATTCCTTTGTCCTTGCCTGTTGACTTAAGGTTCAGTATGTAAATAGGTTTATCTGTATTTTTTACAATTGTGTCTGTGTCCAGTTTTCTCAACACCTCTCTCTTCTTCCTTTTTCTCAGGATGAGACAAGCATGAGGCTGGGTTACAAGGTGGCCTTTCCTACACTTGGAAAAAATGAATCTGTTTTGGAGCTTTGTGATTAAAATCCAAGGTGTCCCCTGCAAAAGCTACCAAGTTGCGAGTGGTTCAGACCCGGGGCAGAATCTCCAATAAGGCTTCTGCAGCGCAAATAGGTCTGAGGCTGGATTAAATGATCAGTTCTCACACTGTTATGCCAAACCCACTCTGCACAGGCTGCCTAGCCCTAAGTTCCACGGTTGTCTGAGAAGAGGCTCTGCCTGCAGTGCCATGTGTGACACCTCTTGCCGTGTGGCCGCTCAACCCCGCGCCGGGGGCTGACGCAGCGCTCACGTGCTGGCACGGACTTTCACAGGGTGTTTGTCTGCAGCTCCCTCGCTCCTGGGCGACCCCGGAGGAGAGGTGTTGGCAAACCAGGGAGTCGGACTCGGCTGATGAGGGGGAAAGAAGCAGAAGCTTATCTCTCTCCTATGCTCATGGGGATTGAGTATTCTACCTGCCTGTAAAGAGAATTCACGGATGTGCACGGTCTTGGTGACGGTGGCTTCGGGGCTGAGGAGAGCTGAACTTGCCCTTTAGCTGAAATTATTCTGTTTTCCAATGTCACTAAGACAAATAAAGGTGGAACTATTCCTAAAACTCTTACCTAGGAAATTCACGGTAGGAGAGAGAAAAGGCAAAGGACAGAGCATTCCAGTTCCTGGCTCATGGATTGTTTCTAACAAAATGAGATGATGAGACCACATTATCTATTTATACCTTCCTATTCATAGCTGTAATATCTAACTATAAATCTAAGCATTTATATTTATATCATTTAGCAATATTTTTATAATAAAATAAAAATTATGCATATATATATCACACTATTTATACATTGGTATCTCTTTGACCAAATTAAGCCACATTAGAAACAGCACAAGACTTCTCAAAGACAACTTCCAACAAATTCCTTGAAAAAAAGTGGCCGAGCAGAAGGCAGGGACCCAAGTGAGTGATTGATGGAAAAAGTAGGCTTGTTTGTTTGAAAACAGCCATCTGGCTCACTGGCCAGCACACATGTATTACTCACTGCTTTATCTTGCCTGGTGGGGCTGGAGGGGCAAGCAGCCATGGGGACATGGGTGAGAGATAAGGACGTAAATCAGCTTCAGTAGTTCCACCATTCAGAAAATAACTTATAAAAACCCAAATATTCTTCTTTCTACAGTGTATCAGTCTCTTGTACTTGTCACGCACGTAGAGTGGGACGAGCTGACATGCCCTTGCTGCCCAAAACTCTGCACCAGCAAAGAAGCGGGGTATGTCCAGACTAGACATGTTTCATACATACAGTAAAGGGAAGCAAAAGCTTACCGAGACCCACCAGATTTACGTTGATCTAGGGGAAAATGTGGCAATCGTTTTGACACCATAAACAGGTAAGAACAAGGAACTTACCTCTGACCCCATTATTGTTATACCTCCAGTTTGTGACCAGTTACTCGGGCTGTAGCTCTCTATTTCAGGTGCTTTTGTAACCTTCTCTAGAGCCTCCTTCCCTTGACTATATGAGGAACATTGGCTCCTAAGCATAGAAGCCCTCAATCTCAATTTTAAATTAGACACATATTTAAGATAGTGTGAATAATGTCCTTGACTTACTGTAAAGTTGTAAAGTTGTTATATAAATTCCCATGGCAATAGAGACTGTCCTGATCTTTTGAAGATCAGTGGGAGAAACTACTTAGCAGTGGGAGCCATAGAGTCACAAGTGTAGATTTCATGGCCAGAAGTTATCATTAGCATCTGACAGTGTTCCTGTGCCTGTGAAAATCATTGAATAAATGGTTATCAGCAAAGTCTTACTAAAACATCACCACTCTAACAGATTAATTCTAGCTGAACTGTTACAGGGTCTTTTGCCTTCAGTCCTGAAGAATTTCTCTTCTGTTGAAGGATAACGTATGAGACTGGGAGCACTAAAGGAAGATTACTTTGCCATATCCTTTTGCTATTTCTTTTGTACAGATAAACCAGGTTTCATCTGCCAGAGTTGTCAGTCCACCACCTTTTACGAGAGCTACATTCACCATAAAAATGAAAATAAAATAAAAAATGTTGGGGAAAAAAAAAGATTGTTGCCAAATACAGTATGTACAGGAAAACCTAGACACGTATTATAGGGTGGAAATGAACTTTAAAGTGCAATAGGGATACATGGATATTAGCCCACTTACTCTATGGAAAAAATGAAAGTAGCTGATCATGCCCTAAGCAGGAGATATGAAAAACAGATGGATCCTAAAACTGAGTGGAAATCCACAGCATGTGTAGCAATGGCAACTAGTGAACTATGGAAACAAGAGTCATTGCAAAGCCTAATTAACTCTGTTATGTTTGATCCAGGATAAAACATTCTGGTGATCCTGTGTTGAGGCCTCTGTCTTGTAAAGTAGAATCCCTCCTTGTTATTACTTCAAAGGTTTCCTTTAGATACAAAGCCACTGGAAACAGAGTTGTGAACTTAGCCAAAGAGTTGTCCTGAATAAGGCAAAATGCTAAGAAACTTTCGAAACAGAAAAAAATCGTTCAGTCCAGTTGCAGAGAACACATTTTGCAAGCAATTAGAAATTTAACTAACTGATGTATAAAAATACAGGTTGTGACAACAGAGCAATGACAGCATATTAACCTCACCATCCACACATGCTCCTAAACATGTAAGCAGTGATCAGAAAACTCTGACTGGGTGGAAAATAATGTCAAATACGCAGCTGTAACCAGTAGCACTGGAATAAACAGTTGACTTGTTATGGTGGGATGATGACACTGAGAGGAGAATTAAAAGATGTTTGGTACATAATTCCTGAAATACACAGCTAACAGAACTTTTTTTTTTCAGATTATAAAACTTATGACAATATTTAGCTACCCTGTTCATCATTTACAATTGAATTTAACTGAACACTTTAATCCAATTTTTCAGAATGGGTTTTTGTTATCAAAACATTTTCATTATCTTTAGTTTCTGCTTTATAAATGTAGCTTGGAGTATCTGGAGTACAGCTCAAATGTGTTATCCCATGCAGTTTTGCACCATCATTTAACAGGCCTTTTTCTGTGTGTTATCAGTTTATTTTAGATGACTTTTTAGCACCCATACGGATAAGCAACTGCAGAAGCTGCAGTCCAGAGTTAAGGAACAGCAGAATGAAGGTTGCCTCTTGGGAAAACTTGGGCATCCTCCTGTGTGTGCCTGCATTTGAGCAGAAAAAAATTTTTTTGTATTGTATTTTCCCTAGGACCTTGCCTCTGCTGCTGCCCAGCATGGCTGGGTACCACTTAACAAGCAGACGCTCACTGTTGTCTGTCTGCCTCTTTGCTGGTGTCAAGTCTAATGCCGAGTTTGAGTGTTGTTGAAATTCTGCTCTGGAGACAGAGTTAATGATTTCTTCTCTTCTTCTCTTTTATATATTTCTTGTCACTGAATATCTGAGTGTTTTGTGAACAGCAATTACTTTATTTTCACAAAAATGCTACTCAGAGGGGAAGATTATTTTTTATTTTATGTTTTAGAGAAAACAGACTGTGGGAAATTAATGGCATGTCCAGCCTGAGACTGAGAAGACCTTTATTTTTTTCCTTTGCATTATTAGCACTGTGTAACACTCCGGAAATTAATTTCCACAAATCAGAATCAAACTCTCAGTTCAGCTAACCAGAAAATGAGGAACACATCATTAAATAAAGCCTTTTAAAGTCTGGATTAAGTGATTCAACTTGATACGGCACAGGGATGGATACCTGGCACTTCCCAGTCGTGTCACATACCTACAGGAGGGCTGATGTGAGGCAAAGCACAGAGCAGAGGAGATCCTCTCTCCTAATGGCTGTGGCTCAAATCACCTAGCAGACAGCCATTATACTTTTAAAATATCATTATTCATCATAGTTGATTGTTGCCCTGTTTCTGTATGGAGCCACCAGAACCAATGGACTAGGCTTTATAATAGTGCTGCAGCTTCCTCTCATCTTCCTCATTCTACCAGGCTGACATATTTGCACAAATCCACCTTATTCAACCCAATCAGTGTGAGTTAGCATTCTAGAAATGTATTGATAGACTTGTTAGTTTGATCTACAAGTTTAATTATGAAAAAGATATTCTGAACCACAGAATAATAAAAACAAAAAAAAACCCCAAACCAAACCCTAATCAGTGCCTTATGATTGCATTCCACTGTTGATAGCTGGTTTCCAAGAATATTTTATAAAAATGCTAAATTTCAAGTGCTTATATATAGAATTCAGCATTATAATCATAGAATAAGTATTGTTAGTCACTCAGTATAGAAGTTAAATTATATATTTAAATTATTTAATTCCTGGCATTGTTCCTTTACTTATGTATTTTGCTGTACAATTCTTGACAGTGACTCCAGTTATACAGACTTTGATTTGTGTCAAGCTCCCCAGCCAGCTAAATTGAGGCGGTTGTATCCAGCCTGTAATGTGGGAGCAGAGAGCTGGGTATAGCTTGTTACCCTTGTTACCCTGCAACCCTTTGCATTCCACCCCAACAGGCCCCCTTATGCATGAAGCAACTAACCTGCAACACAGGGACCTGTTGCTGGATTAGATGCTAATCATTTTCTAGGTGCCTTGATTGAGAATATAGTTGCTGCAACCAGAGTCTTCTTAGCGTTTAATAAGCCATATGTTAAGCAGATTCTGGGTGCCATTAACCTTCCCATTCCTCTGCCCTTCCCACCAACAGAATGCTGGCTGAAGATCTGCTACCCAGCTGTAAGAAAAATACCTGAGAAATCTTTTCTCCCCACAGCCCTGCACCAGCACGTACCCCCCTCTCTAGGACAGGACTTGGACTCTTGCATGTTTTGGGTGACACTCACTAAGCCAGACAAAACCGGGAGACTTACTCTGAGTTTCCAGGCTCTTGAAGTTCATACCGAGCTGACCAGTGAATGTGAGATTTTGATCCAGCTGAGAGGAGTGCTCTCCCCTTCTCTCCTTATGGTCAGGAGCATCTGGATTCACCAATGTCTGGGATCCTCCTGGCACTCAGCTGCGGTTTTCCCAGATCTCTGGGAGCTGAAACAGCAGTAGGGACTGTCTTAGGTTTTGATATAGTTTATCTTGAGTTTTTAAAACATAATCTGATCTTGTTGCCAAATTCAGATATATGTGTCTGGTCCATGACTGATGAAGTAACTTTCTACTGCTGCCCAGTGGGTTTTTTTTTTGGTAGGGTGCTCACCAGAGCTGTCTTTTCCAACACCAAGCAATAACTTTTGTCTTTGTTTCCCCGAACCCACAGTAAGATTCTGTCTGGGGTGCAGAGTCAGTTCCCAGAGAGATTTCCTAATAAAAAGAGGGCTTTATGCCTGTCATGGTAGTGAAAAAAGAATTGGCACAAGGATGATGCCGGCTGAGGTGTGATACAACGTTAAGGCACTGGATGGTTTAGGAGGACAGCGGATTGTGGGACATGGGGGGAATGATCTGGGGGGAAGCAGAGTGGGAAGTACCAGTGATACCAGTGCTTGGCCCATACTGGTATTCACGTGTAATCTCTGCGTGCTCCAGCCTCCCTCTCCAGCCACTTGGTTACTCCCTGGCTGCAATGGTGGTTCTTCAGTCAACCCCAATAGAAGGACCTGTTAAAATTACACCTCCAACAAGCTCTTTTCCTGTCTGCCGCTGTCTCTGTCACAACAAATGCATTATGCTTGAATGTACCTGCAGAAAAAAAAAAAAAACTTTTCCTAAGACTAATGTCTGGGAATCTGTCTCTTGTCAGTGGATGGGAGTCTCTCGTCCTTGGATCTTGACTCTATTGTTACACTGATGACTTCTACACTATCATGTTCCTGCTGGCAATGCACCTTTCGTCAATCCTCCAAACCTTTGTGAACAGAACATCAATCACAAATTCATAAGATGTGGGGAAGGTAATTTCCTCCATTCCCTTTTCCTTTATTTTTGTTTTTATGATGATAAGAACTTGAAAAATAAAAAGATAAAATAATGGAACATGTGCTCCAGCACAGCTGAAAAAGATGATTTTCAGGTGTAAACATTTTTGGGTCACTTAGACACCAAAAAAAAAAAATCACTATTTAAAACCTTTAACATTTTACTGGGTATTATGGTCCACAAAAGAACATATGTGTAACCTGGTAACCATTATTTTACCACTATCATTTGCCCATCATATCACAGATGAACTGTAAGGAAACCATTACACCGATGATAATCTAGGTTAGCCCATGAAGTGAAATGTAACACTATCTTGCCCCAATTGTGATAACATTACCCTTTACACCAAGTGACAGTTCCAGTCAGTGCACATAATACAGGAGTTCATGCTCTTTTTCAAAACCTACTGTGGTGTGTATTATGTTTGATATGAGAAGATTTTTCAGGGTAAAGAAACGCCGCATTGACTATGCAATAATTGTACTGATATACCTTAGAAAAAACACTATGGAGATTATATTCACTTTTACACTACAATCCCCTCTTCAGAAATGCCTGCAATGGTCTGAAAACAACCCTAAAACATCAAGGAAGTCCCATGGCTATTTCAACCAACGATGTTACAAATGCCATCCACTCAATTTTAAAATAAAGAAAATAGGAAAAAGACAGAACAGAAAGGATTATTCTGCACAGCTGTGGGAAGAATTGTTACATTAAAGGTAATTTATCGGGTAGCTGTTCTTGTAGCAGGTAACAAAATACTGTATAGACCCAGTTTAGACTTTTAAGAAAACTGTTCAAAAAGGAGTTCAAGGAGACTCTGTCTGTGTTTTCTGTTAAGGTGATTTCCTTGTGTTCTGTATGTCACATGGCTGTTTTGAAAACTAATGAGTTAGTGATTATAATTTGCAATGATATCAGTTAATTAGTAATTAATGTCATGTTTGCAAATCACTTTAGAAATATAAGATCATGAATTATAAATTTTATCCTCATCTGCAACAATATTTCAATGGTAAGGCATTCATTCATTCTTACTGAACTGAAAAAATGCATATATCACCAGTTTGCTAGGCATTTGTGCATATCTAAAAAAAATCTATTTTGAGATGTTGCTTTTCTTACTGTATTATGAGGAGAGTTATGCCTCTCACCAAAAAAATCTCGGTCCTTTAAAGAAAGAACAGTCAATCTTCAAAACTCTTTTAGACAGATCAACAGTTTAACTGAGAAGATGAATAGCTTGAGTAAATATAAGGTGTATAGCTGTTATGTATCCTATAAACATATATGTAAATAAGGGAGGAAGGCTTCTGAAAGTCTGAGATGTAAATCTGTGACTTGTCACCTTTGCATTTTGTCTGACCTTAGCTACTGGTTTTAAACTCAAAGCTGCTGAAATAATTATTTTGCAGGCTAGAATTCTATGCACAGTTAGAAAACCTTAAATTGCATCTAGAAAGGCCTAATTATTTCATAATTATTAAATATATAAATATATTATTAATAACTAATAAAATAAAAATGAATTAACTAATGCGTAAACCAGGAAAAAACTGAATCGTGGTAACTGACATGTCATGTCATAAATTGGTTTCCAGTCGTGTTGAGTAATAAAAGCAGCATGTTCATTGTGTATGGAAAAACGTGGAAAAACCTGGCTTCGGATGTACTTCTCCATTCCCTAGATAATGGTATGAAACTCTTTTTGTGAAAGGATGCAAAAAATGTTAATGTTCATCAAGAAGAGGTTTTCCACGCCAGAGAGGAACACGTTCTCTACGCTCTAGCAGAACGCGACGCACGGTTTTAAAGACACTTCAGGACATCAGTCAACTTACAGAACTCCTTTATTCAGAACTGTGGAAAAGACATATTATTTAGGATCGGCCTGGTGAGGTTGCTGGTGCTAAGAGGTGTCCCTGGTGCAGCGGAGCTTGGTACAAGTGTGGCTGGGACCTTGCTGCCCTGGGTCTGTGTCAGCCGGTGCCGCAGGAGCATCCTTCACGTCAGGTAACAGCCGAAACGCCTGGAGCCCTGGAGAGCAAGGCAGGCCGTGTTCAAGCCGGAAATAAATTGCTTTTGTTAAACGTGGAATACATTTGACCGCGCCGTTTTGAGAGGGAAAATAAATGACTGTGGCTACTTCTCCAGCTGAGCTTGAGAGCCCTCAGCAGTTTGCCTTCGTTCTGTGAGCGCCCATGATCGCTATGTAGAGACAACGTTGAGCTAAGGAACAATGGGACAAAAGCTGAGTGAGCGGTTACGGATCCCCCCCCTCGGCCTAATGTCTTGTTGATTAAACGTCTGTAAAAACGCACAAGGGGCTGCGGACAAAAAAAAATGCGTGGTGATAATTCACACCACCTGGACCCGAAGCTGACTTCCTCCCCGCGGCGAGGGGGGCCGCATGCGGCCTGGGCCCTTTCTCCTCCTTGCAGAGCCGGACCTCGCCTTCCTGTCCCGCTGGCTGCTGAGCCCAGCCGGTGGCTGCGGCAGCGCTGTCCCGCAGCCTTTTCTGAAGCAGGAGGCAGCTCGTCGCTGGAGGCAAAGGGATGTAACCCCTCAGCCTTTCAGATTGCCCGAGAAACGGGAAATCTCCCCCCACGGCACCACCTGTGTGCAAGGCAAAGCAGAAAGCCGCTTCATTCAGAGTTCTTTTATAAATGATGCGGGTCTGTGTTTTCTTAAAAAGCCTTTATCTTTCTAATATACCCCAGTCTTCTGAGTGTTTCCCATTCATCACCTCTTGCCCGTTTTCAGCCCTCAGCTCTTTGCTAGCTGTCTGACATAATGTCAAATGGTATTCCCCTGTGGAGAGATGCAGAGCCATTTTGTCTGACTTGCTTTGAAATCAGTTCCTGTTACCTCAGAACCAGCAGTAGCAAAGAGCTTGACATAACCTGGCCCAGTGAGGAAAAAAAATATGGTCTTGCAAGGCAAAACTGGAAGAATAACCATGCACAGGAGAAACACGATGCTCTGGTTTATGTTACTTTGAGGTTGTTTATATTACCATGAAAAGGCAAGCTCCAGGAAGGATATAAGTTTACACAATACAGAATATGTGGAGATTCTGTCTACGTGATGGAAATAACACCTGCTGAAAACTTTAAAACTTGCGTATATTTTCCATGCAAAACCGCACACTTATGTTATTCCGTCATCCCAACTATTATATACATGACTTGCTCTTCCTTGTATTCTGTGAATGAGGATTAAATGCACAGGTTGCCAGTGGAAAATGCAATCTCCACATATCTCCTATGTAAACATGAACTTTTAGCATTTACCCTGAGTAGACTTTTTAAATAAATACCATCTGAGTGCAAATTTCGCTGAGGCCTGTGTAAAGCTGGAGTTGTTCCATTTTATACCCCGTCATTACGAACAAGCAATTAGTTCTGAGTGACTGCATTTGCTGATTACCAAATCTTATGTGAATAAATATCCACACTCTCTTTCTAGACCCCACCATGGGTCGTATAAAGCTTTCTTGTCTCTAAGCATGTTCTGATGTCAGAACTGATACCTCACCTACAGAGAATAAATCTCCTTATCCAAACAGGAGAACAGAAAATAAGTGGGAAATGTGGATTAAATCCCGAAAGCACACAAGCTGGAATCCCCAGGACTGATGCAGATAGCTATTGAAATGAAGACTTCCTTGTGCTGAATAATATTACACATACTTTTTCTCCTTCATATGGGCTGCCCAAACAGTGCACCAGTGTGAAAATGGAGACGGGCTGCTCCTTTATTTCTAGCAGAAAGACGAGAACTGAGCAGTGACCCGACAGCAGACCTGATATGGCACTAACACTAACCTGCACTGGCACAGCCTATTTCTGCCTGGGCATAGCTGAATAGTAAGGGTACCAAAATGTGTCTGTGCCCTACCATCTCCCCAGACATCAAATAGTTTTCCACAGAAATGACATAATTCATTATTATTTCTTTTTTTTTTTTGTTTTTTTCAGTAGCATCTTTTGCCCTTTATCCTGCCTTTCAAACTGGAGCTGGACTGTCTTAAAGCTTCACTTAACCCTCTTCAAAACTGTAAAATACTGTAAATATCAGGAAAGACCACATGCAGAGCATCAGGCACATAGTAGTTGCAGCTCTCAGGAGGGAGGGTCAGTCTTTAAAATAAGGCATTGTCTTTAGATCAGCTTGTCCCATTCACTTAGTCTCAACCTTGCCTCCTTTTTAATTGCAGTTCACAGATTATAATTAAAGGGTCTGTGAAAAACAAATCTTCAGACTACAAAGATACCTAAGTGATATAAAAACACTGACCTGTTGATAATCACAGAAAGCCTTAAAGATATTTTATACTGGATAAACTTTTCAAATATGTTACACTGGATGATTTACTCCATTTCGGTTAACATGCTGTGAACACATAAACCCAAGTGCAATGTACACTTGTGGTTTTCTTGCACTTCCATTAGTGAATAGGATTCATGTAAATACACACAAGAGTCATGTTTGACCTAGATTGTTATTTTCCATTCCTCTGAAATGACTTCCTTCTCATGTTGGTACAGAAAAACACCTATTAACTTAGTGATATAAAGACTACATGTAGAAATAAATAGAATTGCGTTTCAACTCAAACCCACGAGGAATGTTCCCAAATTGGTCATTTGATACAGACTCAGATGTAACTGCCAATGCCGCACCTATTCCTTTTCCGTAGCAACAACAACAAAATGGCTGAGGAACTCACAGGGAATTTATTATTTCACTGAAGATTACCTGGAGAACAGATATCAGGATTAAAAACTACAAATAAAAGAAGAGCTAGAGATAGCATACCGTGTAGAGTCCTTAGTACAGTTAACCACTAATACTCTGTAATTTCAGTATTTTTTCAAAGTTTGCTGACTCTTTATTACCTGAAGAAGAAAGGGAGTGACTGAATTCAGACTAGTTATGCATCTGATCAACTACGTTGGAAGCAGAGGCCGAACAAGTGAAGTTTGGTTAACTTCTTCTTATGCTCAGGTCTCCTCTGTGCATGGGGTAGTGAGGCTGTTAGCATGTTCTGATAAACAGCAGCATGTCTGTGAGGCTGTGGAAACATAAGCAAATTCTAACTGCTAAAACTTAGTTATATTCAATTGTATGTTCATGTCCTAAGACTTAGACCTATAAAAAGGAATTACTGATTTTACTGGATTTCACTGAGTGATAAGAGGTTTGGCTATTTCAGGAGTTCTGCATAGTATTTCCATGACATGAGAGGAATTTATTCCTACTGCTTGTTTTAACAGGGATAAGGTTTATTCTGAACACAGTATGTATGGAAGGTAGCCAGTCTGCATGTGATGAAAACACAAGGATTTGTGACACGTTTTGACAGAAGATAATAATTTTATCATGGATGCCTAGAAAAATTGTATCTGTAAGCATTACACATACATAAAGATATGTATGTGACATTATACATCGATAAGTATATATGTGACTGTTCTTGTAATTAAAAAAAGGAGCAATTTACATGTGTATGGGTCACCTGATGAGGTATTTCTAATACTTTTGCTTTCCTCTCTTTTTTTTCCAGTCTCAACACATCAGGAAACTACTATAGGAAGGTCACAGTGAAGCCCCTTAGCAAGTAAAGAGCTCTCAGCCCAAAGTACTTATCCAGGTTTGGCGTGTGTTGCATGATAATACTTTTTCCCTGAAATAGAAATGCCATATTGAAAAAAGCAAGAGAGAAAAACAAACCACTTCCAGTCTTATTTGGGACTGTGACTGCACATTAGTGTTACTGGAACTCTGCAGTTCAGATTTTGGGCTGGACTTAAAAACCGTGGTAATGGGCAGTGGGAAAGCGTGGAGATCTTGGTCATCAGAAGCTTGCTGTTTCTGTTTGTTTGTTTGCTTTTATACAATTTTCTCTTGAAAACCTGTTCAAAACCATTAACAGCAATGAGACTGAGTGGCTTTCACTGAGGGCATAATTTGAATACCATGGGTTTATTCAGATGTAGCAGTGGCCTAATTTGTTTGGAGACCTTTTATTGTTAATGATGCAAGAAAAGAAAAGAGCTCAGAGCACACACTGAGTCTATTGGTGCCAGTTAAGAAAAGAAAATTTTATTGCTTATAAAGAGAACATATGTGCCATGGAATCACTGAGAGAAAGAAAACACTGAATCCTATGGTGTTTTTTAATAAAGGGTTTCATTTCAAAGAGGAATTAAGCTTTAAGCTGTACTTTGTCTCTTAGAAGATACAAACAGCTTAAACATGTGTTGACAGATCTGCACACAAAAACTCTGTTGCATTTGGACTGAGCCCACAAAGATTCATATAGTTCTAACCACTCCTAATATCTTTGATATAGTACTGCTATGGTATGAGAATTACTTCAAACAGTAGGTGCAATAGCAATCCTGTTTTACCAATAAACATGAAAAGAAGGCCAACAACATTTAAACTCCTTTATAAAACCAGACGTCAGAAAAAATACCAGCCTCTGCTAAAAAAAAAAAAAAAAAGCATACATCTTCAGCTGGAACCAAAAGATAGGCAAATCCCATGTGGAAGTAAGACTTTTGCTGAGTTCTAGCTAAGGATATGCAACACAGGTCAGCAGTCTGAAGACAAGTTTGTTTAAGATGAATATAAAATTAATATTTCTACAGTTTCTCACTTGGAAACAATTTCATTCTGTTCAACATAAAACTTCTGCTCATCCTTCAGGAAAAGTTTTGGTACTTGCAAGAAAAGCAACATAAGACTTAAAAAGTTTCTAAGGAAATGTTCTTTACATACATGAGTACAGTGTCATATCATCCACCTGGGATGTATGAGGGCTGTGCCTTAGCTCTGCATGTGTTCATGCAGAATGCAAAAAGCCAACCCTGGCTCCTATGAGGTAATAGCTGGACCACTAGTTGAGACAATCACTCTCATTATTTTGCTCAATGTGTCAGAAAATCTTTGCTGAAAAAAGCAAAAGGGAATAAAAAAATCACCTTCAAGGACTGAATGTTTCATGCTGAACCACCCCAGGCAGCTAAAAATGTTTTGTTTTTTTTTTTTTTTTTTGTTTTGTTTTGTTTTGTTTTGTTTTGTTTTGTTTTGTTGTTGCTTTTTTTTGTTTGTTTGTTTGTTTTTTGTTTTTGTTTTTGTTTTCTTATTTTTCTTGCGTATATGAGATTTAAGTTCAGATTTGCTTTCTGCCTCATTCAAAGCAGGCATCTGACTTACGCTTTCCAACTTTTGACTGAAATGGGAAACTTCCTCCAGAGTCCTGGGTCCTGTAATTCCTTCCGAGTATGACTATCCCACCTTCTTGGTCTGTATCTTCTAATTCACTGAGCCAGAGGGTCAAAATCGTCTGTTGACTCAGAGGCTGGAGCTTCCTGGAGCGCAACGTACAGGTTTGGGTTCCTGTGCTGCTAAATGCTCAGGCATGAAGACGTGGTGCAACAGCATCACGGGGCGACCCGCGAGCGCTGCCCTGCCCCTGGGCCTGGAGTTCAAGTGCTCTCCTCTGAGGTCAGATGCTCTGACCCTCCCGGCGGAGGATGGGAGTCTCCGGGTGCTCCGTCTTTCCTGAGAGCTCCAAGCACTGGCACAGTATGTGGCAGGGCATCAGCACGCTTCTTATTATCCAAGTCCTTCTCCAGCTGAAAACTATTCGGTCAGGTTGATGTGAAGTCAGGATCCCTTTTTTTGGCTGCCGAGGCCGCAGTTTTCAGTGAGTTTCCTCATTTTTCAGTGAATTTACAGAAATATCCCTCAGAATAGAGGTGGCCTTGACCTTTCAGTCTCTCGTCTTCCAAAGAGCCTCTGAAGTAAGCCAGACAGGGATCTCTATTCCAGGGAAATTACCTATAGTTGCCATATTATGTCTTGCAAAAAGAAAGATCGTTTAGGTCAGAGGAAGTTTTGTGCTTTCAGGGATCAAACCAAAATGCAGTAGCCAGAGAGCACAGAGGACAAACTAAGCCATGTTCCACACCTGTGCAGAGCTCCTGTCTCCATCCTGGGGTCTATACGGGCTTTGAGCAGTATAAATGCATTCTACTTCAAGATAAGGACAAGGAGAAGAGTGACACCATGCAATGCTTTCATAGAGCAGTTTCAATATACAAAAATGAAATGTATTTTTTCGATGACAAATTAAATGAGATACTACAAAGACTGATGTGGTTTTCTCCTACAGATAAAGAAATGTGAGAGCGAAGTCTCAGTAAGCTGGAACTGATTCTTATTTAACACAGCTGTTTAAACAGCTAAGTTTGTTGAATGTGGCACTAACAAAGTTTTCATATTTTGATATGGAAAGACTGCTCTAAATTGGCTTATTTTATCTGAGAAACATTTTTGCTTAAGGAGATATAAGAGTTTAATTCCTTGTTTTGGTGTAGAAATATAGCAAACCCTTAATCAAAAAAATGTACAGTTGCAACGAATGATTTAATACTATTTCAATTTGAGGACTTAAATTGCAAACATGTAAGCAGTGGCCATGGCTCTCACTACCATAAAACATCAATCTGAAATGGTTCCATTAGTAAGTAGGATGTCCACTTGGAAGCGTTTACAAGATTGGACCTTAAAATAGAAACTATAATCAGCAGGCTATGTACTCTCAGCCGAACATCCCTAAATATTCATTAATGACACCAAAAATAAAAGAAAAATTACTAATGTGAGAGCTATTCAGCTTAAATAAAGTGCATTCCTTATTTATTCAGAGATCAACTACTCTATTAATACAACAGTTCATGCAAATCAGGCATAAAATACTGATTTTTTTCCTATTACATTATAAACAGCAATGCAGGAAAGCAAGAATTTTCCTACTTTTAGTAATGTTGCACCTCTTCATAAATGGGGACTTGGTCTGGGTTATATTTGTAAATGATGGTAAAGCAAGGAGAGTTTAGAGCACTACGTTATACCCTGATAATTTCTTATGCACAGATTTTGAATGAGGCTGTGTTGACATAAGGACCAAAAGACTTAGGAAATCATCACTGAGAGGCGGCCTCTAGGTTTCTTTCTGGTTTAACCATCTAGAAATATTGACCAAGAGCACATCACAAACGTAGGGGTTGGCTCATACCTGTGGCTTGCTCTTGCTCGGAGAGTGAATACCAGAAGCACAGAGCCCAACTCTTACAGGTCAATCCCAGATGTTCAAGGAGCCAGGAAGGACCACGAATGTATCTGGGTCCCACTTTCCTTCTGCTCAGACTCAAAGCCAAGTTGCAGTGCCCAGGACTGCCAGATCCATTGCTTTCTTTTAAATCTTCACATCATCCCATGTAACTATTTTACAGCCATGTTGTTCTGTCTCAGAAAGCTCAGGCACCAGCATCATGTTGGAGGCCATTCTGAATTAGTCCCTCATCTGCTGTTAATGGGGATATTAGCCTTTGCTCTGAATAATTAGTAAAAAAATAATTTCCTTTTTAGTTTTGTGCTGATTATGTAACTGAACCCTCTGTGTAATTGAAACTATCAAGCCCTTCTATAATTAAAGCATAAAGTGATTTTTTCTGTGCTTTTGAAATATAGTGTGAATTTGAAACCATTACATAAGGAGCATCTTCTGCATCTCATATGGTGTGTAACTCAGGCTGTTATAATAGCAAAGCAACATTATTGCCTTTTTTTATTTTGCAAATAGGCTATTTTTTCCTTCTGTTACTTGTAATTGCTTCTAATACTTATTATAGAAAGATCCAATAAAGGAGAATCTCTTTGTAATTACTCAAACAGCAGACTAATTTTCTAATTAACAACAAAAAGTCATGATATCATAATTGCTCCATTTCCATAGTGCATAAGTTACACACAAAAAGAAGTCCTGATGATATAATTGCTTCACATATATTTTATAGCACCATGAATGAATTTTTCTTCCACTCTCAATTAAAAAAAAAAGTTGCTCTATATAATTAGAAGTTATTCCCTTCTTCCTTTTCATATCCATGTAATTAGAAAACAGAAAAGAATATATTTTTGAAAGCAGAATGTAATAAGAAAATGCACTCTCCTTGCATTCATATGCTTATACACAGCAAAATATATCTCAAGGTAGAAACTCTTCAAATAAAACTCTTATTAAAAAACATAATCAAGAATCTAATGTAGTTAAGGGGGCTTAATTTTTCTGACTTTTTCCCAGTATTTTTATTAAACTGGAAATTTTAACAAGTGTGGTTTTGCTGTTGGTTATTTGTATACAAGAACACACACATATTCACATAAAAGCACAGCACACAAAATTTAACTAGTAACATGGAAAACAGAAAAATACATTGTTTTCCAGGTATTTTTTCTTATAGTTTTTATATGTAATTTTTCATATGCAGTTTTTCAATTTCTTAAAATTCCAAAATATATTTATGATGTTAAAAGCACAGTCTTTTCCTTTTTGCCTAATGTCTTTCAGGAAAAATGCCTTTATTTTCCCGATGAGTAGGAATTACGTGTCATATCCCCATGCAGACACAAGTGGACTTCCATTACTAAGCTCAAGTTTTTTGCATCGTTTCTGAGGTACAGAAGTCCCGAAGGGCAGCTGCTTTCCCAGAGAAAAGGTCTCATACGGACCATGGTGGTGCAGACCTCAGCACCGGCTACTCGAAAGACTCTGCAAATAGCGTGCCTGGAGCAAACCTGTACGTAACGTTGGCCGGGGTGAATGCAGCCTTTGCTACCTGTTCTGCTGCGAGGAGCGCGGAGCCGGTGCTCTCTCGGGGTGGGCTCTCAGGCTCGGCAGGGGTGCGGGATGTACCCCATGGCCCCATCCTGCACCTCCCTCTTGCTCTGGGCAGGAGAGACCCGAGCACCAGCGCCGGCTGGAGCACCCCTGCACGGGGCAGCGCGTTGCTGCCCCAGCCCCAGCCTGCAAAGGCAACCGAGGGACCCCCAATCCCCCCCCCCCCCCCCCCCCCCAACTGGCTTGGGCTCTTGAGAGCTCTACCCAGACTGGGGAATATGAGGGTGGCGGAGAAAGGGAAAAGAAGGCACTGTGTTGACTGCCTGCCCTGGCAAGTTCTTTTGTCCTCACCTTTGAGGCAAGAGGATTCAGTTTTGCTTACACAGCTGAGAAGCCTCAGACAGGCTCCAGCTCCGTTTTTGTTAACATAGCAACACCAGGCTTCTCGCTGGAGTTGGATTTGAGGCAGCTGGGGCAAATCCTTTGATGCGCAGTATTGATGATTTTCAAGCAGAGCTAACGCATGTTTACAAGGAAGAGGAGAGAAAAGAGCCTTTCTTCAGCAAGACTCACTTCCTAACAATAGCCCTAAGGTGTGGCATGCTAGCTTTCAAGAAGCTGTGCTGGAACAGAATAACAATAGTTTTTTTTCATTTCCAATACAAAACACTGTGAGGTGTTTGGTCAGCTTCTCCCCTCACAAAAAGTTCAACAAAGAAACAGCAGAGATTTAATCAGTTTTTTTTCCACCTCCGTGTGAGGATCGTGTGTTTCACCAGCCCCGAGTTTCCTTTGCCCTCAACCTGGAGCCCCATTTACATCCCGGGTGAACAACAGAGGTGTCCAGGAAGCCTTTGGGAGGTTGTACTAAATGAGTTGAAGCTTGAGCCTTACCATCTGCAGCCTGCTTTATTCTGCACTCACCCACCCTGGATTCTGTGAAGTCCAAACCCAGATCCTATGGTAACTTACAGGATTTTTCTTTCCTTATGTGTTTCATAGTCAGGGATTCTTCTGAACAAAAGGGTACTGGTCCACTAAGAACTCTCTGGTGCCGCAGTGTATATACACATATGTGTATATGTGGTGTGTGGACGTAACAAGCTGCCTCGACACTTTAGAGATGCACAAGCAGGAGCAAAGAGACTCAGACAGGCGCTGCGACCGTGGCTTTGAGTCACAACCCCTTTGACTTGTGGCCCTCCTTGAAAAGGTCCAACTCACTCCCCTCTGCCCCTTTCGTGGCTGGTCTTCTACCCGTCTTGAAACATAACAGGGGGAAGCCTTGTGCATTGGGCTACGAGTTTTGCTCTTTAGCCAGACTTATTCTGCAGGGTTAGCACCCAGAAGGCAGCAGCTGGGTGCAGATCTGACCAAAGAGACCAACTCTTCTATAACATTGTCACTATTTAGCTAGATATGGCCACAGTCATGACTGACTTGTTATCTTGGGTGTGTCAGAACTCCACATTGATAATTTACGGATGAATCCTTTCATGCCCAACATCTTCTGCATGCTAACACTGCAGCTCCTTTTCCACCAGCTACATCTGCTTGGGTCCAGCATGAGTTTGCCATGTGAGCTATTGGGCTTTGCTGGTGTAAGCATGCTGATCTAATCTGCCTCCACGCAGAAATTCTTTGCATTCCCTATGACCCGTGGTTTTGCTGGGATTTCAGTCTCATTTACTTCATCTCACCTGCTTAGTTCCTTCCTCAATGACAGTAAACATTTCTGTGCATAACAAGTGTGTGTTAGATTAAGAGTCATCACCGAACCATCACTCCTCACTAATTCTCTATTTGCCTTTCATCAAATGCTGCTTTTATAAACAGCCACAGCAAACATATCCCGCAGAAATTTAGAAAATTGTGCTTTAAGTGAAAATGTCCTCTCCAGGAAAGGCAGACATTGAGTCAGCAATCCAACCTCCTGCCCAGCCGTGGCTGTATGACTAAAATTACCCGCATCTCGTTCTCTGAGCAGGCAGGGACCTTGCTCATACAGAAGCCAGAGACAGCTGCTGTGCTGGTTACTGCTACCTGAGACCTCTCTGCCCGTTCTCTCAGCAGAAACCTCAATTGTGTCTCCTTAACACCTCAGTCCACAGGTCAACTAGTTCTAGAAAGATCCTGAGGAACTTGTTTTGGGAAAGGAATAAGTGTTTTTCTGTCTTACCTGTATAGCCATAAAGCAGCGCCTGATCATGTGGTGGGAGAGCAAACCTATCCCTGTCTTGATAGAGAAATGAAAGCAAAAGAAAAACATTTTGTCCAGAATTATAAAAGAAGGCAGCATCGAATCAGGATGTAAAATTTAGATGTCTCGATTTCAGTTAGCAGTCAAACCATTCTCTGGGACTACTGCAAGTGCACATGTTGTTCTTCATTACATCTACCCAAGTCTGATTTCCCAGCGAGAAACCATTTCCCATAATTTCTTCCTTACAGAAAATATAACGCGGTAAAGGACAATAGTTATTTTAATTTTGGTAGAGTGTATGGCAGATCTCAGAGCAGTGTGTCTTTTTACCAGCTCTAAGATCAATCATAAGAGTGTGTGTTTCCTTCTACTTAATATGCTATCAGCATGGGTATTGAAGAAGCCTTTGGGTTGCTCTCTCTTTCTGCCTTCTGTCTGCATCTAAAATTGCCAAAAAAGACAACCATGGTACATGTATGCTGGATTGGGCTGGTACAAAAACTGAATGCATGAAATTAAAGCTAGAACAAGGCTTCTCAGAGATTTTGAGAGGAAAAAAAAGACAAAAAATAGCCCGCAAAGTTCAAATAAAATTTCTGTACTGCTCCTCAAAGGGTCACTGATGGGACATTTTCAGGAACATTGACTAGTGAACAGGGATTGTTCTGATTTGCACTGTATGCCTGAAAAAATTCTGTGCACATGTTTGTGTGGTTTGTGTTTTATTAAAACCCCATCATTTAACTATGGAGAGTGAGTTTATTCTTATGTACCCAAGAAAGTCAAAGTGTTTATTGTAGCAGTACTCCTGACAGTGTGGCTGACTTTGAAGCATTACACATGCTGATTCTTTATTTGTCCTGTTGCTCCTGTGAAGTTTTTTTTTTTTTGTTGGTTTTGTTTTGTTTTGTTTTGTTTTTTTCCCCCAGCAACACTGCGTTTACCAGCATAACAAAAGGGATATCTGCACTGTTCTTCCCAGATCCTCACTTCAGGTTTTGGTCTGGCAAGCCTAACATCCTACCAGTGCTGTGTCCACATTTAGAAAAAAGTCATGCATTTCAGAGAAGAGAGAAAGACTAACATCTCAGAGGAGACGTGTAGGTTGCTCAGTGGCTGGCTACACGAGTGCTTGCCCTCCTCTCTCAAGGAAAGTCAATCAGGTGGGATTAAACCACTGGTGGCTGAACAGTACGGCGCAGGTCTCCAACATTTCCCTCCCAGCAACACAAAACACAGGGGTCTGTGCTGTGTCTTTTTAACTTTGCCCTGAAAGGGATTCAGATGTTCCACTAAAGCTGACTTGCAGGTTTCAAAGCTACTCTCCGATTTTAATTTATTCCTGACTTTCTGTATGGCTTGCTGTTATTTCATTTAACCCGCTGTGGTGGGTTGAGCAAGCCAGCAGCTAGGCACCCACACAGCCACTTGCCCACTGCTCCCCCCTCCTGCAAGATGGGAAAGGGAATCAGATGAGGCAAATCAGGATGGATTGAGATAAAGGCAGTTTAATAAGAGAAGGAAAGTTGGGCGTGCAAGGAAAGCAAAATAAGGAATTCATTCACTGTTTCCCTTTGGCAGGCAGATGTCCAGCCACTTCCCTGGGAAGCAGGGCCTCAGCACAGACAATGGTGACTTGGGAAAACAAACACTATAACCATGAATGTCCCCTCTTCCTCCTTCTTTTCCCGACGTTTTTATTGCTAAGCACAACATCATTTGATATGAAGTGTCCCTTTGGTCAGTGTGGATCAGCTGTCCTGGCTGTGTCCCTTCTTAGCCTCTTGGGCACCCCCAGCCTACTTCATGTGCAGGCTGAGTAGGGAGGGAAGAAATCACACAAAAAAGAAAACCTCAATGCTGTGCAAGCACTGCTCATAAACTGCCAAGACACTGGTGTGTAATCAACACTGTTTTAGTCACAAATCCAATCCATATGTGCCGCTATGAAGAAAATTAATCCACCCCAGGCAGAGCCAGTACACCTGCCCACAATCTCATCAAGAGGCACGGCTGTCTTCTGGTCACAGGATCTCTAAGAGTTTCAAGCCATCCGCCAAGAGAAAAATAGGCCCCGGGATGTTAACTTTCTGAATAGTCAATGATTTCAGGAATAAACTTGCTCTTAGACATGACTCAGATGGCCATATATCTGTATCCAGAGGAATCATATTGGATATAAGCAGAATTCAAGTTGAAAAAGTCCCATGCCAAGAGTAAAAGGCTTGGAAACAATTCAAATATTCAACTATAGATTGCTTCCAATTTAGTTTCTGCATGCATTGAAGGGGTGTTCTTTTTTCTTCCTATCGAAATCTCCCAAAGGAACTCAAATGTACCCTATTAGGTATGTGTGCTCAGGAACAGAAAAAAATTGGATACTTCTGTTTCCATGAATGTAATAATTTAGATACACAGAAAGATCAAATCACATTGAATCCTTAAAATTTTTTCTTTTTCTTGACAAGGTTAAGAGTTATGAAAAGAAAGCTACTGCTGCTCAAAAAGTAATATCTAAACTATTCCAAAAGTTTAAAAGAAAGAGTTATTTAAAAAAGAAAACAAAATCTGTTGAGAAATAGGTGGAGTTTTGGGGGGATTATTTTAAATATCTTCAAAATTTACATTCCTTTTAATAAGACTTGCTCTGACACCTGCTTTAAAACACTTTTTGTGACTAGCCCAGACTATTGCACAGGTCAGGAGCGGTCATACAGTGGCTCCTGAGCTGCGTGCAGTTTATCACCCATTCAGCTCTCTCCTGTGCTGTATGTACATCATGTAGCAGACTCTCCAGGTCAATTTGAACCTATGCTTGCAAAATGAAATGATTTCACATGGGTTGCTGTGTCTGCATCATGGGGGTTCAGCTCCAAAACCTGTCCCTTTGTGTACTGCAGGGGAGACATGGAGTGTCTGAGGAGCTAACGCATGTCATCTACGAGCTACTTCTGTCCAAGTGATGCAACGCCTTATGATTTTTAGCTGTAAGGAAGTTCATAGCATGCAGTTCGGACAACCCTGGAAAGAAAAGTGTGCTTATATGTCTCTATTTTTTTGGCTAAAGTCTAGTTTCTAGTAATACACGGAAGGAGACTAAGGGTGGGCATCTGAGATTCCTTTTACATCCTCATCTTCCCAACCATGATGTCAGAAGGTGATATAGCTTCAGTAGTGAAGGAAAAGTAAAAAAATCAGGGATTTACGTTGGGTGAAAGCAGCCATTGAGACTAAAAAGTCCGTATTCCTTTCTAAGGAAAGTATTTTGCAGGAAAAACTCTGGAGAGATTGTTAGAGCTGTGTCTATTTATCACCTCCAACTACTGTCTACATACATATCTATATGCTTGCACAAGCGAACAAACAGAGGCACATGCACACAACCGCTTCAGTAGCCTATCTTTCCTGAATATAATAAATAAAACAAGCAACAAAACAGTAAATTCTGATATGGGAGATATTTGTATTTTTCTTCACATCCTCTTACAGAACATATAGATCCTATCCAAGCACTCTGGAATTGTAATAAATAAATTCAAGTTCTTTTCAAATCTTCGAGTTCAATATGATAAGGGACACATTCAGAATAGGTCAACAGATATAAAAATCAGATCCATTCCAGCATCCAGGCTCATGACTCTCTGATCATATTGAGGTATGGAGGAATTATGTAGCTAAGGAGGAGCTAAATTTGTGGAGAAATCAGGAGCATAAATTCTTTATTTAGTTTGAACCAAATATATTTAAGACTGTTTTTAGGGCAACAAGAACAATAAGTCTTCCAAGTGGAAGTTCAGTGGGTCCACTTAAAAACGAACAAATTGTTCCGTTGTCCAGGTCTGTGCTTGTTTTATGGCCATAAACCGAGGCAAATCATGTACACTTTATCATTTCCTACAAAATTTGAAATCAGATTCCAAAGGAAACTGGTTTTTTTTTTTGCTCTATCTGTGATCACAAAAATACCAAAAAAAGCGCGCTTATCTATAATGTCTCCCACAGATGAAAAAGTAGAAACGCATTTGGGGAGTTCTATTCCTTACAGGTGATCAGGGCATAACTCAAATATTTTTGGTAGGGAGTGAACAGACCATTGTACAATGTGAGCTGTAAGGGTTTTAGTTTACTCTTTTTTTTTTTTTTTTTTTTTTTTCCTTCCCAATGGTAGTTTAAAATTCACCCAAGTTCTAAGACAAATTTAATTACTAATGACACGAGCAGAGTGAAATACTGTTGAGGCCAGCATAACAGGTCTGCTGTTATCCTGTCAAGGCCAATTAGGTAAAAAGTTTTTTTTTCCTTTGTCAATTCCCAAAAGAGAAAAAGAAAACTTAACTTCATTTGACAAGTGCTAGTAACTACTGGGAACAACTGAACAGAGATATTTGTAATAGCAGTTAAGCTGGACAAAATCAGGAAATGAAGTTTGCTGTGTTTCATAAGGCAGGTTGTAGTTTTACCTCTATGTGTGTGTGGTGGGAATAAGAGGAGCTATAAACCATCTCAGAATTGGTAAATAAGGGAGATTGTAGGGAGTTGCAAAGGGCATTTTTACAGACACACCAGAGATACTGACCCTCAAATGAGGAAAGAGTATATTAAGGAAAATATAAAGTAAGTGGAAGTTTTCTCACATTATCTACATCACTGGGGCACATGAATCAAAGACAATGCATGATTACGTCATACTGTGACGTGCATCCCTGTTTGAAAGTAAGAGGAAATTTTTTTGAGTGGTTCATGTTAAGATTATATGTCACAGCTGTTATTCTTTTTATACATTTTACAGAGTATCTGAAGGACTGAATAGCACAATTCAATTAAATAGATAGAATCAGGTATTCCATATGACTGACATCATACTACTGAAATAGAGGGTCTGGTATTTCTCCCGTGGAAGCCAGATAAAGTTTTTCATTGATATTAAGGGCATCAATGAATATAAACTCAGCATGATGAACCTTGATGATAGAATTCAGAATACCTACTAGGGGATACATAATTAATGTATCATCTACATGAAACTCATTTTGTGCAATGATTGTCATCTGAGGCACAGAGAAACCTGTGTTAAAACTTCTATTCAAGTAAGCGGCAGAAAACCATCTCGTGCAGAGGGCTTTACTCTGCTAGCAATGTTAGTGTAGTAACGTGAGAAACTAAGAAAAGGCCCATGACGAATTGGATTACTGCATGTGGGCTGGTTTCTGTCAGCAGATCTGGGGAATGAAGCGTGCAGACAGGTGCACTGTCAATAACACGAACGCGCTGGGATATCGATAACAGATACAGTGATTAGCACGGATGCCACAGCTAAAAATCTCTTCGACTCTGTGAAAAACAGAACAAAACTGAACAACACACCCCACACACACCCCCCCCTGCCCCCCGTGATGTTACGTCTTCTAAAAGGTATGTTAAGAAAAAGCCCAGATTAAATGAGCGGGATGTTCACTCCAGCCCGAGCACCGCTGAGGACCTGCACCTCCGTTTCTTGTGAGACAACAATTCATGCTGCTTTGTGAGGCTCAGAGTCTCACAGTAGCCTTGGCCTGAGGCTGAGAATGTGGCACTCCCTCTCCTCTCCCCACGTCTGATTTATGCTGTGACCTAGCTTGGCCTTTTGCCACCTCCCACTTCCCCCTCTGGGCTGTGACCCAGGACAGCTCACCTATAAAATCCAGTTTGAACACTGGCGTATTAGTTCCTGAAGAGGGGAAAAGCTGTAGAAGAAACAGGAGAGAAAACTCTCAAAAGCCCTTAAGAGAGTTAGAGTCAATGACTTTCAATGAGGTTTAAGCTCCTAAATGATGTAACATCATTTTGAAAGGAGCAGTCTTATGTCTATCAACTCACTAGGAATATTTAAACATCTGCATATTGCCAGTCAAAGTATTTCCACTCAAGTGGGGCCAAAAAAATTCAGAACATTCCAGCTGATGTGTGCTTGTAATTATTTATCTTATTGGCTGAGGTTAAATGGATAGCTACAATGAGTAGCTAACTTCAAAATCCATTTGCACAAATTTTACACAAATTAATTTAAAGATATATACCCTTCCACTCCCCAGTTAATAGGGATATTGAAGATTATAACTACTAAGAAAAGCAAAAAACAAAAGTCAGTATCTATAAAATCATGACTGACCTAAGCTTTTAATTGTGTATTAAATACTGTATTCCTTGTTATTGGTGGAATGCAAGTTCTGCTGTTCTTTATTAGAATTAACATTTTACGCAATTGAAATGACGAAATTATTTGATAAAAGAAGCAGAGCATGCCTCAGGCTTCACAATAAATTTACTTAGCCAAAGGTTTCTACAAAGCTTGATTTATTGTATTATAAAATAGTGTGTAAACATAAAATTTTGTTTATTTACACATTTATTTTTTCTTTACCTCCCTAATTACCCCTAGACGTGGCAGATTAACTTGAGAGTTATTGGCTGACACATACTTAATATTTTTCACCTTAGGAAAATTATTTAAGACAAATAAAAGCCTTTTAATCACTATGGGTTTCCTTTTTTGCTTCTAGCAGTATGCACATGAAGTACAATCTTCTACATTCACCATGCCCAGGTTAATTAAAAAAAAAATCGTTCATGTAGTTCAATGACCTTTCAAATAACCCTCTGTTTAAGACAAATGGCACCCCAACGACTGTTTATCCTCACAATATATAGACGTTTACTATGATGGACCGTACTCTTTATAATGATCATGAACACAAGATTTAAAGTTAAGGCAGGATGGGAGATACCAAGAAAAAGAAGACAGACAACCCCCAGATCATTTTCTGCCCTTTCAAAGTCAACTAAACACAGCTTTATGTCTTTGTGAACTACCAGTGGAAATTTACTTTGTTTGCAGAGACACTTTTTTCCTTGATTCCTTCCTATATCGTCAGTTTTGCTAACAAGTGTAATTTTATATACCAATAGAGCCAACTATATCTGTGAACTGATTTTGGAGAAGGCATTTGATTTTCCCTGCATCATGGAGGAAATATTCTTGTGAAGCACAACTACCTGTTTGGACAGTTGGTAATAGACAAGGAGAGATTGCCTAGGAAAAAGCTAAGAGAAAAGATCCAAGAAGTGGGGGAAAAGCCCTTTTGTCCCACAGCTGTAAAGCATCTCATGATAGCAACCAAGTGACTGGTGCTCCCTTGGCGGCTACAGATAAAGACCTGGGAACACCTGTGCTGCACTGATGCAGTGGGGAAGAACTCACCATGACAAAATGCAGTTTTATGAGGCCTTGAGTGTGTAACTCCTCCCCTAACGCCTCTCACATTCAGGTTTCCATGGGAAGCCACCTCCAGGCCAGAGGAGACCTCCAACAGCTGGGCAATGAGCGACCAGGGCTTCAGGATACTGACCTGACTGCAGTACTACTGACATGCTGTCATGAAAAACACAGCAGAGACAGAACTGTAACTTAAAACGTTCAAAATTACTTCCCTTATTTTCCCTATTATTAATGGAGAAATTTTAAATTCTGTGTGAGTTACTTTATTCCAAAAAATCTCAGCAGAATATTCAAAAAAAAAATCACTTAAAACTGGTCAATTTATTCCTCTAGCTAAAAGTCAGTCACTAGAGGGAACAGGCATAAGGAAAATACTTGTAAAGGATGTCTATAATAGTTGACTGAAGAGAAGTAGGATGGCCTATATGCTGGCAAATAAAGAATGGAGAATAAGAGGCAACAAAAGAGGAAAATCAAAACAAGCTGAAGAGAAACAAGAGTGCCAGAAACCTTTGGAGTATTGCAGTGACCCGCTCTGCCAAGACGCCTGCAACTTTAGGCTTCTGAAATCCAAAGAAAATAACTACTTTTTCTACTGCTAATGGAAGGCATCAACCACAGTCTAGAGAGGTGAATCTGTCAGACCCTGTGAAGGAAGTATTGCTTTACCAGTAGCGAAAATTTCTACATTTGTCAAACATCACCAGTTCAGCTACTTCCCTCCATCTAATCTTCCACTCCCAGCCAAGCCAGCGAGACAGTAGTAACAGCAGCTCCCTTACATGCAGAAACCCATCCCTGGGTGAAAGGGGCTGCCATGAACTTGTGTTTTGGTATTGTAACCCCAGCAGATAGGGAGTGATTTATTTTAAGGCCACATCTCTAAACTTCAGGGCCATCAGTGGTTTAAGCCATCAGTGACTTAAGCCAAACTGCATCACTGATTGCATATCAACACAGAGTGCAGAAAGAATACATCCATCCTCTTGGACCAAACAGCTGGAAAACACATGGAAAAGTAATGAAGAGCTGAAGAAAAACCCTGTCATAAATAGATTCAGACCAGGTAGGAATTTCAGAAGAAGAGATATAATCAGGAATGTAGTGCTTTTCCAACTGTAATAAACTTTCTGCACATATAAGCAAGAGTTTCCTGTTATAAACATGTCAAAAGGGAGACATCAAAAAAAGGAAAAAAAAAAAAAAAAAAATGCCCAGGCAAAACCCCAGCAAGCACAGAAAGTGAAGAAAGCCTCCACTGTCACAGATCTTTAACTGATTTGGATCATTATGGATCTAGAATTATCCAGTGAAATTTTGCTGTTATAGCAGGCAATGATTAACATTTTGAAGTACCTCAGTGAAAATAAACAAGACATTTTTAGGTACAATGTAGACAGGTACTATATAAAAAAAGGATCGTTGAGATACACAGATGTACAGAGATTAGAAAAATGTACTAGAAAAATGTTCGATTTTTAGTCAGATTTCTCAGTCACATCATCAACCAGAAACAGGAAGAGTTTTTTAAAAAAATAGTAAATATGGAAAACTTTACATTGCCTTAGGATGTTTTCCTTTTTAAAGAAATTTTTCTGTTACTTACTCTGTTCAGTTTGGTTCAGTGAATGGATTGACTTAACTGTGCAACCAGCTAAAAGAAATAACTTATTTCTCCACTTGTTACTGTCGCTTGCTCTTATTCTTATCCTTCCATGAGTTGCCTGTTGCTTTTGCTTCAGTATTTGATTTTATGGCATGAAAGCAGCATTATCAGGATAGATAGTAATATTCTGTCTCTCCCAGGTGCTTTATAGTCTCATTACAATAATCTCATGATGCAATTTGATTAAATTATTGCTCCCCTTTGAGCTTTCAGCTTTTTTTGTTTCTTCTTACATATCTGAGCTATGGGAGAGCAACGGGTGATTTCTGAAACGCCCCATTCTCTTGCGGACACTATTCTGCTGCCAGTGTTTTAACTAAACAATTAATCTTCTGATAGTTACATTTCCTTGTTTACAAATGAGAAAGTGAAAAGGTGGCTATAAATTTTTCCTGACAACTGAAACTCGTTGGAGAAAAGGAGCTGTGCAGACTACACATTCAGTTGTATACATCTTTTCCGCACATTTAACTGATTCCTCTCTAGCCAACGCAAAGGCTTCTATGCTCAAGTGTGGGAGAGAGCAAGAGACAACGTGAAGTCCACTAGGGAACTCCTTGTTCAATTACCTTAACAAGCTTTCAGGTGCCATGGTAATGAGAGCCTAAAATAACTCGAAGCCAGATATACACATTGTAATGACAACCTATTATGCTACTAGCTTTCTAAAGGTCTGTGGGAGGTGGTCTTGATGATAAATTATAGTGTATAGTTAGAGACTACAAAAATTACTTAATTGTCATCTTCTATTTTTAGTGTTACATGAATCTAAATAACACTAAATGAGAATTTATGTACTGGATGCGATCCCTGTAAATAACATATTCAGAAGAATATGTTGTTATCTTTTGTTCCTATGGCTAATCCAACCTCTTTTCAGTACTGTAGGAGACACTTTGTGGCTATTTTTCAGTCAAGAGTAGCCCTCACAGTGTTACTGTTCATTAGGACATGACAATTTCCTTTGACATCCCTTCCACCTGCACTTACAATGGGTATATCTTTGCCTTGTCACTGTTTGGAGGCAAGTGACAGAGGGACTTGTGTCTTTGAGCTCTCTTTTCCTCCTTACTGAAGCTTGGATGCTAAGCAAAAATAGTTTATTCAAGCACCAGTAACAGCTACATAAGGGCATCTCATTCCACTAAACCTGAAGAAAGATCAAAAGTGTGATTACTAATTAGATGCTGATGGAGTACCTTCCTCTGATAACTCTTCCATGAAGGACAGCTGTACTCTTTTAGGTCTTCTTACTTTAACACGTGCAGGGATCACGCTTTAACAAGGAAAATGCTTATTGACATCTCACCCTTTGGTCTTCATCCTTTTTGCGCCCACTTGAAAGCTGTTTGTATTCCTTCTTTCCCCAGGAAGAACCAGCACGGGAGATACAGGGCCAAGGTCACTTGATAGGGAATATCTACTGCGAATCTGTATTAACAAACAAGAACTCATTTGGAAATTAGCTAATCTTCTCCCTTTCAAAACAAACAAATAAACAAAAATAAAAAGGAAACCTGCTATGAAATGCTTTTAATGTGCACTTTCTCTGTCTATACTGCATAATTACCAACATTTCATTTAGCAGGTCACATTCATCAGCCTGTTTAAATCACCAGTGCCAAGTGTGCCGTGCAAAGCTGTGGGCAGCTGGTGCCGATGCCTGCACTCCGGCTGCAGCCCAGGCAGCTCCAACCAGCCCCCTGTGCAAAAATCCCTCCCCCCCCGGGCTCAGCCGTGCTCTAACCCCTCTCCCAGCACCAGCCCCTCTGCTCCGTCCACTCCCTCGGGGTTGCGGGGGGACCCAGAGATCCCACCTCGTTTTCTGTCGCGAACGAATGGGAGTTTGCAAGCGATTTGGAGAGTGTTCATAGATGGACTAAAAGGGGGTTTTCAGACCAACCCAAACTTCACTTGGAAACAGTCCGATGTTATCTAAACAGAAAACATGCACCGAGTTCATTAAGTGGATGTGGATCAGCAAGGCTCTGAGCTCATTAAATGGATGTGAATCTCTTAGGCAGCTCCAGCTGGGGTTTTGACTGAGATGATTTTGGTCATATTCCACATTTAAGGCAGGAGAAAATATATATGTTTAAAGCTCTGCTGTCAGGGAATTTTGATTAGAGGTTGATTGCTCAGCCAAAACGATTTCACTAGAAACTTTTGGCTGAAAAGTTAAAAAGAAGCAATCAGAACACCAGAAAAAATGTGGGTAATAGGTAGTTACATCCTATATGTTTTTTTTTTTTTTTTTTTACCCAAGGCATTTAGATGCACCTACAGCATTTGTACTTTTACATATATTTATGCTTTTTTGCATAAATTTCTTTCTCTACAAAAATGAGTAAATCTGAAAAGGTAGTAGCATTTGCTGCTAAGGCAGGCTTTGAAGGCTTCATTCGTGCTAAAAGTCCTCCTTGCTCTCCTAACATTTTGTTTGACTCCAGGAAAGGACTTCACCTCTTCACAGGGTGAAGCACATGAATGAGGACACTTAGAAGAGGACCTAACTCTTTGTATGCACCTGACTTTCAGTGATGTTGAGAGAAAGCTTCGAGGCTTTGTATCAATATTTTTGCTTTCCAGTTTGCTTTAAAAGAGGTTTCTTCCTTTAATGTTGGTTCTCACTGAGGGGGAGACCAGGGTGAAAGACCGTGTCTGCTGCAACGAGCGCAGAGAAACTGAGACCTTTCTTGAAGTTTAGCCAATTTGATTGCTCTCCTAAGTAATCATAGCAAAGAGTCACAATTGACTGTGGCTTCGTGAAGGGATTTTCTGGGCTGTTTCCTATGCTGAGGCCACTGTTGTAATCCGAACGATCAGATTTGACTCACGGCTTACCAATAAACCCTCTTCATCATTGTTGTTTTGTACCACAGAAGAATGTGAGCCTCTGACATTTGAAAATGCTAATGCAACAGTGTCTATTTTCTGACATTCCCTTGAGATAAACATTACCTTTGTGTTAATTGGCTGGCTTTACTGGTCATTGAGTTTATCTGCAGATATTCTCTCTTACTGAACAAGGTATGTGTGTAGCCTCAACTGCAGAAGAATAAAATGCAAAACCAATTGCAAGAGGAATAATTGCATGCAGCCAAATTATGCTCTACACCACTATGGATCTGAGAGGAGAAGAGTATGGTTTACAGGATGCTCTTATGCATTAGAGCATAGCATATTTGAAAAGGGAGAAATGTTTTCACATAGTACTTTGTATGTTATTGTATTTTCAAATGTGATATTTAAGCAAGAATTTTGATTAAATAATTGATTTAATTAGATTTAAAATACAAATACAAAATATATAAATTATATTATATATTGTATACATATCTAATACTCTGTAAAATATTTATTACATATATGAGGTGTATTTAATACATATACCTACATATTCATATATTTGAACCCTCATAGTTGGCTCATACTTAACAAAACAGGCTGATGAACCACCACTGCTCCAAACTGCCTCCCTGTGACACCAGCCTGGCTCCCGACAGCCTCCCAGCTGCTGCCAATTTTCCTTCTCTAATTGGCTGCCGAACATCCAGCCATTTTGTTTACAAATCAGCTCTGTCTGTTAGTCAGTTTAACGTGCTTCAAAAGCCTTCTAGTACAACTGGCTAATTGCTTCCCGATTGGCAAATAGTGATTATGATTTTTTTCCTTCCACAAATCCCTGCAGCCATGGTCAGGTTTCATTTTTTATTTAGGGGCATTGATAGGTATGATTTAAGCACAATTTGAATATTTAGAGAGGATATCTGCTTTTGCAGCCTTCACTGTCCAAGTCCGCCCAGGACTTTGGGACTATACAGGGAGCGTGTCTTTGTAATGTAAACTGCAATACGGCCGGAACGTCAGTGACACAAATGCGCAGCAATAACGCAAGCCATGAATATCATGGCTCCCCAGATCCTGCCAGGTACTGATGCCTGTTGCCATGGCACTGGCTCAGATTCCTGCCAGTTCTGAGCTGCAGCCTGTAGCTCTTCCTGCATCCAGCTGTCACTGTGTTGCAGAACATTTTCCTCTGACATCAGAGTACTCGGCTTTTTAACTAACACTCTCCATGTCTGGCAAACAGATGCAGACACAATGCATGTATTTCCCCAAAATATTTGCGCATCTGATCTGCTGTTTCAGTCTGCATGCAAGTGTGGAGAGAGACAGAGATATCCACTGCTGTAGAAATTATTTGTGCGAGTAAGGCTGAATGACATTTATTCCTGACACTCCAGGAAATCCTCACTACTTCTTGTCCCGCTCAACAGCAGGGAGTATGAGGGCAGTAAAATAGAGCAGAATACATCATCGTTCATTAAATGCAGTCAGGGAGCTAAGGAACTAGATATCATCCACTAAGCAGAAGACATTACATGGCGTTCAATGACTGTTATCTGTGAGTTTCAGCATGTTGCCTGTGTATGAACTTTTTGAGGCATAAGCTCACGTGCTTATTCTGCAGAGCTGGGGACCTCTCTGAGCCCAGAAAATGAAGATACAGACTTCTTGCAAGCCTCTGTCTCTGCTCATGTTAAAGAAGCAGGTCACTTGGAAGGTCTCAGAGGCATCTAAGGGGGAGGCAGAGGAGAGCAGTTCTTGGAAACGTGCAGTAGCAGTCTCTGAAAAGGTGCAGGCGGGTTTGATTAAGGCCAGTCTTGCAGTCCCACATGTCCATCATCTTAGAGCGGAGCCAACCACAAGCTGAGCATGGAAAGGTTATAATTTAGCAAGATGGCGGGATTTCATACCTGAATAATCCATCACGAAGATATGCCTGAAGTGAAAGGCGTTTCTTGTAACAACTGCAATCAAGATGGGTGAAATGATAAGGCTGCTCTATTGCTTTTCCAAGTGCATGCTATGTTAAATTAAGTTAAAGCGAGGAGCTGTAAGCTGTGTTGTGATTTCATGGTATCCATAACAGTTAACTACAAACAGCCCAGCTTGGCCCTGCTCCTTTTCCTCTCAGAGTGGCCAGGATGCTCCTTTTGTAGACTCAATGTTCCGGCAGCAGGGAGAAGAGGTGCTAGAAGCAGGTCTCACTTCTCTCTTTCCCCTTACCCTCCTCCCATCTGTGGGGCTCCTCTTAGAACTGATGGTGTGCTGCAATAGGAGACTCCTCAATGGAAAGGGTAGAGGAGAAAAGGGTCCTCATCTTGTGCTGAAGCTTGAAGTCCCAGAAGAACAGATCCCAGCTGCTCACATAAGGTCACGCTGGCTCACAAGAAGGGGCTAATAAGAATAGAGAGAATTCATTTCCTGCTACCCACAGAATATTTAGACATATATATGCATACATTTAAATACATATCTTCTGAGGAAATTGTGTGTGTCTGTCTTTTTGGAATTTAACTCTGTGTTGCAGGCTGGGGGGCAGGGGGGAGACACCAAAGGAGATGAGTATTACATGGAAAGTCTGAGTTCTGGCCAGCGACAGAAATGTGAAGAATGGCTTTTGTAGTATCTCTTAAAGCCTTTCATAAACATTCATCTTTCTTACACAGCCTTGCTTTTCCATTGTATTTGACTATTCCTTCCTACGTTTTCCCAGTTGTGCAGTATGTTGTAGGTCACCTCTTTGCCTGCCTACATGCTGCTGCAATAAGTTTCCTAGCATTTTTTTAGGGTTCCAAAGACTACCAGAAGTACTGGCAGTACACGGGGAGAAGTGAGTTACAGTTATTACTTTACAAAGTGTAAACTGAGGCAGAGAAACTTTCAGCCAGGACAATTTTGTGGGAAAGAAGCCAGTCCTCTGTAATCCCGCTTTCCTGCTTTAACCCATAGACCACAACCAGGAACAACATAATGTATTCTGGAACTGAACAATGAATTTTGTTGGCAAGTTCTGTAAATCTCATGCTTTCTGTATTCATTAAAGCCTGAGCTAATAGCTTCCTTGAGCTTTGTGTGCACACTCCTCAGGGGTGTGCGCACAAGCCAAAAAGAAGGGAAAGGAGATGGCTGTAAATACTTGGCTCCGGTATGTGCATTACATCTGTCACAAGGGAAACAGTAAGAAAGGTTTGAAAAATGCAAGCCAGTGCAATTAATGCTGGCCAGAGGTAAAGTAACATTTTCAAAATCTTCTTTTAGTGGTGCTTCTGCAAGAGATCTTTACGTGCATGCAGAATATAATCCTACAGTTAATTGCAGGACAAAAAAAAAAAAAAAATAATCGTTAACCACATATGCCAATTCAGCCCGCATATAACTCAGCTGGAGTTACCCAATATGGAATATGAGTCCATAAATCAGCAGTGACCTCGCTGAAAAATTGCACAAATTTATATTTTTCATAAGTAATTTTCATGATAACAGTTTTATTATATTCCAGAATAGAATGACCACATGATATAGAATAAAAGTTGGGATGGAAGTGAGGGCAGGAACAAACTATCTAAAGGGAAAATAAAAAAATAAGGCCATGAGGGCATGCTACTGAAATTTTGCATATTCCACTTAATTCAGACTTGCTGACTTTCAGGAAGGCTACCTGATGAAGTCTCAGAGGTGACAGGCAAAGGGAGCTTTGTATCTGCTAAGTCCAATTCCTTGCCTGCCATAAAGGAGCAAAGAAAGCAGGCAATGCAGTCCTCAGAAGAGTTCACATCACAGGTTTTATGAGTAATCCCTTATTTGTTAGCTTTAGTCTCCTCTGGGAACCAGTCACCTGACTTGAGAGACACGGAGGCTAAAAAACATTAAAATCACCTACCACATTTTAAATAGCTGTGTTTGGAGGACCTGTGGTCCAGGCCACCTCTGTGCTGTATGCATTATCACTGACCTCAGGTATGAACTTGAAAGAAAATGTTACTATCTCCAAAGTTGTGTTTCATTTTTAAGAGAAGCAGCTGGATGTAGCTACAGTTCTTTATGGGATATTTAGCTGCTGATCTGCATGGGCAACTCATTACTGGAGCCTAACTGATGTGCCTTCTGCTCCCAGCAAAGAACTGTCTCCAACAGATTTGATTGACTGGAGCTATGGGAGCATAATAACCCTAAAGCATGAGATTTTCAGGCTAGCAAGTCTCAAATAGTTGGCCTTTTAACAGCAGCAAAGACTTTTGTGAAACCTTTAAGGAAGTAGAGACAACTTCATGAGGTGTGAGAACAAGAGTTGGATCTCATTCGTAGGAGATGTTTTATCTTAAGGGTTCTGTATAGTTAAAGCTAGAGAAACAAAAGAAGGTTATGCTTCAGTAGGGCACTTAAGCAGTATTATGCCGTCTGTAAAGAAGTGAGACTGGTTCATGGTCTCACTTGCTGGACACTGAAAACACTGTCACACACCCAAATTGGCAGAGTAAATTCATACCTGATGCAGAAGTTGCTCCCACCCCTTCCTCATTTGTGATTAGAACTGCACGGAGGCCCCAGAAGGGTGTCTGAAGGGGATGGCTGAAATATAACAGAACTGACCAAAAGTAGTAGAGAAAAGGGGAGAGGACGTTGTGCTCAGAAAAACTAGGTAGAATGTGTTCTCTCCCTTCCTTTGACAAGAAGGAATGTCAGATCTTTGATACTCCCATTTCCTGCCTCTTTGGGTTTGGCAAAGAGCCAAAGAAATAGTCTTATGAAAACAAGAAGCAAAAAACACAATGAGTTTGAGGTCATATCAGCGGTATTATGAAAGCACATCTTGCACATGTCCACCGTTCAAGGTTCAGCCGAAACACTCAGATGAAAAGGCGTGAGTAGAAGAACTGGTTAGGGAAATACATTACTCTCTAAAACCTGAATACCTTCCCCTCTTTCTCTGAAGAAGCATGACATATATACTTACTGTAAGCAAGTCAGAGCGTGTATCTAAATGGAGCAAGCATATCAGAAAGTTGCCCACAAAGGACTGGTTTAGCTGGTGTAGTCACTCAACATTCAGTAATTAAGATGCACTGAGTGATGATCTATGTGAAATAATTTAATTTCTTTGTTTCCTGATAGGATGAAAAGCAGATTTTTTGACTGTTTAGCTACCAAATGCTGCTTGTTAGTAACCGTTCTGTCCTAAGTGTTTGTCAGTGTTTGTGAACACTGTGGCATTCTGGGATTCTCCCCACAGAACACTATTTCTTATTGCAAAATGTTGTTCTTTTTTCTTGGTGGTGGTTCATTTTCCTTAGCTTGAAGGAGAGAAATTAGGGGAAAAAGAGGATCAAGATAAAATTTAAGATAGAATGGTTTTCAACAGAAATCATGGGTGGAAGCAGCAGTTTGCAAAGAATTGCTAATCTTGGTGGTTCCCACTGCCTTTCTTTGATCAGTACTATCAAAACGGAGTGCTGTGGCCATACTCTAAAAGAAGGGACAGGTTGAGGGTTTTTTATTTTCTTTTGAGGACAAAATTATAGGTTCAACAATTGTTTGGTGGTTTTAATAGTGTTGACACCTTGAGAACTACATGCTGAGGTGGGTGTAGTAGAACCAGTGTTCTTTGAAAAGGCAGCTTATTTTTGATGTGCTTCTTTTCACTACTTTAATAATTTTTCCTTTTACATCACATTCACTTTCTTGCATATAGGAAGTACAATAAAAAGGACAGTCATCTATATTTACAGCAAGACGCTGGAAAATGCAGTGACGCCAACAGCAGTCCTTCTTTGGTTTTGGGGACAAACTGTGATTAGGAAGTCTAGAAATATTTCTTTTTCTTTTAGCCCCTCTGGTGAAAGTTATTTTCATAAGCTCGACTGAAGGTAAAAGACTGATGGCATCAACGTCTCCACTTCTCATGAGGAAACTATTCTTGACCCTCTCGTGCCACCACTGGCTTTTGTTTCCAAATGCTGGTCCCTCATAAATTACCATATTCCTCAAAAGTTTAAAATTCCCCTTGTTTCCTCTCTTTGTGCTTATGCGTAGCAGCGGCCTCCGAGCGCTTGCAATGAAGGATGACGCCAATCCTTTTCAGTACAGGAATGTTCCCAAGGAAATGGTCGGCTTCTGGGCCCGAGGGAGACACAGAGCAGAGCAGGATGTGCTGCAATACACAAAGCAATGTCTCTCTAGCAAAGACGATGCCACCTGCAAAGGAGAGATGGACAGGATATGAGTGATGCACAGGACGTGATGCAGGCAGGAAACATGAAAGCCAAGTAAAGAGATTTCCAAAGTAAAACAGGAAAATGGTTGAAAGGAAAGAAAACGGAGTGACGTGGAAAAAGATGACGGGGTTTTGTGTTGTGTTTTGTTTTCTTTCGGACTACTAGTAAAGCTTTGGCAAAACAACTGAGGTGTGCTTCCTAAACTGATGTAGCATGGAGGCCTTTGCAGCTTAGCTGTGAGGTCTTGAAGTGACCTTCAGAAAAACCTTGTGAGTTGTAAATGTCTTGGGTTCATTCCTATGCAGTGTGCGTTATGGTTGCATGTGTACAAAGCATAACAAAGCCTATACGTGCTTCAGAAAGACCATTTTAAATAGACAGTAATCTCAGATTTCCTTTTCCTACCATAAAATCCCGCTGTGGCAAACTCTGAACATAAAAACAAAGATTCTATCTCACACCAGTGATTTCAATGAGTCTGCGTCCACATTGCACCGATGTCTCTGCGACTGGTATCAGGCTCAGCCTGTTTTTCTGGGACATACTTTAACTTTGACAGGATGTAGACTGGTTCTTGACATACGCTAAGCTGTATTTCTACAGTTTAAAGCAGCTCAGGAGTCCAGTTCTTCCTTTCAGTTCATTTCCAGTGTTGCTAGTATGTAACATTAATTATGCAGTTATTCTATCCCCATAAGGAAGACAAACAAAACCGAAACATTTTTAGAATTATACGACACTGTACTTTTCAGGAAATTGCACACACTAGTTAATAATACACATTACTACTTTTATTGCCTTTACTACCTTAGAAATATGACATCATCATTTTCTTCACTTCCTTCACACACAGTTTACAAAAACACATTATACCATAAATATGACATCACTAATGTCTTAAAAGTATTATTTACACAGTTTTAGTCACTTGTGCTAAGCTGCTCTGAGCCTTCACGTAAGAACGTTGTAAAGAACTGGTAGTTTCATTGTCATTGTCATTATTAAAAATATCCACTATTATTAAAAATTTTACTGTTAGAGTTCATAATGGTCCAGGTTCATTTCTTATGTTGAGATAAGTCCAAAGGGACTATACTGCTAGAACTTTCTCTTCTCCCACTGTTTTTCAGGGCCCTGAGTTACTGCAAATGGAACTTTCTGATTGTTAAAAAAAACAACATTGCATTCTGAGATAGCAAAAAGGAGATGGCGATTACAAGGTATATACTCTAATACGAGCATATCACAAGATGGAGCCAAAGAGACTGGATAGGAGAACTGGAATGAAAAGTGCAGATGTGGAGAAGAAAGCAATTATTTTCTATCTGGTAACTGGGAAGAAATCCACAGTCATGAGAGCTATTTTCCAGTAGCGCTATAGTTCACATGCCCCTTTGACAAAACAATCACTTTCAAGTAAATAAAATAGTGCTGAGAAACAGTGTGGTCTTATGCATTTGCAATGAAGAATATTACATTTTGGACTCTATCTTGAAAATAAAATAAAATACAATTGTGTCCCATTAAACAAACTGCTAAAAAAAAAAAAAAAATATTTGCTCAGAAGACAACAGGTTAGAACCTATCAAAATGAGGGAAATTACTTGTAACCTGAAATACCTTTGGGTCTCTTCACATACTTGTTGAGTTCATTTGTGACTTTGGCAAGGTGTGGGGTAATATAAACTGCCATTCTTCAGTTGTGATTAATTGACAGTACAGCTTTGTGAGATCAACCCCTACTGCACTTTGACAATGAAACATGACGTTGCGTTCAGTGTTTACACAGCCTATTCCTGAAGTCACCCTATTTCACTAACATAACAATTGCATTTGACCTCATTTCTGGAATGGACCCCATTCCAACTTAAAACAACTACTCCTGGGGTTCATGTGACCTGCATCTTTTGAAAGGGCCAAGGAGCTTCCCAGAAGAGAGGGAAATGAGAGGTAGGCATGGCATTTCCAGTGGAAGAGGTCTTATTTGCAAAGCACACATTTTAGGTATTTGTTTGCTTTGGTTTTGTTATTTATATGATAAGCTTGAGGTGAAGACAGACCTTACATATTACTATCTGATAACACTGTTAGCATGAAGAAAAAAAAGCAATGTGTATTGCTGAGGGAAGGGATATTTTTGCCTTTCATGAATGACACCTCAGCTCCAGCACTGACAGAGCACACCAGTCTTGGGGATGGCAACATTAATCCAGAGTCCATACGCTGAAGTTCTACTTTTCCTAAAACTTGGTTACTTTGGCTTCATACTTTGAGATTTGTTAAGGTCCACAGTAATTTTTGTTTGGTGACTTCTTATCAGATTCAACAAAATGGATTTGATAGATTTAGTTTAAATTCCAGGAGATACAAAAAAATAAAGACCACTGACAAGATTCTTGCCTTGCAAAGAGCCAGTGTTGAGGGTGCTTCTTCATGTACTGATCAGATGATGTCCCTAGCCTGGACGGGGCCCCTATCTGCTCAGAGCACACAACTTCTCAATAAATATGATCTCTGCTTGCCAGAACTGTCAGTTCAGATTCTGAAGCAATTCCTAATTCTCCCACATATTTCTCGTCCTCATTCCCTACAGTGATGGATACCTGCCTGTTCAAATGCCATTGTACAAATGTCAAATATAAAGCAAGACATAACTCCTTTAATAGAAAGCTTTTGGAAGAAGAGCAGCAGCCTGCAATCTGGTGCTCACATACCCAGGCTCCAAACTAACTGTTATCCAGTTAGTTTAATAAAGGTTAATGCAGAGCTGAAGGTAGATGTTGTTTTCTGAAGGAAAAAAAAAATCAACCAGTGAAACTATATTCTACTGCAGATCTATGGAGCAGTATTGAAGGTGCTCGTGGGAGGCTACTTTGGCCTAGTGTGTCTCTGGCCAAAGACATGTTTTCATGTCTGTCATGGTTCCTTCATGATTCTGGCTTACAGAAACCAAATCTGTGGCTCTGGACTGTACCATGCAGCAGGTGCTTTACCCATGAAAGAGTGTCAAAGCTCAATATTAGTCCCTTTCCTGGCAGAAAAGACTCACAGCTCTTCTTCTGTGGAGCTGAAGGTTAGATTTACTTCTCAAAGAGTGCCAGGGAGCATTTGCATGCAAGGCTTTAGTTATTACAGTGTTGTTGCTGAAACGGTTCTTAACTCTGTGGAGACGTATGGAAAAAATGCTACCTCTATCTTGGTTTCAGAACAAAATGATTCCTGATAGGGTTATATAACTCACACTGTATTTCAAGGGTGTCCCATGTGGGCAATAGATTGGATGCGAAGTTATTTTTATTTTCACATATCCATCTGCCACGATTCATGTTTTATCAAAGTAGTTTACATGATTCCAGGCAAGGCTGTTAAAGAGCATTGGTTTCTGAAGTTGCCATGGATACAAAGCAACATGTTTTCATTTTATGACATGATAATTTTTTACAATTCTGTGTCATTTTATTTTTTTTTCATGACACTAGCTTCTTCATCCAGCTCTCAACCACAGCTTGTGACAAAACCTTGACAGAAGGAACTTAGTGGTTTGAATGTGGGGATTGCGCTGCCTATAACCACAAGGAACCAGGAAAAAACTAACCGTGAGCATGTAATTTTAGTTAGGCTGAAATCAAGGAGTATGCTAGAAGATGGTGTTTCCATGAGCCATTCAAGACAAAGTATCTTCCTCTCGATCATGATCCCATGTTCATTAAAGATTTCCCTGATGCTTTTTGAGAGAGTATTTTTTTTTTTTTTTTTTTTCGTTATGTCCTTGGCAGGAAATCTCTCTTCCTTTCACATTCAGTGTGATGCAGGCCAATTGTTTGTCAAGATGCCTCTTTCCTTTACAAATCCAAGCAAGGTCTTTGTTGATGTGAATTAGTATTCCAACTAAACAACTAAACTTTCATATGTATCCAGTATCACAAACCCTTTGCTTCACAATACCATCTGCCCTTTTCTCCCAGAGAATAGCTTAGTCCATTTCAGTGGTGTTGTGCATATAGTAGCTGGACTTTGTAAAGCGCTTTGGGATCTATCCTGACAAACACTGCTCTATAAGTGAAAGCTGTTATTAACTGTCAGGAGAAATATGGTCCTTCTAAAATTCCATATGCTTCTCCTTTAGCCAGCTGTGGAAGTTTTCAGAGACCCTTTTCCTTCCTCTTTTTCTTGCCTTTTCAGACCAGATATGAGCTCTGATTTATCAGCACTGAGATTTAGTTGTTGTACAGCAATATGTCTTAAAATATGTTCTTCCAAAATGTGCTGCAAATGGAGTTGTGATAAATCCAGTGAAAGCTGAAGGCAAACAGGTTCCTCCTGCAGAACCCTTCTTTAATATTTGACTAAGCCCTTCTCTTCAATGAAATAAATTCTGGACAGCTAAAAGAATTGAAAGCAGGTATTTGCTTATGTAGGAAAGCTCAACTCCTTTACTAGTCCATATAACTTGGTGTTCAAATTTAATGAAAGCGAAATATTTTTCTTACATGAAAAATAGTCAGTGAGTCTTTACTGCTGTCAAGAAAAGATGTGGAAATTAACATCAGATTAAAGCTATAGAATTGATCATTCTAAAGCTACAGCTACAGGTTCATAAAGAATTACAAATAAGCAGAAATAAATTTGTCTATATGTGGTGGAACTGTAGCGGGAGGAGGGCAGGGGTATAGTTAACAGGGATGCAAGAAAACCTTGGATGTGCAATCCAGATGTAGCTCATGCCTATCTGCACTCCCTAGCTCTCTATCATGAGCTGGTATTATATTAGCCTTGATAACACTGGGCATGGGATCAACGATTAACTCATAAAAACCGTGGCAGCTAGCATAGCATGCATCGAGCAATTTTTTCACTAGCAGTACCCCTGCTAGCTAGATACACCCGAGTCCAAATCAGCAAGTCCAAAGTATTCCGCCTTGGGTGCGGCTGAGTCCTGAAATGGATTAGACTGCCATTCCCAAAGGTGAGGCCAAAATCCTTTCTTCGTTTCAAAGGGAGGAGCACTGGTGTGTGATTGTCCCTACCACTCTTAGGCAGAAGCAATCCTAGGGAAGATTGGAGTCCATGGTTTTGGTGGTCCTCTTGGCCTGGCCTACCTGAGCTACTCTGCCTTCCGTTTCCCGTGGTACCCGCCTCTGTGACAGATATTCTCCCCGGACATACATGAGAGAGAGTAGCTCTCTCTTAAATAGGAGAAGACAGCTGTGAGTCACATTGCCTGTATCTCTGCATAAAAAGAATACCCATGGTGTGCACAGCTGGTCTGGGAGGTCTTGGTGAGGACAAGCCGGAGGAAGAATTAGAAATGGCATGGAAAAGAGAAATAATGGAATAAGGGCATCCAATCTGGAAGGAAAGAGGGTGGGAGCAAGCTAGAGGAAGCTGGAGGAGTGAGGAGGGGAGGAGTGTTAAAAAAACCCCCACAGTGGCTGAAGAAGGAGAAGGTGTGATATAAGAATGAGTGAGGGGACGCTGACTGAGATTCAAGACGAGGGTTGATCTATTTCCTTTGTGAAGCGTATTTCCTTTACACTCAATTTGTTAAATTGATTATAATACAATTACCAGCCCACTAGATAGCAGGATGTTTCTTCTACTTGTCTCTCTCTGCTAACTCCCAAATGAAGCACGGGCTGGCTGTTTGCCAAAATAAAATTAACAATAATTTCCTGCCTTTTAAAATAAATATTTGAAGCTGTTAACTGTGGTAGAAAGCAGCTCAAAACAAGATCAGTTCAACATGAAAGCTTGTCTAAATGAGAGAAACACTCCATCCATGCACCTCCTCCTTTATGTGTGGGCATTCTTACTTTGTTTTAAGAATACATAGTGTAAATCAGTGAGAAATTGCTTTTTAAAGACCTTTAGTTCAGCTGGAGACATTTTTCTCCTTAGAGAAAGTTTGTGTTTCGACAAAGCTATTTATGTGGTTCAGTGGGAGGTACTTTAATGCCCTGTCTCTATTTACAGTCTTGACTAGTGTAACACACTTGTTTAGAACATGCTTTTGACTTGCCTCTTCTGCTCTGAGACAAGCAAACCAGCACCAGGAATGACAGGCAATAGTGACAAGACAGCCTTGTATTTGTTACAGGCTGCTGCTGGAAAGGCAAAAGAAAAACAGTCTGGAACAACAAATTACCACTACTTTTACAGTTGTTAGTAACCACAGTTTTATCCTTCCTACTCAGTAAAATTACCTCCAGAGGATCTACCAGGAACAAGTAAATAATTAGCTGTAGACATAGCTGGCAATTACTGATTCAGAGAGGTGCTGATGCCCTTATTACCTCCTTATGACAATAACTGTTTGGGGCATTTTCCAAATTGCTTTTCTAGCATGATTAGTGCCATTGATTTTTCAGTGCAACCAAAGTTATTTTGTTCTCTTTCCTTTTACAGCAGGTCTTTTTCTCTGACTGAGATTGTAGCTGCACTTTATAACTTTAATTTGATGCCCATCAGCTATTTCAGTAGTCCAAGAAAGACAGAAGTCCAATAATACTCAAATAATGCACTAAATAATTTCCTGCAATTCTCTTGAAAAGTTTTAATTAACCTCTCCATTTTTAAAGGTGTCTGTTCTGGCAGCTAAAAGCCACTGGTCACTGAAACAGTGCCAGCATTTTCACACTTTGCTGCTAGTGCCCTTCAAGCCTGACCTGCAGAGATAATTTGTGAAGAGCTTCTCAAGGCCCTGATGCACTAATGTGTTCTGCTTGATTAGGGCCTGAATTTACAGGAATCCCTATGAATGGCAAATATATTCATATATTTAGAATATAATTACATATTTATATATATATATATATATATATTTATTTTTATTTTTTTTTTTATCATTGAGGATGTTAAAAATGTGCTGCTCCTAAATTCCTGGCTGACAGGGGCTTGTGCCAAACATGGGGGTTTCATAACACGTGACTGAGAATGTCTCCATATTTCTTCCCCAGATTTGCACTATTTTCAGGCATCAAGTATGTCCCTGTTTATTGTACAGTTTTTGCATTATATGTGGGAAAAAATACTACCTGATTCTGTTCAAAGTGCTTCTACTGGCATATTGGATACTACTGTAGAATTGATATGACAATAATGAGTCTCATGAAGGCAACAGCAGACTCATCTGTATCTTCCAGTATCGTCACTCCTTCCAGATTAATTGGTTATCTACTGCAAACGACTGTATCACCACTGAAGGTAACGCCTCAAACCTGAAAACATTTTTCTCGCTTTCCTGTATCTTGCTGATACAGTGTGATATTTGTAACAGTGCATTATGTGACAAACGTTCATACTGCAGCTGCCTGTCTCTGAACAAAACCTTTCCCTGGTTTACTCAGAGTTCCTTTCCACTCTGCAGTTCTATTTATACAACCATCTTCTGCTGATGTGTAAACTGGTTCTCATTGACTTTCTTATCATATGCCCACCTGCTCAGCACGCTTAGGCAACAGTTCAGTTTTGCTGGCCATGCTGATATTTCTTGTAAACCAAGTTATAAAGTGCTGTCTTCATTTCAGAGTGTATTGACTTTGCTTTATATGAACTAGCAGTAGAAATAGTTGGAAAAATATTTTAACAAATTTTCAGTGTTTGCAATTAGCCATTACTAATGAAGAAAGTGATTCCAGTCAGTCTCTCTGGCTATGTTTCTGTATTCAATTATAGTCCAACAAGGATTCCTTTTTTTTTTTTTTTTGAGCATGTTTTTTTCATATTTTGTGTCTGTGTTGCTTCATATGATTACCTACTATGGACTTGGTTTAGTAGAACTAAGTTTTATGCTGTCCCTACATTTCTAAATGCTGCCCAGGAATTCAGTGCCCTGAAAGGATATATTTGAACTTATGTATCACTAAACCACCCAATGGTTTTAGAAAACTGGATTCAGTGTGTTCCAAATGATATATGGCTTCAATATAGATTGTTTGAAGGTCTTTTTTTGTTCTAACTAAAGATGACAAATATAGTAAACCTCTATGATCCTTACATTGAGAATATTGAATGTTGCAACAATAATTAGCAAGCCTTATTCAGATGAACATCAACTTTGTAACAGATTCTCCTGGTTCTCCTTTTACAAGTATCACACCCACATTCCTCATGAATGCATTATTTATGATCTCACCCTGCCTAACTCTTTCCCTCTAATAATTATGCAACTAGCAAACACTCATACCATGAACAGATCTTCACTAATACCGTTAAAGATTCTTTTTTTTCCACTAGCCGATCTTTCAACTTTTACCTTTTTAAAGATATCTGTCTCTCCCTTCTTGTAAGACAAACTATTTGTGTCACCAGGAGCTGCTCACATTTTTTTTGAAAGAGACATGACATTCATGTTTCAGTCATCTCATGCACTTGGTGTTTTACATTGTGCTCCACTGGATCTTCAGCAGCAGGTTAATATATCCTATTTACCTCCTGTTACGAGATCTTATGTTTATGTAAAGGTGCTCCAAAGAAGGCAACATTACTACTGCCAGAATTAAAAAAGATTTTCATATATTATACAGATATATTGTTGACAGTACATTTAAAACAGCTATATTCCTTCTTCCTACTTAATATCTCAGTAACTCAGTCCTACCCAACTGCACAAGAAAGTGAATTGAGCACTCAAACACTTATTTCCCACAGTAACCTTCTATCTGGCCTAGATTGAGCATGTTTCCAAATATTCCAGATATTGCATTTCCTCTCATCTTCCAAGCCAATGGCTGGCCTAGCTACTTGGGTAAAATACAGCCAAAGACTGTACGCTAGTTCCTCATTTCTATAAAGATTTGGATCAAGCAGAAATTGCACTGTGACAATCAATCAGTGGCAGATTTAAGGTGGCCATCCCTCCTTTTCTAGCAGTCATTTGGCGGGAAGCTTTGGTTGTCCACAGGGCAGAGCAGTCAAATTTTCCAAACTATCATTCTAATGACCTTCCTTTTTTCTTTTATGTTTTTTTCTTTACCCTCTCTTTTACCTTTCCTCCCTCTGCCTTCAGATAAAAAATTCCAGTCTCACTTACTTACACTCACACACTGATTGCTTTCTCTCAGAGCATCTATTTTCCACGGGGATCTCACATTATATTTTCCTCTGCCACCATCCCCTTCACAATCTTTCAGATCATAATGTCAGAATCAAAAGTGGCTAGAATTCCTCAAGCTTGTCAGTGCAAGGAAAAAATACATATTTCTTATTCTGAAATGAAAGATTGACGATTAAAGCTGTACAGATACAAAAAAGCAAATTTAATTAGATTTTATATATGGGCAAGAATTAACTTTCTCTTCAGGACTTCCAGGTTATATTATGATTGACTGAAGGCATCAAGTTCATAAGTGAGGAAGGCATCAAGTTCATAAGCGAGGACCTTTTGTTCTTAGCCCATTGAAAATACCCAGAGAAGACATCTTCAAAGGTTTTGTTGTTTGTTTGTTTGTTTGTTTATTTGTTCACTTGTTTTTCCACTGGGATGGGTACTGTGACATGAGCTTCAATAAATGTTATGATTTGATCTGTCCTTTTTGTCCTTGAAAGTACAAACACAAGGTTTTGCAACTACAAAAATTTTTTCTTCCAGTCTTTTCTGGCTGTCACACATGGAAAAGCCAAATGTAAGGACACAGATTAAACGTATACTTTATCTAGACCACTGACAACACAAACAGACTGGGAAGGAAGTGCCAGCAATCAGGCTCCAAAAAATAAGCTAGATCTGTTCCTTATGTTAGCTTCTCCAGATGGGTGGACACTGTCACTGTGGCCCAGAGGCCACACTGCTTGCAGCCTCTGCAATGTTGTGAAACATCTTGCACAAAGCTGATGCTGTGAAAGCTTGTGTATTAATTAGGGAACGACCTTCCTCCATCTATTTATACGTACACAAATCCTTTCTTTTTCCTTTCTCTTTATTTTTTTTTTTTTTGTTCTGTTTTGGTTTTGGTTTTGAAAGCTTCATAATAACTATTGAAGTTAGTTCTTTAGCTGGTGTAAATCAACAAAGACCATTGTTGTCACCTGAGTAGGCCATGCTTCTCCCTTTTCTCACTGGATGAGGGAGAAGAGGTGGGGAGAAAAAAAGGTAAGAGTTACCTGCGATCTGAACAGACTCCCCAGATCTGTCTGGACCTAATCCCTGCCTTCCCCGCTCTGATGTGTGGGAGTCACTGGAGGGAAGCTCTCCTTCCCAGAGGACTGGGCAAGCGTGAGGTTTTAGTGGTTAAGGGGTGGACTAGCATTCAGACACTCTCCTCTGAAGTACGGCGGTCCAGCTAGCCCGAAGTCAGATGATGATGGTGTATGATATGAATCTAGATATCCTTTGCAAGTTACTAAAGATATGTAGGTATAAAAATCAGCAGGCACTCCGTTCAATGCAGTATGCTCACTGAACATAGTCGAAATATAGATTTGATTCAGTGCATTTTTGCATATTTCTACATATTTTTGTAAATACATTTCTCTGTCCGTCCCTGTGAGTTAGTAAATGTTCCTCAAGATATACTTCTGTGACTTGTGCTTTTCCATTGTTCAAGAGATAAGGTACTAAGAAGGAAGTCCTGACCTTGCTGAAGTCAATGATAAAGGCTATTCTCTCCACCAGGGTCACAATTTCACCTGGGTGTTTATTTTGTTTTCTAAAGGTCGCTTTTAACAACAGGGTATTGACGCAGTATGTTTTGGGGCTATCAAAACAACAACTTTGAGAAAGAGCTGCTTAACTAATGGATAATAACCTTCCCAACTAACACCCTATGTGGAACAGATTTTTACATAAGTTTTAGCTGTAGATATATCTTGGTGAAAATTTCCTGTCAAGCAGAGTGAAAAAAAGGAAAAGAAAGAAAGGAAAGAAAAGGGAAAGGAAAGGGAAAGGAAAGGGAAAGGAAAGGGAAAGGGAAAGGAAAAAGGAAAGGAAAGGAAAGGAAAGGAAAGGAAAGGAAAGGAAAGGAAAGGAAAGGAAAGGAAAGGAAAGGAAAGGAAAGGAAAGGAAAGGAAAGGAAAGGAAAGGAAAGGAAAGGAAAGGAAAGGAAAGGAAAGGAAAGGAAAGGAAAGGAAAGGAAAGGAAAGGAAAGGAAAGGAAAGGAAAGGAAAGGAAAGGAAAGGAAAGGCAAGGCAAGGCAAGGCAAGGCAAGGCAAGGCAAGGCAAGGCAAGGCAAGGCAAGGCAAGGCAAGGCAAGGCAAGGCAAGGCAAGGCAAGGGAAGGAAAGGAAAGGCAAGGGAAGGAAAGGAAAGGAAAGGAAAGGAAAGGAAAGGAAAGGAAAGGAAAGGCAAGGGAAGGAAAGGAAAGGAAAGGAAAGGAAAGGAAAGGAAAGGAAAGGAAAGGAAAGGAAAGGAAAGGAAAGGAAAGGAAAGGAAAGGAAAGGAAAGGAAAGGAAAGGAAAGGAAAGGAAAGGAAAGGAAAGGAAAGGAAAGGAAAGGAAAGGAAAGGAAAGGAAAGGAAAGGAAAGGAAAGGAAAGGAAAGGAAAGGAAAGGAAAGGAAAGGAAAGGAAAGGAAAGGAAAGGAAAGGAAAGGAAAGGAAAGGAAAGGAAAGGAAAGGAAAGGAAAGGAAAGGAAAGGAAAGGAAAGGAAAGGAAAGGAAAGGAAAGGAAAGGAAAGGAAAGGAAAGGAAAGGAAAGGAAAGGAAAGGAAAGGAAAGGAAAGGAAAGGAAAGGAAAGGAAAGGAAAGGAAAGGAAAGGAAAGGAAAGGAAAGGAAAGGAAAGGAAAGGAAAGGAAAGGAAAGGAAAGGAAAGGAAAGGAAAGGAAAGGAAAGGAAAGGAAAGGAAAGGAAAGGAAAGGAAAGGAAAGGAAAGGAAAGGAAAGGAAAGGAAAGGAAAGGAAAGGAAAGGAAAGGAAAGGAAAGGAAAGGAAAGGAAAGGAAAGGAAAGGAAAGGAAAGGAAAGGAAAGGAAAGGAAAGGAAAGGAAAGGAAAGGAAAGGAAAGGAAAGGAAAGGAAAGGAAAGGAAAGGAAAGGAAAGGAAAGGAAAGGAAAGGAAAGGAAAGGAAAGGAAAGGAAAGGAAAGGAAAGGAAAGGAAAGGAAAGAAGGAAAGGAAAGGAAAGGAAAGGAAAGGAAAATTAAAAAAACCCTGAAGCCTGCAAATATCGAAAGCTGTATTCTCCACTTTTTACAGCATGCTCATTTTCGCAGGCTAACAAATGATTTTCTCTTCCTCCCTTAAAAAAAAAATAAAAAAAAATAAATAAAAGCCTGTTGTAAGATTGAGGGTAATCCCCAGTGGACTTGACATTTTTCCAGAAGAAATTAAGAGCAGAATTCATCAAACATTAATGTTAAGAAGTCAGAAATTCTGGAATGTTTGTCCAAAGTCCCAAGACCCTGAGCAAACACTGTCATCCTGCCGGGCTCCAGCCGAAAATCAGAGCCAAAATAAACAGAGGCAGAAACTCCATCTGACTGATCCTGTGGAAACAGCTGTAACCACTTAGGTGGAAAACCACCTCAAATTCTTCTCCCAGAAAACACTGATGACATGGGAGATGGCGAGCAGGAAAGCCCTGTCAGGGTCCCTCTTCAACTGTGGTCGGGAAAATATTTTCTTTCTCCACAACTGTAAATAGAAGGGTTCAACCCTGGTCACAATAAAATTCAACCACATAGAAGTTAAATGCCTTCATTTTCTTGTCCTTTTCTCCTGTGTATTTCTTAATGTTTGATTTTAAGATCCCTTCCACAAAGGTCCTATCTGCAAGAAAAGCTCTTCTTCCGTCGGTAACGTATCCAAAAGTGTAATGTGATGAGGATCTAGTGTTTGTGTTGAGATTGTGATTTACAAAGTTGTCTGAAACATACTCACTTCTTGATCTGCTGAAGGGAAGCCAGCATTCAGACTAAACACCTTCTGTTCAGTCTTTTTCTTATTATTCTCTTTAGAGGGCTTTTGTCAAGTGCTATTTGGCAGAAAAATAGGAAGCATGTTGTAAGAAATAGCAAACATAAACAAAGATGAAGGAGGAAGAACTCCAAATTGGGTTGTCCAAGCTGCACATGGTTTCCCTAAGGAACCTGACAGGTAGAGGAAACAGAAAGAGAGAAGTAAATAGGAACTATTGAGAGGCTAACAAGAAAATAAAACTGTACAGCTGCCTCCATGCTTCCTCTTTATGTAAAATAATGTTTGAGCGTATTGGATCTTTAAGGTGGAATAGTGAGCACTGCAGAAGCACAGTCTGGTTTCACATTTTATTCATTGCCAAAGGCAATAATTCTGGATTCCCTATTTTTATTAGGAAGGCAGTGTTCATTTTCCTGAAATTTCCACTCTGGTCCAGAAATTATATTTAGGTTTAGCCCATCAGCAAGCTTAGCACAAATAAATAGATGGTAACACTTTAACATGTTTCTAACATGGAGAATTTATTACCATTTCTTGCCCTTTCTGCCTTCTCACATTCATCAAGACTGTTACCCTACCTGCTTAACTGCAATTCTTTTCAGCTATTTTTCCTGTATTTCAGTTAAGAGCATCTTATTTTAATTACTTCTGATATAAGTCAATGTTCAACATTGACATTGGTTTTCATGCCAAGACATATTTTCAGGGAAGAGTTTTCATGAAAGAAGAAGTAGAAAGCTGAAGGAACTTCTTTGTTTTGATCGGTATGGATAGATCTGCTAGAACAACTTAATTTATTTCATAAATTAAACTTTGCAAAACAAGTGTTAAAAGCAAGTGTTTGGTTGTTTGTATTTTTTTTTTTTTTTTTTTTTTTTTCTGCTTGAGCTTTTCCACAGATGAATGAAAAAGGCAACAATCATTCCTGCCTGGATGGCACAGTTTAAGAAATGCTGGCACTATCAAAACATTGTAAGTATTTGTGAAGGCTCAGCTATACTGCATATCAAATGAGATTTATAACATTTTGCTTGTGTAAGTCAATGTTTATTCAAATATTCTGTATATATACATACTCTGAATTTTAATGGAGTGTTTTATAATATGTTAAAAATAAGTGGCATCTTATAGGCTTCTGCAAAATTAAACAAGAGTTATAACAGACCTCAAACTTGTAACATTTCCTTATTTTTGACAAATAAGACTACACAGTTCATTCCAGCATTATTACATTGCATATTTTGAAATGCCCTCCCCTTCCCCAAGAGTTCTCCCTTCCTCCTCCTCATTCTTTATGTTCACAGATCCTGATCCTTTTTACAATAGATCTCCATGCAAAGTAGCTAGGGACTATTCGCATGGCAACTTGAAGTTGCAATGGGCATATTTTTGTATGTATCATTCAAAAAGAGGCAATGATATGCAATACGTGTACCCTCCAGGGTATTTCCCAATGCAATAGAGAACCTTCAGGGACGTAGCTGCTTGAGATGAATGCACAGGGATACGTTGCTTGAAAACCTCTTTGAGTCTTTTGTAGGAACAACTTAGATTTTGGTCCTTATAGAAGGTATGAACCAAATAAATAGCCCATAGAATGAGAGCCAGTATAGGTATTTGCTACTCTACAAGCAACTCACTGCAAGACTTTTACATGGGTACAGCATAACTAAATGGATTCAGGTTTCTGTGTTTTGCAAGTGTCAGTTAGAACATGCAGGAGGTACGAGCTGAGGAAAAGCACAGTGGTCAGCAAAGAAACAACTCCTTATTTCCCAGATCTGAAATCATTCCAATTGGGAAGGGGGTAAATAAGAGCAGAGGCAGTGTGGTGGTGGACACAGAAGAGTGGTGGTAAGGAGAAAGAATCCGCAGGAGCCCTAGGACTGACTGACTAATGTTACCTTGACTGCTGGTGCCAAGATGATGTAAGCTGAAACGACAGAAAGAAGATTCCATTATTATTATATGTATCCTTTTTCCACAGCTGCAGCTGGATGGGAGCCCGGGAGCCCAGAGAGTCCAACAAACCCCGCTTCCTCAGAATAACAACACAGCAAGAACATCTGCTGTAGCTATGAAGGTCATGAAAGTAAGGTCTGCAGCGGGATGTACCACAGATGACACCTCTCTTTGGACGGACAGACCCCTGGACTCAAATCTGATAATGGCATGTCATCTTTCGTGTGGGCCCCAGAGGAGAGGAGCAGGTGTGATCTCTCAGTTTTATCACAACTCAGTTGGTCTCTTCCGCAGGGCTGGGAAGAGTGTGATGGGGAATGACTCTCTGCCTGGAGTCCCCTCTTTGCTGCTTGTTAAGGCTCCCAACAGATACAGGAGCAGATCGCAGAAGCCAGAGGATGAGATCGATACAGAAATGCCTAGGAATCTCTTGTGAGTCAGATTTGGGCAAAGTTGAGCAACCAAACCCAACTTCAGCAAGCAGAAAATTCAACGAGAAAGTAAGCAGAGGGAATAATGGTAGTCTGCTTCAGTGTGGTTTGTTTTGGCACTCCAAGCAAGGCTGCATTCTGAAACGCTGGAGAGGAAAATCTAGCAGAAAGACAACTCTCTCTGTTCACATTGTCGTGGGTTGCAGTTCCCTCTGTGACCCCCCAGAATTTCTTGCAGTCTGAAACCGGTTCTCCCAGGATCACAGTCCAGTCTAAGTCAATCTGTTCTCTAATAGTTTCTTTGGCATTCATCACAGCACATGAACATGAAGAGCATCTGTCTAGAGATTAGTATGACTGGAGGAGCAGCTGTGCAGTTCCTCTGCTTAATGACCTCCTATGAGGGTTAGTGGCTCAAAATGGTAAAGATTTTGGAGCATGGGCTTTAGAAAAGCCTTAAAAAGAGCTACTAGTGTCGGATAAATAGTGTCACTTAAATACCCATTGTCATTTTCAGCAAAAAGTTATTTCAATGCTTGTGTCTTTTGAAATGCTTTGTGTCTTGGATTAAACTGACTAAATATAAAAATAGATTCTACTACACTGAATTGCACAAACCCTGTGTTGTTACACATTGCGATCAGATGGGAACATTAGAATTTCCAACAGAAAAGTTGTGAGCCATGGTTGATTTCCAATGACCCAACAGATAAAAGGGTTAATTGTCTTTGACCCTCTGCACTTGTCTAATATTCTGAAAAGTGCTTCTGTTACGTACCATTTTTGTTCAGTCCGTCAATGTCTACTAGGACCTAGCACTAGGTACAGGCTAATCTGGCTGCTTCAGGTGGCAAGGTGATTGGTTATCTAATAAGAAAGTTTTGTTTCTCATGCGACATATCTGACCCAGAGCAATAATGGCTAAAAATGTTACCATTCATTAATACTGAGCCAGATGGTTAGTCTCTATGATATAATTGGAGTTCTCAGGTCAGCTTGTAGAAGACTACTGCCCACACCACAAAAAAACAAACAAACAAATCCATAAACACGTGGTGATATCATCCTTCTTGGAAACCACAGTGGAGATGCCAAAATCAAAAAGCTGGGAGTGTTGAAATATTCTTTCATCACAGCATAGGAAGATCTAGACAGTCTGTGGAGTTAACATAAGGATGGTTATGCTTTTCTCTGAACAGAAGATGGATGGAGAAATATAAGCCTGTCAGCTCAATACTGTTTGTCAGCATGAAATCTCCTATTAGAAGAAAACAACAAATTAATCTTTCATTTTTGAAAAGACAAGAACCTTTTGGTTTTGCCAAACCATCTGCTCCAGTCCCCTGCTACAAGGACTGAGCTGGTAACACACAGCCCTGAGGGTGAGAACCTAATCATTAAAAACACAAGATGTGCCAAGAGCCTCTTCAAAAACCTGACTCTTGGTATTCTGTGTATTAACCTCCCCAAGCCGTCCAGAGATTTGTTGATTGGCTTCTGTGATCTACTTACCTACTATGAGTGGGCATGATGCCATGGTAGCAGGTGGACTAGGGCATAGATTTACCAGTAGACACGTGGGTTTGTGGAAACTAAGGAGGACTGTCTTCCCATGCAGGAGTGTTGATTTATGCTTTGTAAAAAATTCCCCACATAGGATAAAGTAGAAGGTACATCACCCCTACTCTTGCTTAAATCTGGAATGATTCACATCAAAATCTCCAAAACACAGATTTCTAAATTACTTTTTGTCCTCTATAGTACTGAGATTTATAACAGTGACTTTACTTTTTAATGTACGTGAACGGCTTTTATTCTTTTTTTTTTTTTTTTTAATCTGAAGAATTCATAAATTTTTACCTCATTATTTGTTTGTTCCCTGCATTAAAAGGAAGTTTTAGGTTAAAAGAAAAAATGTTAGATAGAAATAATTTGATCAACCCATATTATACCCAAAAGTCATTTTCAGTGGAGTTTCTTCAGGGTAGAAAGCTGGGTTAGGTAGCAAAGTGCCTGAATATGTTGCAAGAGGGAGAAGGGAGAGGGAAACCTAGTGCCCTTGAACTAAGTTCCTAAATACAAAGGAAAAAGCGGATCTTAGAGGAAGATCAAGTATACTTAATTTCTGACAGCTTAATTTAGCAATTGGGAATGGCAAACACCCATATAAATTTTGAAATATAGGTGGCCTTTTGGCCACCTAATAGATCAGACTTGGCTTTATTTTGAAGAAGGAAGTAGCATTACCTCCTGCCATTCTCCTAGTAACCTTCTAGTTGTGTTGTTTACCCCAGGGCAGAAATCTGTCTTTTAGCTGCTCTTCAGTCTGTGTGTGTCTGCGTATGTGCGGAAGAGGAAAGATAAAGATGTGTCTTACACACATAGTACAGTTTATGAACATCTGGGTGATAGAAATGAAGGGAAAGGCTACCACCCAGCCTTCCTGGTGAAGCTCAACCCATGAGCCTTCACGGACACAAACCACGGAGCAGCCCCTGGCCCAGGGGGGATTTGGGCTCCCCCTCTGCTCTCCATGGCAGTGATGCACTATCCTACAGGTGAACGGGGAAAGGAGCCAAAGAGAGCTCTCTCCTCCACTAGCCGAGTCTTCTAACTTACAAGATAGATTTAATTGCCTTCTTTTCTCATTTTCCTTCTGCACGCACAATTCTTGCATTGCTGGCTGCAGGACTAGTGAGGACACAGAATGCCCTGCCAGGATTGCCCAGGGCCCGCTGGTCTGGCCACTTTCCTGAGCCACTGGCTCACAGGAATTCATGTGGATAAAGTCCTAGAGTGTGATTCCACACTTCGTGGCCCACTGCTCCCACGCCAGCATTTGGTCTTATGAAAGGTTTTCCCCTCTAGTACCTAGAAACCAATTTCTCTGTGCTCCTTGACATAAATGAGCAGCTAAAGCTAATGATTCAGGAGGCTTTCTGGTGAAGACAGGCAGTGTTTAAGGAGTTCAATCACCCAGAGGGTTAGGAGGTTTACAAAGGAGCAGGACTGTATGGGTGTAAGGTGGTACCTGGACTGAATCCTTGTCCTCTGCTGATGATCTCAGCAAAGAAACCTTCAAACAACATTTTTTTTTTTTTTTTTTTTTTTTCCAGAGCTGGGTGGATAACTGTCATCCTTCCCAGGGGAGACAAGACCTCACCTGCTTTTACTTTGAGCTGACTTGCCCTTAAACAAAGATGCTCGAGGCTCACCTGGGCTGTAAAGCAGTGATGTAGTAGCATGTTTATGTATGGGTCGTATGAAGGTACGGTATCTCATCAGTGAGGAAGGATGGATGCTAGACCACAGTCCGCTTCCCATTTCTGCCAGGTACAGGGTGGTTTCACTTGCCCGAGCCAGAGGCGCTTGTAGCACCGCTCTAGCTTTCTGAAATGAGCACCCAGGGCAGCAGAGGCTCAGTGATAGCACAGAAACTCTGTTGGTATGTGCCCTGGTACTGTCCCAGGCAATACCATGAGATTCCGAGCAGATGCACATTATTGAGACACCTCTAGTTTGTCAGGTGATTAGATTCTTGTAATAGCAGAAACTTTTCACTGGAATTTGACACAACTACGTTTTATAGAGGATCACAGTGAACAGAAACCCACTGTACATTTTGCTGACTCTGGCTTTTTCCTCTCAGGCAGATTTCAGAGGATGCCAAGAAGTGATTTTTTTTCCCTCAGCTGATGATGTCCTAAAGAGAACTACTTCTAACCATCATCAATTTATCAGGTATTAAGTATCTGGAAAAGAATTACAGAGTTCCACAGACTCTTCTGCCAGTAAGAGGAAGCTGCCATGCTATGTCAGAAACCGAAGGAGAACTGAAGGTATTGTTAAGTAATAGAAAGACAATGTCTGTCAAAACTGATTTTCCAAGTGTTTAGGGGATATTTTCCAAGAGGGAACTTTTCCCTACAGTTAAAGAACATAAACGTGAAAACTTAAAAAATAGCAATTGTCTATGCAACGTCCTTAACATGTGCCTAAGTGTCAGAGGAAATGTATGAGATCTTGCAGCAGTAAACCACTGAGTTCTGTTTTTAGCTATTTTTTTTCCTTACAGCATCAGTAGCATTTTAACAGGTCTTTTCAATTGTTACCATCTTTTGTCTAAACACACCTGCATCACAGGAACATTCATTCTTCACACTTACAGGAATATTTTATTTTAATATAAATTACCACAGATGTGCACACATTTGTATCCTAAAACCTATGTAGTTATGGCAGAGTTGAAACCAGCTGCAAACTCAAATTTTAAAGACTACTGATGTGGGCAAAACCCCATTTCCAGAAATTGTGTATATTCATTGGCACTGTATCTCTAAATTCTACTGAACTCATATTTTCTCACACTGTATCCAGAGATATGTTATTCCAGTCATGTATGTTAAACTCAGGTCCAGAAATAATTTTTGTTCCAGGATTATAAACCATCTAAAAATAGTGCTTTAGAATGGAAAGCATGACAGCCCTTATCTATAGCATCGCAAATGTGGTGCTGTAATGTCCCTATCATCTCTTGAAAAGGTATGTCATATAAATATGTCAGAATACTGTCACGTTGTGAACACCTGCAAGTAGCAATTGGAGCAAATTCGCATAAACATATTAGAGGGAAAAAAGCATATGCCTGAAGGTCCAAATAGCACAGAAAGGAAAGCAACCAATGGTAAGAATAAAATTGCGCATGTTTTCAGGTTGTCTCTATTCCTTTTATTTCATTTTCAGAGACTGTGGCTGAGTGAGCCTTGTCTAGTTGCGTGCAAATTCTTAGTTGCTCTCAATGATTATTTTTGTGAACAAAGGATAAAATAACATTTTTCTCCCTCTGTTTGCAAATCTATAAAGGGACTCTTAACCCGAATTGTGGATCTTGTTCTTGTGTAAACAGGAGCTTTTGTTAAGTGTTTCGAAATCACGGTATAAATCTCTTCCACAAATGCTGCTCTAGCAGTATGTGGGGGTCTCCCAATCGTAAAGACCCATGTGGATACCTCATGGACCTTCAGGTAATCATCTCAAACAGCATTCATAGTGCCTACACCTCAATAACTACATTGAGCCCCCCGTGGTTTCTTGCCTGACGGGGTCCCTCAGTCAGGCAGCAATGGATGGCCCGAGGATGCAGGAAGGGCCTGGGGATGAGGACCTTGACCGAGCAAGGCTCAAAACGCTGACAATTTCCAAAGAGAAGCTCCAGAGTTGCTTTTACAAATGATCTGAGCATCCCCACCCCAGCTGGTTTGTACGTCGCTCTCACTCTGCTGAGCAGAGCCTGCCCGGAGGAAAGCCATGCTGCGGTCACGCGATGCATTTGGGAATGTCTGTGCCCCCACCACACATAATCAAAGTTCAGGAGGTGTCGTAATTAAAAATCTACCCCAGTCACCGAGCTCTCTGATAAAAGTCTCAAAGATAAGGGATTATTATGAGCACATCTGAAGAAATATAAATATAAAAGGAGGAAAAATAAAAGTAGAGGTAGAGTTACAGAGGGATTGAAGAATATGAAGGAAAATTGCAGTCAAAATTGTGAATAATTTTGCATAACCATAACTAGTGTAGACCCTTATGGCTTTGGCGCTAATTAAAACCTCTTGGAAAATGAAAATCTATTCACATATTTTTCTGTACTGTCCAAGCTAACATGTAGTAGTTAGAAATTATTTTAAAAGCAATTTCTTTTTTCTTCTCAGGATGTATAAAGCAAGAAATATATGGACAAACAGAGTTCGTGTTGTAAAATCCAATAAGTAGATTAAGAGATTTGCAATTTGGAGAGAGACCACTTGGGCTTTAGAAAGCTTTGTTAGCATCTTCCAAGCTCACTGCCCTTGCTGCTGACCCTGAGAGAAAAGAGATTTCAAAGATTGCCAAGTGACATAATTTGCAATACTCACTCACTGATATTTAAAAATATTTTAACAGATCTAATTACGTGGATTAAAAGAATGCCATTACACAGATCTGCCTACTTTTAAGACAGCAGAGTGCTCTTTCAGTTAGCCCCATGTTTGATATTATTCTGGATGGTTAAAGACAGGCTTTTCCCCTCTTCCCCTCCTCCCCTCTGAACCTCCAATTTTGATGCAGAAGGTCACATGCAGAGCATATATGCATTTTTATATCATATCAATTTTCTTAGTATCCCAAAAAATCTGTAGGAAAGAGCTTCCACAAAAAGAAAATACTCTGGGACCAGTGCTGTGAAACATGAAACTGCAATCTCCATAGGAACATAGGAAGGCAATGAAAGTTTAGAAAAACTTTCAGATTTTAATTCATGTTAAAGTCAGATATTTCCAGAGCAGAGACTGCTTTACTGCAGATCAGATTATACCACTGGCCTGCTCCCTTTTATTAATTTAAGCTGACTCTGGCTGTGCTGAATGGAAAAGCCTCCCAGTCGCCAGTGGTCAGGAGTTAACAGGACGGCTGAGGAGAGCTCACATGCTTCAGCAGTTTTATTTAAAAATTCCATTTAAAAGTCGAGGAGTTTTACAGGGCAATATAAACTCAGCTCTCTGTTACTTAAGGCTCACATTTACCTCAATCTATACAGGTGCAGCCTATCTCACCTGATTTTTTTTCACACAAAGGTTTAGTTAAGATACTCTCACTTAAAAAGAATCATAAGCCAGGAAGAAACTAAGCCCTGATTCCATCTGATTCATTTTGTCCTGTATCATTTCCCACTCTGCAAGTTCTAGGACCTTACAAGACCAAGAGGGAAGATACGAAGATTACTTCGCTGGTTCTTTTATGCTTTGTTTTAGAGAAGGCTGTTTTCTGAAATTCTATACAAACATACACACCTACATTCACACACACACACATATACTCACATATATAAAAAAGAAATATGTCTGGTGATGTTTTGAGATAGAAACCTCTTTCCCAAATCACTTTTTTCCCTTGCAATTTAATATCAAGCAGATTTGAAATTGAGACTACTGTAATGGAGCATAAATGATGGAGAGAGGATTATCCTGTTATCTGCTCTATGCCACTCAAGAGATTTAAGCAAAAACTACATTTTTGAACAGGGATGTTTTTACCAGATAATCTCATATTTTTCTGGCCAGTTACTAGGGCCAGTTTGTTATTTTTGAAAGGAAACCACTTCTTTAATTTCCTCAGGTTAGAAATACAAGAATAGTTGTAAGGAACTAGAGAAACAGATTAAAACAAAGTTTTAGAGTAAAGAAAAAATTTCATATTTTGATAAATGTTGTGAAAGGGAAAGATAATAAAATACATGGGTTTTATTTAAGTTTTTATTCAATTTCAGTTGCCTGGATTTACTTCTTAGGATATTTTTTTGTATATAGAGAATAATTTATCACAGGTTGTTTTATGGAAAAGCACGTGCAACAGTAGAATATAATAAACAGACTTAGGACAGCTGGTGTGAGTTTTCGTGTCCAAACCCAATGAGCTTGAAGCTGCCTGGTGGTCCCAAGCTTGCTGCTGATAATTTCCTGGTAGCATATCCAGGTTTGTTTGGTAGTGCAAACAAACCAAGCACTGTAAAGGCATATGGTAAAAAGCATGCTACATAAAGAGTTTGCAGTCTGGAAGGCAGAGATCAGGTATTGGCTCTGATTTGCAATGGGACTTCTACCCAGAACCTCACAGCTGGGTCTGCTGCACATATTGCCTTCCAGACCAGGCTGGCCCTCACCAAACACAACATGTGAGTGCAACATTCAGCATGAAAACAAGAATGACACAAAACCAGACCTGGCATCCTGTCTAGGCTCTATCCTTTTCGGCTGCTAATGGGCATCATTTGCCAAAAGCTGGACCAAATTTTATTTGGCACAAGCTCAACAATGCAATTGTTCATGCAAAATGCCGGGGCAGAAACTGGTCCTCAGTGTCTTAAATCCCTGTTTGCTTTCAGAATGATATTCTCTGTTCACAGATTACAGACAATAAATTCATAACCTCGGTGCTATTTTCTCATCTAAATAGAAGAGGGTTTGGAAACAACTGAAGGTAAAATGTAGGTCTGTGATGTCTCTGGTTATTTCAGATCCACTAGATTTCAGACTCGCATGGATTTCTTCTGAGGTTGTAGCACTGCCAATGAATAAGAGGATGGATGGTTTTGACCACTTTTTTAGATACAGCAAAATGGAAAGAAATTTACATTCTTTGTTTTACATTTTTATCAGTTTCCTCTTTTTCCAATAAGTTTTCAGGACAATGTATGGGACTAACTAGACTGAGCAGAGAAACAGCTGCTGAACCACCGTAATATTATCGGCCAATTGTAAATACAGTACTCATAAATCTAAATGAGTTTCTTCTTGGCATTTTATCCTCTTATCCCAACTAAGTTCATCCCAACTAAGAACTGTGATTTATTTCATACTTTTCACAGAAATAATTTTGCAACTTCGTTGGTATTAATTATTACAAAGAGGTACAGGAATGTAACAGGGGAAAAGCATTTGGGTTTTGTCATCTGTAGTATCTACACAATTTATGCATCTCATCACCTCGGTACTTTAGTACTTGTGAGTGATGTCATTAAAGGCTTTATAACAAAGATATATAATAGTATAACCTTGATTTTCCAGTTCATAATGTTGTACTAGTCGGGTAAGTGTTAGGACGCCCTTTCTCCTGCATTTTTGCGAAGTGTAACAAGTTGAGATTTCTTTTTATTGGCAGGTTTTTCTTCAGTGAAACAAGCTCTGCCCAGAGTCCCTCTGTGAGAAAGTTTGTGAGGTCACAGAGAGGGTGGCTGCATAGCTCACGTCTCTCCCACCATTTCTGGGGACTTGCCCTAGAGCGCCAAACTGGCGTCACCAAGGGGAGGTCCAAGCCTCCCAACCACACTTGTGGGAGCAAAACAACACCCACAGTAAAGAAGGACTCAGCTGAGGAGGGGAAAAAAGACAAATATCGTACCTACCTATCAGAAACATGATCCAAGGAACTGCAGGGTGGTCAGAAACTCCGTCCCTGGGAAGATTATGAAGCACATCCTCGTGAAGCCATTCCCAGGCACACAGGACACACGCAGGTGGTGACTGGGAACAGGCAACGTGGATTTACCAAGGGCAAGGCATGCCTGAGCAAGCTGGTGACATGAGCGGCGGTGTAGATAAGGGGAAAACAATGATATAAGGAAAAAAAAAAAAAAAAAACCAAAACAAAAAAAAGCCAAAACAAAACCCCAAAAACAACAACACACAAAATCACTGTAAGGATGTCTGTGCTAAAACATGTTTCCCAGAGAGTTGGTGGAGTCTCACCCCTGGAGAAAAAACTCAGATGGACAGAACCATGGGCAACTTGCCCTAACCAGCCCTGTCTTCATTATGGGGTTGATCTAGAGACATCCAGAGTACGACCTGTTTCTGTGAGTCTATGACAAAGCGGACTCCATGATCCCACAGATCTTCTAGTGCATTGGGAAAACATTTGGGACTCCCAGTTTTAAATGCCGGAGGGTACCAGGGTACAGGGTGCTAAGATGCTCAGCAAACTGTTCTGCATAGCTTCTTACTCGTTCTCCTCCCCCCCTGTTAGATGGCCTGAACGAACTCAGTGTTTTCCAATGGTTCCATTGATAATGAATGAAAAGAAGTTATTTTCCAAGATGATTTTTTTTTTTTTAATTTTTATTTTTATTACGTCTGGTTTTCCTGACGAGGTGACTAGACAAATAGAATAATAGGTTAAAAAAAATATAAACCAGTTGCTTTTAATTTTCTCTTGACTGACAATGGTCTTGAAATGCAGTCACTGACTTACTGACATGTGTCTTGGATGTATGGTCAGAAAATTAGAATAGCTAGAATAAAATGTGTTGATCTTGGATCTGAGCCTGATTTTGTATATTTTTATTTAACTGATTCATAACTAAATTTTGGAGGAATAAGGAAACAATCTCCCTACCCATTTTCAGGAAGAATCAGCTGTAATGTCCTACTCTATGGTTTATTTTTTTATACTACAATCTGTATAGACAATGAGATTTTTTAATTACTTATTTGACGTTACAGACAAATTTTCCTGTCTCTTTTCTTAGAGCTAATCAGGAATAGATAGTTGCTTCAAGAGCTGCAATTTTAAAATATATATATAAACCACAAGAAACTTCTAACACTTCAAAATGCTTTTTATGAAAAAAGATCCCTGTAAATACAATTATTTTGTTACTTTTTTTTTTTCTTTTTTTTTTTTTTTTTTTTCCACTTTGCGTATTTAGACGCTTATGAAAACTTACTAAGCAGTGAGGAAAACTTTCTCCAAGAAATAATAAATTTGACTAAACCCATCATTTCACTGTTATTAAAATCCTTGATTACTTCAACCTCAATTTGTCAAATTCTTTCAGCTGGGAAAAAATGTGGGGATTATTTTACCTGCCCTTTACTCAATGCTGTGCCATACTCTCATTCTCATTTCCATCCTCTCCATGACAAGTCTGTTTAAAACCACTTTTCAGGGCTTCCAAGCAGTAACTTAAGCGTTAAACTTGAATCACTCTATGGGATAGGACTTTTAAATTGTTTTTCACTCCACTGTTCCAAAAGTGTCTTGGAATGCAGACGTCCCACCTCAAGGTTCAATACTTATTCACTAACCAGAAGAGTCATTCTAAGTCTTGTGTTCAATAACTGAAGGATTTTCTATGAAACAACAGCTGTGATAGAAGGTCTCAGTATAACGAAGAAGATCCTGTCTCGGAAGCTGGGAGCTACAGACTTAAATTCTTTCAGGTACAGGTGGAACTGGGGTCTTTAGTCACTTCCCCCTTCATGAGAGCCTAACATCTTTGTGAATCCAGCCCTTCAACTCCTCTTCTTCCTTTACAATAAATTTAATGTTTAATTCCACTAGAATACATTTACTCAAACTGAATTTTCTAAATCTTAAAAACTCTACATATAGGAAAGCATCAATGTCAGAAATGTTTTACTTCTGTGGGATATGATGCAACTAAAATAACTTGTTTGCTAAACATAGCAACATTAAAAAGAGCCTTAGAAAACAGATGTGCTAATAGTCCTGAATGGAAAACACTATATACTCACCATTCACCATCCATTCTTCAGTTTAGGCTGGAAAATAAATGACACCAGTCTTCAGAAGTTCCTATTTAAAAATTCATTGTGTTTCTGGCAAATGTCAACAGTCAGGATGGGAGAGGGGAAAAGTGTGGGTGATCATAAAAGGAGAATTTGGCTGGTGTTTTGTATTTTGAATTTCCCTGGCCCCACCAGGGAGGTAGAGAAGGTGAGATTTCACCTACTTTCTAGAAAGTCTTTCTTTTAATTTGAAAAGTCCTCAAGGTATGACAAGATCATTCACACTAAGGCTGTGCTTCTGAGATTTCTGGACTGTAGCAAATGCTTTTTGTTCCACAAAATCCTACAACGACTGATTAAATCAACGTGCACAGTTGGTAGTGATACTTTTTTAACAGCAGTGAAATAAAATGATTGGTTCTATGTCAAAAATATCCTTTTAATTGTCCAGCCTGGGCAATGACCCAAGGTAAAAACAAGCAAGCTAAATGGCCCATTGCCATATCTCTCAAGAAACAATTATAATATTGTTCTTCCATTCCTTGTGTTGGCTGGGTTCCCATTTCTTAATCTGTCTGTAAGGGCTGACATTATTATTTCTCCGTATTTGCCTTTTCAATTGTAGTTTCTGGAGTTTCTCTTCTCATCTATCTCTCAACCTCTTTCTCACACTCTTCTGCTTTGCTACTGAATTTTCTCATCTGTTCCATTTCCATGGGTTTTTATCCTGGCGTTGGTTGCTAGTGATAGTTGTGAGGTTAGCTTAAATCTATCCAGTTTCCATTCACTTCTCTAACTTCCACAGAATGGGATCATGCCATCAAATTCTGAGAACAATGCCAATTATACCTTTAGAGAAAGAAAGTATGGAAAAGGATCTCTTTCTTCAGGCAAAAAGGTGGGCACCAGAGGAAGGCTGACCATAGGTGTCATATTTTGCCAAGGTATCCAAAAACCAGCATCAAGGCAATACACACTTAGCACAGAAACCGGTACTGAGGGGAGCACATGGACAATTATGTTGTGCTTGAAGCCATCTGGACCACGCAGAATATTCATTATTGTGCTTATCTATGGCCTGTGTGAAGCACTTGATTGGAAAAGAGGAATCCATATTCTAGTCCTTTCCTGTTCTTGGCACTGATGAAAACAAGGGTGGAGAAACAAGGTTTTCAGATGAGCTGGTCTCAGAGGCCCTTGCTACTGTCACTGTTGATGTTTCTTGTTGTTTCCATTCATAGAGGCATATTAAAACTATCACATTTGAAAGCATTTTAAAAATACACACAGTGATATTATCTGTAATGTGAACCAGGAGGCTGTTATAGCAGTCGGGATACTGTGGCACCTCTGAAATTGCTTTAATAATAAACTTAATACACCTCTGTCCCTCACCCGGACTCCCACTGACTGTTCCTTGTGAACTGAAAGGAGAAAGCATTGGCATTAAGCAGTTAAAAATAATAAACAGGTAGGAGAAGAGAAGATGGCTCCGTTTTGAGGTGTGAACAGAAAGGAAAGCCAGCTTATCCCCAGAGGTGTATGGGAGATCCATCCTCTGCCTTCCCCATTTGCTCTCAGGGTAGAGCTTGGTGAGGAAGAAAGGTCCCTGGGCAGTTAAGAATGAAATATGCTTTAAAGCATAAAATAGTCTGAGTTTTATTGGTTTTGTTTATCCGTGACCCTATCTCATACTTTTCAGTTGAGATCGTCACTTCTTGTTTTTCCACAGGAAACCAACACATTTTTCTCCATTAAGTTGTCTGATAATAAAAATGAACCGAGAAGTAACTGTCAACCCAGGGTACACACGTCTCTAATGGTAGTGAACCTAATTAAAGCGATAAATTAAAGCAGTCACGAGGGAGACCCTTAACAAGACGCATTTGAGAGGGCCAGGATCTGGGTTTGCTTTCAAACAGTTTAGATAGTACGAGAGCTGAGGTTACCAGGCACAAACTTCCAAGGAAAAGTCCCTCGTGGACTGCACCACCCAGCACCTATCCTGCAGGGAGAAGGTTACCAGAGACGCATCGCTCAGCTCCGGGCTGTGCCCAGGCTGTCATGCACACTGAGCTTGACATCTCGTTTTGAGGAATTGCCGATCGGTGCATCTCAGTGTCCAGCCTCTTCTAGGACCTGGCGCTTTTGTCCTGAAAAATCAATGTATATAAGTATCTTTTAGGTAGAGCAGAGCAGTAAAGAAAATGCAGAGGGAATGAATGTTGCTGCAAGAGGGACTGGAGGAACAGTGTCCATCCCCTCAGCATGAGGGTTAACGTTGAAGAAGTACCTTAGCAGGAACAATGTGACACTAAACACACCGTCAATGGAAGGCTGAAGGAATTATGTGGCCCTCTTGCTCCCTGCTACAGTCTCAGTGGCCCTTCTGTGACACGGGTATAAAGCAAGCCCAGGTCCCTTTGGATCCACAGATCTCCCTCACATGTGTACTGATCAAAGAGAGAATCACACCACCCACAACAACAGTAAAACATTCATTTTCATCTGTAGCCCTTTGTTGGCAGAGAGTGATCAGAATATCTGCCTTTCAAGAGCAACACAGTTAGAATTTATTATTATTATCATTTTTAATGGAAAGCAATTGTCCTTGCGGGGTAAAATTTAAAGATAACAAGCTGGAACCATGCACGACTTTATTAACTGAATTCCTCTCCCCTCTTCCAAACACAAACCCATGCTGGGCCTGTGAAATGGAAGCTGTCTTTAATGAAACAAGGAAATGACATGATTGAATTGAATGGAGCTGCCTAACAGATCCATGTCTGGTAACTGAAGAAACTCTTGCTGAGAGAAATGGACTGTGAATGTTCATTACAAAAACACTGATTAAGAGATAAAGGACAACAATCTGACCCCTAAACAAATGTTGCCTGAGATCCATCTCCCATTAACTTTTTACCCTCACCTATATATTTCTCTTAAACTATTGGAGTCATGTCCTCCAGAGAGATTCCCCACAGCCTGCTGACCATTTCAGCGAAGGTCATCGCTAATTGGGGCTACTCTCTGGAAACAAAAGTTAAGTACGTTTTCCTGTATGATTTAGGAGACTACCTCTAATTACTGGAAGAATATATACTTCTATCATCATCGTAGATATGACTGTGCTATATTTTATTTGTCCACATAATGCATTTGCTCTCCATTTTCTTTCCATCCCTTATTCCCTCAGGGCTGTCTCAAAAGGTTAGGATCAGTACGTGCAGCTGTGCAAAACCTCTGTATCCAGTTGCTCCATTTACAGAAGAACAGTATATCCCTGATGGTTATGTGAGCAAGGACAATATCGGAACCCTTTAGTGTAGTGACCCATCCAATCTGGTAAATCATTGCCTTTTTTTTTCAGATGGTCAGCTTGGTCCAATTCCTTCTCTTTAATAACTCATCTTGTGATAGTCCCTATCTTTTCAGGCCAGATATTTTCACAGCCTTCCTGATTTTTGTAGACTTCACTCATTTCTTGTTTCTATCTTGGCCATTTGCTCATCAGTTCTCACTTAGTTTCCTTAAGATTATGAGTAAAAATGACAGTACTAGCTCTGATCAAATGTTTAGTTAACTTACTATCCCACCTTTGGTAGTCATCAGTAGCAAATATTAAAGAGAGCAAGTAAGGAGTAATTCTACCCTCTTGACAGCTTCCCAGCTTGTAGCACTTAGCAATTTAAGGACTTCCTTTGCAGTAGGTTGTGACCAGTCTATTGACTTTATTACCCTGCTCATGGCTTCTCCACCTATTCTTTTTCTAGTTTATATCTATTTTTAGTCTATACAACATCCTGTGGCACTACTAGCACAATGTGTGAAAAGAAGCTCTTCCTTTTATTTTGATTGCAATCGTCCTACTTGTTAATTTAATTGGATGACTTCATACTTGGACATGATGAGAAATATCACAGCTTCATTCATGATCTTATGAATCATTATTTTATTGACCTGTACTATACTATGTTTTAGAAGTTCTTTTTCTACCTTTAGGACTCTCGCTTTTTTTGCTTATTTGTATTTCTTTTTGGCTGAAGGTTACTCAGCACCTCTGGTCTTTCTTGTTTCAAGTGTTTTTTCCTTTCTCACTTAACTATATCCTTTCTGAGATAAGGAAACTAAAAATGCATTTAGCATTTAAGAACAGACACAAACTATTTTCTGTGTTTGCCTGCTAGTATGTTTTCCTTTATTGCTTTTTTAATGCATCTGAAATTGCTGTATGGTATTTTTTAGCACTGATGTTTTCCTCAAATTGTACACAATGGTCCCTGGATACCTTTTCTACATCATCCTTTAGTGGAAATTATCATATATATATATAAATAGGCTATTTTTTTTTGCAACATCTATTGCTTTGCATTCATGAATATTGAATTCAACAGATCAAAACTTAAATAATGTCTGGTATTCATGATCTGATGGTATTCTCTCTGTCCATTTTTCCAAAATCCCTTTCTATAACTGGGGCGGGGGGGGGGGGCGGGCAGGAAAGGGAGAGTTGGATCGGTTGACCTCCAGTGGTCCTTCCCAAACCCAACCATTCTGTGGTTCTATGACAGTGTTTATTTTGGACATTTCTTCCCTAGATGGCCAGACTCTGGTATGGGAACCCCCCAAATCCTTCCACCAAGATGGATAGAAAGAGTTCACTTAGCTTTTCTGCCTTGTTTTTCTTTAGTTCTCCTTTTCAATTCAATTATCTATTGACCTTACTGGCTCTCAGCAAGCTTCCTACTCCTGAAGATTTCAAAATGTTTTTATTAATAGCTTTTATGCCTTTAGCAAGTTTCTCAGAAAAATATTTTCTGGCTGGCCTTATTATGGCTTAGATTTAACCTTCTGATCTTTAATCTCTTTTCCATTTTCTTCAGTTCAGTATTACTCCTGATTTTGTGAAATGTCTTTTATCCTTTTGGTAGCATGATGATATTTATATTTACTGTGGACTTATAATTTAATGACTTTATTATTATTATTATTATTATTATTATTATTATTATTATTATTATTATTATTATTATTATTATTATTATTATTATTATTATTATTATTATTATTTCATTGCAAGTAAATGTCTGTCTTTATGTTATAAAGGCCATCATGGAGTAAAGATTTAAAGAATTTTAACCATAAATGTGGACTTTAGTATTTTTTTTTTCTCCAACATTAAGACTGTTTAATTGAAGTATATTACAGTCAGTGTTACAGAATGAATCTTCAAAAATAAGATTTATTCATTTTCAGTTCTTTCCCATCTCAAAGAATTGTCAAGAACATCATTTGTACTTGTTAGTCCTCAGTGGTGTGACTAAGTTACTTCTTCAATTAACTCTGAAAAGTGAAGCACAACCTCCTTCTGTGCACTACAACTGACTTTACAGACAATGATAGCCTTACATGCCAAGGAATTGCTTCTTTATCAGATAACTAGATTATGTACTAGGTAGCACGTATTTTTTTTCTGAAAATTCTACCCAGATGATATTAAGAAAGGAGTTTTGAATTAAAACAGCATGGAAATTCCTTTGAAAATCTGATACCTGGTGCTTCCTAGTAGCAGGCAAATGAGATTCCTTCCTCTTCCCCTCATGCGCCAATCTCATTATTTTTGGAGTCTTTCTTTTTTTTTTTTTTTTTTGTTTATAGGAAAAAAATACTAACATAACTTGCTAAGTAAAATGTCCTTTTGGCAACTATCCCAGAGCAGCAACTATAAACACATGTTTAGGTCTTAAGCAGTGTTATACACTAGATAATTTATCATTTCCCTGTTATAGCTATTTCATTTCAAGTCATTAGTCAGACCTGTACAAATAAATCACAACTAACAAAACTTTAACAATCCATATAAGGAAAATGGCATTCTCGTCTTTTATGTATTTGCAGACAAAACTTGTAAGGAAAATTTAATAGAGGTGTAAAATGCTTACTTTGCTTTTTACCTTATTAAATTATATTCCTGGATATTTTGTTTCACTGGGGGATTCGGCCTTTCAATAGTACCAGTCTTACTTCTCTGTTTTCGAGTATACATTCCTTTGTGTTTTGTTTGGCTGAAGAACCCTTCCCTCTCTCTTCTAGTCTGTAGGTTAGTCATCAGTTTTCCCCAATTACTTCGTGTGCAGGGTATGTTTTTCAAGGGTGCATATTACATAATTCTAGCAGGTAGGCTGATGAGGAAGAGACTACTGACAATTGAGATTTCTTCACCAGTAATAAGTGAAGATTTGTAGCATAATTCACTTACATTTTGAAGAAGGAATTTAGGCATTTGAATGTGGCCCAGTCCTGATTGCTGTCTGCAGTAATGTATTGGCCATTTGTGCTCCCAGCAATGTTTTGGCTTTGTCTTAATAATAGTGGTTGTGATTGACTTTAAAAGAAAGTAAAAAATATATAAAAAATGTTCCAAACCTATTTTAGCCATGATCCTCATCTATAGGATATTTTTTTGTTCTTTGAACTATGTAAATTGTAAAACCAAATTGCTTTGCAAACACTTTACAGTCATGCAACTTTAAACCTTCCTTTATTCCTTAGGGATGTCTTGTTCTAGAAAGCAGATCTAGGAGTAAGACTGTGCAACTTAAAAAATGCTCAGTTTTAACCTTTCTAGAAAGTTTGTGAAATAGCTTAAGAAAATGTTTTCATCCATGCATTTCAAATAAGACCAGGGTGGGCCAAGGAAAGCCTATCAACCTAAACCCATTAAGACTGCCCTGAATGCGGGGGGCAGGGGGGAGGACAGGGGGATTGTCTTTCATGGGCCTTCTGTTTCATTGTGATTATATTTAAATTTGAGAGCTTATTATATTTACAGCTGTGACTATGTTGCTATGACAGCAGCAACGCTGCCATCCCTTTTACAGGAAAAAGACATCTGTTTACATATTCCTTCATTCAGCCCGAGTTTCACCCTTTTCTTACACCTTTTTCAATCGTGACTTGTGCATGAATACATTTTGTCTGGCCCCTCACCCGTTTTTTTTTTTTTTTTCCTGGGAAAACACTTAAGAGTAGCTTAGGTTCAAGTAGTTGGGCAGGGAGGGGTGGTCATTTAAAGCCGCATGCGGATCCAGTTCTCAACACTTTGCTTAAATCTTTGCCCTTTCTCCCCTGGAACCTAAACTGTGCTGCTCTCCCTGCTTTCGGCCACTCATGCTTCTGGCTCCATCGCCACAATCCCGCAGCTCAAGAGCAAGCAAGCCGCTCTCTTGTTTCTTGGAAAGAGGGGCCCGTCTGCCTGTCTGTCTGTCTATCAAGTGTGTGAACTCCCGCTGTTCCCCAGGGTGCCAGCAGAAAGCAAATCTCATCTCGCCTGCCATTTCCTAGCCAACACCAGCACAATGGAGAGCATGTAAACAGTTGGCTGGGCTGATTGTTACAATGACTGAAGCAAATCAAGGGCAGCTTTGCCACGAACAATGAAATCTGTACTCTGTATGCAAATTCCTCCCTGCTTTCACTTCTGTTTCTCATCTGTGCCAACATGGTCTTAGCGAACCTCCTGTGAACTACAAAACGAGTTGCGAAACCTTGCAGATCACTGGTCTTTTATCATAAGCTTTCAGTTTCACTTACTTTGCACAAAACATGCCTGAAAGCAGAACCTGGGCTGCACAGCTGGACTCTTTCAGGCAGCTGTTTTCTTCCCCACCCCATTTTTTTTTTAATACCACGCTTTGACTTCTTATTTGCTGTGTTATTAAATAAAGTGATAGAAAAATTAAACGAAGAAAAGGCGACTGCATTTTGTGAATCCCATGGTTCTCCATCTTTTCTATTAATTGCAGAGCGGGGTGGCTTTTAGATTTACCACAGTCATTATGGTTCAAGAATGCCTTATATAATTTAGGAAATAACATTATTCTTATCTTTCTTGCAGAAGTAACCTTGCGTGTCAGTGCTGAGGTCCCAGCACCTGCCATATCCTTTGCTATGTGTGAATGGCCACATGCCAGCTGCTGAATTTAAGCATGTGCTCTCCTCGCTGATGTGAAGCTTGAGAGGTTCAAGAGGCCAATTCCCTGGCTTTCAGTGTTACACTAAACTGCTCCAAGCAAGCTGTTTTATTTTGTGTTGTGGGAAACACACTTGTCCTTTCTTGGCTCTTGTACCAAAACAGGGTTGTACCATTAACTCAACTATAAATGTTTCTGCTTTGTCAGAATATGTATTTCCACTCAGCCTACTCCTATGCGTAGCTGGAATTGCTATGATTTGTTCTGACTGCTTGTAGTCATTATTAATGGTCATTCAATGGACACCCTCTATTATCAGTTTGAGTTGTAAGGGGAACGTTGCAATTTTGTTTCTAGAGATATCACCTCCTGTTGGAAAATTAATTCGAAACTTTTTGTACAAATGAACCACAACTCAGGGTTGTCCTCATGGGGTACCACAGCTGGTAACATGTATGGTTCCTAGCATCCTGCATTCACTGCATTGCCAGGCTTCTGCTGCTAACCCCCGCTTTTCAGACACACTGTATTGCATATTACAACACATGGCATGAATCCAACACAGCATCTATGAATGCCGAAGAAGGGGGAGGGAGAGTTCATCACAGAATAGCCATTGCTTTCTGGTTTTGGTTGCGGACTGAAGTGTTCAGCCTCAGGCTACTTGATTTCATTCCCACAGTGAGGTCCCATCCAGAGAGTCTATTTTTCTCCCTGATTTGATGGAGAAGGCGTGATAGGACTGAAAAGCAGAATCAGATGTCTCCAAATTACGGAGCTCTAAGGATTTAGAGGAGAGGTCTTCAGACCAGTCTGCAAGATACAGAAACATGGTCTACCAAGTGCTTGCTTTCTTCAGGAATGAGGCTTGAGTGAATGGAGCAGAAGCATGGCCAACGCAGCAGTGTAAGCAGATCAGTGAACTGAACTGAAGGGAAAAGAAGCCAATAGTAGGCAGAAAACCCAACGTAGAAGAGACTGTGGGAAGGTAGCAGAAGATAAGGAATCTAAATTGAAATTGATGAGGCAGAATCCAATATTCCTAGAGATCCATCACAAGTCTGTGTCGGGTTAGTGTTGTAGCTGTGATCTATGGCCTTGGAGAGGTCAGTCAGCCTAAGCTGAAAGCAACCTTAAAATAAAGCTAGAGGTGTTGGGGACTGCCCAGAATCTTGAATGCAAAGAATAGTTACAGAGGTGTTTATATTAATCCAGAACATTTTTTATTTATATATTATGTTTTAGCACCAAAAGCAAATCTAAACCAGCCGTTACCAGGATACCCATACCCAAGTACGGCAGCTTTCACTGCTTTGTCTAAAAGTAGGTTTCCATTGTTGTTAGTGTAAAACTTTGCACTGCCTCAGTAGTAACATAACTATCTTTCACCGTCAGAGAAACGTGCGGCGAAGGAGCTGTGTATATCTGGCTTGGACACAAATGTTAGCTCAGTAGCAAGCAATATCCTCTTCAATGTTTCTGTACAAGCAGAACTTTCAAATAGTAATGAGACCTGTCTTGATGAACCTCTGAGATAATCCTCTTTGAAGATACTTGGCTTGATATTAAGTGTGCCATTTTTTTCAAAATTTATGGATATAAGAAATCTTTCAGTGGTTCCTTGTTTATATCATTAATGTATTAAGAAATGAGTGACCAATTAGCCTGTAAAACCTGGTTTCACAAAAACTCTACTTAGCACAGTTTCAGAGTTTATTTAATATTTAAAAACAAACAAACAAACCAAAAACAAACAAAAAAAAATAGAAGGAAGAAAATCAAATGCTTTAGTTAAACCCTTCCTCATGACATTCTGATTTACTTTTCTTTCATTCTTTTTGCCTTCAGTCCAGACACTTGATCTTTACAAAATATACTTTCCAACAAAAGAAAATATTGTACATTCTTGCCCATAAAGCATCCAGACTGTTTGTTACTTAATCAGTTATGAAAGCAAAGTCTCATAAGTTGGATTGTTTAAAGAAGCTGTATTTAACTTATGGTCAGGTATTGTTCTCCTAAGACATTTTGTAAAAGACCAAGGAAAGGACTTGTGCTGTGTATTTTTTATATCCAAATAACTATATAACTGTAAATAAAGATTGCTTTCACAGGAATTATGGTTAGCATGCTGCAATATGTACTGGAAAAAAATGAAATTATGAAGCCTGTATATCAATTCTTTACGAGATAACGCTTTCAACATAAATCAACTCATTAACCGGTGTCCCCTGACTGTAGTTTATGGCAATACTGACACAAGTGCAGAGCTTTACAGAAGAGAGGGTGTGCAGAGCATGCAAATAGATAAACAGTTATTACCTGGAGGAAACAGTTTTGCAACAACTGACGTTTAGATTTTTCTATCAAGTCAGCACTTTAGCAGGGCAATTCAAGTTTGTGACCTCCTGTCACATACCTGAGTTGGAGCCAACACCAATTGGCTGCAAAAGTGTAGAGATCATTTCTCTTATTATCCTGTATTTCTTGGGATGGAATTCTGACATATGTCAGGCATAATTTCCTCTTTTGAAAGAGGCAGAATTTCATTTGATTTCCCTCTTGCCTCTTGGGTTTTTTAGAAATAGGAGTTTATACAATTTAGACAAACGTTACAGAGTTTTGACTGCAATGGTCTATAATTTTTGTCTGGTTCTTCAAGAGCAAATATATTTTGCTCCAGATTGTTCCTTGCTTTTTACTAAGGGGGTTTTGTGTTCAGCATTGTCTCTGTAAGGGAGATTGATTGGTGCTTGCCCTTATTCAGCTTCTTGTATTCAAAGGTGCATTTCAGGACTGAAGAAAGAAACACTTCTCAATAGAGCTATGTATTAGATTTGACAGTATTTCAAATGTTCCTTAGTCTGCTTACCAACATGCAGATCAGTAAAACATGAAATCTGGAATGCCCATTTAAAGTTAAATGGATTAAAATTTGGGTAAGTATAATTATAACCATTTAATTCAGTTAAAATTTTATTGATATCTGAATACTTAGATACTAAATAGAGAAAGCTGCCACTAAATTGCAGCTGACCTATACTACATCATCTGCTTTCAAAACCGACTAAATAGAAAATTTATTTCTTTCCTAAAAGAGCATTATTTTTCACTCTTACCCCAAATTGCCAGTCTTTTTGTGACCTATTAGCTGAATGCAACAGAATTCCTCAGCACATTGTACAGTCTTTTTTGCATTCAGAAACAGATTTCTTGCTTTAGATGGTATTACTTTTGAGCAGGGAATGGTAAAAACCTGTGGTGGTAAAGGAGTTATAACAGCTCTATCAGGTTAGATGTCTATGATGTTTATAGGTATATTGCTAGTGGAGCTGATTGAATATTTCAGAATGACAAATTTGGCTTTAATTTCTCTATTGCTTGCAAAATATCTTTGATAATTTGATAAGATTCTCAGCTGGCATAAGTCCGTGTGTTTTCAGTGCATTCAGTACAGGACGAGGATCTAGACGGTGAAAAGTTCATAAATATTCATCTTACTAGGTGTGCAACTCAGTTTTGACTGGGTAATAAATCACAAGGTTTCTTTTCCTTCATGAAAAGATTGTATAAGAACTTGAGGAACATGTGCTTCTAAGTACAGAAGTACATGTTAGAATGAGTTTAACAAAAATTGCTGAATACAGCTTTTTAGCTCCTTTTTTTCATGACTCCATGCCAGTAAAATTAGGAACATTTAAAGGTATAAATAAAGATAACCAAAATGGCATGAAAGCAAAGAATAGATAAATACTTGAAATGCGCACAAATTTTTATCTGAAAAAAAATAACCATCTTTTAATTCTGATGATCAGCCTATGTTTGTACAATCTTATAGGTATAATAGTGGCATTAATTGAATTTACAATATTTTTTAGATTGATTAACCAGCTTCTTATAATAACTTCTAGACTTTGACATTTTAACTAGCCTTAAATAAATTAGTAGTAAACTGGAAGCAATCAGTATGATCCGAACGGACCTCCATAATATTGATCAGAACAGTATATTGCTGTTTGAATACAAGTATACATTTAAAAGGAAAGATCTCCACCTTGGTTTACAAGTCATCAATAAGAAAGAGATTTCATCTCAACTTTTTCTAGGTTTGTCAAGTTGCCTCAATTGTTCATTAAGCCGGCTTTTGGAAATGACTTATTTTCTATTTCTTATAATCTAGTATATGGCTGGGAGATCCTGTGCAACTGACTAATTTTTCACTTGACGCAGGTAAAATTCCACCCAAGACAAATGAATAGGGAATCTGAGACTTCAGATGGAATAAAGATCCCAAATTTTACATTCATATCTGAGTTATCCACAGTAATTAACCTTCCATGATTTAGAGAGGTCAAAGAACATTTTAAAACTGAATAATATTTTGATAATGGAGTTTTATTGACCATGCAGAGGGAAGAGGAAGGAGATGCTAATTTATCTATCTGGCATTCTGTTTGAATTGAGGAGGCTTTTTTTTTCCATGGGAAAAAAAGAAAATAAGAAAGATATTGGTAACTTGCCTCCAGTAAAAATGTGATCAGAAACAGCTGTGAGTACAGACTAGACAGACAGATGCACAGGCTGTGTGTCAAGGTAAAGCAGTAATACAAGTACAACAAACTATTCAGGGACTGTAGGACCCTGGAATCACTGGAAACAATAACTAGGATCACCTAGTTGTATGTATATTGTCTTTTATATAATAGGGACAACTTTCTGCCCTGAAACACAGATGCAGAGTCTAGCGATGGAGCAGCAGGGACTACTGACTTTCTTACTAGTGACCAGAGAGTCTTCTAAAGCTTGATACTGCTTTTACTGCATGTTGAAGAAGTCAAAATGTGTGTCAGGACCCAACGGTGCTGCTGAAGCATCTGTTGCTGCACCTAAACAGACTCAGGCTTGGGCACTCCTCCACCGCGATTTAGTCACCAGCACATTCCTTCCGGGGGGGGTTCTGCCTGTGCCATGTCAGGGTTGCTGAGACGTGGGCTGGGGCTGCTGCAAGGGGTGGCACAAGTCAGGGATGGTTCCTCACGACTGTGCCCTGAGGTAGTGCTGTCCTGGGAAGGGAGAAAGCTTGGCTCTTCCCGTCTGAAGCTTGGTGAGTAGGCGCAATACTATTTTATTTGCTAGCATAGAAGTAGTCTTTATGAATGCTTAACAAGAAGACAGCGTGCCCTGCAAAGGCTATGGTCTAAAAGACTATACTTTAAATTCTTAAAAAGCAAGATGCATCAGGTTAGCACAGAGAGGGCTTCAAGGTAACAGTGAGAGACAGCAGTTGTAATCAGTGTTCTCAGCATACCGGCTGCTCTTTCCATTGAAAATATTGCACGACCAATGATTTTTGGTGTGTCTACATCTTACAGATACTCTCTTTAAAACTATTGTAAATGGTGCTCATGCAAGGTCATCTCTGGTACACAGAAATCCAAATAATGGTTAGAGAGTTGTTTTTTACTTTCAGATAACAGCTGTATACTAAAGTATAGAATCATGTGGTAGAATCATCTGATTAATCATTTTTTGCTGATGTCTGCTTCTCTGATGCACAGGAGTAGCTAGACAGCAGGAAGAGACCCTCCTACGCCTGCCTGCAAGCTCCATGGTCAAGGCTTTACTCACGCTTAAGTGACTCACAGTCTGAATGTAGCTCAGATCCTTGTTTTTGTACTCTGAGAGCTAAAGCAAGCCCTTAAAAACATCGTCTGCCTGCCTTGAAGTCATCAGACTGAAATATCAGATGCCCTTTTACAGGATGAACCTGAAGTCATGTTCAAACTTGGGCAAATTCTGTCCCACCATATCCTACCCTTTCTCAGCAGCACTCATAATGATAAAGAAGGAGAGGAATTCTACTGGTCACAAAGTGAGGCAGACTGCAGATCTCTTATGAGAAGGCACAGCATGAATAGTCCCTCCCTGGCATCTCCCATAGATGGTCAAATCTTGCCGTGTCATTCCCCACGTAGGTATGTCTTTAGGAGGAATGGAGGACAAGCTAGTCCATATACTGGGAAAGAATTAATGGAACTTAAATGAATTCAATTTAGTGAAGATTAGTTACATTCTTCAAAGGGGAAGAGGGTGATGGTTTCAATTCCAGATATATTTTGCCTTTTCTCATGGAGAACGTGCCTGCTCTGGAGACTATTTTATCACAGTGCTATAAACCCCTGCGTATGAGGATTAATAATTAAAGTACTAATATATTTTTAACTATAAAATTGCAAATGTGGCCATAATGCAGTTTCACAGAATCTACTTTGCATGCTTGCTAAGTAGAAATTTTCATTAATGTTTTATATTACAGATAGATGGAATCATTCAGTGCTTAATGCTGCTTAGTGATAACACGGCAAACAGTTTTCTAAGGAGGCAAGCTGTGCTGCCAAATATATATGAAGTGTCACCCATCCCACCAGAAATAAGCCTTCTGATGATTAAAAGATTAGACTGCACGTAACATATACACACACACACACTGATGCACTCCTTTATCTCTCCCTGTATGTACTTACAGACCCACACATAGAGTAAGCAGCAAAGCATGATGCTCATCTTTTAAATGGGTAATAACTTCAGCCTCACGGAGTTACCATTTCCCCCCACAACTGTATGTACCTATCTGAGTAGATGATAAAAATAAGATGGACAGTGAAAGATAGAGCATTCTGACATCTTAATCACCGTTATTGAGGTAGTCACATTTCAGCATTATGCTGAGGAGGAGAAAGTGGAAAGGATGGGAAATAATGAGTTAAGAAGAAATGCTTCTGTCGTGACATGTGCCACTCCTTATCAGCATGTTCTTGTCTAAGCAGACACCATATATCTCTTTCAACACTTTCTATATTGTCCTTCATAGAAATATGCTAGAAGTGAGGGAATAATTTACAGGAAAAGACGTACATAAACTTAGAATGTGATTTTGTTGCTCCTTTTTCAAAGTGTTGGCCGTGCTTGTTAATGACTGTCTATGTCACATGAGATTGCTCCTGCTTCCCGTCTGGAAGAATATAACTTTCCAATCAGGAAGGGGATAAGAGGAAACCACAGAGACTTAAACTTTATGGAGGATTAGTGAGGAGAGGATTAGTCAGTATGTGATCAAAACCTGAGCAATCCAAATGCATTTTTTAAACTTTTTTTTTTTTTTTTTTTTTTTTTCAGAAGAGATTTATTAACTCCAGGATATCATTCTTAGGTATTCAGACTGTTATGACACTTAGCTGCTCAAATGGGAAATCTCACCAAGTTCTCTCATCAGATAAGTATTTGAAGACCAGTTGCAAAAAGGACACTGTTAGATTCCTATCTAATTCAGTGTGCCAAGGCTGTGGCCAGAAATTACTTTGCCCAGCCTTATCTTAAAAGCAGACAGTCACATTCCTGGCCTGTGACAGAAGTAGCAGTCTCTCCCTAATCACTGTTGTTATTTGAGTATTTTAAACTAAGCAAATGGAGAAGAGGGAAAAACAGCCAGTTTATTTATTTTGTCAGAAGGTCTTACATAATTGTTCACGCCCATCTTTTTTTTTTTCCAGTGACCAGATGAGAGAACATTTAAGACATCCACGTGAGAGAGCTGATGGAGTCTCCATCGGTCCCAACTGTACAACAGAGCCACCGTCTGCCTGGACATGCTCTCCGACCTGCTTGGAAGTGGCTGACGAACTGAGTCATTCCACTGTTTTTCAAGCTGGTAAAATTTGTTGCTCTGTACAAGAGCTCAGCAGTCTCTTTTTTCATAATGTACTTCCCAGGAAGTGTTTGTTCTTCAGCATTCTTGTTCTTCAAGACATACTTTTGTGGTCATCTTTATTGTTTTTCCAGACAAATGCTCTTATGATTTGGGATTAGCCAGCACTGTTTTATAAGACTTTTTTAAACTGGAAGACAAAATTATTTTGAAATAGACAGTGAGGTGTATGAGTTTCCTGAAGGAATCTATATTTTATAGCTCTAAGTTACCTAAGGATTACACAGTGATATCCATTAATCCAATGTGTTTCATTTATTATATTGTTCATTCATTTTCTTCTTAATTTTGGCTGAATTCATCCCAGTGCAGTGTATTTGTGCAAGGTTCAGGAATTGCTTAATATCATTTACACCTTTAAAACTAAATATTGTTTTTGTTGAACCTTCTATTAGTGGATATATTTACATCATATTATGACTTCACTGTTGTGAAGAGGCATTATACTCCCTTTGCCAACAATTATCTCACCTTATCTTTATCCATGTACTCTTAGGAGGCAAGAATAATATGCTATTCAAGAAAATAACACGACATATGTCATCAATGCAACCAGAAAATACACTTTATCTTATCAAACAAGTATGAGTTCCAGCATTTTTGAACTTTTGTAATGATGTCGTGCCTCTCTTGTAGAAAAAGAAAAAAAAAAAAGTTGGTATTAATTGGGATGGAACAATTTAGAACATCTATTGCTGGGCAAGCTTTGAGAATAATTTTTAATCGGTCAAAACAATGTGCAATTACAACTCAGCCATCTTTGAACATTTGTGGTAGCCATGTTCATGGACCTAGCTCACCTCAGTCAAAATATTAGTTGAAATTGTGATTTTCCAAACACATATTTTGGGGCTGCATAATGAAATGAGATAAAGAACAGCAGGACTCCCTTTCCAGTTAGCATATATGTTCTACACCAAAAATTAGGCTCCCTGATGGGTCACAAAATACTTGGTTTTCGAGTCACTACTGAACATGAAAATCTCTAAAGAATTTAATAGGCATTATACTAATAGCAGTCATGGGTTTATTAGATTTACTCCCCATTATGCTGCCCCTAGCAATCCACACAAAATTGGCTCTTTCACAGCACTGTAGGTGCTCTCGGCCTCCTTCCAAGCTAATGAGACTTTTTCTGCTTTGCAGCAACTGGAAGTGTGTGTCTTTGTCCTGTGCACGAAGACTTGCACTATTGTATGTCTCACCTATGTGTGATTTGCCATGCAGAGTAGGCCTTCTGCTGCGGGATATAAACTGAATATGGGAGAAGGAAAGGGCAAGAGCTCAGTTCAGCCTCTCCCTGTTTTGGTTCCATGCACTCCTGATCAGTAGGACTTCAGTCTGTGTTCTCAATAAATGTGTATTAGAGCACTATAAAATACCTTATGTCCTAAAGAAACTGTAGAAGATGGAGGATATCAGGTATATGAAAAAAATGAACCCAAGGGACGGAAGGTGTTTTTACTTCTACTTGTTTTAAAGTCATATTGCTATATAAAAGTTCAGCAAAATTTTTCAATCTTGTTTTCAAAACTCCAGAAGTAAAATCTCATCTGATTCTTCATGTTGAACCGTTTAAAATGCTTTGTGAAATATAATACAGTATAAATAGTGTACTAGATCCAGACAAATAGAATTGTTCCCACCAAACTATGCATTGATTATCAAATGATAAATCCATGGCTGTTTATCTGCAGGGAGAAAACATTGGACCTCTATTCATCATCTGCAGAATTTTTCAGCAGTCTTCAGTGAAAAACAAAAGACCACTGTAGTCCTACAAAGGCCTTATGTCTAGCCACCATCGAATTAAAAAAAAAACGTCCCTCTTGTTAAAAATCAGCTAACATTATCCCATATTTCATGATCATCTGCACATATCCGGAAGTTTTTGCTAATGGGAACCTGTAATTGAGAGCTAAAGTGCTCTGCTCATTTGATTTTTGCCCTGTCTGCCACCACATGGGCTGGCCTATCCAATAATAAAGTAATTGATTTTACATTACTTTTCAGTCACTTAAGAAGCTGTAATTAATCTCCTTACAGTTTTGTTAAATGCAAATCCCATAAATCTGTCTAATATGCTTATGAGACCAAAACACTAGGCCAGTGGCTTAGGATCTGAACCATGATGCTAAGCATACTCCTTTGTGTAGCTTTTAGTCATGACCTTACAGATGGGAGTGGTGAGATAGTGAAAACTGAATTCTATGGTCTTATGATCATGTCTTCTATAAATGCTGTCAAACATAAACACACCAAGGAAACATTTTAACTTTGGCTGGTACACAAGACTTTGTGTTTGACATAGGATGGCCGGTTGAAGAAAATAACTATTTCTTCTGTCCTAGTGCATCCTGGCAGCAGATTCAAAGGATTTGCACTGAAAAATAGGGACTTCCTGTTACTATTGATGATGAAAGCTCTGCAGACATCTCTGAATAAATAGAGGCCAATTGGCTCGAATTTGGAGGTGAAAAGAAAGAAGGCATTAATACAGATGCAGCCTCTCTCGTACTGACTAACTTTCAAGGCAGTAAGAGGTAAAGAAAATTTCCTTGCTAACCTAATCTGATGAACTAATGCACCATTTTACCGAAGGCTATGTGGTTATTAGCAACAGAAACATTTGCTTTTTTATCATAGGATTGGATAGAGAAAGTAGAATTAACATGTATACATTTTTATATTCTAAGCTTTCTAGCAGAGAACATTTAAATAGCATCAGTAACAAAATAAAGGGAAAGATCTGACAGGAACACAGAGCAGTCTCAGTGTTGAATATAGATTTGGCTCCTTCAAGTGTGGATTAAAGTGAGCTCGAAATGGAATAAACAAAACAGCTTCAGAAGTTTAGAGCTGAAGGGAAGTCATCCATCACAGTAGAGGAATGTTTGATCTGATGTACAGTAGTTTAGCTCACAAACTTCATCCCTAAAAACATTTATTGCTGCGCTCACTGCAAATTCTAATAATAGTAGGCATGTCCTGAAGAAATTCAATATGCCAAGTAATTGTGAGCATCACTCTTATGGAATGTGTAAAAAAAAAAGACACAGTGGACATTTAGATATATTCTGTTTCTGTCTCTGCTTGACGAGAATGAAAAAAGTCCCATAACAACACTTATATAAAATGCCTCAGCTATTTAACAAGCTTTTATATGATTTCCCATTTCTGTAGAAGAAGTTTAAATGTTTCTTTCCTAACTGTGTGTTGATTGGAAACTGAATGTTCATGGTAACTTATTTGTCTTTCCTTCACCTTGTTCTAGACATTCTTATCAATTAAGTTTATTATACTCTTTGCATATTATGATTTGCACAGTATCTAGATATGTTGAGAAATATAGTCTGCCCCAAAGGACTTGTCTTCCAAAAATATTAAGCAAGCAACAGTTCAGAAATAACCTGAGATGACTGGTTATGTTCAGCCTTCTGATCTAAATTATTTTCAAATCCATAGTTAAAAGTATCATCCACAAATAGTTCTCAATAACAGATCTTATAATTTTATCAGCTTGTCTTTTGTCTCTTCCTTTTCAGTCATTTTAATGTATAATGTGTGAACAGTGTATTCTCCTTTCAGGCAACAAAAAAAAAAGTTCTTTCAACACTCTCAAGGTAAGAACAGGGTAGAATGAAAAATACCATCTTCTTGGAGAACACAGTTGTCATTTCTGTGATACTCCAAGGTTAATTCCTGTTGATTAAAGATTACACTTTGACAATGCTGCATCTTGACATCTAATGCACCTGGAAAATGTGATGTCCTACAGAAAACACAGAACTCTGATAAATATTTAAGTTACAGTATCAGCATACACTCAGATCTGGGGAATGTGTCCTTCTTATCCAGAACATATACATGAGATGCAGAAACATGGAAATGAGTCATTTTTTTATACAATGCAAACACATAGAGTGATAAAGAAGGATAAACAGCTAGGTAGTTCTGTACTACTGGATAACTAAAGGGTACGCTGACAAAGAAGGAAGGTCTCTCATAAAATTAGGTTGAAATAAGTTGTAACTCCTTTTCACAGGATTTTTTCATATTCAGGTTAAAAAAAAAAAATCATAATGCTCACCTTGATTAACTTGTCATTTTAATTTTAATTGTTGCTTAACAATTAGATTTTTTTCCAGATTTCCCTGAATTTAATAGAGGTGGTTTGTGGTTTTCTGTTTTTTATTTATTGTGGCTATAGACTTGATATTTTCAGACTTGAAAACACTGATTGGAGGATCATCTTTACTACTGAGTAAAATTTGCCTTTGTAAAACACGCAGCCTTTCACTTTATTGAATTGTTCTTGTTTTGATGTCTCCAGACTTCATGGAAGTGGAAAAGGTAAGCTTTGATGCTTCCATGTCATGAATGACTGTATTAACTCACCTCATTCATTAGCTGACCCTCAAAATTCATAGAGTAACAGTCATAAATGTAGAGATGTGATGTATTTATGCATATGAATTGTGCATGATAATTATATAATTTATATAGATACCAATAGGATCTTAATAGAATAAAAACCTAGAGAAGATGATAGGCCATGTTTATGAAAAATATAGATGGTGAATCAAGGACCATATCAACCATCTTGTTTAGAAGATACTTGGAAATCTGAAGTCCTTACAGATGCTTCTTCTTCCAGATACTTTTCCCTTTTTATCGGTCCTATTTACATATCTTGGTGTAGTCAGTAGCTAGCTCGTTTAATACTTATCTCTACCTTTGTTAGAAGGCTTTTATAAATTCTTTACCCATGAAGTAGGCTTTCACAATACTTAGACTACAATTGGCTAATCTACGTTTTTAGTAACACAGGCATATGTCTTCCTATTGAAAAGAACAGTCTATTTTATTCTCTTAGAGAATATGATTTGTTTCAAAGGTAAATGCTCAAACCAGATCTTTTTTCTTTTTTTGTCAAACATTTCCTACCTGGAGAACCACTTCTCAGCACAAATCTTCCAACCAGCTGTCACCAGTGCACACAAGAACATTACCACCTTAAAGCTTGTCAGTACAATTTTGCACTCCTCTTCTTCACTTGCTATCTTATGAAAGTCTCATTACTCTTCTTACTCTTGTAGGTGTTGTTGTTTGAGCCTACTCAGCAGCTAAGCGCCCCGCAGTCGCTCACCCACCCTCCCCCCACTTGGGAACGGGGAGGGAATCGGAGGGGCAAAGGGAGACTCGTGGGTTGAGATAAAAACAGTTTAGTAACAGAATAATCCGGTGACAACAGTATCAACAGGTAATGTACCATACAGCTGCTCACCACACACCAACCGACACCCACCTGCTCCCAGCCGGCGATCCCAAACACAAAGACCCCACAGCCACACTCCCAGAAGCAGCAGCCCCTCCCTGCCCACTCCTGCCTTTATATAGTGAGCATGATGTCACATGACATGGACTATTGGCCAATCGGGGCCCAGCCCTCCAGCTGTGCTCCCCCCACCCACGCGCACAGGTGAGGTCACTGGGACCTGGGGAGCCCCTGGGGTCTCAGGGTGCTGCAGCTCCTCCCGCTGCCAAACCAACAGGATCTCTAGTCCAGCCCCAACCAGGACAGTAGGTCAGGTCCTGGATCAACACGTCAAAAAAGAAGTATTACAGCTTCCGGAAGGTAAAACACCCAAAGGGGTTTAATTTAAAATTCCATCTAGTGATGCCATAATACCATCACACCATCAAAAACTATTGCATAGGCAGTTTTAATGCAATCATGAGTTAATCCATGGTAGTGTTGATCAACTGAAAGAACATTTATACCCAAGGAGGAAAGGGATGAAAGCAGTGATGGCTACAGTGGCCCACATATCTATACAAGCTATCACTGGTGTGTAGTCAAATGTCTCTAAGAAAATTTCTGGAAAGCCACAAGGTTAACTATGAATATCACTGGTGGTTTGCTCCTTGGTGTTGCTTAGGAGGGAAAAGTGGGTTTTATTAGTGTTGTTATACTAGCGTTAATGGAGATGTCACTGTTGGAGAGTTTGTACTGAAGTTTATGACAAATTTAATAAATCTAGAAATTGATACATACCTACTACTGTAACAAAAGTTATACCTAGTTAATCAAGTTGGCGATACTGTATAAAAGGTCTTTCATGAAGGCTTACATTGATAAAACAATACTTCAAAGGATAATTCTGCTTTCAGTGGCAAAAAGAATCCTTCAGCTGTCCTAATTACAGAACCAGGTGCCATGTTAATAAGAAGCACACAAATGGAAAATTAACATCACAAATTAAGCTAGTTATTGGAGTACTCTAACACAAGCAGTACAGCAGTATAACCTTTGTCAAATCCAATCCTGATGTCAGTGTATCCTCCGTAATTCATATAGGAATTAGTGAAATCCTGTCAAAGGATGGTAGTAGTATCTCACATCATTACTGTCTGGAAGCCTTGCCTGAAAAGTTTAATCTTAAAAATTATTGTGTCCTAATAATAAAGGAAGGTTGAACATTAGTAATTTCAACAACTGTAGTATTATCAGTCACTAAAAGCACATAATGGAGTATGGTAACTAGATGAAATTCAGGCAGTTGTCTGTCATCTAAGCTTATTCAGTAACCCAAATCTTTCAATAGCAGAAAATGGAAATAAGAATACAGATGCATTTTGTGTGGGACTTAATAACAATAACACCGCTGGACTGCACCAAAAAAAGTAACATACTTCAGTCATCATCTCTTGTCTCAGTTTGCATCGTTCAGGAACTATAAATATAAAAGCAGCTCTAACACCACACGTAGAAATTTTTCCTAGTCACTTAAATTTTGAAAAGGTAAGCTGCAAAGATCAAGTTAAGTAATTTAACACCATAATAGGAAATACAAAAGCACTGATAGAAATGTACAATCTTTTTGTTACACTGGTTTCAGTGGGCATTTCAAGAAGCTAGAGTATGAATTGTGCACCTGGAGCCCGAAATAGCTCATCAAGATGAAAAATATAAACAGGTGACTCAAGTGTATCCTCTTGCTGAAGATCACAGCTGTGATGGTTTTACCAGTTGGTGAAGGATTGGCTTCTCTATTTATTAAGGAAAGATGGAAATTGTGGTAGAGCTTCTTAAGAAATATAGATATGACTGATAGAAAAGACAGTATAAGCATAAAGAAGCTTCTTACTGATCCAAGAGAGAGAATAATGCTTCACTGTCACTTCAGATAAGCTCCATGAAAGTTATAGAACATCAAACAAGCAGTAAGTGACAGGAAAAGCAGCAGATTCGTCATTGCAGAGAACCATGTAGAATGGACGAGCTAACTCTGCAAACCAATTCCCTCAAGAATGGCAAAGTAAAAATTGGTCTTGACACACCCAAGCTGAACTGAAAAATCATTGGACTGATCCTTTAATGTATGATCAACTACTCAGAAAATCCCTGAGCAGTCCTGCAATAAAGTAAATATGTATTGGATGAAGTTCAGGCCAACACCTTATTCAGTCATCTGCATGACTTAAACAAATGCCTCCTCTTGCACTGCTGATCACCATTTGTTGAAGAGCACATTTGTCAAAGAAACTGAGCTCCACTCAGGAAAGTAATTTACTGGTCATATCTGAATATCACTCAGTGTATTGATAATGGCCTTGACATAGATACAATCTCATGTGCGTGTTTGTGTAGTTGATCAGTGAAGGTCTCCTATCAAAAGATAAAGCTCTAATGGTGGTGACAATGAATAACTTGCCAACAGTAGAGCAAATTTATATCAATACTGTTCAACATCTGCAAGGATAATCAGCCCATCCACTCCAGCTCACATCTTGATATACAACTTAGGTCAAAATAAAGGAATTCTACCACTTAAAGATACATTAATATCTGCACGTTCCAGGCTATTGATTGCTGTATCATAAACTAAATATATTGGGACCTGTCTAAAGCATGATTTCACCTCTGTAGTCAGCAGGCCAATAAGATAATAATAATCATGGGTTTAGTAGAAGTAATATTGTTTAAACATACCATCTTCTCTCTTCCACTTCTATGCTGATATTTTATAGTTCACAGGATATAAATCCTCTTTCCCATTCTCCTTCTGATAGCAAGATAAACAGTTTAATGTCTGTCTTCATTTGACAGTCTTCTGTTTTACAAGGTACCAGCTACCTTGTCTCACAGTCTAACCAGTTAACATATGTTATTAAGCTGAAAGCAATTTTTTCAGCCTGTATTTAGCTTTGAAGTATTCTGACTTTATTAGCAGGAAGTTCTTGATTGATTGAAAGTTTATCTATTTTTTCCAGCTCTACTAGTTACCCTAATGATTTTTTTTTTTCTCTCTCTTTCTATGAACTCTGACTTGTATCATGTAGACATATCATCTCATTTAGAGCTATCTCAGAGTAGCTCCTAATTTAACTCTGCTTAGCACAGTGAGGTCACTCTGCGTGAGTGGTGACAGCTGGATCTAAATATTTGAAGGTTCTCGTTGCTTTCCAAATTAGCCCAAAAGACAGGTTTTCATATACATCTTGATATACAGCAGACAACATTTCAGAAGAGCTCAGATACCATGACTGTCAGGACATGACTGCTAGAGTAGGCACTTCAGTACTTCTTACTGTAATTTCTAAAGAGAAATATAACCATGACAGGAATGAAAGCCTATGAAATAGAGCTGATAGGATCAGGAAGGGGTCTGGTTATGCTCCTTTATACAGAAACTAGAGATAACAGCTCCTTAAAATTAGTGTTTGCACAAAGCAGTGTTTAATGTTTTTACTGAGGCTATCAGAGAGTCTTGCTTATGACAGAAATTGAGTCCTTGTAGCAAAAGCTTAATTGAGAAAGATAACAGGGATAAGAAATTAATTTCCATTTTGAACTTTCTGTCTTCTGACATGATAAACAGAGACTGTGGAATCAAAAAAAAAGAAAAAAAAATAAAGGCTTTCAAAGAATGGAAGGTTTAGTGAATTTCAGAAGGCTAAAGAGTCACTATGGCTTTCTATATTGCCTTTCCTCCTCCCATGGTAGTAAAAATAATATTATATCTTAGCATGTGTAATCTGTAGTATTCATATTGATACACACCCGATGTGTGGGCACTTATCTGAAGAGATTATTTATCTTGACCTTCTGAAGTTGAACGTTAGTAGTAGTGTCATCTACAGCTAGTGTCAACTACAGCTTGTGTCAGCTTATAAGAGCTTCAGGATGTTAGAAGATCTACCCTGCTTCAGTAGGCTTCTGATAAATCCCTTCAGCAAAAGTCTCTGAAGCAAATACCATATTATTGATGATGTCACTAATATTGTCTGGAAAAGGTTTTTTGTGTTCTAAACTTGCAGATTTTTTCTGGTGTTCCTCAGATAACAATTTCTTATTCAATGAGAGGAAATTTTTAAAAACATTTAAAATTGTTTACCTGAAAAATAGTAGTGTCAACATAGAAAAATATGATTTAATTTTTTTTACATTTGACTTAATCTCAATCTCTGAATATTTTCTGAAGAAAGTGAGATCATGATGGGACTGACAGACATCAATTCTTTTACATTTAAGTAATACACAGAAACAGAAGAGCACTGAACATCTTTTAACAGAGACTATTACTAGGATTACTATATGTAAACATCTTAAAAGTAAACAGATCTAGAAAGCATAAGAGTAATAATTAGTTTTAGTAGTACCTTAGCTTTCTCTTTAGATCAGGTAGGAATTTGTATATAGAACATCACTCAAAAACAACTTCTACCCATGAAACTTGTCAAATTTGGATTTTAAAATTTTCTAGAAAGCAAATACAAATATTCCAGCAATTATTGTATATTAAATCCTCATGATTTTTAGGAGGTGTCAATGTTCTGAGTGAGAGATTTTTGAAAGCTTTGCATTAGTAGAGCTGTAACTTTCCTTTTCATGTCTATGAGGATAGTTCCTGTGGTCCAGCTGGGAAAAGAGGTCATGATAGTCTTCATTAGAAAGGTATTGTCTTTTCCTCAAATTACAGAGTCCTGTAAAACCACCGAGTAAATTGTTAAGCTTGGCCTTAATATGGGAATCCTAATACCATTTACAACCACAAGAAGAAGAAAAAAAACCCTTATGAAGAAATCAACTCCTAATCAGGCGTGAAGCCTCACTGCCTGTCATAAAACATGCTTTTGCAAACTCAGACTCATTAGTTTAATGACACAAAGACCTGTGCAATGACATCAAACCTGCAGTCAAGGTCTGGATTGAGAGATACAGTTATAGCACTTTCAGTGAAGGTTATAAATGGCACAAACTTTCCCCACAGTCTAAAGTTTAGACCACAGCCTACTTCAAGCAAAAAAAAAATAATGATTTTAGAAGGGGTTGAAGAGTTTTATAGTAATGTTCTACTATTTATTGAAATGCTTTAAAGTAAGGCATGTTAATAGCATGAAGGAAAGAAACAGGATGAGGCTTTATGGTCTATATTACAGTGGATGTCAGACAAAATCATTTTGATGATTTTTCTAGCCTTAAAATCTTGTGAACCTGTGAGTCACTCTGACATCTGTGCAGCACTTTAATTGGCTACATTATGGAAGACTGACCCTAATTTATAGTCAATCTTATTTTGGGGGGAAAAGCAGACATATATCATAATTTTCTTAAACTTGATGATACAAGCTGAAAAGCCCTCCTGAAAAGATCTTTTACTTTAGTCTACTTTATGGCAAATTTACTGATAAACATAAGATTTCATGGAACATTTTTTTTTAGAATCAGTGCTTTATAAATACAATGAATATTGTATTAATCCATATTAATTACTGTAATCACAGATTCTATGTATTACCAATCAGTGCTTAAATGTGAATGTGACGTTATCTTTTGATCCTGAGAGATTCAGAAATACACATTTCAGTGATTTGAGCATACATTCCGGCATTTGAAAACCTTCTCTAGTGTGTTTTTTCTTGTCTTTACATTTAATTTTAAGACTCTGTAACAAGACAACATTTCTTGTTTAAAAAAGCCATTACCATTGTTAAAAAATGTTTTCCAATTAAAGTATCATAGATGTGTCTCCTTGAAGTCATCTCAACCAAATTTCTTACATATGGTTCCTACTGTCTACAACTGTGTGGTATCCACTACAGTGTGCATGCATTTTAAAGCATGACTTATTTTTCAAAATACTGTATGTAAGTTACAATGACATAACATATATATCCCCAAATGATATTTTCAATTAATTCAATATGAATGTAATCCACTTTTGACACTGAAGCTGAAGTAAAGAAATGGGTCATCTCTAATTATTGGTGCATGATATTAATCAGCTCCCATGTTATCTTCATTTGAGTTTGAACACAGAAGAGCATAACAAGTTTGATCATGAACACAGAGATGTGAATCAGGTCCATGTTTGCACCTCTTGACTATTCAGGACTCAGATGGTTCCAACTTTCAAAAATTATATCTCATTCTTTTGATAAAGAAACATTTACAGAATGATAAAGCTGCAGCTACCGTTCGAGGCACACCCCGATTCCACCTCCAGCACTTCCTTGAACCTTTGAGGCAATAAGCTTTGGGCAAACATTTGTTTATTTGCCAGATATACTGTAGCTTGCATATAGTCTGCTGTGGCACTCAACTGACTCTCCACTGACTCCTTGTTTAATTTGGTTTTGTTGCTGTAGGCCTTGTTTCCACCCTCTTTCTGACTTCACCATGTTGTATGATAACTTCCTGGTCCTCACTAGAACTGCAAGGGATCAGATGAACTACTCAACCCAATCTCTGCTTTCCTTTATACCTCTTCATCCTGCTCTGCTACATCAGAATGTATAAAGTCATCCCAGTACAAATATTGGCCCTGTCTGTTCAGATGGAGTGCTTGCCACCTAATAGTCTATAAATGTCACCCGTTTCAGTCCCAAGAACTGCTGAAAGTCTAATGCCAACTCTTTACGATCTCTTTTACACTGTAATTTGGATCATTGCCTTTTGTGGTTGGCTTGTAAGGGAATTTGATTGTTAGACTGGTGTATTTCTGCAGTGTTCTTGGCTCGCCGGTTGCCTTGATGCTGACATTTCAGATTGGCACTATCTGGCTGTGCCTGTTTCCTGCTTGTTGTTATTCTGCTAGAGTGGGCTCTTTGGAGTGTGCCCAAGAACTGTGATAAGGTATCTGGAGATGTGCTTTGGAAGGTAACACATAGCTGACATGCTCTGCTGAAACAATTAGCTATTGTACACTACAGCAAATGATTAAACATCAAGGTGTCTTACTGTGGGTACCCAAAAAACCCCAGGGTGACAGACTGGATACAAGCAACAATTAAAAGATAGCAAAAGTAAATGAGAAGGCAAAGAAGTATTGTGTTCTAGGAACAAATAGTACCCGATCAAGATACCCTTTCCATAAGGCAAAAATCTGTTCTTGCCCCGCAGAGAAATAAGTAAAACTCATGGGGAAGTGTGACAGGTGAAAGTAAAACCAATGCAAGTGTTGGTCCATGGGGGCCAATGGGAGCAAGAACTGAGCTGCACAGTCTGGGCGCAAGCCCACCCCACCCACAGGCCTGAATGGATAAACTCAGAAAAGGTGATTTCAGCTGTGGCTGAGTTCAGTCAGGGGAGAAATAGTAAGTATGGGGGAGGAGTGGAGAAAGGTGCCAAGAGGTCAGGAAGCTTCAGGGCAGCTGAGTGAGGCCATGCCCTCCTCTTTCTTTACAGCTTCTCACTCCTGGAGCCCACTCGTCTCTTCGTCAGGTGTATGGGGTCCATATTCCCATCTCAGTCCCTGTTCCCCCCTCCCTCTTCCCTTTGGCGTGATAAACCACCCTTAACACCAGTCTTTCACATCCAAGTATCCTTACTCTCTTCTCAAGTTCCCAAGAATTGTCAGATAACTGGAAGAGGTCCTATTCTTGGTGAGGGGGAGACCATGAATCTCAGACCCAGGCCAGGGAAGACAGCCAGTAAAGAGTTTCAAAAGAAGAGCTATTGTTGATGGGAAATGCCTCCTTCCCCTCTTTCCAGTCCTCCCTCCTGTCTTTGGCAGCAACAACAGGAACCGAATTGCAACGATGAAGTGGGGATTTGCTGATCGTCCTGGAAAGGCACATTTTTCTTTCCTCAGGCATACTCAGAGCAGGCAATTTGCCATCCCTTGTTGGCTGCAACATTTTTTTGCATCCTGCCTCACTCTGGGATTTCATGAAGTTGTATATCTACCTTTATTATTTGCCATACCCTGTCCACATGTTACACTATTTTATATTTATTCCCTTTTGGGATCATGCCTCGTCAGTGCCCTTGAACTCCCAGAGACGTCTCTGTGCCCTGTTATCAGCATTACTGGAATCCTGGTGTAGCTTCTGTGAAGTAAAAGGAAAGTGGGATGACAGGAAACCTTCGCATTTCCTACAAACCAGCAGGAAAACACATATGCATAGTAACAGTGACAAGCCTACGAGAATTGTCTGTGCATACATTTTGAGGTACTGATGATAGATTGACACTTGGCCTTGAAGGTGAAGGATATAATGGGAGTGGAAAGGCAAGATTTTGCTTATGGTAACTGTAATAAATTGTCAATGCTTTACAACCCCCTGATTACTTTTGGTGACCTCTGGATAGGTTCATCACTGTCTTACTGAAGAGACCCTGGCCAAGACCATAACTTTACAGGCTCAAAGAAGTGTTATTACTGGCTTTTCATTGCATAAGCCTTTCTTTATGAAATAGTGGTGACTTCTCTATCTCTGATCAATCATCTGTGACTGATCCTGACTCCTGTAATGATAATATGCTGCTAGGATTTTGGTGAAAGCAGGGCAAAGCATCAGTCCTTTCTTTACCCTTTCAGTCTCTTTCATTCACTTCTTCATCCTGTCTGCTCAGAAATACTGTGATTTAGTTGAATTTATTTTCATGACAACACCAAAGTGAAAAAAGTATTGTCACAAATGTGTCTTTCCAGGTTTGTCTAAGGGTGGTTTGTCTTAAATCTATGACCAAAGAATGAGAATGGTAAGGATGAAGAGAATGAGTTTGGATCTTCTCCAAAGACACCCAACTGTATTGGAGGAGGACGAGATAGTCTGTAGTTATCAGATTGAGAAATGGAGATTTCCATGATGTCGAAGGCTGGAATCTGGTGGCTTCTTGCACCGGGGGAGGATGGCTCCTGCACCACCTGCGGATTGACGGTGATGAATGAGGTATTGGGAGCTCTCTGCAATGAATCACATGAGCGCTCTGAGCTTGAGTCACATCGTAGCACCACAAGGAACTGGCCAGTGATGGCACTGTCATTGCTGCAGGAGAGAGAGGCCCCCAGCTTCTGACCTGACCTGCTGTTGGAGGACATTTGCTTCTTGCTGGGAGGTGGGTTTGGGACATTGTGGGAAGACTGCCAAGGTTTGTCCATTCCTCAGACAACAGCAGACCCCTGCCGCTTTGTCAGGTGGGTAGAAATGATAGTACCAGCGAAGACCTGGAGCATATCAAGCATGACTACCTGGTTCTGGAAGTAGTAGTCAAGAGCATGGCGGTACAGGTGGTGTCTCCTCAATCCTGATGGTGAAGGAGAAGAGCTTGAGAAGGAGTGGGCATATCCTACAGGTCAACAACTTGTTATGCAGCTGATACCAGCAGTGGGGTTTTAGTTTCTATGACCACGGTATACTTGTTGAGAATTGACTGTGAGGAAAGGACCCACCCAATGAAGTGGTGGAAAAGCTTCTTTGCCAGCAGGCTGGCCAAACTGATAAGGACAGCTTTAAACTAGGCACAATGGCGGGGAGACATGAAGAGCCGCGGTCAGATGAGAAAGTGGTAGACCAGACTGGCCAGCACAGTGTGCAGGGTGATGTGGACAGAAGAGACCTCATAATCAAGTTCAGAAAAGGGCCATGGGAGTGATTAAGGGTCTGGAACATCTGTCGTATGAGGGGAGGCTGAGAGAGCTGGGCTTGTTCAGCTTGGAGAAGAGGAAGCTCAGGATGATCTTCAATGTGTATAAATACCTGACAGGAGGTAGAAAAAAGAGTGGAGCCAGACTTTTCCATGGCACCCAGTGACATGACAAGAGGGAATGTCATACGTCCTATCTCTGAGTACATGGAGATGGACATGTCAAGTTTGCCAGAGGTGCAGAAATCAACACAAATTAACATGGTTAGAGTAACATTAAGAAAGCAAATTACAAAAATACTTTACTATTAAATTCTTGCTATAGCATCTCACAGAAATTACATCTCAGCCTAGACTAGAAGACTAATACAAATCAAAGACTGCCTGAAGTAATCATGGTTTATCTTACACTAAATTTAGTTCATTAAACAAATTCTAATTTGACCAAAAACATCAGGTTCATCATTTCCTACACAACTGAGTGCAGATTCTAACTCCGAGGAGGTAAGAAATGATCACAAGTATAGCCCTAGAACAGGAACTGCAAAAGTAAATACCCAGAGGCAGAAGAGTGACATATTTAAGATTTTGTTGTGGCTATGGAATTGAAAATGTCTCTTACTGCTCTAGTTGCTGACTTCTACATCTGCACATGAACATGGCATTTTTCTCATATCTCCTGTAATTCTACTCATTTATTCCCATTTACTATTTTAGGATGCTGCTTTCAGTATGCTGCATTCAATGCCTCACTCTTTTTTTTTTTTTTTTTTTTTTCCTTAAAAAAAGTGCATTTCTGAATTACTTTTTTCATCTTCTCTGACCCAAAGGTCAGACTGTCTTTGACCTCTGCATTTCTCACTCTCAGCTACTTTTCCCTGCATAGATCACAAAGTTGGTGCTTCAAACACCTCTTTTCTTAACATGAATTTTAGGCTGACTTGTTTTCAGCTGATATGCTTTTTGTTAAATTCTCCTAAAACCCCACATTGAAATAATGTAGTAAGTATGAACAGAGCATTATATTTATTATATCAGATAGGTTTCATTCTTTATGTTGTACAGATGGGATGATTTATGCAGGTAAAGATTATTCACAGCTTTCCAGAGTTTATCATCTGTTATAAACCATTTACCTTTACAATCTCTCTTCACTTTCCAACCAGTTTTCCAAAACTTTCGCCCTTCTTACTGATAGTTTCTGCATCTCTAACTTTATGAAAGATGACTTATTTTTTAGAAAATTTAAGTTTTAAGTTTTTAAGTTTCATCATATGATTTACAATTCTTTTAGTTTAACAAAGGTCTTTAGAAACAACTGTGCTTGTTTTCCATGGCACATACGGAGCAGATAACTAAAGTCTTCGCACGTAGGACCTGGATCTTCTACTGAAACGGTGGGAGATTCTGCTTCTGAGAATGCTTGTTAGGCACCTTAACATACACATAGTAGAGCTTACTGGAATCCTACCTCCTTCTTACTACTCACAGACAGTGAACAAGTCTGGATGAAGTAGGAATTCATAAGAAGACTTATTCTGATCAAAATGTTTCTGAGATGTTTAACATCTAATTAAATAAATATAAACATCCTTGAAATATTCCGAATATACCCACTCTGTAAAGAGACCAGGGTGTGGGATACTACAAGTACTGAAATGCATTAGAACTGGAAGTCTCAATTTCTCTCACGGAGAGATAGTCACTTAGGAGCAAGAGAGACTTCTGCATGGCACGATTTGCTATTGTAGATACATCAACAGGCTGATGTGGTGACTGATGAACGATAGAATTACTATTTCCATGTGATACCAAATATATGACAGCTAGTTCTGTGTTAGCTCAAGAGAACACAAAAATAAAATAATAAAAAAAATTACTGGTTTTAGAGGTTCTCCAATAAATTTATCTAAATGGTGTTACAAAAATTCAAACTCTAATGAAAGAAAGGGAAATTGCATTTCTAACTTCTTCTATGAAAAAATATTATCTGGTGATGTTACAGCACTTCTGTTAAGCACTAGAAAATTTAATATGGTTTAATTTGTTTTTCTATGTGTTCAAATAAAAAATGAAGGCTTCTGATTATTCTTATCTATGTTCTTGCACCGAGCAGACATGACAATCTGGCGATCTAGGCTCCTACAAGAAGGGCCAACATATTTTCATTTTTTTTACTTGGCACTTTGACTCTGTGTATAAGTATTTGCAGTCATAAGTCTTTATGTTTTGTCTAGGCATCATATTGTCTGGTGACACATAGTCTTACAGTTAAGTTTCATAGGAACTGATGAGAATAATGAAGATAAGTTTTAAAGGTACTTTAATATTCATCATCTTCTTTAGAAACATTTGGAAATCTTAGTTACAGATAACGACTGTAAGCATAGAATCTTAAACAAAACTCAAATGTAAGTTTCTAACTGATTTTTTTGAAATAGTGTTCTCTTGTTACAAAAAAAAATCAGTGTAGCAACTGGGGAACAAAAACAAAAATTAAAACAAGGAAAAAGGAAGTATTTTCAAGACTCATTTTCTTTTCTTGTTAAAAAAATGTGAAAGTTAATTTTAAAATTATTCTACAAAATAACAATGAGTAATATTTAAAAGGGATTTTTCAGACAGTGTACCCACTTAGGTTTTTTTTCCTTCCCAAATATATTTTTCAATAAAAAAGCTCTCAAGCAACGTTTTGAAATGCAGTTTATGTTTTGTCTTTAATAAGTGAGTTCTAGAATACCTCCATTCACCTTTTCCTTTCCCCACCTTCTTTTCCAGCTGCGTGGCATGGTCTCCAGAGAACTGGTGGCACATTTCTTCTACCTGAAGGCTGTCAAAGCAGCAGTGAGAAGTTCAGCCATAACCTCACACCAGGCAGTCCCGCCAGCAGCAGGGGCACTGAAATTGTTGGGGAAATTAAATGCTCGGAAGCTGTGATTGGAATCTTGAGGGAGCACATTTTCAACAGTACTGAAAAGTACTGTTCAAAAGTGTCCTAATCACTTCTAAGCTTAAGTCTCATTTAAGTAATGTTGGTGTTTTGTTTTTTTAAAATTACTTATATTTCTGTCTCAGTAAGATCACCGAAAACATCCCACTCCAGCACATACACAAGTATATTTAGCTTCTTGAACACACAGTTCAGCTGAATTCAGATCAATACTGACTTATGCACATGTTAACTTAGGCCTTAATGGTTGCAGGGTCATGAGCTGCATTTTGAACTTAAAAAAAAAAATAAATACAAATGAAAGAGGGAGGAGAAGGGTGAAAGCTACGGGAGTATTGCTGTTATTGCTTGATGGCATTTGATCCAACACTAACATTTTTATCTTGACAGAATTTCCAATATTTCATTTCTTGTTTACGTCTTCAGTCAAAGTTGAAATCAAAATATCAGACTGCAATATTCCTATCTGCACTGGTTTGCTTTGAAATATTTCACTTAAATATTTCATGGTTGAAAATAAAAATTACAATATGAAAAAACTGCATTTCTCATACCAGAAATATTGCTCTGAGTTAGACCTCACTAAGCATCAGAGTAGCAAGTGGCTTGGTGTTGTAGTTTGTATAACAGTCACATCATATTGGCTCATCTAACCAGAGATGTGAAATTTATGTTTATAAGAAAAAAAAAAAAAAAATGAGAGAGAGAATACCTATGGGCATGGTAGAAAATAAATTATTTTCAAATAAGTCTTTATTATTTTTCAGACAATAGGACAGTTTAGAAAGAGGAAGGCTTTACATTTGTAAGGGAACTGATAAATCAAAGCGAAGACTCCCATTTCCTCTAGTGTTCTACTTTTCTACTCATTCTTTTGTAGGCCCACAGTCCAAAATTTTATTGAGGACACATCTGAGCTCCTGGCTCATGTCCCGTTAAAGAGGGAGACTCATATTGTCAGAACAGTTGAAAGAGTTTTCTTTAGGCTGAGAAGCATTACAGTTGTATACCTGTAGGACATACATTTAATTGAAAACACAGAATGTTGCTGTTACAGTGAGTCTTAATGGACAAGAATATTGGCAAGCTGCTCCTGGTGTTGGAGCTGGTGTAAAACAATTACCCATGGATCAGCCTGACTTCAAAGGGAAGTCAACTCATTAAGATAATTGTTGGAAACACATCTCCCTAGGTGCTAGCAGTGTTTCATTCCTTCCAGTTGCTAACTCAACCAGTTTTCCTGCTCACAGTTAATATTGATTCCACAAGGGAAAGAAATAGAATTTTAAAAGAAATCTTAAAAAGTTAGAAGCAAAACCTTATATAATCCTGAAAATGTGAGTACTTACAGGTTTCATTGACCTGCAACAGCAGATTAGGAGTAAGAGAAATGGCTTATTGTTTATTTATTTTTGTTAAAGATATCGCACAAACAAAATTATTAAAGAAATGAGAACTGTTAAGTGGCTTTCCAGTTTCTCAATCACGTCATAATTCCATTAAAATAGTTTATTTCCAACTTGCTAAGAATTTTAATTTTACAACATTATTGTGTTATAGTTTATGCTTTGACTTTGCTCGCACTGAACATTACAGAGATCCACAAGCTAGGTTTCAAATTACGTTTATCAGCTACTTAAACTGAGATGACTAATACCATCTAACCTGTAGTCTCCCATGGACAGACCATGCTTCACCATCTCCTGTCTCGGCAAAGGAACTTCAGCAAGATATCTGGCTCCAATTGCTGTGTTTTATGACACATCAGGAAAGCTCTATTTCTCAACAGGATATTCCTCAGATCCTTTCCTACAAATAAGTGGGTTAGATGCAAACCAGCTTCCAGTCGTTAAGCCTCTCCAAGGCTGTAGCTAAAGAGCTGTCAGAGGAAGCAATCAATCACCCAAGCTGAAACTGAGAGGATACATCTTCACAGCTGAGAAATCATCCTACCTCTTCACTTAGGAAGAATTGCAGACTAAGCATCCAAATGATTCCAACTTCAGCGTTTGCATATCCAAGGACAATTCCACCTTTAGGTTTCCTCAGTAAGCATGGCAAGTACTAGATTGGCCTTCTGTGCTTGGCCAGACCTCAAAGCAAATACCAGTCTGTTCACAGTACCTGTATTAGGCCACCTATTCCCTTTTTTGAATCACAGTGTTAGTTTTCTCTTACATTTTTGTATTCTTTGAGAGGATAAATAGTGTATTAACTACCTGGTAGGATCTCAGTACAAAAATACGCATGATAAGCACTAAAAATAAATATTACAAACACTTCTTTGAACTTAGATGTCTCTGTGAGAAGTTTCTTGATTTCTTTGACAATTAAGTTAGGGAAATAAAAAAATCAGAGAACTAATATCATAAAATCTGTTTGTCCTGAAGATTTTTATAACTGCTTTTTCTGCTCTTTCATTTCTTAACCTATGGGATAGCAAATGAGAAGATATTAATATATCTCAAAATTTTTAGGACTTTGCTATGCTTAACCTGGAGACTGCACTAAAGATGTCATCATTTTATTTCATGGAAGCAAAATAATTTTGTTATCTAAACTCTACTTGTTAGCTAAAATGTTAGTTAAGTGGTAAAAAAAAAAAAAAACAACAAAAAACAAACAAACAAAAGCAAAGGTCTCTGTTCTTTGTTGCAGTTATATTGATTTCAATTTGTGTGAAAAATAGTCAATGTAAGCGAAAATATAACTGTTGCCAGAATTCCCAAAGGGGGCAATAACTTGTTTGTGTAGAGGTCAATGTCAAATCTGAGTTTAGCAATGGCAATACTTCACCTAAATACTTCAATCCACAGCTTGGACATCTGGCTGTTTTCTTTTAAGAAAATCCTACACATCCATCATCATTATTTAATTAAACTCCTATCGCTTTTTCTGGAAGAGAACCCCAGTATTATTCCCCATGTTTGCTAGAAAGGTTCACTTCAGAAGCCAATACTGATTTTAAAATGACTAAAAAATATGAATTGTTCCAAGTCGGGGATGTCAGTATTCAAAACCTCTTTTTCCAGAAATTCAAATTCTGAGAATGAGGTTTCAAGGGGCAGATGAGATGTGAGCAGAATGAATGAGGTAGTCTCATTTTCCTTCGTTTAAGAAAGTATGACTTCTTTTCCCTCCTTCTGACAGTGTTATTCCCTGTCTTGTAAGCTGGTGCCAGTCAAACAAGGAGTTCTCCATCAAGTACTCAAGTATAGGATCGGATAGTATAGTATAATACAATTAGGGCATTATAATAATGTACCATGGGAGTGATGGCAAAAATAATTGATTTAATATCAGTAAACAAATGTTCATTTCTAAAATGCAGGCAAGAAGAAAATAAAGCTAAGAAAATTAATAAGGTAGTTGGATGATATTGGAAGAGTAGTTATTCAGAACTGCTTCGCAAAGATGAGAGGCTTACCTCCTTTTGGTTATCTTATTCTCCCAAGCTGAGGAAGCCATTAGTATGAAAGACATGAGGCTGATTCTATTTTTTTTTTTTTTTAAGAATTTGGCTCCTATCATAGAGGTGTACAAGAATTGCAGTACCAAATTCAAGGTAATTTTTCAGAAAACTGAGTCTTGTAAAAGCACTGATATCTAATCTGCCTGTACCTACAGGTAACGCTTCACTAGAGCAGAGTTTTGTCTATGTGGCCAGCTAGAAAAACAATATCTGATGGTATGGCTGTAACAGTGGGATAAACCTCATCCACCTTAGACATCTGTGGGAACACCCACACCAGTATTTTAGTTCAGAACTTCAGTGCTCATTTGAAGCAAATCTCCCCATTATCCAGAAATTACCGAGCATCAGTTCATATCACAGAGCAGCCTCGGGGCACACAAATGGCCTTCCTAAGCTAAAGGAAAAGATGATTTGAGGAGTGCACCTAATGCACCACACTTGTTAATGGTAGACCTACCAGCGTATGTCCCTGGCAATCAGACTAGGACCAAGCCAAAGTGAAATCCCTCAAACACACGGAGAGCACATATCGATTCCTCAGCATCATGTGTTTCACTCCACAAGTCTTCTTCTACTGTACCACACAACCTTCTAACATATTACACTATACCTATACCATATTTCCCTACAACTGTGGAAATCATCCTAGAGTCTCTTTATTGGCAGTGGAAAGAAAAAAAGCAGTTGTAGGCTGAAATTCATGGGAATTATTTTAGATGTGCACCTGGAGGGGAGGGGGTTGGAACTACTCTAAAAAGGGTATCTAGACAACTGCCTCATTTGGTTAGATAAATCCATCTTTGGGGATTGTTAATGGGACACAGTATGTCAGTCAATTAAACTGTCATCTCTGAGAGTTTAGCTTCATTAACTTATAGGGTGTTGCATAGGAGTCTGCAGCAGCCTAGGGAACAGAAGTTAGTTCTGATACAGTCTGGCTTTTAGACCTCTAATTTTTCAGAAAGATTTCTCCAGGCTTAATTGTGTCAGACATTAAACAAAGAATAGTTGTATTTTGTTAAATACTTTTTGATCCTTAAATTCAGAGTTTTATTAGTTTAACTCTACAGTGGGAGGAGAACATTTGGCAGAAGTATCTTTTGTCAAAAGAAGAATGAGGTGATGTAGGAGACCTGTACTATTCTGCTCTCATTTCATATTTTATACTAGACATTATAAATCATTATACTTCGGGTGTAGTGTATTAAGTGTCCTCCCATATTTAAGAAACAGCTAATTATTTTTAAAAGACACTACAATAATAATGAAACTACCATGCAAATCTCAAAAAGCAGGAATGTGCAGAAGTTAGGGAACTAATTCTTAACCATTCTGTCATATGTAAATGTTTTGTTTCTACTGACAATGACATATCCTGCCACGTCATAGAAAGCTTCATTCTGCTTCCAACAGATAAGGTGTGCACTATATACCACATTAATCTCCCTTAGTCTATAAAGCCAACCCTTAATTATCTCTTTAGTGCAGTTGCTAAATATTCAGATAGGCATGCGTAAGTGAAGTTCATAGCAGTCAACTAAGGAAAATAAAATCTAATAATATAAAATCTAATATAATAAAATAAAGAGTGTAATAACTTTCATGAAGGCATGTTGAATTCCCTCCATATTCTTTTTACCAAGGATGATGAAAATATGGTGTCATTGAAAATGTAATTATAAAAAAGAATCGTGGTTGTACCTGTGTAATCAATAGTTTACTAATGGTGTACACTGAAATATTGTAGCTTTATAGGTATATAGGAAACAGCTGTGTAATACTTAAGAAGCAGTATGAAACTAGTTAATTCAGCCAATGTCTGTGCAAAAGAAATAAAATTAAGGTAAGTATCTGATACTCATTTTGGCACTTCTTACATTCTTAAGGTGCATTTTATAATGGTACTATTTTAATATTTTCCATACACTTCATGAAACTAGGCTGGTGATGAATTGCGATACTAACAATCTTTCTTCCTTTAATAAATATTTTGGGTACCTTACAGCAAAATAAACACTGAAAACCAAATTCATTCCTATGCAAAGTTAATTGTTTCTAAGATAAAAATACATATTTAAAAACAATGCTGCACATGAATATCAGTGTGACTCACCAGGGCATTATCCACATGAATCCCAGAAAAAATAGGCCTTTCTCAGAGTTTTATGAAGCTAAATATCCATTATGAGTTTAAGAACAATGATACCTTGACAGGAAATAAAGGAAATAATCTGCTAAAATTCATCATTCTTGAAAAGTAGAGAAGTTATGGGCAGCTGAAGATTACTAATGAAAATATCTGAATATTTTAGAGAGTTAGAGCATAACTAGAGAGAGTGAATATGTTATATGCGTAACATATATGAACAACATAAGAAAATAGCATTTTGTACATATAAATTATACATATTATATATAGCCAATGTCTCCAAATATAAAAGTTTAACTAAGCTAATTGATCTTTTTCAATCTTTAACGATTCCATTTTATAAAAATATATAAACTGATGAAAGATTTTATCACTATGTAAGTCATTGTCTGAAAAACTCAGTGAACTCCATCGTTAGATCATTGACAAAACTGAGGGCGACAAAAAATTTAAACTTTGGGGAATGGTTAAAATCTGTTGCCAGTCCAGATGTTTTCGTCTTGAGCATTTTCTTGAGCATGATCTCTGTTCTTCATGGGCAAATTATTGTAGACATAAATTATACATGTGTGTTCCGTAACGAGCCTCTCTAACCTCCAGCACCTCTGGTGGCTGAGATCTTGATGCTCAGATCAGCTCTACTCTTACATTTCTTAGCATCGAGACACCCAGAACACTCCCACTTGGACACGTCATGCTGCAGACCACTATGATTTTGTGTCTGGGAGCATCAAGACCTGGCTGCTCCTGGAGTTGGCAACAAGGCAGGAGCAGTGACTACCCTGACTGAGGCACAGCACCCAAGCAAGACCAGGGCAGAGAAAATCCACCTGATTTGAAACTAAACAGAATTTTGGAGCAATGGGTGGATGGTGCTTGGGTGGGGGTCCAGGTGAGACTGATCAGGCGGGTCCACTTACCGCAATCAACAGTTGTTATGCATGCAGGATAAACTTCTTTGGCTGTTACTGTACAATTTGTAACATGGGAATATGCTGGATGAATAGGAAAACTCAGACTATCACAGCTCTGAGTGCACCAGTGGGTCCTGACTGGCATCACCTGGGAAGGCCCACAGGTTTCTGCACACGGGTCTGGGGTCCCTGTTTTTGCTCAGACCGGACACATCAACCTTGTCCAAGGTGTGTTTCAGAGGTACTTGCGTTTAGCCCCGTCTCTGGTGGCCTGGCTCACTGACTGCTCTTCTGGGCTTGATTCCAGACCTGGGATGCAGGCGACCTGGTGGTCCTGTTTCAGGCCGGTCTCTTTTTATTCTGGCCTGGCCTTTCTGGCTGAGACCTGGTTCCCCTATCACCCTTCCTGGGACCACCGAGAGAGCCTGTGCCCTGGCCCTGCACCCCGCTGGAGGGGGAGCAGCCTGCCCTGCGGCCCCTCCGGGGATCCCAGCCCACCCCCCTCCTGGACCAGCGCCCGCTGCTCCCTCGCGCGAGCGCTGGCAACAGGTACTGAATAAATGCATGAGCCTGCAGTCAGGCAGAGATGGAGCGAGACCTTCGTGTTAATGCAAATAGGTTCTATTTATACAGATGCAAATGTGACAAACAAGTTCTACAGCAATTCAAAAGACTCAAACCCAAACTGGAAGAGTTTGCTTAGTTCTGTTCTATGTATGTATGTCAGATATACAAATTCGGTATTTTTGAATTTAAACTCAGATACCACTTTCTATTTCCCTATTTAAATTAACTGTTGCCAACGTTTCTGTATGTACTCATCCACAAATCCCCATTTTAGTCAGAGGTATTATCCCTAGACAGTCTGTGTCTAGAGAGAGGATATGGATGGCTTTAGGGCTCAGATCACACCTTGGCATGTGTACTATACAAACAGAACATGGCTAGTTACCAGATTGTTTTTCTACCAATGGAAAATCATTTACTATTATCAAAGTTTCTATTCAGTGATCTGCAGTGTCTACACAGTAAATTTGTGGATATTATTTAACCTTCTTTCTTGTGCAGATGATATTTCTAAGAGGTTGTGTTTTTTTGCTAGCTGCTAACTTTTTGGAATTTTTTCTTTAAAGTGAGGCTTAAATAAAACCTCTGCTGGTTGATGGATGTGATTTTGCAACCTGAAACCAGATGCTTTTCAGCTGGTCTAGTTTTAAGTTTGCAACCAGTGATTGTTCATTTATTTTCCTTAGGGCCCTGTTCTGAAACTGAACAGGATACTATACATAGCCTCACCTCTTCTAGGTCAGAGGAGACTTTCCACATGATCCAGTACACATCTATGATCTAGAAAGTGTGTTTATTTTACCTTGGTACGTATCACAGACTTTTGCACAACCTTATCTGCTCCGTTCCTTGCTGGTGTGAACTCTCAGCCACGTAGGCTTCAGTGGTCTAGCACGGGCCTTGAAAATTCATGATGAAGTCCTTGTTCTGTCGTTGGTAAGCTCTTTGACAAATGTATTTAAGATAGCGAACTGTTCAGACATTCTTACAAATGGGACCACACAGGAGGTAGTTATTTGTTTCATATTTCCTGTTATCTCTTCCCAAGCATACTGCTACAAAACAAGACAGACCTCTAAGTCTTTAAAGCAGGGAAAACGCAGGATCAAAGCAATGTTTTTCACAACCATATGCAAATCTAATAAGAGTACAAATAATTATTTCAAAGGAAATCAACTCATGTTAGAAAATCTCAATTTTTAACATTGGTGGAAAAAATAATTTTTTCTTAACACCGCCTTTCCCCCTGTTTACTTTCACTGGATGACATTCCTTTTCAGGCCTTCAGTTGTCTGTTTTGAGGGGTCCCATAACACATTCTTCTCAATCCCATTCCCTCTCAGGACAGCAGCTGGGATTCCAGGTGCTCCCCTTGAGCAATGTCCCACAGACTTTCTGTTTCATAAGAGTTTGGTCATATCTAACAAAGATGGGCAACCCCTCATGGCAAATATTCTATATCATTGCTATAGGAAAATTAAACAGTTTTGTTTTACTTATTAAATTATAGCAGGACTACAGTGGCATCAGTATTTCTCAGTCTTGTAGTTATTATGTTCTTGTCTTTTCCAGTTGATGATGATTTGTTACCATCTTTCCTTTGTAGAATGACTTAATGCTCTGAGCCCTTCTCTGAGCACAAACCAAGAATTATCTGCTTCAGCTGGTGGATTTTGTTTATTCACACTGAATATTTTGCTCCTTTTGTAACGGTATAAGCATGTTTATTTCAGAAGAATAGAATGAGGGAGGGCGTGTGGTATTACTACTATGTGAAACAACACAGAACGGCTTTGCATTTTATTTTTATTTGCTTATTTTGCTGAAAAACTTCTCAATGGCAAATGTATAAAAGACAGCAAATCCAAAGAACAGTCATCATAATTCAGTCAATGACTAAAAACTTTTTTTTTTATTTGACCTTAACATATTATCTATCTGCCTCCTTGGACAGAGTCCCTGTCTGGAAAAGAATAGAACAAAGATGACCGGGTGTGTGTGCAGCAGCAGAGGGGGAGTAGATCCACCTTGGAAATGAAGAGGGTGCTGGGACTGAGCCTGTAAATGAGGGATGGTGACAGGTCTGCCTGCTGGGAATTCAGCTGTGCTGCCCGCACGGGTCCCTCGAGACTGTCTGGTGCCAAACCAGGGTGTGGACCCGAAATGGACACTAGACCCAGGAGTGATGCTCACACTGTGACCCTGGTGCTTCTCTCATTTTGAATGCCACCAGTTGTTTCTCCTGCCTTTTCTGATCCTGTGAGTGCTAACCTGTACTCTCCAAATGATATGGATGGGGATGCTGAAGGGTAGGGGTGGATGTGCCTTTTATGTGGAGTAAGGCAGTGGGATCATAAGCTCTCGATGGTTCAGGAGCAAAATGATGTCTCTTTGGGGTGAGTAAAATTTTGTCAATAGTAGCAGATTTATAAGCATCCCAGGACATTGGCATTCACTTCTATGTAGTCCAAAACACTCTGATAAACTTTAAGACATCCTTTCAATGGAGGAAAAAGAGTGAGAAAGGAGAAAAGAGAGAACGGAAATAAGAAAAAAAGAAAGTCTGAATTGGTTAGTGACAGGTTTGTTTTGTGACATTTTCTTATTATAGGTAGATTTTATTATTGAGATTTATTGCTGTATCATCACAGGAACAACTTACACACGTTTTAATAGATGGTAGGGTATGTATAAGAGAAAAAAGAGACTTCATATGTAGTAGAAACTGACATATATGGCATGACTGGTTTTATTTAAAATCTATATTGCAGATTAATAAGCAACAAGGATATTTAGTTTTAGATTCAAGTCTGAGGTATTTTTAGTATAATTTAGTTGAACCCACAATCTTGGATGTACTGAATACTGCAGTTAATTTTAAAATACTATTAGCAATGGAATTTCACAACGTAGATGTCACCTTGTTTATTACATGGCTTATTGGTGGCATTGTGCCAACATTTTAGAACTTCAAAATTGTTTCCGAAGTAAAGAATAAATATTTTCTCACTCCTTGACAGTGTTTCCTGTTTTCCAGTCTATGGTTCAGACAATAGTATTTATACACCAGTATGAAAAACAATCAGAAAAGTGAGTAGTAAGAAGTCCTGGGCTCCCAACTGTATCTACATTTTTCAGAATCAGGATTTTAACCCTCCTAGCAATGCTATGAGGAGGACATACAGGGATAATCTGAACACTTATAAAGAATCCAGGTAGCAACTCAACTTTTTATGTACATCTGGAGATAGAATATTGTCCTCATCACAAAGGTTGTCTCTTCTCACAAATATATGCATTCACCATGAAAGAAAGTCAAGAATAATTGTTAAATATTTGTGGTTATAAAATAGGTGATTATTGGTAAACTATTTTGTAACCTAAATATTTCACTTGTAAATGCTTGTGTTATGAACTGTTTTGTGATTAATTTGTTAAGCAACACTGTATTAATTATACAACATGTTGCCATAAAACAAACAAGAGAAATTGTTCCCATTAGGGAGCTAAAGGAAAACCTTGCTTATGGTAGCTTGGTTAACACACTGTTTCTATTTTCAAGAATGAGCTACCAGTTTTAGAAATGGGCCAGCAACTTATAAAGTGCCATACACAAAGCAAAACATGAAAACTGGGGGCACTCTAGGAGTGAAACAAATTCTGGGAAAATATGAATTTTGGCCAGTGTTGCATGTGTTTCCTGACCCAGTTTATATGAGTTACTGTTCACTCAGTAAACTTTCAGAGAATTTCAGATCATTTTTTTTTTCTTCCACCGTGAGGAACCTGAAGATTTTTATCTTTTTAGTATATATATGGTGCATATGTGAAATATATTTTATATGTTTTAATATGTACCTTTCAATGAAAGCTATCTTTAAGCATATTTGTTCTACAATATTCCTTTCTTCCAAGGAAACAAGGAGGTCTCGGTGAGTTTTCCTATAGCCTTTGGAGTGTAAAGAGCTGTAAAATGTCAAGTGAGAGCCCAGAGGTGGGTAACCTAAAAACACATTCCTTCCTCAAGAACTTTTTGCAGAAACTGTCTTGCTTTTAATTTATCTATGTGTTTCTTAATTACTTGACCTAGAACCATGTGAGGTCACCTTACAACATTTACTTTAGGGCCCGGGTAACGTGTCTGCAGAAGATGCTCTCTAAGTAGTGTATTACAGTTCTGCTAGCAAAGCACCCTTCCTTTGGGGCTGTGTTCAAAAGATCGTGCTTCAAACATGGTGGTGAAATTAGTTATACTGATATAGCCTAAAAATAGGCACTCATACAATCTAATAATATGAACTCATTTATCACATTTAGTGAACTTTAAAAGATTTGTTTTGTTTGGACACCTACCTGTAGACCTATTTCATCCGAAAACTGGAGTTGAAATTTTCATAGGCTGCAATGCCTCTTGATTATTTTTTTATTATTATTTTATATTTTTCTTCTCATAACAGAAATGATGTGGCCATAGTCTATTTTGGGTTTCATTTTGATCTTTATTTATTTTTTCACTCCCTTTTTACATAATATTTGAGAGTTTTTCCAAAATGCAGCAGGAAATACAAAGGCTTACAAAATTAAAAACAATCAAAGAAAACTTTATGCCACTGCAAGTCTCTACTGCTTGCCCAGGACATAGTAAGAACAGGTTTCTTTGCTTTGTAAGCACGTAGCCTACCCCTCTGGCTGCTGCTTACCTTGTTGCTCTGCCTTTTTATATCAACAATCATGTGCAGATTTTAAGGGAAGTTGAGATGTTACCATATATTAGAAGACACTAAACAGACAACTGGCAGGTTCTCACCGCCAGTTTCATGAAATTTATTATCTTTTTTCTTACTGGATTTTCCTGCATGGTCTCATAGTTTGTCTTCTAAAACAGCTTTATTTTCTGGTAGTGAGCACCCCAGGTGTGCCTTTGCATCAATTATGACATAAAATAGTACAAAATTTTTACCATCATCAAGTTTATTTTAATTCCTATCACTGAACTATATCATTTAAATGACTTTAGAGAATATTCAGAACTGAAAGAGAATAAAAGCCATACTAAATGCATCAGGAATATGTCCTTTCTGCCAATGCTCAACCTCTTTAAATTCATAAGAAGATTTATACATATCACAATTTAAAACATGACCCATTTTTTTGCCTGATAGTTTTACCTTTTCTCTCACTTGCTGGGGAAGCTTTTGATAATCCCTTGATGACTCTTGAATTCTTAACAGTTTGTTGTTTTCTTTGTCATGCGCAACTATTTGAATTGCAATAATTGTAATCTTGTGAAGCAGTAGGGGCTGGATGGTATTACAATCAGTGTAGAGCAACAAAGGGTAGCTTTAGGTCTCATTTATTTCCAAAGCTCAGGAAAGAGCTGGTTGGAAATTCTAGCAAAGAAAAAAGTAATTAAAAGATGAACTTGGCTACTCATATCCCCAACAGATACTGGCTGTCAGAACACAGTGGCAAAGTGGACACCCTGCACTTCCACAGTTGCTCCCTTGGATGCAGGGAAAGCATGTATGAAAACATCAGGCTGCATCGAGGCCACAGGGTAAATTCCTTGACAGCTGGTTGAATTGGCTCTGTGGCTCCTCTGCTTTTGTGGGAGGAAATATCGCCGGATGCCAACAGAGAACAAGCTCTGTCACTACTGGATGTATTATTCCTCAGTTGCTTTATTGTTCATGGTAAATCCTGGCTGGTGCTTGGAGCTCTTTTGGGAAGTATTAGATGAAAACTTTGGGAGACCTGTGAATATTGTACAGTCTCCTGATTCACCTGTGTCCGGATTTCCAGGAAATGACAAATAGTGAAATTGCCATTTCTTATTACTTTGATGTCAACACTCCAGATATAAATATCTGTGAATGTCAATACAGATTTTGAATTCTCTATAGGTAGGCTTTATTTTACATTATAACTTAAATCCCAATGAATTTTGTCTCATGCCCAGTTTCAGACTACCTTGTGATCATCTGTGCATGATTTCCACTGTGCCTGCACCCTGAAACAGAAAGACGATAACCCAGCCGTTCTAAGAGGGCAAATCATTACTGAGGCAATCCAATGTCTTGGAACTTTGCAAAACTTCCATCAAAAGGTTGACGTAAGCATGCAACACTTGCTATAGTTACATAGAACAATGTGTTTTGCTAATATGGTTTACTCTTGCCTTTCCCCTTCCTTTTCTTCTATCTCTTCTTTGTGTCCCCTCCTATAATTTTCTTCTTTGGAAAGATATGGAGACGTAGCATGTTCTTCGTTTATCACCAAATACTTCATATTAGTGATCTTTCAGTTATGAACAGATTATATTTTAATCCTAATTCTGAAATAGATCACTGAAATGAAAAGGAAACTTTCAGTGAATTTTGTTATAGGCTTGCTTGTAGGAAAAAAAAAAAAAAAAAAAAAAAAAAAAAAAAAGAAGCAGGTCCACCTTCTAGTTTCAAGAATGATTCTAAACATCTACAAAGTGAGCCTGGAGACCTGAGACCTGGCCAGGCACATGCATGACATCTGCAGATGAGGAACATGCAAGGGAAGCAAGCAGAGCTCTGTTGCTATGACATCAGAGGGCAGCAGGGAGTTGTTTTGTCCAGGTCCTGGGTTTAAGGCAGAATCAACTGCACCTGCATTTTTTTTTTTTTCTAGCAATTTTAACTATATTCACTAAGGCTTAAGCATTTGTAATTACGAAGAGACACACGATAGGTTTCTTTTATAATACTCTGAGTGAATCAGTCCTCTTTCTCCTGTTGTAAATACCAAAGCAAAGTCACCACAGATAGTATTTGGGTTGGATCATTCCATGAACAACTTTTTTACAGTATGTTCGTTTGGGTACTGAAATACAAGAAATGAGAACCGTAAAATAGGCATGTTTGAAGTCAGAATTATTCTCCTGGGAATTTCCTTGTCTTTATGTGTGTGTGTATGTGCATTAATTTGCTGTGAAAGTTCATATATTCCTTACAGAAATGTGAACTTGATATAGATGTTTTCTATACTTCTCATTGTACATTTGTGTTCTCTCTTACTTCCCCACTTGCTCAGATATATACCTTTGGGAATGTTTACTAAGAAGTGAAACACTGTTGTAAACTAAACATCACAATTTTATTCCTTACTACAGGTAAACTTTTGAGAATGTATGAATTCTTATATGTGTTCCCAGAAAGATTGTTTTTTCCAGTTTTTAAGTTTCATAAGTTCTACAAAGTAAATTGACATGTTGCTGTAATTCACCATTTTCATAAGTCTCTATCAACTTATCTTTTTCTGAAAGCCTGCCTGCTATTTTTCTACTGGACATCATGTGATAACAAAAGAGTACTTGCGTGGAAGCAGGGTTTTATAAAGTCATCAGAGCTTGCATCAGTAAAATAATGGTAAGGTCATATTTACTGTATTCTAATTTCTTCAGTTGATCCTTACACTTTCAAAACACACAGTGTAAAGCAAGACATTGCAAGGCTCAGCCAGTTTAAAAATAAATCTTGGGCAATGAACAAAAAATCTTGGCATAATACAGCTGCTGGCATCATCATACTATACAGCAGAGTTCAATTAGCTGTTTCCAGGAAGAAAAATGCCATTGTGTGCAAGAGAATGTACCAGTAGAAGAGCTGCCTGAAAAAAAAATACAACAGCCCCTTTTTCTTTTCTGAAATCAGTAGAGCATCAATTACCAAAGTGAGCTTCATAGACAGAAGTGCACTTTGCCTAAAGGAATATTTCTGTGAAGCATCCTGATTTAACATAGGAGTGTTTAAGCAACTTCTTTAATAACAATAGGAGTTGGACTTCTCCTAAAGGAAATAAAAAATCATCAACAAATTAGTAGTCCTCTTTCTTGTATTCCATCCCACAATTACAATTCGAGGCTTTGTTCAGGTTCTATCTCTTCTAACAGATTTACCAGGCCTCCTGCTGTCAGTGCTCTTTGCAAATGCTGCTGGCCCATTGCTGAGACACCTCTAACGCACAGCCCTTTGAACTGTCTGCTTACACATTTCATCAAAGTGTAACCCACATCTCCCACAGGAGAGGTGTGCAAGTGGGGATCTCCACAGGCTCAGAGAAGAGGACATGTGGGTGACCCCCAATGGTATGGGTAAGGCTGTGGGGAGGACATGCCATTTTGTAAGCATAGGTGTGGGTGTATAATGGTTTTGGGGTTAATTACAGAAATTTGTAGCTGCTTATTAACATTTCCTAAACATTTAATAATATGGTTTACTTGCTGAATTACTGCTATTGAAATTTAAATGCATAGTTTACCAATTGCCAGTAATTATATGTCATTAATAAATAATAAACCCTTCAATATTGATTTGGTAAACTATGCGAACGGAGTATTTCTTTTTCACTGTGACAAACGTCCTCTGTGTCTGTAAAAAAGATATGATGTAGGAGAATACAACAGTACTTTTTAGGGGTTATTTGATCCAGAACTGGGAGAGAAGCCTAAAATCTGGTCTAGCTTACTCAGATAGTAATGGTCTAAGCATTTTGGGAAGTCACAGATGTAAAAATATAAGGATACTGAGCAGGAAAATCTTCTCCAAACTTGAGAATTTAAGTAGGAACAGGGAGTATTATCGTGAATCATATTAGCACAACACTTTTCTACTTTTAGGCACAATTTGTTATACAGCAGGCTTGGAAAGGTCATACAGGTAGACTGAAAACAGTCTCGTTATAACACATGCTGCACTCGGTTCACTTTAACTTGTACAGATCAGCAATCATTTGCCAAAAAACATATGTCAACAGAGTTCCCCTTCTTTTTTCTTTTCCATATTACTGCGTCTGCATCTCATCATCAAAATTCCTAAAAAACGGCAGCAGTAAGTAAAGACTTGTTGCTTGAAACAAACACTTATTTTAAAAATTATGGATGTAAAATATGGTTCTTAATATTATTAATGGAGAGCTGTTTAGCTGGCTAAAAGCTGGTGTCTACTTTAGGTGGAGCTCAGTGGACCTAAGCGGCCTAGTAGCTCCTTTGACTAGATTGTCTAGTCCAGGACCGTGCAAGGAGCTTAGACACCTAGTACATATGTAGACCTGCATTCCATAGGCCTCATGTAGGTTACTGAATTCCCACCCCTTCCTCCCAGTAAGTACTCTCTGGGAAGGACACAGTTTATTCCCACAATTTCATTAATTGCATCGGTAGTGAGCGTTAGGTACTTGAATGTGGTATTCAGCACGCTGAGGTGAGCAGTGCCTACATCGCAAGAACCGTTTGTCTGTCAACATTTATGTTGCACAAAAGAGCTGATCCGTTCTCTCGTCTTTGATCGTTATCTAATTAGGATTTGTTTGTTTGTTTGTTTGTTTCCCAACTGGTCACATGGCCTTTTTTGGGGGGTAAATAAAACAAAATTGACAGGATTGCTTTGCTGATGTTTTCCAAAGCTATTAAAAGGCAAGCAATCGCTAGTCAAACACTACCCAGCAGAAGATCAGAGAGCGTTAGGCATGCCCCTCAGTGACACTGCTACTTCAGAGACTCTGCCAGGCGAGAAGACTGATGAGAATCGGAGCCTCTGTTAATGTGTTTTCCTCTTCATGAAGCTTATTGTAGTTCAGATGTGTCCCAGAAAGTTAGAGACTGCATTTTGGGCCGCCGAATCTTTCTGGGAATGTAGGTCAGCTTAAAGCAGGAGCAGGATCTGTGATCTTCCACGCCAGCTTGCACACAGCAGGAAGCTCAGGATCACAGCAGATAAACAGGGATATCGACAGAGTGTCAGGAGTGACAGAAGGATTGTCAGACGCTGATCTACATGACAGAAAAATATGTCTGATGGCTGACACATGGTGTCTCATGTTTTCTTTTCCGAAAATGGTTGAGATATGATGGATCCTTGCTATGAAGATAAATTCTAAGATTTGTACAGCAATTTGGCACTTTTAAATTATTGTTGGTTTTCATACAATCGGGAGCATTTTGAAATTATGAGAGATGTATTTTTTAAAGACCAAGGAGTGGAAAGTATTCTTATCTGAATGCTGACTTTACCCGCAGGTTTGTCCGACTTGTTTCTTGGTGGGCTCTTGTTATCTCTGATAATCTCTGGAGGTGCAGCAGTATCTACTTTTATTGTGCGTGCTGTCAGATAGCAGCAGCTGAGTACTCCCAGGGGTGACATCCCCAGAAATGCTGCCTAACAATACCATGCTGTCATACCCAAACCTGTCGTTGGTGTGAAGGGAGAGAAAGGGGACGGAAATGGGAAGAAACCTTATCTGTTCAGATTATTAAGACAGGATGGACATCTATTAAGTGGAAATACTGTAAAAAAGATCTGCCCCGTAAGAGTATTTTTACTTGCTAGTTGTCCCATTAAAATATTAGCAGTAAAAAGCGCTAGCTAGGAGGATGTGCAAACGACACTAGCAGCTGATACCTGGAGGACTGCTCTTGGGGAGAGGGATCGTGATTTCCAAACTGCCTCCTCTTGCTTCCTCTCTTTTATGCAGTGATTCCAGAGGCTGAGGAGAAACAGCTTCTGCTCTTCTGAGTCATGGTTTAAGAGTCTTGGGGACTTGAAAAGCATAGCGAGAAGCTCTGACTGCCGGTACTACCTTATCTGCACTGGCAGTTTCTAGTAGCTCTCACCGTTGTGTGCTACTTACACAAAAACTGAGTCAGGGGTGCTAGCAGGAGAGAGGTTCCCTGTTGGGGATGGACTCCTTAAAAACTCCGTGGGGTATCACATCACCTGGGGTGTTTCACTGCCTTAATGGAGCTTGGGCAAATAGAATATGCCATAAAGCGTTCTCGCTCTCCTGGCCTTTTGGAGAGCTGCCAAACATCCGTCCGACTCTGCAGTGATTATTGATACGGACTAAACTTACTAAGGTGTGCTATCCATTTACATGTTAATAACAACAATACACACAGAAGAGGCAAAAAGGAGGTTTGCTGTATCTCACATTCCTGACAGCTTTCCCAAGTGCCATTTTGGTGGCTCAGTAAGTACTTGGTGGTACAGTAAGTACTTGGTAGTACTCAGAAGAATAACCCATTTAAGTCACTAATATCTCTCCACATATGGCTAATAATTGGTCTTTTAAATGAAGTTTGTTTTCCACACACATAAAAATGCTACTGCCACTTCCCAGCAGCATTTTCTGGGTTTTGCATGTTTTATGCGCATCCATAGAGCTGAGCTTTAATGAATATGTGGGCTATTCCTTTCTGATACACAGAAACACTAGGTCAGTGTATGGTGAGTTTTATTTGGATACCTCTTTTACTCTTGGTTTGGGTTTGTAAATTAGAAAAATAAAATATCCATGGTGGTTGTTTTTCTGATCTTGTTGACAGTGAATTGAAAGAGCTGAACTTCCACTGGTCTTTCATTTCATAGTATTCTCTTATTCAAAAGCTGTGTGCCAATGTTGAAAGGATGCTGATATATTCTGGCAGTGGAATGGATACATCTGATTATTAAAACACATTAAATTTCTTCTATATATTTTTTTTCCCAAACTAAATAACTCTTACATATCTTTTTATTATAAATATATATATACCTTGCCATATGACAAGATGCTCCTTTTTCTTCCTTTGGGAGATTTCAGTCTTTAGAACTTCCTAGAGTTTGTTAACCAAATTTTCACACTCTAAATTACTTAGAATAGAATTTCCTGTATTTTCTCAGTGTAAATGTATCCAAGCCCATTTTGACTGTGCAGGCAACATTGTTGAGCCATCCAAATGTTTTAACTAGTTCACATCTGAGAATCCTGCAAGTTCAAAACAACTTCAGAGTTTATGAGAAGGTTGGCAAAAACCAGTCCATCGTTTCAGACAGCCTCCTTGCAAAGTAGCTTAGAGACAATAAAAGAAATTTTTGAGTGCAGAGGGAAATGTCTCTTTTCAACCTGCCTCACACCTAATTATTTTGTAAGACAAAATTAAACTAATAAGAGTTCTGTGAACTAAGGGAATTATTTAAGGTATTCATGTATTAGGCTTCCAGAGTCAGACTGACACAGCATCATGGAAATAGTATTTTTTTTTGATGAATCAGGATAACTTTTGAGTGGAGGTTGGATTGAATCTTACGACTGCTTTCAGGCATCTAAAGGCACCAGAGTCAGTCTTTGTACAGGGACTTCCTCCTCTCTTACATTTAGCAAATCCCAGGGAGGCATCCTGGCTGTTCTAGCTTCTCTTTAAAGTCAGTGCTAGGAGATAGGCACCTCTAGATGGCAGTTCACCACATTAAAGATAAATAAAGATAGGTGCTTAAGATACATTGAAATTATTGTCCTATGAAGGTGTTTCTCCCATTTCACTGTTGAGGAGGGAGCCTGAATGATTTTGATTGAGTTGAACCTTCTCCCCGAAAACTGCTCCACTTGTCTTCTTGCAGTGGAGTGGCTCGTTCAGCTCCAGCCAGAACAAAACCTAGTGCAACTACAAAGCACAGCAATTTCAGGAAGAAGTTTCATTTTACCACTAATTTAAATTTAGGTACTAATGCCATAACATTGTATTCTGGTTTTAATTCACTATTTCCAGTTCTCGCATTTTACACTCTTGGAATACAGCTTTACTGTGTCTTAACACAGGAGTATTAGAGTATATGAATTCTGAGCTGATTAGTAGTTTTAAGAGTTTTACCATGCCCCTTATCTTGGTTATTAACCTTCTTTCCCATGCTACTTGACTGGCAGATTTCAAGTTTAACATTACTGTAAGAATTACCTTCTATTCCAAGGTAAACCTTTATTAGCTTTATTATAATAAATATTGCACTTTGTCCATATTTCTTTCAGTATTCTTATATTAAAAAAAAAAGATAAAAATTAAATACCTTTTTTTCTTTTAGATTTTGAAATACGTTGTTGTTAAAAGCCATTGAGTATCAGTAAATTAGGGCTTCATGGTCAAAACAGCTGTTGTTCTAATTATACAGTTTGGAAACTTTAAATCTCTTCTGACATAAAAAAAATCCATCACACATGTAGAAGACATAGACAATGAATTATTCAGTCCTTCTTATGAAGATCAATATAAGTGTTTTCTCCACTGTACAACTTGTAGATGTTCCTACTTTAAAATTCCTACAAGTTGTAGCTTTGTTTTTCATTCTTTTCTGAGTGGCCAGCATTTCTTTTTCTTTGAGTGCATTACCAGAGTTAGACCTTTGAACTTGCTTTTAGAGGTATCATATGTTGTTTGTATATTTGGATATTCTGAGAAAAAACAATTTCCAATCTGGTGAATCATGTACCCTGTCTTGCACTTCCAAAGGAAAAACAGAGGGGAAAACAAACAAACAAAAAAAGTAATTTAAACTGCTGAACTCAAACAGATTATTACAGTCCTGCTGTATTTCAGAGGACTAAACTATGCTGCTTTGACTTCTAATGTCATAGATGTAACTTGATTCAATCTTTTATAGAGAAACAGGGTGACACATTCAAGTGCAGGGTAGACCCATTTCTGGGGTGCTTAGGAGCACTAATACATTTTTTTTTACCTGTGCTGTGCTTGTGCATGACAACATTTTATTTCAGATATATACTTACCTAGAGCTTTCTGCTACTCCACCCAAATTGAAATGATTTTGTAGGGCTGTTAGCAAGGAGATGTGATGCAGCTTTGTGATTCACGTCCATTTTGTATAGGAGGGATATATTTCTTAATTAAATATAATCTTGACTGATTGCCAGTATCATTTGAGATACTAATTTTAACAAAAAAAAACCCTATTTGGTTTGGAGCTTGCAGATATTTCCTCTGAGGTTGAACCAGAGGTTATGCTAATTTTTCTCATTGACACTTCATGTGATCAACAGTAGAGAGGTTTCATTGAAGGGTCTTAAATGTCGAGATTAATTTTTTCCTCTTACCTGACAAGGCCTTAATGTATAGGTTCCTGAGGCTGTCTGAGGAGTCACACTGCTAGAAGTTATGGCATGGGACCTATAGGAGACCTACTACCTTCTGAAATGGCAGCTGGAGCCCAAGCAGGGTTTCCTAAAATCCCACTGGACACCTATATTTAGCCACCCAGATTTCTCCCTGTCACGGTGGACTATCTCTTCAGGCTGAAGGGTTTACTCCATAAACCTGGTATGAATTTTGTGATGGGAAAGGAGAGGGAAGAGGGATTGTAACTTGGGAAGCTGCAAGCCTAACTACATATCATAACTTGATTTAAGTGCTTGAATACATGATTCCAACTTGTAGCATGCACAACATTCTTAACTGCAAAGTAAAAGCACAATGAAGAAAGAGTGAACAAAATGTGCATCTGAAGCAAAGGATTAAAAATTTTCCCTATCACTGACTTGAGTGGGACTCTACATATTTTTAGAATTGGGTCTGTATCATTAATCAGGCAGATTCAAACACTTCATGCAGAGAGTTCATGCCCAAGAACGTGAGGGTGGGGACCACCCCATGACAAACACATGGCTGCTCCTGCCTGGCTTCTAAGGACCTTCCTGCTCAGATATGTTACTGTTCTCTTGGCTAGAATCAGGAAATGCCATCTTGTTCCTTGGGATCAAAAAATACACTCCTGAACATTCAAACTGTGTTTAAAGTTGCCACTGTGAAAAACTAAAACCAAAAAAGGCTATTTGCTTACTTACCCGTATGAGTCTTCTCACGTGGAATTATTTTTTGTGTGACTTACTGAAAACCTCACTTTTCCTTAGTAAGCACTTTCCACAAAAAAGTTTCCAGATGATTTGTTATTTCTTTCCTATTCACACCCAGATGTGCATATAGCAGTGATTACTATTACGTTCCTGACTTTCTAGAATACATTACTTAGAAATTATAATCTTGTAGTTTTATTGTCTATTATTCCCAGACCAAATTCTCAGCTGGTGTCAGCCAGTGTAGCTTCATTAATTTCACTGGTGCTATTTGACAGGTTGGACCATTTGAATATGTTCAGTCTGATTTTCTGTACTAGTCATTTAGCTACAAAGTGCTATAGAAGGTAGTTATGCATATTCTAAAACTGAATTAAGGTGCTGATTCAGCAGAACAGTTACAGACATCCTTATGTTTTATCAGACTTTAAGTGTGGCCATCTAGGTAATGCTACTTAGCATTAAGTAGGTGCTTTCGTGTTCTGCAGAGCATGAACTAAATATTAAGAAGCCCATAAACTTTTCTAGGACCCTCCAACTGAACAGTAAATACAAATAGTACATTAAGTACAAGTATTAACATAAACAGGGAAGGCACTGTTAAATATAAAGGTCTGCTTTAAAGATGGGATTGCAAATTTGCTTTGCCATTCTGATCATTCCCTGCTTCTAATGAGGTTCTTGAGTGCTGAGTGAATAGAATAATGTCTAAAACCCAAGGGAATATCTTTGTATCACAGCTTGTGCAAGATCCCAACACAATAGTGAGGTGTGTTATGCATCCTCTGGAAATGAAATAATCCAAAACGTGATATAGAAAAGGTCGATGGTCCTATAACAATATCCTTAACAGTGAAGTTGATAAATCATTATCAGTGTCTTGTTCAATATTTGTACTGATCTAATAAGCTTAGAAGATACAACTTCGGAGAGGAACAGTCCAAAGTCCAACTAAAGTGAACGGGGGGTATGTGCCAGAGTCTGAATGGAACATACAAGACCCTGCAGTAACACCAAGCAGAAAATACCAGCTGGATAACAAGTTCTTCAAGATCTCCTCTTTGTCCCCTGTGTTCTCAAACTTTTTATTCAATACCCTGGACTCCAATAAACTACAAAACTTACAAAGGGAAGAAAAAAATGCATTTATTTAAAAATGTCCCACGCAAACAAGTAAGTAGCATTTCTGATGAACTTTGGAGAATATTTTTTAATACCTTTGGTCACTGTAAGCATTTTGGTCGCAGATTACTCCAGCAGAAGTTTAATGAGACCAAACAATGGTTTGATTGTAGATATAGTAAAACATTTTCTTCAAAGCTGAGAAATCTGGAGTTGTGAGATAAGGATTAAGCTCAGTTTCAACTAGCACTTCCGGTTCTTAATTATATAACTTATAGTAGAGTGTTATTAATTCAAGTTTTACTACCCACATTGACAAGCATTGCTTTGTCTTTAGCAGATGCTGTTTATTTTTATCGTTGCTCAGTAAAGTTTAAAAGATTTTTAAATCTTCAAAAGAGAGAGCTCTTGCATGAAGCCGTAGTCAGCTGCTGCCCAGGAATAGGAAATCAGGTTTAAAAGGACCAGTGATATGGAAGGTGTGACACTTTTCATATTACTGATGCATGAACTATATCCCAAGCACTTCCCATTTTCCAATCTTTGTTACCATTTGTGAAAACACTTACAGATTAGCTACTGTCATATTTATTAAAATTTATCTTGTTTGTTTTCTTTTGCTCAGAAATAATTTTATTACTCAGACATACCTTTGCAGATATGACTAAAATAATCTCACCAGTCATCTATATTAATGTATTTGTTTGTTAAGGTGCTTTTCCAGAGCAGGAATAGAAAGAAACCAGTGAGCACACTGTACATCATCTATATGTTAAATTACAGACGGTATTTTTCATGCAAAACAGGCACAAATAACTGCAGAATTTGTAATGACACAATCAGCTGTGTTCTGAGATGAAAAATTCAGATCAAAAATCTACCACTTTCAGCCTTGAGATCAGACTCTAAAAGTTGAAGATAAAAATCCTAGACAAACTGGATTTAAGTTAGATAAACACCTAATAAGTTAACAAAATTCCCACTTTGGAAAAAAAAAAAAAACAAAACCAAAAGAAAACAAAAACAAAACCCCCAAACCAACAAAAAAAAAATACCAAAATTATTTTTACAAAAGCATTTGTCAGAACTTTGCATCTTTTTTGCCTATGAAGAAGACTTCACAAAGTATCACAAAAGAGAAAAAGAACCTACTTTTCACCATAGGAAAGACACATTCTATCAAGTTCTGTGACAGAAACTATTCCCAGTGAAATTGTTTTACATTCCATGTCTGCAAAAGTAAAATGTTCACCTTTTGGAAATGTTATTTTCTCCATGCTTTACTTTTGTCTCACTACAATGCAGTGTGAAATAAACTGACATGTCTTTTTGCATTTTTTTTTTTATACAAGATGGCTCAATCTATTTAGCCATAAGAATATATTTCTCCGTATATCTCCATAGAGAAATGCTCATGTTTCATGTGTGGAATAGATCAGTACCTCCAACCTCTAACTGTCTATAGATAATAAAATCAAGTAATCAAAATAAGTATGTGACAATGTCTTCTGAAGCAGTCTCCAGTGATAGAGAATGGAAGGAACTAAGGCAAATATTATTGTTCTCTTAAATTAAATTTATTATAGTTGACTATTTTTCTTCAGGACTAAAATTAAAAAAAAAAATATAAATATATGCATAAGATCACCTGCAAAAGGGCTTCGTTCTGTGATCAAGTCAGTTAAAGAAGCAGAAAACAATCTGAAGTCAGGTGCCTAAATACTAAATATATGAGAGGGAACCAGCTGAATTGTGCAACATATCAGACAAATGCTAATGGTCCAGAAGTGGAGAAAACTGGCTGGGAGTTGGAAAATTTGGAAAAGGTAACTGGCTTATGCACTGCTGAGGTCAGAAAAATAGTTATTTGTGAAAAATTTAAATTCATAAACTTCCAAGAAAAGATTCTAGAACTGGAGATGAGTTTGCAACAAGAAAATGTTTACATGATGAGGTGTCCTTTGTGGGTTGGACACAGTTCTTGCAGGCTAATGTAAGTAAACTCAGGGGTTTTAAGATGTTTTGCTGTAGAAAATTAACTGAAAATTATCTGAATGAAATATCTGAATATTAAGATACTAAATTAAGATGTGCCAAGACAATATTAATACTGCATAGCTAAAAAGAAAATATCTTGTTGTGAACACATCATAATAACAATCTCACAGGGACCCTTACAATTTTCCAGTATTCCAACAAAGCATGAAGAGGAAACAGCCGGAGGATAGAGGAAAGAAAACTTCACTGACAGCTTGGTATATTGAGCTACATCACAGTAGAATGTGAAAGTGAAGATACTGAAAACAGTTTGAAAGCAGTGATCAATAACTGCCCTGTACAAAACTTTGTGTCATCAACAAATCATAGTATGGCTATGTATAATACAGAACAATCTGTTCCCAAATAAATTACATAAAATCTTCTTCCTTGTACATCTTATTGGCATCTGAATCACTGTGTAAAATAAAAAAGACAATGTATATGTATGTAAATATAAAAGTCAGCATTAATTTTTCCAAGAGTTTCTGTTAGTTCCTATGATTTGCAGGAACACAGCAACAAATAATTTAAACCACCTTTCATTTCACAGAGAAATTTAGCATGAAGATACAGGACAGGACAATCAAAAAGTTTCAGAAAAATTCTTGTAATAGGTCCAATATCAATCACAGAGAGTTAATAGTGTGTTTCTACTTCAGTGAGTAGGGCAGTATTTTGATGTACAGGTATGGCAATGAGATTTTTTCATCATTTCCTTATCTCTAAAACTTTGCCAGTTTTTGCTGCAAAAACTCCTCTTTAATGTTTCTTCACATAAAAGTTGAAAGATTTATCATTAACTTAGACCATATTAGATTCATATCATCAGAAGAAAAAAGTAATTCTCAGAAAGCTCTTCTCAAAATATTTCACTAAGAAATAGGGTCAAGGAGGCAGGCTGGTAAACGAAAAGGCTGCATCGCATACACAACTGGTTGCACCAATTTTAGCAGTTTATTTGAAAGCTATGTAAGTCTGTGATCAGGTTTCACTAATGGAGATACATTTTCTTCTGATTTTTCCCACAAAATCAGAATAGCCTTCTTTTGAAAATGTCTTGTAATGAAGAGCAAGATATGTGTATGAGAGGAAGATAAGTAGAGGATGGAAAAGCCTAACCTACACATAACATACAGAAATAATAGCATCAAAAGTGTTCAGGAGCTCATCTTAGATGATAACCTATCTCCCAGGAAATGTTCTGTGATTCTTGAAATGCAACTTTTGGGTTTATTATGCAAACAACATAGAATGAGAAAATTCTTATCCTGAGAATGAGAACTGAGTAGATTGCAGATGTTTTGTCATACGGAGATGTTTCTATTTTTGATTTCTGTATGAAAAGATTTTTTTGGCTAAAGTATCCCCTATATTCAAGGGTTGAACAGACATAAAGCATACGACCAATCTATGCACAAGAAAACTCATTTACTCTGTAGTTTGGCATGACCTCATTTAAAATGTCTTATGTTAGTAGCAGATCATATTCAATTAAGTACTTACACTACTGCATTTTTTTGTCCTGTGATTTTTGATGATACAGTATTTGATCTTTTTACCACTTCAGACAAGAAGAAAAGGCCTCTACGTCAATACAAGCGCTGTGTCAATGTCCTGCAAGGCTGGCCTAAAGGGACCATCATAAAAAGCTTACTTGAGTAGCTTCAGGCACAAGACTTAGGGTGTCGTGTTTTGGTTGGAGCAAAATCTCAATTTGATTTTGTTTACTTAATTACAAAGCCAAAACTGGATCTGATTTTGGTTTTAGATGGATAGAATCGAACCTCTTTTGATTCTGAGTCGTACATTTCTTCCAATAAACTTCACAGATGAGTTAAATCTATATTATTTTAATAGAGAGACATCCTGACTTTCTCTTTGACATCTTAGCTGACATCTTTGTTAAAGATACTAACTTTTTCATCAAAGGGTGTGCTCTTCTGCTAAGTTCATGGAATAGTTTATGGAGATAACTTTGAATTACTGTCAGGGTTTGAGCCCAGAGGGCATCTGAACACCATGCAGCCCTTCACTCACCCCTCCATGGGTGCCAGCTGGGGCAGCCCTACGGTCTCATCATGGAATACAGGAGGGGCTCTGCTCTGGTGCACCTCCCCTCTTCCTCCTCCATCCTTCCACCCACCTCAGTGTTTGTATAGGTGTCCTCCTCCCCCGTTACCAAAAACCCCACTGCAGAAACCCAGCACAATTACACAAGTGGTGAAAATGTTCTTGATTGTAGTGTAAACATGTAAGCCATTTTTCATCACCTTGACAAAAAGCCAGACAATCCCTGTATTCCAGGTAATTCTTCTCCAGGTGTTTACAAAACTTACGCCATTTTCAGTTTAATTTCTTCCTCTCCAGTAAGTCAGGTGAAACCTTTTGTTGTCAGCCTCTGTCAGGAGTAATTGCAGAACTGACAGATCTTTAAGCTTCTTTCAAAATGCTGCATATGCAAGAAACTACATGAAATGTTGTTTCTTATGTGTTGCAGCTACATCTCCTCCTCAATAATTTCATTTCTAGGATTAAGAAAGGAAGAACAAACCTGGTAACTTTTCAATGAGGAGTCTGAGAGTATCAGAGAAGAGAAATATGAAGTGTCTTGGGTATGGGATGACCTCATCAGACTGAAAATAAGAACCTACCACTTGAAGTGTAGTGCAGCTTTACTGCTGATCGGATGTCAGTCACCAGCAGAACAGCATATCCTTGACTAAATCACAATCCCTTTAACAGTCTATTATTTCATTCCTTGGTGAACTTCAAAGGGAATGGTTCACAGATGAGTCAGTGAAGGACGTCATTTGACAGCCTAGTTTGGTTTTTGCAAATTAGTGTTTCGATTTAGTTTTCTTATATGCTAATTATTACTTATATCTAACATCCTCTCTTGAAATAGAAATTTCTCTGACAATCATAGCCTAAAGTCCCTTCAATGATACTACGTGAACACACACACAAAAGAATAAAATAAAAATAATGTGTCAAGAGGCTAAAACGGACTATGCACAATATTCTCTCTGCTTTGTATTTGCACATGCATAACCCACATCTCCGGTTATTGACAATCCCTTAAAAAACAGCAGTCACTGAAGTAAAGCAATGGATAGCCTGCCTTGACACATAATTTATAGACCCAGAATTTGAGGGGGATGTTAGGTTGGAGAGTTGGCTGTGAGGACCAAAAAATGGAAAAATGTTGGAAGCAAGGGGACTCCAGAGTAAGGTAAATTTTCTCTTGTGTTACCTGTATCTATACTGCTCAGTTACATTTCTCTCTACATATACATTCATTCTTCATATGTAAATGATATACACAATATAAAAAACCCCACAATATACTATACATATATATGCAATATGTATATGTTTTATGTATATAATATGCATTTACAAATAATGAAAGTGTTAAATATATAGAAATATATTTGTCATGCAGCTATACCTGCAAAGCAGTCCTAATTTGACATCTCTTTGTCAAGTGTTCACTTCATGAATTCACATTTGGTTTAAGAAAAAACGTCCAATATAAAAAATCTTTCCATTATATTTCACCACACAAGTGTGCTAGGTAGGCATTTTATCTGTTTTTTATAGGATTTTAAATAAATAAAAATAAATTTTCCAATTTTACTTCTTAAGATAATTAGAGTTGTCCAGAGTGAGCTCATCTAAGCAATCATTCCAAACATCCCTGTTCAGCAATTTTTGCGGTTACATTTTTAAACTGGTTGCCATATTCACTTACTGCTGGCTTTATAAAACCATTTAGATCTTTACCCCCGGATGATCAAGAGAATTTCACCAATTCCCCACTTAATTTATTCATGGATAACTTAGGATTCTTTGAGTCACTATTAATTTTTAGTATTTCTCCCACTTTGTTCTCATGTTATATATTTGCAGAATGAAATGTTGTGTGTACTGAATTGATACAAATGTTGTAGCAGCCAAGGCTCATAAGGAGCATAAAATCTTTGGCTACAGAAAATGGACAAGCCCAGAATCTCTTTATTGGGTCATGCCCAAGTGCATGCTAAAATATTGGCAGCAGTTAACAAGACATGAAATATTAAAACCATATTAAAATAAAAAGGTTCTGATGACTTTTTCAAGGAAATGTTTTTTCTGATTGTTTCAGCTAAGATTTCTAAAAATCTGTTATAAACCCCATTCATTGAAAATGAATTAAGACATTTTTTCCCAATCCTGATCTATAACTATTACTTCTTTAGCTTTATACAGTATACAAAGTACTAGTTGATAGATTTTTGGAAGTGTTAACCCTTCTAAGCTTAGAATATAATAATTTTGTTGTGTTCCTTCTCAGATTTTCAAACTAAGATAAACTTGTCCAGACCACATACAGTCTGAGAAAAATCTAAAAACCGATCTGACATTGCAAAGAGGAGTAACAGCTCTGCTTTCCTTTGCCAATAGAATCTCTTACTCTTTAACACATTAATATCTCTGAAACAAGCCCCTGACCAGGGATTTCGACATTTTCATCTCAAAAACTTTGTCTTTATGAATTGGAATAGACTGGGGTGTGAGGTGTGTGGGGATGTGTTTCAAAGAAATTCACTGAAATAATTTTTCCACCATATTACAGATTTCTCTTTAGAAGTATTGCTTTTGTGCTTAATGGGTATTACAGGTTTGTTGGACCACAGAATGGAAGATGATAATTTCTGAGATTCCCCAGCACCACATCCCAGAGGATAAAGCCAAAGTTCATCCTCTAGGGGTGAACAGAGATATGATGCAGCTGAACCACAGTTTTCAAGATTTGTACCTATTTGTATTTATAGAGATACTTCTCTATACGATATTTCAGATGTCAATAAAAGATACTGCTGTTTTTAAAATAATATATTTTTTTTAATTATTATTTTCAGGCATTTTCTATGTTGACAACAGCAACACGACAGCCACAAGATGTAAAGCAATTTGGCATGAGGCGAAGGGGGAATATCATTAAGTCAAAAAACAGATTTTGTGTCAAAGAGTTCTCATTAATACTTTCGGCCAATCTAGGTGGTAGAATGACAAAACCAGATTTTTTCCCTGTTTGGAATCTCTGTTCTTGACTAAAACTCTCTAACAAGATGAGCTGTGTTTCTGTTCTGCTGTGTACTTAATCCTGAGCCAAAACTAAGAGCAAAGCCCTCAACTGATATTGTGGAAAAATGGGAATGTGTCCTCAACACAACTTTTCATGACAATCAATAAACTTGTGTTACAAAAGCATACAAACTCTTTTGATATCAGCATGTCCTTTTGAAGGCCCATAAAGCTGGTTCACAAAGATTTACAACTACAGTGTCGGAATAGGAAAACAAAAAAATTATTTGTTATTACTTGTCAAGGAAATACAGAGTTTAACTTGTCATTATTCATAGAACTCATTACATACTGTAAATGGATTAACATTTATACAACTCCAGTTGTATTTGTAAATCCTCAGTTATATAAATTTTAAGCAATTTTATTATGCATTATGCAGAAGTAACAGCTTATACAAACTCAGAAATCCTTAAGAAGGCACCTGGACATATGACATAAAATGAGTGAGCATAGAACATCAGAAGAGGTAGAGGCTGAGAGCCCTTCTCGCATTTGTAAGACGTCATTGATGTGCAGTATCTGCAACCCAGAAGACTCAGCATCTAATTACAGTCAGGCACATAACCTTTAAAAGATTGCTGACCCTAGTTTTTAATTATTCCATCATGTTTCTAGGAGTGAGAAAGAACACAGTGTAACTTAGCTGACCTAGCATCGTGAATTGTGAATTGTTGGATTCAACAGTTTGCAAACAATTTATGGTCTGAATATTGTGAATAAAGATATTAAATAAGACCATCAGGACTGGATTATGAATAGTCTGACACTTAAAAAAAGAGAGGCTTTCTGAGCAATGATGTTTGCAAAAAATAAATCAGTAAGTGACAATATATTTGTTTCTGAATAGTAAAAAAATTCCATGAAAGGATGCTTAAAAAGTGAAATATCTGACCTGGAATGCTGATCAATGCATATCTGAGGTAGGCATGATTTCAGAATAAGACTAATTTAAAAGATTTTTCTAGTTCAAGCTAATACTGTGTGTAAGATATATATAAGAGCTAGGGCCAAAAATACAATTTGGTCTTTCTTTGATAATTTTGCAGTGTCTTACTTAAGATTCAAAGACTAATCTCCTTTCACCAGAACAATGACTACCCCACCCCTCTATTGTTCCTTTTTCTTTTTCTCTTTTTTCCCTCCATTTTAGTTACCTAATATTAAGTGGTTTATTCTGACTCTTTTCTTCCCCTGTCACTCTCCTCCACCTAAATATGTATATATATGAACAACACATGTTGGACTTTACTATGCATTACCAGCCTAGTCTATAATCCAAGCACTGCTTACTCATGTTCCCTTTCCAGGCTCTTACAAAGTTCCCTTCTTATATCGGTGCAAGCTTCCCAGTCAATTGATGAACAATCAAACTGACAGGGTGGAAGAGCAAATGCCCAGTAGTTTTTTCGCCTAGACACTGCTACAAGTTATTTTAACTGATAATTTCCCTTCAGCCTTTACTTCTTGCACAATTAATGATTTTACGTCTTAAAATATTAAAATCTCCCACCAGCCCTGTGCATTTTAAATGCCCGTGCCATATTCTGATATCGTATAAGGACAAAGGATAAACTAAGAATACGACATTCCTAAATGATAGTTGTCTTCACATTCTAATTCAGCTTGCTCAGATTGTATTGTTCTAATGTCTTTTTTTTTTTCAGAGCTTAGAGGAAGAAATGCATTTACTGAGCTTCAGAAAAGTGGGCCAGATCTGTCCTTCTGTATGTAAAGACATTTAGGCCAAGAGTTTTTCTGACCTGATGTAGTTTGGTCTTCTTCATGGAACTTTGCAATAGCCTTATCTAGAAAACGTCATTCTGAGCTTAATTAGTTCTGGCATGGTGATTACATCAACAGACAACATGGCTCTGTACAAGCTGTGCAAGACACTGCTTTGTAGTGCAAGCTCCCACGGAGTTCATAAACTGCTTCTTAGTATTATCTGGCAAACAGAAGGACAAAACCACTGTTAGCTGATATCTTTTTTTAGTCTCATTAACGTAGCAGGAACTTTCAATGTAAACTGATGGCATTATTGCTACCTCATCAGACAGTTGGCCTAGCTGTAAAGATGAAGCTGTGGCAGAAGTGCAGCATGGATATATCAGCCTTGAACATTGCTGAATCTATTCTCTTGGCCGCGCATCAATCCTGAACATGAGATGCAGACCCAGAAGGAAAATGTCTAAGATGCACGAAATAGGAAATGAGCCACAGAACATGGAATTTGTCTAAAACATGTTATCACATCTTACACCCATTACGCAGCAGTAAGTAAAAATATATCTACTTGTCAGCAAAAGCATCTAAAATGTGGTGAGCCACACTTTCTGCAAGAGATCTGTTCTTGTTTTCCTGTTTTTTCTCTATGGCTCATTTATTCTTGGTGTAAGTCTACATATATTGCTTGTATCAAGCATGATTAGAGATGCAAGAGTAGGCCTGAACAATTTTTTTTTTTTTTTCATAGAAATAAAGTTAAAGTGTGCTCCTATAAAAGGATTCCCATAAAAGTACAGAGTTAGCATTAGTTGTATTATTAGGATTTCTTCCATCCTGAACTCTCAGAGCGTCTAAATATCCCCCAGATTCACAGTGAAAAAAAAAACAGGGAATAGGGAAAGAAGTAGAGAGTAGGAAAAATAAGAAAGAAAGTATGCAGCATGCCATTTTGTTCTTTTGAGAAGACAGTGTTTAAGTCTCTCCCTTCAAAATCATATTTGTGTATTTATCCTGCTTACTCATTCTGTTCCACAATACAGCTCATGGGCACAATCATAGCAGTAGACTAAAATCACTGCTACAGCTTATTCTCACACATTCCTGATGTGAGAGTTGCAGAAATCTTAACTTTGTTTATAGCTCCACTTGAAGGAATGGCTGGGAGAAATTGTATCTCTACAAAGAATTTAGGATGATCAAATTCTAATCAGTTAATTTATCTTTCTGTTGGGTTTTCTGTATGCTGCACTCACAGGTCTGATATAGTTCTAAATATACCTTGGGAAGTTGTTCCTTCTGCTACTTTGATGTTACCTGTTCTTAATTTTCCTTCTTGCTATGTACTCAGTTTTTTAAGTTACTATATACATTATTATATTATTTCTTTGCCTCGTTTGTGTTGAAATTCTATGAGCAATCTAAGAAGAAATACTGTAGGTTGAGGTATTCATTGACCCATCACATTTTCAATGAAATGTTAAAGTTTAAGACTGCCCTGTTCCACTTGGTGCTTTTTTTCCCTCAAGTAATAGCTGACCCTTCATAGCAAAGAAGGATGAAACTTACTTTCACCTGCAGAAGGAAAAACAAAAAAATCCTACCAAACACTTTTAAATAAATGTGTAGTTAGCCAGTAATGTCTTTCTTGTTCTACCACACATCATCCCACCTTATTGGTAGAAAATATGTGAAAAAGAGCTCTACAGTATCTCTCAGGGAGGTAATGAAATGTTTTCCAGAGACCTTGATGAAATAAGGAAAATCATGAAGATTTGTTGAAGACTCTGTTACCACAGTGAACACAGGTAAAAGAATGGGGATGGGTAACTAAACCAGGGCTCACACAGATTCTGAGGCAAGAACCAAAACTCTAATCTCTCCAATCCCTTGATGTGGATCTAATCTCCACAGGTAAGGAGTTTATAATCCCCAAGGGGTCTAATAGTGTGCTCCACCCTGTCGCCATGTGCGAGCAGCCTTGAACTCAGAAGAATAGCTAACTGAAGCTGGGTTGCTGCCTAAGCTCTGTCAGGACACTCTAGAAATGCCACAGAGTTGTTTAATGGGACCAAAAGAGAGATGCTTTCAGCATGATCCCACACACATGATTTGGTGGTGAATGCTCTGTGGCTCTTAACACTTGTACGTTTAACTAGTGTGATGCAGTAATATTGTTTTTTTCTATTGCATTTGATCAGCTGAGTCTTTTATTGCCTGGAGAAATATAGACTGAGGTACCTAAATATATTATAAAAAATAAAATTATTTAATGCAATACAATTGTTACTGTTTATCTTACATATGTATGCCTTATGTGTATATACATGATGTATTATCAGCACTGCCCCTTTTTGACTTGGAAAGTAAGTTTTATATAAGCAAAGAAATCCTGAAAAGCTTATACACCTTACTGTTGAAGAGAAACATGAATGTGATAAAAGACAAGTAGGATAAAAGTAATTGAATAATAGTATGTTAATGGGGAACTCAATCCACAAAAGACAGCTTGAAATATTTGCAGTATTGTTGACACATTTCATAGGCATTTAAAATTGAACTAAAAGATTAAAAATGGCTAATGATTTTTTTTTACCCAAATTTATTTTCAAGAAAAATAGCTTTCATTTATAGACCAGCTCTAAGAGAAAACCTTGTAGGTTCTGAATCAAATGATCTTTTCTTTCTTTCTTCCTTATATAAATAACTAAATAATTCAGCCAGCTTTATGTCAGAGGGACTTAATAAAAATATGCCAATATTGATATAAAATCTTCCTTACTGTATTCTAAAGGAAGTTCCACAATACTTTCAACCTGATATGTGATTTCATATTGAAATACAACAAAAGTATTCCTCAATAAAGGCAGGCTCTCAGGAATCTGTTCTGTGGCTGTTAGCAATACAATCCTCTTCACATTCCTTTCACTGACAAATGATGGGAGGCATATATGATCTCAACTCTCTCAAGGTAAAGGATTCATAGGTGAAATTACAGACATTTATTAAATAATAGTAATAAATTCAACACAGTTGCATCCATAAATGTGTCATCTGCTAAATTCCCTGTAAGAAGGCAGATGAAATAAATGTTATGAAAATATTTTGTGGTATTTCAGTCCTGCAATATGAAAATAATTAAATACAAAATAAAAGGATTTTGGGGCTTGACTAAGATGTTTCATCTGTAAAGTTGAAACAGTGCATGAAATGCAATCAGACTGGAAACTCCTGGAGGGTTTGGTCTGTATGTGCAATACCAGCATGAGCAGAAGCACTTATAAAGTTGTTCTCTTATATTTCAAATATGAGGTACCTACAAATCCTGATTGTCATTCTGAATTTTATCATGAGTGAAAATTTCTTGCTATGAATTGATTCTTTCCTCCCCTCTGTCAGGGCTTGTGTCATGAATGCTTCTTGCAGACAGAGGTGGGTTGCAATAGCCTCCTAAATCCTTGCACCTACATAGTTTCCATGGCAGGATTGGGCTCTATGTTTTTTCTCATTTTTCAGCTACTATTTTAAGAGTTCATATGACTGTCATCCAGCTTCCCAAAAATCTGTCAAAGCTCAAAGGCAGAAGAGTAGTTTAATGGCAGATAGCTACAAATTGTTATTGCAGTAAAGTGTAAGTTTCAGTCTGATAAAATGGCTGTTTTCTTCTCTTTTTTATAGTAGAAGTGAGAGAATTAGCTTATATACCTGATCATCATAAAGGCAATTGTGCCCCAATGTGATGATTAGGATCAAAGGTTTACGTCTAGAAGATCAATAAATAGCATGACTTTGCATCCCTGACATTGAAACACTTTAATTATTTATAAGAAGCTTCACGAACAGTTACTGGAATAGTAACAAATCTACAGGATTTGGGCAGTCAGGTACCAAATCATCAAGTCTTTAACCAGCTAGTGTGCTTGCTCTCTATTAATATTTGAATAAAATGTTTATTAAGTGACTTTTAATAACACGTGAATTAATAAAACCGTACTTCTTTCATTGAAATGTTACCAAAATATAAAAGAATATTAGGCTTGCTACAAATAATTGAATTCTTTCTCATTTTGTCTATTAACTGGATAGGAGATGGTAGAAAGAGGCAGGGAACTTCCTCATTTCTTCACTCTCATTTATCTGTTGATAATATTGGGATAACAGAATTAAATATATACTAAATCTTAGCTTCTGTTGCAAGATCTTCTGAATATTTATAAAGTGGAATTTGAAGGGTTTTTTTCATGAAAATAGCAGCAAGTTGGATTTCTTGCTGTAATACTTCTTTGAAATATAATGGTATGGTTTTCTTACTTTCTTATTGTTCTCTGGCACACTATTCCAGGTTTTTCAGCAGATCACGGTGAATTGTATTACCCTTCCCTAGGTTGCAAAAAGACATGTCAAAATCTATTTCTAGAAAACCTGTCTCTACATTTTGAGTCTTCTCCATGGTGACTGCCTTCCTCATGCAGTCTCCAACAGAAGATACCCGTTAAGGAATCTCCGAAGCAGAGCAAGCACTCCATATCAATGGGCACGAGTCCACACGCTGATTTCAGCCCACGAAGTGGAAGGTAACAAGATCATAAATTAATGCAAACAGGCCTTGAGAGTTAAGAGCTCTGGGGAGTAGCTCCCTGCACTGTCTAGGAGTATTATTGCAGTATCAAAAAGTGTTGGAGTAGGGACAGAAAAAAGTGTAATATACACAAACAAATCTGCAGAATAAAATAAGTAAAAATTGAAACCAGATAGCCAATAAAATTTATTTATTTTAAAACCTAGATAATGAAGTCAGTAACCACAATAAATATGAATTATTACAATTATGATTAACTAAACCATTTAGACTAATCTAAAATATGGTTTCTGTTTAAAAACATATTGGTCGTTGACAATAAAAAAAAAAAAAAATAGAATAAATTTTTAATGTCAGTGAGCAAGAAGGGAATCTCAGCCTAATAAGGGAAATGCATGAAGTGGGCATACTAAATGACAGAAATCTAATATGTGCTGTACTTTTTCCATTGATCTTTTATGTAAGGATCTTGAGTTTGGTGGTACACTTCAGCATTGGAAGGCATGGGTATGAAGTCACCAACGGGAAATACCAACAAGAGCGTCATGCCTGGATGTCACTGCTGCGAAATTCTCGGTGAGGCTGAGACTCATGATCTGAAGGCTTTTCCTGAGCCTCAGGCACCCGCGTTTGGGAAGGTTAATTTGTTTTTTCTTTTAAAACAGAGGTTTTGGTAGACCAGTCATCCAGGAAATGTGGGGCCTAACTGGAAATGCTCTGGTCTAGGCTGGGATTATTTCTCAACCGAGAACAAAACGGTGTGAATTAGGCTATCAGTAGAAAATGTGAGTGAGCCTTGCTCTATAATCGTGAGGGTGTTAGTTGAAGGTTCATTTTCCTCTACTTATACTGGCATTACGTTTTGTGTTTAAGACTCATTGGATAAAATACTGAATTCAGTGTCCATTTTGGTATTGAAAAATTTATTTCAGAAGTCCCAGTTACCTGAATAACTAAAAACTGAAAGGAAGAACCTATGGTTTCTTTTAAAGTAGGTGTTGCATTAACTTTGTAATTTGCCTTCTGATATTTATTTTATTAGCATTGACATCTCTTCTGTTTGCTTTTGTCTGAATTTATGGAGTTATGGAGTTTTCCCTTTCGGTGTGCTACACAAGAACACAAGGTAGTAGAGAAGTGAGGAAGAGCGAGGAGACGAGACAAGAGATAGCTGAAAGTCCCTGGAGATTTCCTGTCCTTCCAGAGTACAAGAAAGTATGGTTATGAATGGCAGACAATTTGAAAATATTAATTATTTTACTATTATTAAGCAGATTAGACCTCCTGTTTTCTGGACCAAAATGTATAACCTGGGTGGCACTGCTGATGAAGGTAGCTGCTAGCCCTAACGGTAGCTGTTTCAGGGCCTGGGAAATGTCTGTGGTATGACCTGAGCTCATAGCAAGAAATGATTTATAAAGTACATTGCACTTTTCGCATTATCAACAAATAAGACTTAAAAGAAGACTCTGAATTTGCAGCAGCTCAATACAAGGTCCAGCACAAGCAAGGTCACTCCTAACAAAGTTTACATAAACATATATGCAGGAAAACATTAAATATGGGATTCTGATAAGAAGCGCAAAATTGAAGGGTAATAATTTTTAAGAAATCATCACTCATTGGCCAAAATCTACTTTTTAGTATACTGTTCAAAGTTGATTTTAAGGAAAATTGTTTTGTTTTGTTTTGTTTTGTTTTGTTTTGTTTTTTAAATAGCATTGTACAGGAAGCTAAATAACTGACAGAAATGAAGACATAGCTCATATTTATTTATGTTTGAAATATTTTTTAAAGGAATTTAAAATTTTAGTTGTCACTTTACTGGAAATTTTTGTTTAGTAACACACCTCCATTTTTGTCAGCTCTGCTTTTCATTTGTCTTTACAGCTCATCATTTTACACTGTTGTTAAATAAATAAGGAACAGAAGGAACTCTCTTTAATCAATGACTAATTGTGAATTTTGAAGTTCACAATGAATAGCTGAAATTCATTTGATAAGATACAAAATGGGAAGAAACTTGCAAATAATTTCTGGTCAGGAATACTTTAGAGAGCTTAGTAATCTGCTTTTGAATATTTCATGGACCAAAAAAAAAAAAAAAAAAAAAAATGCAAAATCCAGTGAATAAATTATTCATTTTGAAATATTCACTCATCTGTATTCTGGTAAGAGCTTAAATATAATTTCACCGTGTTGTACCATGATGTGATGACATCTAGTGTTGCAATATTGAAATCATCTTATTCTATCATAACCTGAAAAAGTCCCAGGAATTTGGTGTGTGGAATGAAGACTGCCTTCTGACTGAGTTAATATCTAAGCCTCAGACTCATTGGATGTGTTTTATAGCTCTTCCTGATTTTATAAACTCAAAATTACAATTTAATTCGACTAGAAAACAAAGCCTGATTAAATCTGGAAATGCTTCCTGGTCTGCTTGATTCAATTATCAGAAATATTTTGTATAGAGGAAAGTAAAATGCACCAAGTTTTCAGAAAGGATAAATGCGGCACTAGGGCTTAGCAAACGTATTTTACCATAGTATTATACCAACATTTTGTCTTGGGCAACCAGGAATCATCAAGGCACAGAACATCTATTAAAGGAAAATTGGTTATAAGAGAAGTTACAAACATTTTAAAATCCTTTAAAATGAAGTTTTATCCACATAAATGACAATAGCCATTGAAATCAAAATAAGATATTCCACTGATTTGGCTGGACCCTGTATCATATTTAAAAATGTACTGATTTTGAAAATGTTGAGATTTCATTCCTTGTCAGTAAATGGGCTTTCCTCTTCTCAGTAATGCTTCTTCAGATCTTGATTCTGACTTTTGTACTATATATACTCATGGCAAAATTCCAATATGAAAACTTGAAACTGTTCTGTACTTTGCTGTAAGGATGGTCAGTATAAGGGCCATTTAAAGTGGTCCAGAATATGGATATAGAAATACATAGCCTTTCAGGTAAATACTTGAAAAAAATATTATCAGGTGTATCAGTGAAACTTATTTTTATAAAGGCCCCTAATTCTGTATCAGGGAAATTCCAAAATTTTAAATTATGCATATTGCTCTTTCTTTTGTTGAATAACAACGATTCTGCTGAATTGAAGCTCAATCATGGAAAATTTGACACCAATAGGCAAAGATGAGTGGAAAACAATCTCAGCCTTAAACATTCATATAATTCTTTCGACATGATCAATGGCACTACAGGAGTGCTTACTGCTAAGTGAACACTTAAGCACTTTGCTAAACTGAACTTTATCTAACCATGAAATTAGTACCCACTCACCCAATCAGACAATCAGAAATGTGTAGAAATAAACAAATACTGATACTTAGACAAAATGAATACTATTATTTTATGCAGCCAGTTACCCTTCTATTCAGAAAGAACCAAATGACTTTCAGGCCAATAATTCTATCTGATAACATATTTTCTTTTTCTTAATATATTTTCTTTTTCTTTCAACCAGTTTTAAATTGGGATTATTTTGTAGTAGCTCCGTTCAACCCCTGGACACTTGTGTATGCTTTCAAGGTAGAGATTTTAAAAAACACTAGGTATTGTTTCTAAAAACCTTGAGTCGGGGAGGATGGAAAGACATTAAACAAAAAGTTCAACTTAAAGACATAAAAGAAACCACTGTAATTATAAAGTTTAATCTGAAATAAATTCTTGCTTTTCCAGAGCATAATAACTATCACATAATAAAGCTTGACATGATACACAACACTAGTTGTCATCACTTCCAAGATAACAGAACCTTAGAGCAGAGACTGAGTTCTCCTACAGTTGTGTATGTCACCTTGCATAATACAGACCTAGTGATCCAAGCTCTGTCACCATCACTGTCATCACTACACATCCCTGACAGTGGAGTTCAAAGCTCGGTCCAATTTTCCCACAATGTATTAACTCAGGCTGGAATTTCTTCAAAGGTTTTGAGATGGAAAAAGATATATAGCCCTCTTGCAATAAACTTAGATCTTATGCTTGGAACCATTGAATTCACAAAAGGGTTAATGTGTCCTGAACCCAACCAGGCAATTAATACATTGAGGCACCTCACACTCCTGTAATTCACAGAGCAGAGCGAGGCAGCTACGTGAACAGAAGACCTTTACAATGGGATATGTGATTTCCAGCACACCAAGAGAGGAAAGCCTATGCCAGGCAACAAGGAATGCCACAGGGAAGGATGTTCTGGGTTCTTTCCTCAGACTGAAGTGCTGGCCTGTGGCCCTGGTCACTTTTTAAGGGCTGGAATTGATAGACAGAAATCCTTTTATGTGTTTAGGTATCTGAAAAAAAACAGAGAAAAGGCACATAATATTCATTGCAGCCTAGCGATTAGACAATGAGTGACGAGGTTTCTTGGTCCTCCTTTTCTAACAAGAATCCCCTCTCAGGAGCGCATGCAACGCACCACTGGATTGCATTTACTTTCTATCCCTCCTGCGAAGGGGTGGACGGATTTTGGGGGCCTAGCGAAGAGTAATGACCATTACATATGGGGTCTGATAATGAGCACATTCTCCTGTCTCCTGGACGGCCTAGTCCTGGATTTCAGTTCCTTCTGTCAATGCAAGTTTATGCCAAAGACTTTGTAATTCAAAGTTAAACAATACTCAAAGAAGAGAGCATAGCAGCCATGGCATACAACCCAGCAGGTTTCTCCCTACTACTTGGTTGAGAACATGAGATATGTCTTTGTATCTTCTATTTTGTATGTATGGCAAAATAGTTGGCAAAATTATCTTGGAACATTTTGGACTTCTTTGTGATATAAAAATACGTATTTCTTACATTCATTACATTTTTCCCCGGTGTTATTAAGTCAGCACACAAATCAGAAAATCTCCTACATCAAAACTGATGTTACCTTTGGTTTTCTTTAAAATTTTTTCAGCATCTCATCCTAAAGTCAGCCCTTATGACATATATCAAACCATATATGCAGACAGACCTTACTTGAAAAATTTACCCAGAAATTGTCTTTCAGCTCAAGGCACAAAGGTGACAGTTTCCTTTCTGGATGTGTCTTAAAGGAAAACATTACAATTGTCAAAAACGAAAAGAATGGCCTTTGACAATTTACATGCAATCTTAAAGTTAAGATCTTTGTAATTAGAAAAGTTACTTCCCTAAACACTTAAGATTTGATATTGCTAAGATACCACATACACCAACACCTAAAATTCCATTTATCAATATTTTTGAAATTAAACACTAACACACTTACCTACACACATCATGCAGTGTATTAGGCTTATATTTGTATGACTTCTGTTGTTTGAGATATCAGAACGTCGTGATTACTGTCATACAAAATTAAATAAACCATTAATACTTTTTAATTTATTGTATCCATTTATTCTTATTCTACCTGCTTACTCACAAGCTGATATAGAAATAGCAGCATTCTGCATTGCATGGAGAAGCACAGTAGCATTTGACAGGACTCTCTTATGCTGTGTACACGCAAGGAGCCATGTTAATATTAATGGTTCTACTGCTCAACTTGTCTTTTGGACATATTTTGTATTTTAAGTTGACAGTGATATTTCTTCAATAAAACAAGGATTAATTTTGATTTGTTATTTAATTTTTATTTTAATGTGCTTTATCTCTTGAAAAGCTATTCCAGGCACCTGAGGCCACACAGTCTGGCAATTACTTCACAAGCTCAGTTTGCCAAAAAGTTTAACACTTATTCTCTAGTACCTGCCACCTGCCAGAAATGTTTTGCTATGCAAGTGGTGAAATATTATCTTACTGATTGGTTTAATCCCAGTTCATTTTCACTCTGATTTTTGTCTTGATAACAGTGTATAGAAAATATAAGTTAAAACCTCCAGTGGGTTAATCAGTTTGATACTCCAGACAGTAACATACTGCAAGTTACTTTGTTGTTATTCTGTTATTTCTATTATTTCTATGTTTTTTAGGTCAAACAGATCTTTTAATCTTGAAAAATAAGAATGCAGGAAAACCAGTCATCCATGCCAAAACCGAGTGTGCTTGAACTTGCTCAAATAGCAAGAGATTTTTTTTCATTTAAATTTAAATTTAGGAAAATGTACATACTTCTGGAAATATCTTCCTTAGTGTTTCTATGGCATTAACATTTAGGTGATGAAGATGGGAGAAGAACACTGTAATTTACAAAATTTATTTACATTATACTATTTGTTTCTATCAACAAAGGAAAGTCTCAAAAAGTAAAAGAATAAAAAGTAATGAAGCAGGTGTATGCCCAGCCCACCAGTGCACTCCAAAAAGGGCACAGGTTCATTCTCACAGTCTGAAATAACAAGGAATGAAATGTGAAGCTCTAAAATGTAAGAGTTTGAGAGTAAAAGTGAGAAAAGCTTTTCATGACTCTGGTTTGCAATATTCAAGCTTTCACTGCAAGCTTGCTCGAATTACATCAGGCTTTCCTATAGTAGGAATTACACTTTTGCCATCAAATGGTGGTAAATTACAGGATTCCCAATAGTGCCATAGCAGGGGAATTAAAAAAAAAAAAAAAAAAAGTCAAACTGTTTTTTCCACATGTGGTGTGTTGACCCTGGCCAGCAACTAAGTACCCACCAGTCGTTTGCTCTGTTGCATGATGGGTTGCAGGGGAGAATTAGAAGAGTAAAAGTGAGAAAAATTCATGGGTCAAGATAAAGATACTTTAATACTTGAAGGAAAAAAGGAGGAAAAAAACAAGTGATGTAAAGACAAGCGCTCAACACCTCCCACCAGCAGACTGATGCCCAGCCAGTCTCCGAGCAACAGCTTATTTGGAAGGACTAGACAGAGATAGGATCTGCACTCAGTCTTAAATGAAAAATAAGGTTTCTGTGGAGATGCTGGTAATGGCTTCTGCAGTGAAGCTGAAGAGTTTGAGTCTGATAAGGGACACAAGTGGAGGAATGTAGAGACATGTGACGTGATCATAGCAGAAAATATCTTTTATTGCAGCATTCAGAATGGATCTGACATGATAGCATTTATCAAGGAGGAGAAGGAAGTATGCAAGATGGTTTGAGTTTGGAGGAGATGCATGCTTTAGTTGGAGGTTTAGACAGGAAAGTTTTTAGGCATATTTTATCTGATAGAGACTATAATTTCTAGGCGGAAAGACCTACAGAAGGGTCTGAGTTGGAGGTGTCTAGCAGGCTATGGGTCAGAAAAAATAAGCAGTGGAAATATTATCAAAGGAAGGTGTGGGGAGGGGAACGATGAAAGTATTTTAGCTATCTTCTTGAGTGGCTCTCGGTCTTGGAAGCAAATTAGTCTAGAGTACACATCTGGGAGTCATCCATATTAAGAAAATAATAGTGTTTGGTTTTGTGATGAGGTTACAGAGAAATTAGTCACAGGGGAGGATGAACAGAGAAGCAGGTCAAAGAAGATGCAGGAGAACTGGTTCGGAGATCTGGCTAACAGCCATTAGACTCTGTAATAAGAGCAGTTTTATTTTGTGTAAATGATAAAAGCAGATTTGGGAGGGATGTAGTGTACGACAGAGACACTGTCGGCAATTATGAACAACATGGTGAGTTGACTTAGAGACACAAACAATAAAGAAGAAAGACAAATAGCTGAAGTATTAGCAGATGATGAGATCTGGAAATGTGTTTCAAGTACAAAAGTATTTCACAATAAGCAGCGCATCAGATAAATAATTATTTCTAGTTTTCTCAAACTTAGGCATATTTAAGTTTTTTAATACTCTGGTGAATTCTTCAGGCTGGATATCCTTCATGACCCGTGCTCCCCTGAGTCTTCCAATACTTGTTCATGTTTCTGAGTGCTTTCAGATCTGGTCAGTACCTTTTACAATGAACCTGCACAAGAGGAAAATTTTGGGTATGTGCATTGACCGTATTCATGTATGTAATTTTTTTTTTTTTATTTTATTATTTCACCATGTCTCACAACTCTAATAACTTTCTCTTAATTATGGAAACATTAGCTTCATAGACAGAAAACAGAGTTATTCGGGGAGATGATTTTTGTTTTCACAATGAAATCACAACTTTGTGGAAAATTATTTGTTATTGAAAAATTAATAAACAATGGCCACTTTCATTAGAAATTGAGAATAAAAAAAAAATTTGGTATTTCCCTGCAGTCAGCCAGTGATATGCCTGTTCTCTTACTACTACCTTCTGGAATAGTACAGAAGTGATGAGTTGGGGATTTTCAAAATTTGTAATTACTTTATATTTTTTGTTGTTTGTTTGTTTGTTTGTTCGTTTTTTGTTGTTTTTGTTTTTTAATTCACTCATATTGTTCCTCATAGAACATATCTGGACACCAATTTTTTTGTTAAACATTTAAAATATTAATATGCCATTCGTGTATAGTTTTAGTCATATAAAGACAAGACTGCAGTTTCTAAGACATATAGCTTTGCTGAGTGGTTACAGGAAATGCCTAAACATCAACTCCTCATTCCCATTTCCTATTTTTTCTTTTCACATTTGAGAGTGACTGAGATTCAGAACTGGTTTTGCATGTGGGTTTGTCTATCTACGGTGCCAGTACGTGTGCCTCTGAATGCTGGAGCTGAGTGGAACAACTCTACAGTACATCCTCTCCTGCCATTTCCCACAAAGTTAATGATGCTAGATTAAACTGGGACACTGGTTATCAGTGGTTGGGCTATACCACAGTCCTACTGCAAAAATACAGAGAAGAGGAATAATGACAGCCAATCACGAGAAACCTCAAAACCATTCACAAAAATTAAGTTACCACCCCCAAGAAACAGAATTCACATTGAACCAGTCAGCCCTGCTTCTTACATGTTGTTCTGGGAAAGCAAATAGCAAACATAACATTCGCATTTGTCAGCACATCTTTGGCTCTGTCTTTTGTGGTAACTTCTTTAGATACAGGAACACAGGGCCACAACCATTCATCCTATGAATACAGAGATTTGAGAATATGCTACTGTAACCTTAATCAAAAGCACATGGGCTACGGTACCTGCCACCTTCTTAATAGATATATAACTATAAATTAGACGTGATATGGTTGTTCAGCAAAGACAATGTCAGTCAAGCTTCATGACCCCCACTTCTCTTGGGGCAGGCATTGAAGATGTCAATAAAACTGTGTTTAAATAAGGCCCCTAAGTTAGATAGACGGATGTCATCTTAAAAAAAGCATACATAAAATTAATATATTTTAAAAGAAAAAAAAAAAAAAAAGATCTGAAATTGGCATGAATCTAAAAAAAATGGGTTAGGTCATGTCCAGAGTCATTCTGGCCCTGAAGGGGAAATGACTCAAAACTAGGTGACTAAATAAAATCATAGCTCTGTAGGAAGTACACACCTCCGTTGACCCTAGCCAAAATACTTTCCACAAATGGAGACTGCCTTTCCTCAATCATGTCTTGGTAAGCATATGGTCTAACCATTCATTAGCATGAAATTTTCTGAATATAGCAAATCATAGTAACAAGAGGCTCTCTCAGTTTATCTGCATTAATTATAAGAGGAAGTTGGTAGTGGAGGAAACAAATAAACCCATGTTTCCTAGAACTCATTCAGCAAATAGATTACAGAAACCTTCTTCTTCTAAAATAATGCAGTTTAAATGTAATTTATTTTTACATCTTTCTAACAAATTGCATGCGAGAATCATTTTACAAAATTAAAATACTGGAAGAGATTTAAAAATTATAGCTATAGGAGAGAAATTAACAGGTATTGTTAAAACTTTCAAAAAAAAATGATAACTGGAATATTCTTAAAAAATACACTTAATTGTGATGTTTCCAGAAAGCTGATTAAAACCTAATGATAATAATCACCAGTAACTCCTGATATTGGGATAGTCATACTCTTAAATGTTTGGGGTTTTTTTTTGGATTGATTTAGCAGCAATCCAAAGTTACTATATATATTCATTTTCATAAAGGTTGTCTGCTTCTTACCCAAAGTGTTATTGTCCTGCAGCTGTAACACATGTATAATATTTCACTAATGCTTCAATTATCGAGTGCTATGCCAGAGAATTTTTTGACAAAGTGTCTGCAAGTGCTTGTCAATATGCAGGTTGAGCACTTCCCCCCAGTCTCATTTGGCTGATTTGGCTCATGAAGCATCTCCCTGACTTAGAGTCACCTCTAGTGCAACATCTCTTAACATAACAAAAGGAGCTATGTAGCAGTGAACACAGATTTGTCAAGAACAGATTTTGTCAAATTAATCTAATTCCTTTCCATGACAGGATAATAGGACAGAAGCAGCAGAGGAGAAGCAGTAGTGTCATACATCCTGACTTTAATGGCATTTTTGATATTCCATCAAGCGTTATTCTCATAGCCACACCAGGCAGCTATCATCTTGATGAAACTACTGTTGGATGCAATCTTGCTGGATAAGCGTACCCAAAGAGTAGCTGGGAATGACTTGTCAGGACGGAGGGATGTAACAAGTGGAGTTCACTAAGGTTTCACTTGGGCCTCAGTCCAGGCCTGCTCAATGTATTAAGTAATAGGTGATACGATGTGGGCCAAGTCTATTAAATTTACAGAATGTGAAGCTGGGAAACATTAAATATCACCAACGTGGCAACAGCACTCTGGAGAGAACTGTGGATCATTCCAGTTAACCAGTGCAGTCTTTGTGTGCTTACTTAAATTGCACTAGTCTCCAAACATGGTCTGTCCTCCCTTGATGTTCTCTGGCAAAGAAGCAAAAAGCAGGGACAGAATCATCTGTATTCATGTCCATAGTGGATGGAACAGGAAATAGTAATCTTAAATTGCTGATAGACGTCAGGAAAACCCTCTAGGACTAGGGACACTGAAGGTCTGGAGCAGACTGCCTCGAGCTTGCATCTTTGTCACTGGTTTGAGACGTCTGGACCTGGCAGGTTAAGATCCCAGCTGGTCCCTCCTGCTCTGGCCCCACAGACGCAAGGATTCTACAGGTCCCTGCCCCACTCCCCGCTAACAGTGTGGCCGGGCCAGTGTTCCCAGTAGGCGCGTGTGCATACACGCACACGCACACGGAGCACACACGTGCCCGGTGACACGGATCCAGCTCAGTCAGAGAGCAGGCAGGGTACCCCGCATAGGTGCGGACACCAGCTGCACTCACACAAACACAAAGAGTGCAGATGGCCCCACACTGTTTCTTCCCTCCTGCCAGGCAAGGACTGACACTTGCAATAATGTAATATATGCACAAACAACGTGCGTCTTTTCAGAAACTGACCTTAGATGCTCAGCCTGTCTGGTCTCTGGCTCACAGACCCTGGTCTCCTCCTGTTGCTGGTCCATGGACCTACAAGTCCTTGAGGGCCCACTCCAGCCTCTGACACTCAGATTCCTTGTACTGCTCACCAGGTAGTTTTCTAACGTTCTCCCACGCACAGAATAGACAGTGTGCCCACATGAAAAACACTTAGAAAGAGGATTTAATGAGGAGAGTACAGACTGCAGTGATCACATGCAGGTTCAGTCAGAGGACTGTAGTGACCAGCAGCCTGTTTGTATTTCACTGATCCCTTTTATCCCCTTCTCCCTCTATTGTCCTATACTTCTTCCCCTTTGATCCACCCTCGTCCCTCTCTTTCCCCAATTTTTCCCCTGAACATACCATAACTCTCTCACATTTCTTCCATCTCCTTAAAACATTCCATAAATTTTACTAAATCCCCAGATTTTACTCTCCAGGCCCCCCACAATAATGCCCATCCTCTTGGAGGCAATGAGCCCCTTTAGTCTAAAGGGTGCTCCCTGATTCCTCTGTCCTGGGTTGAGTGAGTGGTGGAGTTTTTTGGTGGCAGGGGAGGGGGCTATTGGGGCGGCCCCCTGGGAGAAGCTTCTCGAAGCTCCCCCAGCTCCACGTCAGCTCCACTTCTGTTTGGGAAATTGAGCCAATCGGCTGCGCCTCTGCGATAATGTATTTAAGAAGGGACATGGTGACGTGCAGTCAGACTTGTGAGAAGGAGTTGCTACAGCTGCATGAACACCAAGGTCAGTGGAGGAACGGAGGAAGAAAGGAGGGGGGAGGTGTGCCGGAGCAGAGACCCCCCTGCATCCTGTGGGGAGACAGCAGGGCGGCCCCCCCCTGCCACCCATGGAGATCTACGGTGGAGCAGACATTGATTTATGGCCTGTTGCTCCTGCTCATATGATCAAGGTGCTGTGCCCGAAGAAGGCCGGGGTCTCATGGGAAAAGGCAGCCCCGCTGCTGTAATTCAGTGCTGGGAGGATTGCAGCATGCGGGGGAGTCCCACACCGGAGCAGCTCGGGAAGGGCTGCAGCCGTGGGAGGGAATCCAGTCGGAGGAAGTTAGTGACCCACGACGGAGCAGTGTGGGGAACGCTGCGGCCCATGGGAGGAATTCAAGTCAGAGAAAGTTTGTGGAGGACTGTCTGCTGTGAGGGGGGGACCACAATGGAGCAGGAGGAATAAGTTCCAGAAGCTCCCCCCACTGAAGATGGAGAAAGTGGCAGCGCTGACTGCACCCCCCATTCCCTGCCCCTGCGCCCCTGGGAGAGGAGGCAGAGATATCGGGAGCAGAGCTGAGCCCGGGAAGAAGGGAGGGGTGGGGGGAAGGTGTTCTCAAGATGTGGCAATGCTTCTCACTGTCCTACTCTGTTATGTGTTGTTAGTGTCTGCAATAAATGTATGTTCTTTTTTTTCTTCCCCTAACGAGTCTGCCTTTTGCTCGTGATCATAAAGGGGGATTTTTCCCCATCCCAGTCCTATCTTGAACCCCAAGCCTGGCTCTCTGTCCCTTCTCATTGCCGGAGGGGAAGGGAGAGAGAGCTGCTGCATTGTGGTTGGCTGCCAACCAGGCCTAAACTGCGACACCTCTCAGTGGCTTTCCCACCAGGACAGAGGACCCATTGTTCTCCTTTGACAGGCTCAGGATTAGACAAGTTGTGATGCTCTTTTTGCCCTAAAGAGGTTAGTGGGTTCCCCCTGCCCTGTCTGTCATTGCTCCCCCAATCCTCTCTGTGTTCACTGCGGTTAGCCTTTACTCACATCACCTCCCATCGCTATTTAAGGAAAGTTTTGATAAATGTCAAGAACGACGTCGTAATTGTTAATCTCTGTTCAGGAAGACCAGGCTTTATCCTGGAGCCCACTCAAGAGCTGTTTGTAAGCAATGTTACCAGACAGCTCTACCAGGGAAGCAAAATAACCTTGTACGTTACCCTTAAGTAGTGTTTCTCATTTCAAACTTTATAAAGAATACAGTACATTATTAAAAGCCCAGTCAATATTTTTTCTGTGGTTTTTTTTTTGTTTTGTTTTTGTTTTGTTTGTTTTGTTTGTTTTGTTTTGTTTTGTTTTGTTTTGTTTTTATCTTATTTTAATCTGTTTGTGTTTGTTTGTTTGTTGGTTTTGCCACAGAGTAAAACATCTTCTCTAAACTGAATGTAGTGACAAGTCATGGAACTATTGCACTAATTCCCTGATTCCCACATGCTGTATGGATAAATAGTAGACTTAGGATAAAAGGTTGAATCACTCCTGTCATCTTCGCAGTTTTTTGTCCTCTGCACCCTAAGAGTCAAACAAAAATGGGAGTGGAATGAAATTTTACAGCAAGAATCTATAAATTTAATACCTCAACATTTGGGTTTGTTCCTTAAAATGTCAATGAAAAAAATGTCTGCAGTGTCTTAAAAACTCAGAACTGATTTTGATGAATAAGAGACAAGAAAAAGTTATCTCATCTTAAGTTTCAGGCTTTTATCCTAAGCCGTAGCCATTCACAAGTTAAAGGAAAAGCATTTATTTCAGTATTTTTTACATAGTCTGGAGATTTACCTATACTATTCAACCAGTGTCACAGCCTTCTATTATTTTAGTGACTAGACATTTTGAATAAATCCACAATAATCCATAAAATCTTTGCAGGAAGATGTGTCTATGAAGCTTTTGCAGCTGTAAGATTTTCAACATTTCCTTTTGAAGGACTTTTCCAGTAATTCTTCTCCAAGAATTTTACAAAATATTCCCTTTACCTTTTAAAATAAAAGGTATGATATTCTAATTACATTGTTAATGGGAAGTGCATTTAGACTGTAATCCCTGTCATCTCAATAGTTACAAATTAGCTTGAAGAGAACAGAAAGATTAAGGGAGAGCTAGAACACACACTTCCCTAGTTTTCTCTTCTTTCTATATTAAAATAGTTGAAGAACATAACAGCTGGTTTGGATTGCTGCAGTATTTCAGTGAAAAGAATGAATGCTGTCTTAAAGAACAGAGAAAAAACTCAGGTGTACATTTCATTGGTATGGGAATTCCAGAATATAAGTGTTTGAAATTTTACAAGGCTAGCAGGAAAAGGCAGTGTTACAATTCATTATTATTTTTAGAAGGAAAGTTATATTTTGTGCTTTTTTTTTTTTTTTGTAATTATTGCAATAAGCAATAGAGATCAAAGTAAGAGTTACCTGAAAGGAAGATTATTTCTCTCTTACTCTGTAATAATTTACAATGACATTTCAATACCTCTTTCTGACAACCATCATGACGTGGCTACCCTCTGAGATAAAATATTGGATTAAATGGACCTTGTGCCTGGCCAGTTTAATAATTTCCATGTTTTACAGACCTAAAAAAGATCCAGTCAAAATGTGTTGTATATGGAATACTATTATTTATGATTCTTTCAGATGTCTTTCTCTCAAAAAATAGAAGACAAAAAAATGTGCTGATACTTAGCAAGTTGAAAAGAATATGCAAGTTTAATAAAGGCAGACAAATGAAGGAAATAAGGCACATCTTTAAAAGCTCCTTAATCCTTTCCAAAAAATGTTGAGCTCAAATGTAGATAATAGTATATTGACTTCCTTGAAAGCTGTTATGAATTGCTGCATTACTTGAATACCTTCGACAATGTTTTATTCACTTTAATTTTAAGAAAGGAATTGGTTTTGAATATATTAGGTAGATAAATTTGAAGTATTGTTATTGCTTTATCTATTTATTGTACTGTAAATTTAAGAGGTAAGGAACTAAACAGAGAATCTTCTAATGAGTTTCTCATAAATAAGAGCAGTCATCCATTCTCTCTTCACTGTCCCACTCTGTCAGGTCCTCACCTGTTTGCTAGGGGCAAATTAATTTCAGTTTTGTCTCTATCAAAGATGGAGGAGTGAGGAGAGGTGTTACTAAAGTGTCTTTACCAATCTTATATCAGCAGACCATACATCTTTGAAAATAACAGAGGTAGTCCATTAGGTTTATTGCTGTTTTTTCATCTCAGTAATTGCTATGAAGTGGTAAGTGGTAAATTTTATGTTAGGTATTGAAAAATGAGGCAAATGAGGAATACTGAGAAATATTTTAGTTTCCAGTTAAGAAGGATTATTTTTCCAGAATACTATTAGGATCCACTGAGAGATGTTGCATTTAAAATTGTTCACTACCTCGTGGATTTTGAATTATTCTTTAATTTGAATGAAAACATGTTGCTATTTCACTCTTTCAAAATTTATAAAATCAGTATTTTTCCTTTTGAATATCATGCACATCTGTTCAGTCATGTAAAGTACCTTGCAGGATCAGCAATTATTTAACCAATCATGGTGACCTTGGCAAAGTTAAATAGGTCACATATTCCATGTGGGCGAATGTGTCTTGGACAGCTGTCACACATACCCCCTCTGTCCACAGTTTTTGGTTATTTACATTTATTAAAACTTGCAAAATATAATAGCTCCTAAAACGTGGTTTTGGTGTTAAAAATCCATACATTGAAATATACACATTCACCAAACACCATACACACACACTGTTTTTTAAAGGAGTCTCCTTGCTGGCATCCTACTGCAGAGAAGCTAACATTTTATTTCTGTTTTCCATTATATTTTCTAAGAATTTGTGTTTACACACATTCCAAGTCCTACATCCAGAATTTATTTCGTCATCCTAGATGTGGAGAATTTCAGGACAGACATATTTCATTGAAAGGAGGGTGGAGAATGCCTAAATTAAACCTGCTGTCGCCATATTCTCCTCTGCAGGATTCGGAGGAGACGACAGAATTCACCAAGCTAGCCTCATTGCTAGTACAGCTGTGACAACTTCCACAAAGCTTGATGGGTTTAGGTCTGAGAAAGATCAGTGTTCAGCTGAAAGCTTCAACGGAAAGCTTGTTGCTTAATATTTTAAAATGACCTTTAAAAGGGAATTTCAATCCTGTGTGGTTTCATGCAGGTAACATCGTAGTCGTCAGTAGATTCCATTTCCCTGCAGCCCTAGTCCCAACCAACACCAGTACTCAAACACCTTATTTCAATCCCCACAGAAATAATTTCTATACTTCTAAGTTACCACCTGCTGCAGCATGTAATGGTTTTCCAGGGAAACCTGGCAGGCTTTCAGAGGCCACCTCAGCTCGTGTCACCTTTCAGACGCTGCTGTGTTTCAGAGCTTTTACAGACTCAGGCAGCAACTTCTCAGCCTGCCCAGCACGGACGTGCTCAGACCACCTCTTACACTGATAGGATCTCTAACCAGAAGAGGCTTTGGCAAAAGTAAACACAGCAGTTGCATGTGGTCAAAAGACAAGCTGAGGCCCTGCTAAGGAAAGTTAGGTACTTGAGCAAGTAATATAACATGCTGGTGAGGGCACAGGTTGTCCCTCCCCTGCCTTAGTTCTACCTGGGACTTTCATGAATGTCCTGGTGGTTCAACTTCTGACTCCTAAAGCAATATAAATATGACCCTGAGTGTGAATATATTTTTATTTTTCATGGAGACGAGTAGGAATTCAAAGCGTAGTCTCATCTCCTGATCTTGTGGTTCAGGACCTCATTTTCGGTAGTAAATATTCAACGCATGATTTTCACCTCTATTCAAATAGTATCTCATGGACCACCTACCATACACCAAACGCCTTGGACAAATGAGATTCCTTCGTCATTTCCTTCTGCAGTCTGAGCTCTACTGGGAAAGCAGCTGATAGAAGTTCTTGCTCTCTTGCTCCCACCCCTCCTCCACATCTATCAGAGTCATATGGCTCCTGGTAAAAACCCAAAAGGAAATAAAGTCATATTTTTGATCAGAGCCAAAACATTGTTTTAGAATAACAGCTGTCAAAACCTGGCCAAAAAGCTTCATTTTAACTGTGTATAAAGTTTCACTCTTCGGTCTGTACAGTGATTTGTAAAAGGGTCAGTGGCATTGTCTAAGACTATAAGGAAGAACTGCTGAAAGCATTTAAAAGATCAGGAAGGAAAAAAATTCCTTGTCAATCAGCTTTTCAAACATTCAATGATTTTTTCCTCCTTTCAGTAGTAAAATGTGCTCAGCACAAAAGTCTTTGGGTGTACATGCAATTAAGGATGGGGGAAGACTAGAGGAACATGCTGCGCATCAGGTCTGAACTGGAAAGAAAAAAGATTTCAAGCCATGAGTTTTGCTAAGGTACACTTCAGAATTGTTTTTGTTAAATGACAATAAGGGCATTGTCTCCTCCTCCTCCCCCTCCACAGGCACTCTAGGCTATTCTCCTCTACTTTGTTCAAAAACATTACCAATCCACATCGTATTAAAGGAATCATTGTTAACTTGTGTACTTTTAATTCTCTTTCCAGACTGATTTTCCCAGCCATCACATGTGGCTGGCATTTTTCTCCATGATGTGGTCTATATACCTCCTTCCAAAGCTCCTAGCCAAATGGCCAGCCTTCTCTGGGGAGAGACCACAGCTGCCTGGCCCTCACTGCGGAGACGTGCGCTGGAGCATGGCTGGCACAGCTGTGCTGAGTTCATTTGCAGACAGACTAGAGAAAAGGGCCCTTCTGGCTGCAAAAGGAGAGGGAAGGGACTAAGAGTAGACAGAGGTTAACATCCAGAGGAAACTGGGAGTACCTCCATGTTTTGTTGTCCTGCCTGGAACCACTGATTTTTTGTCCATTTGCTTCTTGAAGACTGAAAGTGACTGGAAGAAGCCATGGAATACTTGTATGTCAGATCTGACAAGAGCAAGTTTTGAACCACTGTTTTCACAGTTTATACCTACTAGATCTTAAGACTTACAAGAAAATTTTCTGTTGACCAGCTTTGCTTGGACTACATATCACACACCACCTAAGTCTTCTCCATTGTCCAAAGCAAAGAGCTCTGCTTTGTAGTCTCACAATAGTACAGGAGGTGTCCATGAAAGATCTGCCCTCGGGAAGTTCTTGTGGAAATTCTAAACCTCTGCGACTTTTCTGTAAAGTTACACTGGCAAAATCCTGCAAAGGGTTTCTTTTCCATAGTAGTGTAAAGACATATTCCTAAATGTCCTCAGTCATATTGTGAAACGAACTGCATTTCCAGTGTAAATTTGTTCTTAAAAGACTTCAGCAGTGAAATTTTGTTCACAAAGGCAAGTGAAAAATTTATGCTGGCAACATTTTATAATGCAGACCTGCCTGTGGTTATTTTGCTTCAACTGGGACAGGATACAAGTTAATGCAATAACTACTAGTGCTGCAGACTCAGATCTGAGAATCTCAAAGTCAAGTTGAACTCGTGTTTTCTAATGCTTAATCATCCACTTACAGTTGAAAGAAAAAAAAAAAAAAAAAAAAAAAACACAACCCCAAAAACTTCATCTCTCCAACAGTAAAGTAAATGTAGTTGTCTTAAGTGGACTTCCTCAGCACGTAATTGATCAAAATTTTGTAAACAAGCCAGTTGTTGCCATCCAAGATGGAAAAGACTACAGATCTGTTATGCTCTTTCTGCTGTGTTAAAAGGTTTTAACAAGGCAGTAAATTTGTTTCTGTCAGCTAATAATCCTAACCAGATACAATTCTAAATACACATTTTTACTATATGCAAAGAATAGAGATCTTAAATTAGAAGATGCCATTTTTAGAGACAATTATTAAAGGCAGTGTGATGTCTTTATTACTTTAGAAGAGAGTGATTGGCTGTGGTGAAGCATAAAAATACATTTTTTTATATTTCTCATTTTTTATAGCAGTTAAGAAAGTAAAATTTTCTCAGGATGCTTCATGCAACAAAATGAAATATAATTAGGAAGTTATCACAGAAGATCTAGCTAGTCAGAAAAGCATTTTCCCTATAAAATATAGGAAAAAAAAGTTTCTCAAGTTTTCCACCCATTTTCCATTAAAAATGATCTTTCTTCTTTTCCAAAAAAAGAAGAAAATTTTACAGATGTATCAATATCTGGTGAAAAAAGATATTTTAAAACATCAGATTAAATTAAAAAAAAAAAAAAATCACGTCACTTGTAGTTAAATAACATCTGCATAAAGCATTTGGTGAATGAATTCTTTTTTGAAACATCTAACTTCAGTTAAGAGTATGAGGTCTTAGTCCCTGTACATTTCATCCAAAACCACCTTTTTTTTTTCTTCTTTGTTTTGTTTTCACCTAAGTGTGAAAAAACAACTGTTTTGAAGAAACGGTTTGTTTTGTTAAAACAACCATTTTGAAGAAACGGAATAATCTTTTTGGCATAGCGAATAATTTCTACAGTCTGCTTGTAAATTGCCTGAGTGAATGGAATCCAAGTCAACTGACATTCACAACAAAAAACAGTATGATAAAAGTTTGCCAATAAATTTATTGACCAAAGGCTGGTTGTCCAGTTAAAGTACACAGTCTGTTATTATAAATGCTCCTCAACAAATTCAGGTGATTGCAACAGCTGTGGCCAAACCCCTGTGGTTTTAAACAGGACAGGTAGGGAATTCAGCATTTCAGATCAGGATAAGGATTAGATTTCTGTCTCCAATGTGGTCACTGATTTGTTGGATGACACCATCAGCATCAAAGCCCAGGAAATAGGAAGAGTGCTGTGAAAGGAAGAGAGTGTTGTGTACTCTCACCACCTCTATGGAGTTAAATGCTCCATAGATGTCCAACTACGTGTTATTTTTCAGACTACACCTCATCTGGTTTTCTGTCTTCTTTTTTTTTTGTGTCTGTGACATATTTCAAGAACAGTGTCAAAAAAAAACAACAACAAAAAAAGAGGAGATGAGACTTCATGAGCATAAGAGGGATATTGATTTGTGGTGGAGGGTAAAAGCAGACAGCTAAGGTCGGGGGGAGATGTATTCTTCTTATGGCTTTGTTGCAGATAAAATCTACATGGAACTACACTTCTGAGCTCTGGTCCCATAGTGTGAAGCATTTTGCCTTAAGGACTTGCTGCTCCTCAGGTTCATTTCTGTCCCATAGTGCAATAATAAGTATTAAGAATAAGTTGAAAGGAAAAAGCTCTTTTAGGCCCAGGTCCTCTCACTGAATTTATGTCTGAGCTACTGAGGAGGAAACAAAGATGATGATAGGAAGCAATAAGCGGGGCAGAAGGGAAGAGGAATGGATGGGCAGTCCTTACTCAGGGTCTGCCCTTTCTGCTATGAAGTGAAAACCTCTGAGATCACTGCCAACAGGAATGGCACATCTATCTAAGGTCAGGCAAAACGCATGTTTTAAAAATAAGTTAGCTAATTTGAGTTTATTTATATCTCTGAAATGGCACTGTGCATCTGACAGATGCACAGTTTAGCACCTTTAAAATAATAATACTTGAATATATTGCAAACTTAATAAACAGCAAAAATAGTGTTCTTTCTCAAGATTAGGTATCTTAGTGTAAGCAATTTTTAAAACATCTACAGTTCATCAGATACAAAACTTTGTGTAGATTTCAGTGGTCTTGAATTTATTGTCAACTCTTTGGATTAAAGTCTACAAAGCAGTTTAATCCACTGTGAGATATTGTTAGTGATCTACCTCTGGGGTAACACAGTTCAGTTGTTCATCCTCTCTGAAGCAAAAGCAAATAAAAATGTGTTTCCCCATGGTGCCCTCTATGTTTGAGAGGCTTGAACCAATTAAACTGTGATTTTGATAGGCACTATTACTTATATGATTGTTGTCTCAATGCAATTCCTTGTAAATCTTAAATATAGTTCAGTTAAATATACTTAAATTGACTTAATTTCATACAATCAGCAGAGATATGGATGATATAGAAGGTGCCTGTGTTGATGTGTATTCTTTCAGTGAATATTATTTGTTTATTTTCAAATCCATATGTTTTTATAAAAGCTATGAATAGATTAACTCATTACTCATAGAAACAAAACAAATAAACTGCTCTGCAAAACACACCAGCAAACATTTTAAAAAATAGGATTCCTAAAGTTGCATTCCTAAATCCAAATAAGTGGTCTGATTTCCAACAGAAGGCACTGAGTATTAAATAGTCTTTTCTTTTGTAATCAAGAGCTAAATTTATTTATTTCTGAAGGAAAGTGTGAATGTTATAGCTTGATTTTTAGCTCGTCTTTTTAAAATTGACAACCAAGTTTTGTCATTTGCCTCAAAAGCCTCACAGAGAAGAAACTGGTCCATGGAATTGGTTTACTCTTACAGTAAAGTTATTCTCTCTATATTAATGTTAAAAGCCTTGAGCAGTACAAGTAAGATCTAAAAGCTTGTACCAAGAGAAAATGAAATACAACCTCCATGCCAGATTCCAGTATCTTTTTGCCACTCACAGTGGGCAGAAATTTCATTATTAGAGATCTTGCTACAAACAGTAGGTTTTTGGTAGGCTTAATGCAGTTACCTTCATTTTCCATTATGTTGTAGTAAATTTCAGAATTACAGAGGTCTCTTATGAGAATCATAGAATCATTTAGGTTGGGAAAGACCTTTAAGACAATCGAGTCCAACCATTAACTTAACACTGCCAATTCCACCACTAGACCGTGTCCCTAAGCACCACATCTACACGTCTTTTAAATACCTCCAGGAATGACGAGTCAACCACTTCCCTGGGCAGCCTGTTCCAATGCTTGACAACACTTCTAGTGAAGAAATTTTTCATAATATACAGTCTAAACCTTCCCTGGCACAACTCGAGGCCATTTCCTCTTGTCCTATCGTTTGTTACTTGGGAGAAGGGACTGACCCCCATCTTTCTACAATCTCCTTTCAGGGAGCCGTAGAGGGTAATAGTCTCCCCTGAGCCTTCTTATTGTGAATAGTTGGTGTTGGCTGCCTCGGAATTATGATAAGTAGAGAAGAGAAATATTTTTATTGTTTACTTTTCTATGCTGTTATCAGTTGTAGAAGAGTAGCGTATAACTGTAGAGTTCAGGCTCTGGTTTTCCAGAACTTTTTGTACATTATGGATTTTCAACATTAAAAAAAAAAAAAAAAAAAAAACCAAAAAAACAAATGGCCTCTATTCTAAGTGAATAGGCTTCCTCTGTCCTGTAGGTACAATTTCATCCAAGATACTGATATTTTCCAAAGCAGATGCTCACAAGAATCCATGAAGTGTAGTTATTTATTGGCAAATATCAAATATTGGAGAGCTGACTTCTCTTGTGTGGGTTCCTACTGACTACTAAAAAAGTCTGATGTAGGCTCAGGAGACATACGAGAATTCTGTTCAGTTTCTCTGGATGATCATGTTCCCAGGAATTCAGAACAATTCAAGAGAAACAAACCCCACTGAAAAATAGGGATGTGCAGAGGTAAAATATTAATGTAGTCTCATTAGGAAAGTGAGAAAAAACCCCATGCATCTTCTAAGAAATAGTTGGCATAAATCACAAACTGAACTTCACTATCTGTGAAAAAAAAAAAAAGATCTGTGCATTGGACCAAGGGCATATTTTGCTTTGTACATGGTGAGATGGAGAGGTCAGAAGACAGGGGTTTGGAAAGATGTGGGGGAACTCTTTCCACTGACATCACACAGAGAGCAAGGGCTGCCCTGACAGAGAAGCTTACTGATTGCTTTCCTGACTGCTAAAAATGAAATGTCAAACAAAACACAAGCTGTTTGAAAAGGTAATGCCAACACTATCTACATAGAATACCAAATTCAGGAGATGCAGGGAAAAAAGTCTCATGAGCTTAGATACTTCAAGCGCTTGAGAGTTTTTCTTTTTGTATTGCAATTATTAAAGGAAATTACATAGAAGAGTAAAAACTAAAATCAAGTTTGCAAAATGTTTTGTATCTTGCTTTGCTTCATATAATAAACTATTGCCTGTAGGCTTCTGGTCTATGGAACCGGGGTAAATCTCAATTTCAGGAAAATTTGTTTTCTAAATTCCAAGAAAGAGACTGATTAAAAACATTACGTGGCTACTTAGGCCTCCTAAGAGTAGACCAGACAGACTGTTGATTTTACAGCTCCAGTTTCAGGTCAGATGCCTGGGTTTGAACAGGATCATTAAAAAAAGCCACATAGCCCCATTTGCAGTGTTTGGGAGGAATGTCTCCCAGAAGCAACACCTCAAGGGCCACGAGGGACAAGGATGGTACAGGTTGGTTTGGGAGCCTGCTAGATGCACATATTCCTCATTTGTCCTCCCTTCTGGCTGCGTACTTCTATTTCTCTGAGGCACCCCATCCTGGAAAATACGTTGATACACAGTCCCATCAGAATTCAGCATCAAGTATGACAGTTATGGTCTCTTTCACGTGAAACCACATCTGGCAGAGAAATGCCCACATTTTCAGAGTCACTCAGTGGTCAGAGCACTGATGCAACAAGTGGGGATTCAGCTTCTTTTGGAGTGTGAAGAGGTCCGTGTTTGTATTTCACAGGAGGATGTACTATGGTCCAGGCAACAGCAGGGGTGAGAAAGTGGGGGGTCTCTACCCTTGCTGCTGAAGGTAGAACAATGTGCAGCCAGTAATGAAAGAGTCTTGAGTGCCCAGGAGCCAACACACAGCACTGCAGCCCCTGGTTAAGGAGGTATACTCAAAAATTGAGAGCTTGAGGCTTAGAGTCTGCTCCAAATGTTGCTTATGCATTTTATCCAAAGACTGCTTAATGAAAAATCCATGGAACAGGGACCAGGATGCAGCCCTAGGAGAGTGTCCTTTATACCAGGCAGCAGGATAAAGGGTTCCGCTTGCTTGCTAGATCTCTCTGTAGCCCCAGAATCTTACATTTCTGACTGCAGAGTGGTCCAGATATTTTATTGGTAAGATCCCCTGTAGGCTTCCAACATGATCTTAAAAAAGGTTGAGAGAAAGAAGCATGACTGCCTCTTAAATCATCCTGTGACCTTCTTCTCCTGTTATCTGGAGTCCAACTAAGCTAATTTATTGATAGCCAAAGCTAAAGGTGTTTTTTTTTTTTTTTTCCTCACCTGAGTTTTTCTTCCAGCACCAATCATCACATAGTACATACTCAGGGGAACAGATTTAACTGATGCCCTGCATGTACGCAGTATCTTTCTCTCAGGTGTTGTTGAAGTTGGGCTTTTATCTGTCAGTTTTCATCTATTATTTGGTAGTTAGCAGAGACACATGCAGGATTTCTTGCGTAAATTATTGATTTTGTATTGGCTGAGTCTTATAACTGAATGTCTGAGATATTAAATAGGATAGAGCTATCACTGTTAGCTTTCCTCAGCAGATGTGCAGTCTTATGACAGGTACATTTAAATTGTGACACATAGCTTCAGAGAATTTCTTAGCTCTTTTGTGGGGTTTTACAATTATCATCTTATTTGTAAAATGATGAAAAACTATCATAATTTGTTGAAATTGGGGGCCCTTCCCCCTGAAACTAAGCAGCCATGAAATCTAAAATCAAAGATAGTTTTGGGCCTGCAATTAATGGGCAGTTAATCAAGATTATTTACAAGAAAGAACAGGAAGAGAAATACACTTGCTTTTATATTTTCCATTTCTATCCCAGACCCCCATTACCTACAGAGCGGTACGGCTTAAGATTCTGAGCTCAAAAAGAGTGTTGTTTCCAGTCTGATTTTGGCAAATCTGACACAAAATACTCTGTATGCTACTCACTGATGGTGCTTGGAAAAGGCAGGTGAATACTCTCCTAAACCGAGAAGGCAGGAAGAGCCAGCAAGGAGAAGAAAGGCTGATAGAGTCTTCCTGTGATTTTTCCGGCACCACGTTGCAATACAGATGAAAACAGGTTTTACACCAGACAGGTTCTTTGAAAATAGCACCATGAACATAACAAGCCCATTTTCATAGTCTTTGTGGGGATGCTTGGACCTCCACAGTGCCATACGAACGTGGCTGTGTGTCTTCTGGTAGAGAGCTGGCTTAAGCCAAATCAGTTCAGAAAGGTCCTTAAGTGAGATGTGTCCTGTCCACTTTGGCGTAGACATTCCCTGAAGGAGAATGTACTGAACTAGGAAGATTATATTAACAATATGAAATGCAGAAACAGAAAAACAATAGAGTACTTGGGTTGAATGTTCTCCAATCTGCCTTGACTAAACTATCAGTAGAATTGTTTTAAATGCTCAAATGTCAGACATCTTGAAGACCCACCATATTCCTGCTCAGTATTACGATTTCATTCCCTTGGTGTGACCAATACAGATGTTTTCATGAGGTGTACAAGTGTTATTTATTTATTTATTTGTGTATTTTGGAATGGGATAGTTCTGGTGCTAGAGCTGCACTGTGCCGTAGGGCAACAAATAATAGATTATTCCTATGGAGGAAAAGAATGTCAGCGGAGACATGAATGAAGTAACTGGCAATCTGATGGTTAAGATGAATGCTCCAGTCATAGCAGGATCAGATGTACATCTTTATCAACCCTTCTTTGATTATTCTTGTCCTTTCTCAAGTTTTTTTCTCTATGCAAATATGAACATGGCTCATTTTCATCCCACTGAGGAATGCAAATTATTTTTGAAATCATCAAAATTTCCAGGAAATAAATGCCTTGTTTTCAGCCCCCTCCCTTCTTCCAGTCCCAATGGGAAAGTTATCCTTTCCCATTAATAATGACACAAACACAAAAAAAGTCTAGAAAACTGCATTCTAATTAAAGCTGAAATTTGTACATATATTTTTAAATTCTGCATGTATTTTCTGTCTCTCACAAATCATAGGGGCCTAAGTTTGGTTCTAGAGAGCGGGCAATGAAAAACTAATAGACTCAGTGGACAGTGCTTGAATAAAGATGTCAGAAGATACAGGAAGCACATATGTTTTAAATGTTTTGCTGGACATCAATACAACTACACATTACTTAAAGGAGAAATTTTGTGATGCTAGGGGGATTTATTTCAGTTCCAGTCCTTGTATAGATTAGAAAAGGCTAATACTGCTGTAAAGTATATTCTCTTAACTGATGTCCATGTCAAGATAGCCAAACTTTTATACTTTTTGCTATTATTCTGGTTACATACAACTTGCATGCCAGATTGCAAGGAACAAAGCGACTACTTGGGTTCCAAGAGCCTCCTTGGAAAATGATCCCTCGAGAGGCATGCTCAGACTAGGGAAGAAAATTTAGTGAAATTAAAAGAGAAGCCACACATTCACCAGAAAGGAAGAAATTCGTCAGAGCTACCCTGCAGATGTACATTGAATCATTTAATGGAGTCTACTGCTACCAAGCTTTGCTCGCATGCTCACACAATGAACAGGTTTTCTCTGACGTTAATTTTTTGAATTATCCTTTGCTCTGCTGCAAGCAGTATTCCTATCTTTCAGCCTAACTTCAGTCAGACCCTTGAATAATACTCTAGGTCATCAATTTTTTTCCTAACTGAAATTCATTGGGTGGAGTTCTGGGACCCGTAATGGACTGTGCAATAACTCTCTGCCCTCTTGCTTAGCAGGAATACCACATAACAATTTTTACAGCAAGATTGGAACTTGTAGTTACTGAGAAGGGAAATCTGCTTTTATGCATCTCAGTGATTTTGAAAAGTGTGATCTTTATGAGATGTGTTTTATGTTTGTGTGTGTGTGTGTCTGCTGCAACTGAAACATTTTATTAATGTTCAAAGAAACAAATCTGACATATTTTTTTTTTCCCAACCTGTGAAATTTTCTACAGAACATTTGGCTTGGAATAAAAGCTTTATTGTAGTTAAAGAACCAAGTTTCTTCAATACTGAAATAGCATTATGCCTGGACATCATCAACTTTAATATGTAGGGAAAAAAATGCAGTGAATGCTCCAGCTGTCTAACGAATTTGGAAGAAAAAGTAATAATGAGTGTTACTTTGGCATTGAAGGAAACTCTGGAGCACTGATGTATCCTTCTATGAATGACAAAAATTCAATTTAGCCAATAGTATATTCTTCTGAGACATTCTGACACACCATTAGCTAAGTAATACAAAATAATAATAGCAGCAAATGCATTAATAAAAGGCTATTATATTCCCCAGGGGTTCCTTGAATTGTAGTTCCTAATTACCAGTGTATGCACAATAACGATATCTCTGCTTTTAACCTGTGGTTGTTTCTGAGTATTTTATGATTGTTATGGGTTGATCTGTTTTCTTGTATGTACTGTAATCAGACATAGGGGCAACAGTTGTTCTTATCAGCTATAAGACTTGTAAAAGAGACAGTCCTAACACCTAGGTAAAGTTCACAGCAAAGCTGGGCTTGCACACATAGTAGCAAAGAAAACAACACTCAGGTCTCTTCAAAGAAGAAAATAGGTTTTCTCAAGAAAGGGACAGGTGATTCAACAGGCCTAAGATTATAAATTTTTCTTTAATTTTAATAACAAATAAGAAAAGAGAAAAGGAGCAACAAAAAAAAAAAGCAGCCTTGTGAAGCACCAGAGCTCTTGAATGTAAGCACGTCGTGATTCAAAAGACCCTTTCTTTTGGCTGTGTTTGGCAGAGACACTGTGGAAACATATGACCTTTTACATAGTTGTAGGGAGAAAGATGAGTTCCTGCAAGTAAAACAAAGGCATTCTCAATGAAATTAACAGGGGAGACCATCAGTGCTGAGAAATCCCAGTCTAGTGTTTGCTCATCTGGAAAAAATCTAGACATGAGATTTGTTTGATTAATAATATTTTTTAATGTACATTAGACATATTAATACTTCTCATATTATAGGAGAAGACAGTTGTTTCTTAAAACAAGATTTAGTTCTACTTTACTTCAGTAAGCGAAGCAGGCCAAATGGAACTGCGGGAATACCACACAACATTTTCCATGAAAGTTCATTGAATTTTGTAATGAAATCATGTTAGCTAGCCCGTTTGTTTTAGCTGTCACTTGTGTGGCCAAATACAACCATGGCATACATACAATTAATTCAGAGGTGTTCCACTACGATGGATTGGTCTGCTTTTGGTTAATCTGGGGTTTATGAAAGAAGGACAAGGCAAAGGATTGACCTCTCCTTGTTACATTTCTTAAATTAGCAGTTAGGTTCAAGATTTGTTTTGATGACAGATTATTCAGATATACTATTCCTTCTTCTTTGATTATTTTAGACAGAGAAATTGCAGAGTGAACAGTTTCTTCGATGCCCTTCCATTACTCACAAAGAATATACCTAGTCTTTAGTCATTGACAAAGGTGGGCTCCAATAAAAGCTATTTGAATCTCTTGTAGGAGGACACTGAGCCTACACTTTTTCTGGGTGCCTTTGTCTATGAACACATCTACTACAAGTGACCTTTTTTTCAGTCCATTTGAATAAATATGTTTTTATGTCACTTCTCTCTTGCACTCAGACACACTGACCTGTGACTGACCAGCTACAACTGTTGCACCAGCCTTGAAGAAAACCTCTGGTACAAAGGCATATCTCATTATATTACTGTATTGTCAGTTATGGCCACTGTTATTGGAGCTATTAATTCTGGAAAAATGTGTGGGGATTTTTCTTAAAATCATGGAAAGTTCTTGATGATAGTTTGTCAGCCTCAGTGATATCCAACTACCTTATAATTAGTATTTCACATGTGCAGAAACATGGAAGAAATGTATGCGTACATTTGCTGCAGTTTCATCGGCATATAACAATAAATGCATTTAAGAAATCTAAGTTTGTATGTCTAAAGTTGTAAAGCAAACACCCAAAAACATAGGCATTGTGAGTGATCATATGAACATGTTTCTCTCCTAGCTTTACACGTAGATTTGATGTTCATTTAAACAATTTTCATTCTGGATGGGCTTTCAAGAAGATCTAAAAGAGTTAGATAGCAAGATTCACTAAAATTCAGTGTCATTGAACTTCCTGCAAATAAGGTGAACACATGTTTGGTACAGTGGTGTATTACTAGTGCATTTTTGTTTAGTTGTCAGATGGAATTAAGTCTAAGTGTAAGTCACGGTCTACCCATCTATTCAGCTTTTAAATTCCCAGGAAACCTATGGTTTATATAACTTGTCATAAAAGTATAGGGGTTATTAGACTACAAAAGGCACAAGCAAGGCAGCCTGTCTCTTACTTGCAAGTCAAGACTCAGTGCTTTAAAGAAAACAACTGCAAAACATTTATCCAAATATATAATATCAGGTAAATCTGTTCCCTCCTCTTCCTTTCAGGCAAAAGATTTAGGCCCTGGGATATATAGAATGCTTTCACCTGTGTAAAGTCCTTAAAAAAAAAAAAAATCTGCTGAGATCTCAAAATACAATTCGTGCTTAGAAAGGTTTTCCAGACTTTGTTTTAAAATCCCCCTTCTTCCGCTGTCTCACGTCTCTGGGAGAGGAAATCACATGCTCCAATTTTACTTTCCCTGCACAAAGGAGTGGAGAAGGGCCAAACCCCAGGTTCTTGCACAGACAGTCTTATTTGAAGCGATTTGGGTTTTCCATCTGAACACTGGAATTTTGTGGCTAGTTTTGATGTTTGCTCATTTCAGTTGCTCTCCCTTAGCTGTTAGCTCCTCAACAGCTTCCTTAGTCTCTGAAACCCTAGCCGAGACAAAACATCTTTCTTCCTTGCTCCTACACACCCGCACGCACGCACGCGCACGCACACGCCCTGGAAACCCATTGCGCTGTCCGCAGCGTGCCAAGAAGATTTGGGATTCGGCAAGTTGCAGCCTCCTCTTTTCATACCTGATCTCGGGGTGCTTAAAACCCTGGAAAGTCACAATTTACCTTGCACGCAGCCGTCCTGGATGGCTGAGAAGCCGAGCCGTACAACAGGATATCCAGCTATTGAGCGCTGCTGTCACAGGTGGCTAGCAGCGCAGCTGCAAAGAGCTTCCTGCCAGGAGGGCAAAGTGGGTCCACAGGAAGAAATGTTCCTTTCCTCTTCCAATCTGTTTTCAACTATAAAGGAAGGCCCAGGCTCACACTCCTACCGTGGATCTGCCTATGCAGCATTTTTTTCAGCTGGAGTAAAATCTCAGCTAACATTCCTAACAATAACTGCCCAAAGTGGAGCAGACCACTTACAGGGCTTCAAACAGTGGGTAGCCCCACCTCTAATGCAGAGCCACCCTTGAGAAACATTTCAGCTCGATTGTATTACTGTTGTGCATAATTGTATCATCATTTTGTAGCTCACTTAGGAGCAGCCAGTGATGTGCACAAAATGGACAACAAAAGGAGCAGCTACCTTTCTCTCAGGATTCCATAAATAGGCAACTCATATGTTTCCTCTTTTGTCCTGCAATCAGCCATAAAAACACTTACAAGAGCAAAATTCCTTCCAATCAGTTGTGGCTTTTTACTGTAAAGAAGGAGACAGATGACTTCTATCTGTGAATTTTACAAGCCGACACTTCAAATCATGAACACTAAAATCATGGTTAGGTAAAGCCAATGCAAAAGAAAGAGGGTGTTTGTTCATAGCAGTGTTAACAGAAAACACGAGTTCACTGTGTTATGGTGAACTCAAGTTTATTTCCAAGAAGCTCTTGTGCTAAAGAGACACAAAAAATGGAGACTGGGAACAGGGCGGGTGAGATGAACAGGTTTTTGAATACTGTTATAGTGGGTTAATACTTGTATTGAAACTAAAGGAGAATAAACAGTTGAACAAAGAACAGATGAGAAGCTGAACATTTTCAATGATTATGTGCAGGTCTCATCCATCTAAATTGAAGAACAATTGTAAATGTCTTCAGAAAGGGAGCCGTAATGCCAGCATTAAAGGCCAGTGAGATTACAGGAAAAATTTTGATTGATGCCAGAAGATTTCCTAGCTCTGATCCTACAAGGTCATCAGCTGCTGAAGGCCGCACCACGTACTTTTATCCCTAAGTGGTTCTGTAGTCTTCTGTACTAAGCGACTACTCTGCTTCAGCCTAAAACTCAATATTTAGGCTGCGGATTCTGGGGCTCTTAAACCTGTATTGAAAAAATTTTTGTTCTCTGAGATCCAAAAGGTGAATTATCTGTAGCCCAAAATAGCTAATATTAATCTGCGAGGGTACCTGGAAAAGGAACACACAGCCATTATTTCTAAAAAGGTTGTAATTAAGACCAGTTATTTCAAGAGACCATCTGAGAATGCGAAAAATATCTTAATGGACATATCAAGCACTATCAATTTCTTTTGTGATTAAAGGTTTCCCTCTCTCAGCATTTGTCACATTCGTCACTGGAAGTTTCAAAATATGCCTCCTGCTGATGGTATGTTCCTAAAGCACTCAAGGAATTGAAAATGACAGACATGGATGGTCTTACCTTATTATCCTGGAAAACTGTCTGTTAAATAGCTGATTTAAATAAATAAATTGCAAAACATTAGTATCTGGTTGCTCTGAAAATGGTATTTTTAAAAAGTGAGTGACACAACCCTCAGTGAATTACTCCATGCAGTGTACTGTGTAAACACTATTGATACTAGAGGAATTACTTGTTATTTGATATTAATGTACCTGAGAGAAAGATTTAAACCATGGATGTCCAGTATAAGGTAAAAATGTTAATTTCCACAACAAATAGGAACCGTTACTGCATTCTTCAGTGCTCTCTCTACTGTAATTTTAGAGAACAATGTTGCATAACGATGATTATTTGCTAACATGAAACTCCTTGGCAATACATTGAAAACACATTCCTCCACTTTCTCTGAGAAATAAATCAAAATTACTGTCTTTCCCTTTGACCTGGTAGCTACTAAGTACGTACCAGTTAGTCTTACCTTGTCATATACAAATTAGCACTGCAGATCCAAGGATTATCTGTTCACTTTCTCATCCTCACAATTTAGATGTCAGACAAGCATATGCAGGAAAACATGGAGTATTATGAAGTCTCATGTTTTAAAGGTATTTGGGTTCTTGCTGGTGCCTCGTAGCATCAAAAACCTTTGCAAACTCCTTCTAAATATGCTCAAATGCAGTTTTGCAAATTCATGAAGAACTTGTGAGACAGAGCCTACCTGCAAAGACGCTGGCTGAGGAGAGGGTCTGAGGCTATCCTTGGGCTCACCTCAGTGCAGTCTGGGACTAAAGCATGCGATTCAATTCCACTGGCATCAGAGGGTGTCACACTGGGTTTAGAGCAACCTTCGTGGGTTCATAGTACCCACTTGTTTTCCAGATTTGTAACCTTGCTGCGCCCTTTGTGATGAGAAATAACAGTGAACAGCCAGCCAACACTTGACTGTCCGGTGTACCCAGTTTTGTCCTCATTGTCGTTTCAACATGATCAAGAACAGATTTTAACACATCTTATCTAGGCTTAAAATCATGCTTTAGTAGATGTAAGATTATATTTTTATATTGAGAAAAGAAGACATAAATTTCATGCTGTTCTTTACTGTTCTTTGACCTTTTTTTTCTGCTAGAAGTCAATACTACTTTTGTAAGAAGATAGATCCTTCTTTTTCAATAAAGAAAATATCAAAGAAAAATTATAAAGATATTTTGTGGAATAAATGATAAAGGTCTTTAGTTTAGTCAAGCTGCACCAAGCACACTAGAGCACGATAAATGCAAACGTATGCAACCTAGTTCATCGATCTGTGACTTCTAGCCATCACATAAATTATCTAAAGAAATAAGTTTCATAGATATAAGATCAAATACATTTCATACCGAGTCTTTGGATCATCAAACACATGATCAAACTGTCCAACTCTAGCATCTCAAAGCTTCCCAAATTCTATAAGCCCAATCCACTAAATAAATCCTATTAAATTACTACTATACCTCTAGAAAAATAATATTCTTAATAATGTTTTGTAAAAGATCATTTTGTTCACTTGGTGCAAATCAAGAAAAACAGACTAGTATGGTAATTATTCATATTCTGTAAGATATCATCATGAACCTCTTTTGCAGAATTAATTAACCTTCAATTTCACTTTGGAAAGATAGTAGAATTTAACGACTCCCCCAAATCATCTTCTCAGTAAGCCTACTGGGAATTAACAAAGCCTTCTCATCTGAAAATATTACAGTTGGCAGGCTATCGCTGCTGCCTGATCTTAAGGTTGTCTGACACTTTGCATTATAAAGCCCTTTTTTCATTTCAGGCAATAAAAAAATTATACAAATGTGTCTGAAGACATTGTCTCATCTACATACAAGTTATGTAGTTCAACATACAGACTGAATATTATCAACCTTTTTATATACTCGACCCCTGTGCCAGTTGACCACCAAAACAAATATGGAACAAACTACTAAAAAACCACACTAATGACACCCACCAAGAGTGTGACATCTGTGAGATTTTTCATTTTCTGATGATCATCAAACTACACATAAATCAGTCAAGCCTTCAAATGGTTTTATTTTTTCCCTTTTTTTTTTTTTTTTTTTTTTTTTCCCTCCTATTTTTTTAGTCACTCTCATTTAAACTCTTCCAAATCTGGAGCAATACACTGAAATGAAGTCACACCAGAATTACAGTCTTATCACTGGAAACATATTCTGGGCCAGTGGGAGTTGAGTTTTGCCAGCTGGCTCTACTGTTAGCATGAATTTCTACCCTGAGTGACATGGTGAATTTTGCATGCATTTAGAAATGTCTGGGTAGAAAGCCTACTTAAACTGGTTATCTACATAGTCTAGACAATTGCCCATGATGTTACCGGATACTACTTACCCACAGACTTTAAGATTTATTTTCTCTAAATGTGGAAACTGTCATAAAAATAAAGAAGTAATGAAATGTGACCTGCAGAATTAAAGTTTCTTCAAAAATATTTGTGCCCATACTTCTGAACAGTCTTTTAGAGTGACCTTACATTGCTCAGTAGTCTTTGAAATGTAAGATGGAGATAATTTTCCTATGATGAAAAGAGGGATATTATAATTTACCTTATTAACAGTTTTCAATTATTTTGATTTTTGTGCATTGCTTTGCCCTAAGCACATTATCTTGAAATGTGTCCAGATTTGGCTTTGTCAAATACATATTTAAATGTTCTTAACTTTCCAGATTGTCTGACATTTTTAATCAAGGGTTGCAGAAATATGCAGTCAGTATCCTTATGTTACTTTTCATTAGTTTTATTCACCAAATTTTAGCAGGGAGTAAGAACAGAGACCAAGTATCACTTCCAGAAACTAAATGACAATCAAATAAATGATCAGCTTAGTGTTAGAACACAACATGTCCAGATCCAGTTGAGTTTTTAAATTCCTGAGAACAGTGTAAGGCAATTCTCCCCCCGAGGGTCTAAGAAAATAAAATGTGTGTGAGGAAATGCTATAATAAACTGGTAATATATTTCCATAGGGGATACATAGGAATTTTCCATACATCCTCCTAGGATGGCAGTAAACCAGACCTAATAGCAGAAAGTAAGACATTTCCATAGTGAAAAAAAAAAAAAAAAAAGGTCCAGGCTTGGTCGTCTGTTGAGAGCTGCTGCCAGCTGTGCCCAGAAAACTGCCCAGGTTGAGTGACCAACGTTGGCACAGAAGGAAGTTCAGGGCTGTATCAGTCAGTCGGCCGACTGATGGGCGTTTACTCTTCACACTCTCAGAGAACATAATGCAAACTATGGCTACAACAAATATCTGCTGGGTCAGTAAGTGGCTCCACTTAGACAGAAATTTTTGGCAGGAACTGAAAAACTGGATAGACACATAGGATTGGATCTTTTTTTTTTTTTTTTTTTTTTTTTTTTTTTCCCTTTATCTCTGGTTTCCATCAAAATAAGCTAATAAAAAAAAAAAAAAAAAAAAAAGAAAAGATATTTGGCTTTTTAACATATGCTTAACACGTATGTAAATCTACATCTTAAACAAAGAAGCAGCATGTTTTATCTAAATCTATCTTAAAAGCAGGTTTTCTTTCTTTTCTTTTCTTTTCTTTTCTTTTCTTTTCTTTTCTTTTCTTTTCTTTTCTTTTCTTTTCTTTTCTTTTCTTTTCTTTTCTTTTCTTTTCTTTTCTTTTCTTTTCTTTTCTTTTCTTTTCTTTTCTTTTCTTTTCTTTTCTTTTCTTTTCTTTTCTTTTCTTTTCTTTTCTTTTCTTTTCTTTTCTTTTCTTTTCTTTTCTTTTCTTTTCTTTTCTTTTCTTTTCTTTTCTTTTCTTTTCTTTTTCTTTTCTTTTCTTTTCTTTTCTTTTCTTTTCTTTTCTTTTCTTTTCTTTTCTTTTCTTTTCTTTTCTTTTCTTTTCTTTTCTTTTCTTTTCTTTTCTTTTCTTTTCTTTTCTTTTCTTTTCTTTTCTTTTCTTTTCTTTTCTTTTCTTTTCTTTTCTTTTCTTTTCTTTTCTTTTCTTTATTTTTCTTTTCTTTTTTCTTTTCTTTTCTTTATTTTTCTTTTCTTTTTTCTTTTCTTTTCTTTATTTTTCTTTATTTTTTATTTTCTTTTCTTTTTTTCTTCACAACAATTTTGTCTGATGTTTCTGAATGCTAATATTAGTCTGGATAGATACGCAGAGGAACTGACTCTTAACCTTTACTACTAATATAAGCAGCTAATCACACCCCAGAGACTCTTTACCATGCTCTGTTAGGGCTGGGGACCTAAAGCTTAAAAAGTTCCCAGAACAGTGCCTGACCTTCTTGGAGATCAGAAGCTTTTGGTCTTAAACTTGACTGTGATAGCAGAAGTTGAACCTTAAACAGTACAGTCCAGCCATTCTGGATTGAGTGAATTAACACCTTTTAAATAAAAATTGGGGTTTTTTGTTTTGTTTTGTTTTATTTTTTTGTTTTATTTTGGTTTGGGTTGGGTTGGAGTTTTTTTTTGTTTGTTTTTGGTTTTGTGTTGTTTGTTTGTTTAGTTGGTTGGTTGTTTTTTTCCCCACAATGTTTCCATCCACCTCTAATCATCTCTGTTGTGAGCTTACAGACACAGAAACCAGGAGTTGTCTTGCCTAGTCTCCTTTCTGTGCCTAGTCCAATTGGCAAACTTAAGGCATAGTTAACTCCATGGCAATGGATTCCCTTTTCCCCACAGCCTCATGAATGGAGCATCTGGGATGCAGGAAACATCTGCTCAGATTTTCTCTTTCCTGGAGGTAATTTGGACACTCACCCCCCACCACAATCTCCAGAATTGTTACACTCTAAAGAGGTGAGGGAAGGAAAAAATTCTGCTTACTTCTGTGCTTTTCCATGCTTGTTACTCTTACATTTTTCATTCCTGTTTTAGTTTGTGACTTGAGGCAAGTGATTCTCTTTACACACTGTATACGAATGCTGCTATGCTGAACATGCAATCCTCAGTTGAATCTGATCCTAAATATAGGCAGAGAGCACACAGAAAAATAAAACAATGAAATTCTATTTCTTTCAGCATGTATTCGTTCAGGAGCAAAAGGCTTCCTTCACGTTTCCAAACACTGGGATATAAGACTATAAATATTTTAGAAACTTTTTTGTTAACTTATTTTGTGATGATGGCACACACTGAAAAACAAGGCCAGCTATAAAATGGACTATCTTAGGTAATCACTGCAAAAATAAATGGATGCTAGTAACAAGTTCAGTATTTGTTCAGATATGCTTCAACAATTTGCCAGCAAAGCTGCCATACATTGAAAGTGAATATGAAACAATGGCTCCCTTTCTTCCCCACACGCCTGTCTTTGCAGTTGGTCACTAATGCTATCAGTGAATTTGGAAATTGAAAAGAAACAAACCCAAGTTTGTTTGCAGAAGGCCAGAGAACCAAATTCTGGATATCAACCCAGGGATTGACATTAAGGTTAGTCGTACTGGAAGGGTCTATTGGGGAAAACGCTGTACAACATGTAAAGGAAAGGTTCATTGGCCTGGAGAACTTACTGTTTAAGGGGAGAGAGCAGAGTAATGTTTGATTTGTATTTAACCTTTAAACTGTTGAACAAAAAACCCACAATATATTTTTTGGCAAAGTAGTAATTATTACCAACACGAGTAGAAATTAAAGTCATACCATTTTCCACCCTTTGTGATCACTTGAATTTCTAATTAACTGATTGGTGGATGTGGCTGATATTTAAAATATCTATCAGTGTATACACCTGCAAAAGCAACTATCAATGAAAAGCTTTCTGACTGATGAAGTGAAAGACCACTGATATTTACTGATTAGAATCACATCCTCAGCTGTTACGTTCTTGTGGCTTTTGGCTCTTTTATACCCTTTAATTATGTCATGATATTCTCTCATATATATTAAATAAGGAATTTGTTTCCATGATTACATAATTTTAAAAGGGAGCAAAAAAGGCCACCTCAGTCATGCTTAAACAAGGTACACAGACAGTATTTTATTAGCACACCAAGTCAGAATTTATTAGTATTGCCTTTCCTGAGCTTAAAAATTGGATGAGAGAATGAAAGCAACAAAACACTTGGGAATAATACAATATGTGCTTAACTACCAGCTGCTAGAATTATACAGCATAAGCATATCCAAGTTAGAATTTCCAAAGAGAATTCCCAATCCCCTTATCTCCTTTAAAGCCTGGAGGTCAATTGAATTAAATTATGTGAACAAACAGACAAAATGAATCACCTGCTAAATGATACAGCTTTTAAACTATAAACAAGACATCATCTAGTACCTCAGCATCAACATTTCAGTTTACAATATCTTGCAAATGAATTTCCCAAAGCTTCCTAGAAAGGTTAAATGTCTGAGACTCAGACCCCTAAACTGTGGTACCAAGAGACAAGTAACTTCTTTGCACTTCAGCTTTTTTTATTTACAGTTTTATATTAAAATGTCTAATTTTAAATATCTACATTTAAATCAAATATTTACATTTGAAAAACACAGAAGACCTTTAGGTGATTTTAATCAAAGTGATTGCTTTCAAGGAGGTATACCAATTTACTCTTGCAGAGACCACCACACTTCCAATATTTTATTCTTGCTTGTGTGAACACAAGGACACAGTGTGATTGTGGTATCACAATGGATGGAAAATTGCACAGGAGTTAAAGGAAGAGATTTGTAACTCTCTGCTAATATAACTGTTTTTGTAAAAAATTTGGTTCACTTTTAATCAATTATAAATACCTCACTATTTAATCAATTTCAATTGTATCACTCTTGGTTCAGGTCAGTATAAAGAAATATTCAGTCCACACTGTTTACAACTTTTCAATTGTTTATCTCTATACTTCTAAAACTGTTATACAGTGAAACAAAAGTCAGCCTTAGGAAAACTATCATTCCTCCACCACTGGAGGTAAGGCTCGTTTTTTTATTTCTTGAATGTTTGGCAAAGAAATCAAAATTTAAAATAAATGACCTTAAGACTTCCAGGCTTATTTCTATGGTTTTTTCACGTGCTAGCCCCAGTAGGCCAGTGCTCTGTTTGTCTTTAACCAGCAGAAGCAAGAAAACCTTCAGAAACTTTCCTTTCCATCCGGTCATCAAAAAATTCTATCACTAACAGTCAGAAAACGATTTTCAGTGTGTAGCATATTAATCGAGGATTTTTTTTTCAGCTTGAAGAATCTATCGTGATTTCCCCAGATATTCTCATATGAAATTTTCATATGCCATTCCATTCTCTGAGCAGAAAGAACAATTTATATATATATATAAATAGTTGGAAAAAACAATTTCTGCTTCATGGGAAAATCTGAAAGTTAAAAATTGATTTTTGTGTTCAGAATTGGACCAAGAGTCAAAATGAGACTTCAGAAAAGCAGATATAAAATATTTTGGTTTAGGAATTTGATAAAATTAGTATTTCATGTGCCTTTTTCTGTATAGCTTCAGACATTATATTATTATTTCATTGTATTATAAAAAGTAAAATAATATTTGAACCTCACTGAGATGCTTTAACTTTATCAAACACTAAAATTTTAAGCAAATCAGCATATTATAAACACAGTCTGTGGGAAAATTTGAAGTGGTGGTACATGCCATGAAGGCAAAGTGTGTTTTCTTAAAATGCTTCCTACATTTGAGATTCATATTGTGATAATACCTTTACAAGCAATTCTTGCATTATGGTCTTTCATGTTTTCTGTCCTTCCCAAAAGATGAATAATGGAGCCAGAATCCACCAGAACAATCATTAATGTGAATTAATGTTTTCAGGAAAAGTAAAGAAATCTCCCAGAATGTTTCCATTTCTCCGTTGCTGGTCTAAAGTGAAGTGTACTGAATTTCACTGAGTAGAAAGATGTATCTTTTTGCTATCAACTCCCACTGCAAACATGACTAGCTTTATTCAGAATTCCCCTAAAAGAGTACGAAGCTTCAGTCTTCAAGTCACCAAGCAGACTCTCATTTGTGCTCCAGCAATAGATCAAAGAAGCACTAAGGAAGTAGGAGCTGGCTCCAGCAGCCTAGGAGTAAGGCATGAAAATGCTATAATTCCTTGAGACTCACTTATTAGCCATCAACCTACTCCTGCCACTAAAACAGTATAATTCAAAGAACATTGTACATTTTTTCAGAACTTTGATAGTTACATGTTGAACTACGTGTCCACGTATCTTCAGATTTGCCCAGACCTGTAATATCCATTTCTTATTAGAGAGGAATAACTTGCTTTATCTTCAAAGCTTTAGGATTTTTTTCAATGTCCTCAATAATGTTCATTTAACCTCTGGGAGATTAAAAAATAGGAAGCAGGATCAGCATCTTCTGCAAGTTAAGACCTGCAGAAAGGGAGGTTTATGGAAATACATGTTGGTTATATTTGTTCTTTCAGCTCAGTGTCTTTCCCTCCATTTTCCTGTTGCTATGAGTTGCCTTTACTTGCTAAATTCTATACATACCCTCTGAGGTATGGAAAGCATCTCTGATGAATACAATAGATACAAAATGCTTGACAACATGCCTGTGGCTTAATTTGTATTCATACTTGATTATGCCAGATCATTTGAAAAGAAAGGAAATACCATGATGATTTCTTACCTCTGTTTATTTCTAATATGGTGAAAGTCTGCATTGCTTTTTCCTGAAATACTTTTATCAACCATTCTGTTATTTTTAGAAAGCACACACACAAATATAAGGAAACTCCTCTATATTTATCTAATTAATTGCCTTGACATAAAAAAAGTTGAAAAAAACCCCAACCCACATTCAGTTAGCCTTTAAATGCAAATCAACAATGAGGGACACTAATTTCTTTATATGATATCATGTAAAAAAATTATTTTTTTCTGGAATATAACCAAAAGCCCCAGGAGTGCTTATCAACAGTCTTCAGTGGAGGAAATGATCACTTTTTTTTGACAAAAAACAAACAAACATCGGTTGTTTTCACAGCTCTGACCTAAGATCTCTTCTGCTGTAATTTGTTGTGTTCTTAATCTGTTTTACTAGACCCAACAGCAGGTGTGAGGCAGTTGAAAACAATGCAAAACTAAATTATTTATTTCACTTTTATGTGAGCTCCTGCAATTTGCATTCTTGGCGAGGAATTAGTTCAAGGTCAACATTATTGTCATGTTAACAGGCTGTTTGTCACAGACGAACATTTGTCAAGGTCCTTCCAATCCTAAACTGCTGAAGTATGTGCACAACCTTTTTAAAGGAAAAAAAAAAAAAAAAAAAAAAAACAAACAACCAGCAGACCTGAAAAAAAGTGCTGTTATCCAAAGCAGGTAATTTTGAAGTTAAACTTTTACATCTTTATTACTGGGAGGCAGGAAAGTGTGGTTGCTAAAATATTCGGGACAATCTTCCTTCTTTTAAAGATGCAATAAAATTGGTTGCACACTCACGGCGCTATAGGCGTACAGGCTGCAGAAGCATGAAAGCTTTCAGGCTGTGCAAGGAGGAATCCAGCTACGCATCATACTGCATTTCAAAAGGCTCCGAACTGTTCAAAACCACACAGGATCTCTTGTCAGGAAAAGGAGGAATGTGACACTCCTGACCGCAGGGTCCACAGCTGGGTTGAGATCTTTGGCCCTGTGTGCTGCACGTTCCACGGTGCATATGCAACTGCACGGGATGGGTGGGATGTGTGAAATTAGGGGTGTTACACAGATGACTAGTAAGTTGCCTGGGCTACTCAATACTGATGGGCTTGGGCTGGATCTCAGCGCATCCCTATGTCTAAGGAGAGCTGTGAGTCAAAAAGCTAGAATGGTGTTGAGCCACGTGGAGAGCTGCCGGTGAACCCAGCCTGGCTAGGGACCCTCCAGCTTAGAAAGAATGGCAAGAAGAAATGGTGACATGTTTGCAAATTACAGCACAGATCTGACACACGCACTAACCAAAAACTCTCATCGATGCTGTAAGATAGGTTTAATGCACTACAGATTTATTATTGCCTGCGCCCCAGACTAAGTCCCCATGTTCTTCTATGCTCCATATGACATCCTTATCCCGTGTCTTTGGGTCCAATGAAATTGCAGGCTGGGTAGTTCTTTCGGGGTTTGTCTGGACCTCTAGAAAAAAACATATGAGAGATCTTCCCATGCTACAGGAATTTGTCAGAATGGGAGTAGAACACATAGATGTTCACTGACCTCACAGATGAAGATGTCAGATAAAGATGCCAGCTTGTTACATGACACAGAAAATAAATACTGGAGCACAGAGTGATTGAAATAACCATGTTTGTGGGACAGGAAATGTATCTTCAGATTGGTTTGATTTTCAGGCATTCTTTCACTAATTTATAAAACAGTCAGTGGGTGCTGAGTACACTAACTGCTCTGTACTCTGCTTTGTAACATTTACTTTTTAGCCTGTGGGTTTTCATTAAGCTAGGTTCCATTCAGCTGTATTTCAAATGTAGTCCAGATGACTGTCCACTGCAGGCTGTTAACTAAAAAGCCAATAAAATACGGTGTTTAGTCCAGTTGGGTCTTTTCCATTAATCAGACTGCATAGTCTTCCAGCAACAAAGTAATGCTGATTTTATAGACTACTTACATGAAGACTAATAATTCCCCATTATGCTTAAACTAACATATACTTTAGTATGGATTATGATCCCATAGTTAGAAAGAGAAAATGGTAGTATTTTCAACATAATTGATGCTGACAAGAATTAACAGTTCCCTTCCATTTGCTTTTATTTCAAAGATTGCTGTATAAAGGAATTGCTTTCACATTATATAGTTGAGTTGGCTCAAACATTCTGACTCAAGAAACCCATTTGTGCTAGACTTGAATCTGTTTCTCATAGACAGAAAGGCACTGAAGTTCCCCTCTGTGCCTGGCTAGACCAATTTGATACTGTTCATCTGTCATATTTTTCACAGAATTTTGCCATGTTCTTTGGTATTATCTGTTCTATCTTGTGTCTTTCTTTCATCATTTTTCAATAAACCATTAAAGGTATAAAGATACTATGTTCTTCATCTCCCCAACATTTTTTCATTAGAAGATAACAAGATATATTTACAAACCAAATAAAAGAATTTTCCTAGCTCGTATCCTTATGTGCTACAGTACAAGTAGCAAAATGATCAGAAAATTCAGAATGGGCCAGTAGATACAAGTTCTAAATCTTAATAATAATAATAAAACTAAAATAATATCTGCAAAGTTAAAAACTCTCAATTACAGAATCTCTTATGGTTGCATTTACATATTTGTATACATATATACACTTGGGTCAGATTCTATAGGTGAGAAGTGGAATCTTTCCATTTAATATTCTCACCACTGTCTTTATAAATACAGTTTTACAGCTAACATGTATTATTTACATATAATTATAATTTAAAATTTTTCATTGCAATGGTACTTGAAAATAATAATGGATCAGTTGGCTATTTTTCCAGATGTTGTATGAAGTCAGGATAAAACGATAACACTTTTTTGTATTTACAGTCTAAATTGTTCATGCGTGTCTTTGAGCACATCAACCTATTCCAGCTCTACTTTAGACAGCTCCCTGTGGTTGGTGGATTACTTCCCAGGGGTCTGGGAAAGGCTACTAAAAAGAGCAGGTTTATTACCAATACTCTTTGACTCTACAGGGACCCTTAAGTCCTTTGGGAAAGTAAAAAAATGTTGAAATCGGCAATAGTTCTGCAGTGGCTAATAGACTGGTAATTACAGCATTCACTGACCAACAGAATCTCTCATTATCTTCTTCAGACTTTAATCATTGCTTTCATGTCCATAGATTACTTTCTTGTGCACATTTGCCTGGGAAAGTTTTCATACTATACAGTACTAGAATGATCTGCTTATAAATATAAATTATTTCTTTGTATAAATTAAAGCAACAGTGATATCAGTGATTTTTTTTATTATTATTATTGCTACTGAGCCTTAGTGATCGAGTCATTTTAACGGAAATTAAACTGAAAAATGTAATTCAAGCTTTAGCAAGCGAAGGAGACAACCATGTCCTGAAACTATTTACTAACACGCAACAGTAAATCGAATAGAAAACAAATAGAAAAACTACTTCCAACAAATAAATCTCAGCTGCCAAGGAATCTCAGAGGTGAAGAGGTAAAATGTAATTTATATTTTTCAGTAGTGACAGAAATTTTCCAGTATTTAACGGTGTCCCACTGGGTGATATCAAGAGAGATTTACCTAGCATTTTGCTGATTCTTAAGATAGTATCGCTGAGGACATAAACTGTTGAAAAAGTGTAGTTCTATATTCAAAAACACATGAGGGAAGATTATGCACTGTCATTGGCTGGCTACTGTCTCCAAAGCAAGGGCCAATTTTGCATATAAAAATGTCTTTTTGAAATTAAAATGTTCTTAAGGCATAAGAACATTTGGTATAAAGCAGCAAGACTGAAGAATATGGTCTAACCTTCGAGAATTTGAAGCTCAAGACTGGGATGGTTTCTGTCAAGAAGCATACCTGGTTTTGAATTAGTAATCCAAGGGTGTGGTGGTGGTGAGACTATGCAGAAGTATGCTTCACGGGATAACGGGTACTGACAGTCTCACCTTCTACTGGCTGAAGGGCAGATTGCTGTCCTACAAACTAACATGATTTTCAAAAGCAGTGGAAGGTGTAGTAAGAATGAACTACCTTACCATCCTGAACTCTTCTGAAATTTTAGTCAGACACACAGTTATATTAGACTGCTGGAGAACTGGTGTGATCTTTCAGAGGGTCTTTATTTACATGAACATATGTACTTGTGCTCATAAATCACTGTCCAAGTAAGATGTAGACAAAAATACTGAGTAATAAAGGATGCTCTTATCTGAAAAAAAAGAAAAAAATTCATAAGAAGTAATGACCTGAAGATAAATGTAAGAAAATTAAAATGATAAATACAGCCCATCTTCAATACTAAGCATCATTACTTGTTGAAACAAACTGCTTAGGGACATGGTGGATTCTCCATCTCTATGTTTTGGTCTAGGTATAAGATCAGGGTCAAATATCTGATTGTACCTTTTTCCTTAAGAATGGTAAGTCTAAAAATTTTCATTAGAAATTATAAAAGAAAATGCACCAGAAACTCCATTCAGATCTGGCAAAGCAGCTGGCCTTACTTTCTGGAAAGCAGGTCACAGGTACTGGAAATTATTTTATCACAGGTTAAAAGACTTGTGCTAGGGCTTCACACAGAAGGTTATGAAAGAATTTGGGTAAAACTGACTTCTGGGACAGAAGTACCTACAGAATTACAGCTTTTACTCCGTGATGACTTTCAGAAGAAAGACTTAATCTATTATCTGAGATTGATTGCTGTGTTCAGTAACATGCTGCTTTTCTAGAGTGTTCAAACCTAATGCTCAGCTGTCTGCTATTTTAATGAAAGCTTTGAGGTTCTTTGATAAAGAATTTACAGTACTGTATACAAAATAAATCTGTTCTTTACTTATTTCAGATTTAAGTAAATACATACTTGATTTCAGAGAAGTGAAAAAGAAAACTTGAAAGTTACTCAGGCAGTTGAATATTTATGCAACTGTTGAAATAGGTGTAGAGGAAGCATCTCTGCAAGAAAGTCTTGGTGATAACTTGAAATACTGAACCATGGCTTGTCAGTAAAATTCCAGTACTTTTAGACATTGTTTATCACTCCTGTTCATGTTCTTCTGAGACTTGAAATTCAGGTTTATTTTTCTTCTTTTTTTTTTTTTTTTTTCTGTCTTCAAGTTACTGACATCTAGACACTGGTTTGAATCTTACTATTATGAAAGAGTATCGTGATTTATTTTCTTTCTTTCTGAGAAGAAGACAAATAAGAAAAGTAGGAGGACAGGTGTCTCCTCCCTGTCCCCTAACACAATTCCTCTTCCTAAGGCAGAAATGTTCTACTTTATATTTCTGAAAAAGTCATCTAAACAATATTCTTTTTCCACACAGTTGTGAAAGCAAAATGAGAAAGTTACAGGACTGTTAGCTTTCTATATGAGGTGAATACAAATAAACTTCAAGCAACGGATTCTTCTGACTTTTATTCTTCACTATTCTTAACTGAGAGTCCTTCCACTGAAAAGTTGTCCTAAAATGGCTTTTTTTGGGGGGATGATACATCATCCACAGACGAGTAGCTATGACATGTACATATATTTTGGTGTAGTAGAGTAAGCTGAAAAGAAGTTTTCCTTCAGACAAGTAGGAGTATGTCTCTTCCAAATTAATTGCTTGCAATAGTGAAAACACAGTAAATCAGGATTGAGAAGTTTTTCATTGTTTCATGGCTTGTTTCTGGGTAAGTTTTTGGTTTTGTTTGTTTGTTTGCTTCTCCTCTAGTCCAAATATCAGACTTGCTTTCTACTGGATTTTAATAGGGAAGAAATCCAATTTGTTACCTCCTCTGAAATAGTGTGGGTAAGGTCTCTAGACACCTATCAAAAAGTATTTAATAATGCTGGAAAGTGAAAACACTGTAAAGGTAATCCAGAAGAGAAAACCTCATTCAGGATCAGTAGCCATTTCAAAGTCCAACCAGGCATGAGAAAAACATTGAATTATCTTGGAAGAAACTCTATAAAATCTTGATATGGACTGTAAGTTCTCCTTATTGAACAATAAATTGGTACAATAATGCTCAGAACTGAGAGAAAACAAGCTACTATAACAATCTACTGCATCCATTTGTAAACTAGTCTACCAATATTGCTCCTGGCAATCTGTTGATATGAGAAAATGAAACAAAAGAGTGCAGACAGGAAACTTGGAAATAGGTAGCTAAATATGTCAAATTTCAGCTGCTATTGTTTGGAGCTAGAAGATACCATGGATGTGCCCTGTGTTACACATGAGTCAAAAGCAGAATTTAAGAGCTTGCCTCATACTGTTGTGTTTTTTATTATTATTATTATTAATTATTATTGCTATGTTATTTTTGTTGTTGGTCTAGTTATTATTATTATTACTATTAACAGTGATATTAATACTGTAACAAGGCAATTTATTTTACAACTGTAGCTGGTCTCCATTTTCAGGCTGGTTTGAATTATGTCCATATTGCCCAAGAGAATTAATTACATACCAGGAATACCTAATATATCTACTGTTGATGCTTTGCTTCCTCACTGGGTTTTTGATTTGCTGCTGACAATAACAGAATCACAGGAGCAGTGGGAGCTTCTGCCTGTGTCTCTGCAGACATTTTCTGGTCTTGTTCCATGACCAGAATGTATGAAATATCAGTTTATCCATCAAAACTGCAGAAAGCAAAATATGATAATCCAACCTTGATTGGATGTTTAATTTCACCCCTTTCCAAGCTTCGGCAAGGAGCTTCTATTCTACTGTCAGGAGACATATTTAAAACCTATGGAATCAAAATAAGATCATCTTCCAAATTCCACATTTCCCTTTGGAACTGACCAGGCCATGCTTAACTAGTAATCATTACTTAGGCATGATGTTTTTCAAATGATCATGCCTAAAGTATACAGGGAACACCCTCACAGATGAAATCTAATCTTCCTCCTATCAATACTACCTAGCCAGGAACTGGGTTTTTCCCTGCAGCCAACTCAATCATCATAGAGCTGGTGGTTATATTTTCATCCAAGATTAAATTGGCCAAAGTGTTTAAAGAAAGCTGAGCCTGTATACAAAAGCATTTGGATAGGTCAAATGCTGACATAAGCAGTCAGCTGGCTACCCAAAGGCTGGGTCTGGAGTTCAGTTCTAGCTTCTTTTAAATGTCTCCTATTTTGAATTTGAAGCATTCACAGAACAGTACTTATTAGAAGTTTAATTCAATTCATTTACACCAAGAGGGAAATTCTTAGTCTACAAGTGAAGAAAAGCTGTGTCTCATATTCTGACTTCCTACCTACCATGTACATTGAAATTTTCTTTGATGAAATCAGTGACCAATCTAAGCATACCTACAACCACATTTAGTATCAGAATTTTAGCCCTAAAATTTTGCAACTAAGCAAGTAAGCAGCATAACATTTGTCACATTCCCTGCTCGGCTGCTTTTGAATTTTATCCACAGGTTATTTTTAGCACTTTTTTTTTTTATCAGATAAATAACAGCTGAATTCTACGGCAATTAAATTCTACTGTTCAAATAAAACAAGTATTTAATAATAGCTCTCTGCAATCAGTTCAATCTGCAAATCAATGATTCAGGCACTATCTGCTTCGGTGGAGTGTGAAGGGAGGGATGTCAGGCTAGCATGTGTTGAAAACAAGGGCATGCAATCAGCTATCTGCTTTTACCTAACATTTATCTATTTTTAGGCAAAGCCCAGACCTAACCTCACACCTAACGCCTCTCCATAGTCATTGAGGGAGAGTCTATCAGTGGAGTCCCTGCGGCTTTGGTGTGCATGTATACATACAGGTAAGCCTATACAGGGGCTGGGACCGTGGGGTCAATAAAAGAAGTGAGAGAAGGGATGAAATATTGTTAAGTAACAGACAATGACAGGGTGGAGCTGGGGTGAACAAGGTCACCTTACGAGGACATTTGATGAGGAAACTCAACAGCTTTACAATCTTCCTGAGACTATATGGCTAATAGACAGGCAGTTTGTCCAGAACTAAAAATCCCTGTGATGTCAGGGCGATGGAGCTACACACATGAAGGTTTTACTTGCAGCATTCATATTCAGCTGTAATCCTAAAGCTTTAAATTCAGCTGGAGAAAGGCAGATTCCCTTATAGCCTTACCTTCCCGGTTACAGCGTAAATGAGGCAATAAAGGTTTAAAACATTCCATAATTAACTCAGAGACCAGTAGCCGTCTGAAATGAGTGAACTGAGGTGGACACTAAATGATGGGGGTTTATAGCTATTACTAACTTGATTTGTAAGAAATGACTAAACGTGACTTAGGACCATGAAAGTGATCTATAGCTTCATAAAGATTGCATTGACATAAGGGAACGATAAAAGTCTTTCCACATGAAAGATGACACCAAATAAATACTGTGACTGGTTTTTCTTCTGTAAGTCCTGCAGCTTCAATATACATATTCTGCTTAAAACATAGGTAAATAAAGATGTACATCGGTAAAACTGTAAATAAAGATGTATATTATAAAATGCTGCAGCGATGCATTTGCAGATATATCATTCTGCACAACTCCTCTACAGTGCCAGGGAATGTAGAGAAGCAAGAACCATCCATACAGGGACCATTAACTACTTTTTGGTATCTTTTATGGTTTTATTGCTCAAACCAGAGGAATAAAAGATTATGTTTTATCTAAGAGGGAGAAAAGAGAACACAAAATAACCAGAGCAAATTATTATAGCACAAAGTCTTTTCATTATTTAGAGGGACAAATAAAGGCCAGCTGTATTTGCAAGCAACAATAAATGTACATATTTAAAGTTTCTAGATGTGAAACAACGTTGTACAATTCCACCAATATAGACATGATGGGAAAGAATAAGTGGGAAGGGAAAGAGCACATAAAATAGTTGTATATTGGATGGCTTATTCTTTCAACATTTAACAGAGACATTAAGTTTTTTCGGGGGGAAAAAAAGCCAAAAACATTTTGCAACATTTTAGTTATTGAAATAAATGCATGATCTCAGATTTTGAAATAAATTGTTTGGTTTTCTTAATATCTATTCTAAGTATGAACATTATCCCCAAGTGTTTGTTGGTGGGTGACATTTTAAGTATTCTAAAATTAACGATAGCTTGAAATACATGATAGAAGATGGCCATATACTGAGACTACATAATCTGGCCCCTAACTATTAGAATATGACAATACATTAAAAACTCTACAGAATACTGGACATGCCTCTGGTGTACTCAAACTCACAAATCAGAGAAGAGGTAACGGTCTGAACCATATGTTGCTTTTAATCACTTTCTCTCCAGGGACTGCAAATCTAGTACAGCCACTGTTTCGGCCCTTCTTCTAGACTTTTCCTTGTCTTCCATGCCTGCTTTTTGTAATATGTGCTATCATCTGTGTAATATAGGGTGTAAAGCTCGGTGTGGGAATCCCACATTTTAAAATATAATGCCACATGTATGCATCTGGAATGATTTCCTCTGTCTTATTTTCTGTGTCCCTGTGTACGCTTTCTGGGAATTTCCTGCTTGACTGCGGAAATACATTTTGCTGACAGTTTTGCTTCTCTGTTTACTGTGTTTACACTCCCAGCTCCTTCCCCTGCTTTCTGCCAAAATCGCCCATTTAATATGCACTGACTCTGCTTTTAACCCCGACACTCTTAAACTTCCACCTACATATTCTTACAGAGATAAAAAAGTGGAGGTCTCCTTCCTTCTCAAGAGCTGAATACACAGTATGGGTTTGCACATAATAGTAATAATAATAATAATATTTAGCAGTCTTCATCTTCAAAGCATGCTGCTTATCTGATCAAATCTGTCCTATGTGTAACACCGCAGACAGCAAAGACTTGTTTTTTGGGCACAGAAACAAGGCATTATAACCATTTCTGTAGAATATATATAGAATTTAATGGTATACATATAGCTGTTAAAGGGGTGAGATGATATTAAGCATACACAGAACAGAGAAGTACCTTTGGGTCATGAGGGGATTAACTGTAGGCAGGGCTGTTCCTAGCCAAAACTGCAGAACTTTTTGGATCAGCTCTCCAAGCTTTCACATTATTTGCTAGACTGTCCGGAGTGCATTTCGTAACCTCCAGAATCATGTATCCTGTTGCTTACACCTTCCTTCCTTCTCTCTGCTCATAAACATCATGTCTATGTCACAGGGTCTCCCAAGAAAAGCAAAGGAGGAAAGGATGCAATCCCAGTGCTTGCATCAGGAGTGTGGAGCTGAAGAAACAACATAATTGAGGAGATGATTTTGTATATTTTTTTTTTTTAAATAAATGTGGAATTTCAATAAAGATGGCTTATGTAAAATAAAAGGAGAGCAGAGAAGCTGTTTCTTTTGTTTTGGGGTAACACCTTGACTCCAAATCCTCCTTTGCACAGAGTTACAAAGGCCTATTCTTCTGGGCAAAGACGGTAAGCTTTTCTAGATAAATTATATCTAAATTTTATCTACAAGGGTTTGAATCAATGGTTGCAATAGAAATGCAACAAATGACCCTGGGGCCACTCCCCAGCCACAGCTGTCCTGAACATCTTCCGTGTCTCAACTCACAAGACTGTAACAGACCCCTTTGCATTTCACATAGACTTTGACTTTTCAGTCTCCCGTTTTCTGATGTGAAAATACTGATGGAATAGAAATGTTGATGACATTTATTAATCCTGAATTTGGATGCTTTTTTTTTTTTTTTTTTCTTTCATTAATGTATTTTCTTCTCGTTTAAATTTTCACTTTTCCTCTATCTCATTTTTCATGTTGCTGCTTCCAATTTTCTTAACATATTTTGCTCTTCAGATTTCTCTCTCTCTCTTTCCCAATCCTTCAGTTTCTCCCTTTTCCTGTACCCTTCTCCTTTAGTATAGCCTTGCAATAATATTCCTGTAGGTCATTTTGCCATCTCTACCTCACAGTTTTTGTCCAAGACACTGACCATCCTCTTTCACTCCCCTTGAGCTTCAGCCTCCAGAAGTTGGCTGGGTTGCCAACAAGCACTGCCGATTTTACAAGATCATAGAGCTGTGATCTGCACTATACTGCACTGCTCATTGGATAGGTCGCCCTTCCTACAGACGCTTTAAGTGAGATCTGAGTAACTTCTGTGAAGGGTAAATGCTACCTGTGAGCTTTAGGGTCAGATGTGGCCATGTCCCAAAACGTAAAGCCCACAGGGAGTCACTGAGGGTAACAAGGTGGCAGTCATGAGCCTGGCCTCATGCCGTCTCAGGAGAGGTGCTCCTCGGCGAGGAGGAAGAAGCAAGAGAGACATTGGAGACCTGCTGGATGTCAGGGAGAAGTAAAGACCGATTTCAGAGGTGAGAGCAAAGCTAGAAGAGATGGAGGACACCATGACTTGTAAACCTGCACGTTCACGGGCTTTTCAAGTAATACGATTATCTGATGCTTACAGTACAGGGTGTCCCAGGTGACACCGAATGTCAGAAAAACTACAAAAGCAACAAAAAAAAATATATATGTAATGTCATCAGAGAACTACTCAATCCCATTTTAGTCATACAGTATTTTGAGCCAATTTTACAGTTGGCTGAATATTTGCCATTCATTATTGGGGAAATGGAAGGAGATTAAGCTTAGTTTCACCTCTCCAAACACACTGTTGATTGGGATAAGTTATCACTGTTGTTGCATGTGTCTACGGCTTGTTTTTAAAAATCACTGACAGGCAACGCTCGGGAGAAAACTTGTGATGTTTTTGTTAATATGGAAACAAGGACACTTTGCTCAGACATAAGGGCTACTTGCCTGAAGGTAACTTCTGGGGTGGAAAGAAGTCATAAAAAGCGGTGTAGACCCGATCAAAACTCTTAACCTCTGAAGTGTGGATCTAGCACTCTTTTTTTACCTTGTACAAGTCCTATTTTCCAGGCCAAGCCATGGGCAGCTTTGATCCTTCCCCATGTATCCATATAGGCACAATAGATAGCTGCTCAATATTTATTTCAGGCCACTTAAAATCCAAGCTGACTTGATGACCACTCAGGTCAAAACAAGACATGAGGGGAGTTTAGATAAACACGGCCATCTCAGGTCCCAGGTTGTGTATCTGCTTTAGACAGGGACTTCATAAATTTAGCAGGAGTTTTAGGTGAAGCAATGGTACTTTAGGAGAGGAGGTGAGCGCTAGGACAGAAGACCTAGCGCACAGTAACCTGTCCATGAAGCAGACAAAACTCACAGGGGCCACGCTGCAGCCGGGGGTTGAGGCTGGGACATGGACTCACTCATGTCGGAGCCCTCCACAACCCAAGCCAATGGCTCTGGGACAGGAGGAATCCAGGATCAGTCTTCTGTCCCCTATCCCTCTGACCCTGTGCGGGCTTAAAGGGGACACAAGAACCCAATTCCCCGGCATAAATGTTTTGTGCTGTACCCAGACTTTTATTTCTAGGTCAAGAAGTAACCCTGAGGCTGACTTTGTGTCTGCTTCCTTATTTAGAAAATGGGACTGGGCAACACTGGCTGTATTCACCTTAGGATCCAGCCATGAACAACCATGTAGATCAAATCACATCAGTTATTTCACCAGTTTAATAATTAGATACAGGGTGGATTTTGTTCTTGTTTGCAGTTAGGGTTTTTGGTTTAGGTGGGTTTTTTTTTTGTTTGTTTTTGTTTTTTGTTTGTTTTTTTTTTTAATTTCAGAGTTGATCGGAAAATGGAAAACATATTTTATGACCATGTTTTGTCAGATGTTTTCTTCATTTTTTTGATCAAATTTCATCTCGATCAAGATTTTCCAAGTAAATGCAAGAAATTATTGGGCCAAATTAATCCCGAATGTATCTTAGCCTCTTGCACTGAAGGATTTAGTACAGAGACAAGGAGTTCAGGATGTTGGAAGGATGTGATTTTGGAGTTACTAAATTATAGTCTCCATAGTGATTTTCTTGCCATATGTTAAACAAGCAAGAATACAAAACACACTGGGGAAGATGCTCCTCTAGCAGAAGTAAGCATAACTATGATGGAACAACTCTCACTCACGTGTGTGAAGCCATTCTTTCAGTGTGGAATATATTACACCCTACAAAATAGCATCGGGTTTCTGTGGAGAGGCATCTCACAGTAGGTGTGAGGAAGGATGCAAGGAAAGGTGCCTTAGGGAAAGGGGCAGAAGAAGTAAGAGAATGAGGCAGGGGAAGCCATGGCAAGAGGTACAGAGAAATTATTTCTTTCTGCTATGGGGCATAAAGTGATTTAAAGCTGGAGTTCAAAAGTGTGTAAAGTTTAAAATAAAGCCTTGATGCTGACATTTTAAAGGTCTTTGCTTAAATTATGGCAACTACAGACACCACAGGCCTCCTTTTTATAACAGAGATACTAACACTTATACAGCTTGCTGAAATATTTTGAAGGTCAATTGCTTGCCATCAGTACAGAATTTTAAATGTCCAAGCAATAATACAGTTACTTATATTTATTTCACAATTCAATCATAATGGTTTATACAGCCTACTATTATAGTCCAAAAACTTTACAGATATCTTTAATACTAACTATACTCCTAAATATAACTTTTATGTTGAGGAAAGAAGGATTAGGATGCTTTGAAAGTTCTCCTTAGAGATCTGCATCTGGTTAAGAAATAAAGAGGTGATGTCCTCACATTTGTACCTTATTTTGCATGATGTATTTTGCTTTAACTTCTATGCACTTTAACTCGTATTGCATTCATTCCAGTGGACTCCAGGGCATCACACAATACTTTGGGAATTCCTAAGGAAAGCTTGACATAACTCTTAATTTTCTAGCCACTGTATTTCAAGTTATACTGAATTCCTGAGATGACTGCCTGAACTATTTGGGCTCTAGAAAACAGACATTTATTTTCAGAAAAACCTGGCAGGAAACTAGTGTTCTTTCTTATTTTATATTCTGTATTGTCACAATATGTTGAATGTATTAAGTTGGTTAGTGATGTAGTCATAGAAAACCAATAGTTTGCCTGGATGGTAGGGTAAGTGAAGACTCAGAGGTTACTCAAGAACTGTACATTATTTTCCTACATTTTAAACTTATTTTTTTAAATTAGGAAAAAGAGAACACTTAGACAAGGAGAAAGAGTAACACTGAAGAGTGAACAAAAAAAAAAAAAAAATGAAAGTGATAATTAATTTTCTGGCAGCACACACTTAGAGGTTTGACAGCAACACCTGAAGAAGTCAAGAAGGTATATTTTTGTACATTCAAGACGTTTCCTTAAACACTACTAGGACCCCCAAAGATTGATCAGGTTTTGTGTTTTGCTGTTAGTTTGTTTCCAAGATATAGAAGTTTTTTTCCCACTTCCCCTTTACCTCATGAGGAATATCTTCTGGGAGGAAGAAAGGAAGGAAGGAAGGGAAGGAGAGCAGGAGGCAGGGTTTGCATTATTTTTCATGCAGAATAGGGAAAATGAGAAGGAACTTCTGAGCAGTCATTGCAACTATGTCACAATAAGCATTTTTGAGGTCCTGATCATTTTCAGAAAATACCTGGTTTGAAGAATGCACAAACTGTGTTTGGGTAGATTGGGAAAAGCAGAGTCTCATCAGGTTTTTGCCTTGATGCAGGAAACTTTCTGGCCAGACCTGGCTTTGTTACAGCCAAGGTAAAGACGTGTGTACTCAGACAGCAGATGCAAGAGAACAGTATCTCAGACAGCCTCTCAAGCAGCCTCCTCCCTGACCATTGAACAGTTCTACCATTCTGGAATAGTCTCATGTTGTCTTCAACCACTACTGTAATTTATCAGTACTGCAAGCTAAGCAGCTTATTTCTGCTGTTCAATTTTGCACTAGAATAAAACAACTTAAAACTGCATACAGACTGGTTGGGGACCAAGCTTTAGGCTGCACTAAGCTCTTCAAACTGTATTTACAAGTATACAGAAAAGAGTTTTGAAAGTCAGTTGCGAAGCCACAAGCTTGGGTCTTAGTGTACCAAATGCTCTTCAAATAACTTGGTTTGTAAGTTCCAGAGAAAACTCTTTGAAGGTTTCCAGATCCTGAAAATGCCTGTAAACAGCTTTGCTTACAGAACGTCATGACTTCTTCTCTCCAAACTGGAGGTGTAGAGTCACAAAAGAGTAACAGTAAAAGAGATAACATTGGTATGGTATTTAAAGCCTCATCTAGGCACAGTTAACAGAGGTAAGAATATATATATAAAAATATATATATTTGTATTTTTTAATGAGATGATATTCAAGTCCAGTAAGCAGGATCTTGTCTTCCACAGCTCTAGGAATGCTGAAAAAGTGTTTAGAGGCCTTGTCCACTGGATAAGGCTAAGTTCTGATGCTAATTCAGAGCATATCAGACCTTGGGAGTAAAAAACAACCACAGTGAAAGAATCCCATGTCTAGCCTAAATAGGTGCAACATAGACATAAAGTTATGTAAGACTGGAAGATATTATTCCACTTTCATGTTTTGATAGTTAAATATAGTCAGCTACTGCTGAACGGACACAATATCCATCAGAGAAGTTACTGTGTCTTTGTTTACTTATTTTTTAACCAAATTATTTGCATCCTGAAATACTTATTTTGCAAATCCCAATTTATGGTTTCATAATCATGTGGATGAAAAACACTCGCATCCTGATACAGAGCATACATTTATTTAGAGTGAGTTAGACTAGGGAAACCATGGCCAATTCAGAGCAGAGGACTGCAGGAGTAACAAAATGACTACAGCCATTATATTGCTTTTGCCTCTACCGGAAGAGGCAGACTCCAGCCTTTCAAATACTGCATATCTCCATAGCAATCAGTCTCTGCCTCCTCCGTTTTTCACGCTATGATCATGTGAATGTGGGTCAGGCTCCCATTGCAGGAGGAGGAGGGTTGAAGCTCACCCATCGGACTCTAGACATGGGTCTCTCGCAGCATTGGTATAGAAGCATTGGTATGGAAGAAGAGACGGGGGTTGCTGCTTGCAAAGAATAGGCATGAGGAGGAATGTTTCTGCCCCCAAGACTCCTGCAACCACATCCAGCCTTTATAAACCCTCTGAGCCTGCCGCTTGGGTTAGAAAACCCTGGTTTTTGGAGAGCAGATATTCTCTATATTGTTTATTTTGCCTTTCAGTGCTGTCACTACTTTTATGTTTGCAACGACTGGTAAAGGCACACAGCATCGCCATATCGGATTCCTGTTGTCTGAGTCCCAACAGAGAGAACATTGTGCAAAAAAATTGAAAATTTAGGTTAAGTATTATTATTAATAACCTTGTTCTCTTTGGGTTTGCTAGTTTGCAGAGTGATGACTATGTTTCAGAACAATCACAAGCTAAAAAATAGTTGAGCTAAACTCGCTGGAACTGTCAAGATAAACACAAAGAAGACAAATTATTGGAGTCATAAATCTTTAACAGGCATATTACTTCAGCCATTCGTTTCAGGTTTGTTAATAATATTCTATGTGTTCCTAGAATTAGAATACCTTATGCCAGAAAACATCTGACTGAAAAGCAGTAATGGATTTTGCAGCTTTTAAAACTATTGCATTTTTTAAAAATGCTGGCAATCCCTAATTTAATGGTTGCAATGCCACTAAAGTTACCAAGTAAGCGTCTCAGGAGACACACAGAGAAAAACCACTGCTTGCAATGTGAATTTATTCACATCTGAAAATGTAGAGTAACTGAACCATAAATTGAGGTTGCTCAACTCCAAATGAAGCAGACTATATGATTTTACAAGTGCTTTGAAAATTGCCACCTGATTTTGGCTTAGGTTTCCCTCTGACATTGTTAGATATCCCTTTAATTACTAAGTGGAATCTTCAGCTCCAGAACTGACTGTGACATTTTATACCTGTAACATTTTTCTCGCAGAGGTCACCCGGGGTTTGGATGAGGTCAGAGAGTTGCAGGCTTCCTACACAGGCTGTGAGATAACTAGATAAGAGCTAGTTCATAAACCAGAGTGCATGAGTAAACAGAGCTTGCAAAAAGATCCAGGAAGACCTTTGCTATCATTGTGTTACTCCTCAGTTAACAGTGCATCTATGCAAACAATTTAACCTGACTTGTTCAGGCAATCACCATTTTAAAACAATTCTGCATAATGCTGAGAAGCCCTTATGTGAGTGCAAGGTAACCTAAAAGGGGCTTAAAATAAGCTGGGGCCCTTCCTAACCCCTTATTCCCACTTAAAAAAAAGTCAGTTCAGGAATCAGGAGTAGCTTCCCACACAATCTCTCCCTTCTCAATATTCTGTTCACAGTTCACACAACTGCTTCCAGGATCCCAGCAAATGTATAGCTGAGCCAGTTTGGACACAATTGCCCCTTGAAAACAGGAATCGTTCTCATGAGCTTTGGATAATTGACTAATTCCTGCTGAGAATAACGCTGCTTACCCTTTCTTTACAGTCTATTTATACTCCCATTTTTTAAAGTTTAAAAGTCTTCTACTCCCTAGCATTCCCAAAGACAAATGCTCTGCAATATTCAGCACAATATGCTTCTGATTTAACTTTCCTTTATTTTCAAAATGAATAGTTTCATCTGCTTTTCACCCATGAGAACATCTCTGCAGTCATTCCTCACTTCATTTTGTTGAGTTAAGAGGCTCAGTGATGTCAGGTTAAAGCAAAAGGTGAATGAGACCATTTGAAAGATTGTTTAAATGCTGTCTTCTTACATCCCACACTCTAAAGTGTCTCTCTGCATAGTTTGCAAATATAATTATGGGAAAGAAAGTAGAAAAAATATTTTACTTAACACACTACAGTAAGATAACTTCAGCTCATTTCTGTGGTTAACTTATTATAATTTTTAAGTTCAGTACCCCTTTACCACTTGGGTTAAAACCTAACAGAAAAAAAAATATTTGCTGATTTGCACTGATGAAATAACATGGTGATATCCCTGTATAGACATTATTTGTTAACTGCTGTTATATCTTGCATCTGTCATGTAAGTTGAGTGTGTCTGGTTCCGTGTTTTGCTCTGGACTCAAATGTAAGAAGCATTTATCAGAACCAAAATGACTAGATTATCACCAGGACCTTCTTTCCCCATTGAGCACATATTTCTGTAGTACTATTGTTTTGGAGAGTGACATTACGGTATTACTGACTACACTGGGAGCCCAAAAGCAAGAACACATTAGTCTGATGAGCTTGGGTATAGTTTCCTGAATCAATACTACTTCTTCAGTGGAGACGTAGTAGCAGACAATTGCATAATGAAGCTGTCTGTCTTTATTTACACAATGTATTTCTGTATTCAGCAGGCCAGAAAGAATAGTTCTGTGTAGCAGCTGTCATTGTGTTTTTTTTTGCTTATCTCTGTCCTGTCTGCCAACGTTATAATTCACCAGCTGACACCCGCCTTGGCAGAGACTGAGCGCGGTGACTCGGTGCCAGAGCAACAACCGTGCTCTGAACTATGACACGATTCATCCCCGTCCCACTCAGCAACGGGGTGCTCTTTTGGCTTTTTCACTCTTTTTTTTTTTTTTTTTTTTTTTTTTTCTTTTTGATACACTTTGCGGCCATGGGGCTGCAGCAAAAGTGAGCTGTGGGAAACAGTTATGGCACCGTGGCACAGGACTGCGGGAAGGGAGGCAGGGTTGGCTCCACGAGAGATGGCAAGGGGCTGGACACCCAGAAGGAGACACTATGGATGATTTGATTTTGAGGAATCAGGAGGGTATGAGGTCAGGCTGGAAAGGCAGTGTTCAAGTCACCCTGTCACAAGATTTGAGGTATAATGTTTGGTATTTCTGACCTGGCCTTTGTTCAGCGGGCAGAATCTCATTGACTCTAGTGGGAGTGCTGTCTGTTCCCGGGAGCGAAAAAAGCGGCCAAGTAAAGATTCACACATGCTTCTGAAAATGAAACATTCAGACCTGATGCTTTTTTCCTGGTTTTGCATTAACATTTCCATGAACATTCTTCCCCCAAATTCTAGGTTTGTTCTATGAATATTCATAGAAAAATAAAATGAGATAACATTCTGATGAAAGAAATTATTTTTTGCCCTTGCTTTGGGTATTTTATGCCAAAATCTCTTTCTGTATCTGTTCTCCAGAGGATATAAAACTACTAGTGTCAATTGTACATTCATAGACTTGCCCGAGTGAGAAAGTTATACTTCAACCAGTATATAACCCGCATGGACTCTTATTTCAGTTTAAGAACTACATTTGTTAATCAACTGAATTCAATCTGAAATATAAAAGCTTGAAACTGAAATTGCAGCTCAAGACATGTCTTCAATTCACAGTTTAAGATAAGATTTTCTCTTTCATGCAGCACCCTAGTTTACTGAGAGAATCTGAAATAGATCATGGTTTCATTGCTAGAAGTCCTGTATTGAATCATAATAGTGATCAAAGTAAATGTGAGGGGCTTTTTTGGCCATTTTGAGTCCTTTTTGTGAAGTAGGAGCTTGAAATGAAAGGGAAGGGAAGGGAAGGGAAGGGAAGGGAAGGGAAGGGAAGGGAAGGGAAGGGAAGGGAAGGGAAGGGAAGGGAAGGGAAGGGAAGGGAAGGGAAGGGAAGGGAAGGGAAGGGAAGGGAAGGGAAGGGAAGGGAAGGGAAGGGAAGGGAAGGGAAGGGAAGGGAAGGGAAGGGAAGGGAAGGGAAGGGAAGGGAAGGGAAGGGAAGGGAAGGGAAGGGAAGGGAAGGGAAGGGAAGGGAAGGGAAGGGAAGGGAAGGGAAGGGAAGGGAAGGGAAGGGAAGGGAAGGGAAGGGAGAAGAACGAGTTAGAGTGATCAGGAGAGAGTCAAGTAGAGTAGCCCAAATCCTAGAGGCACTTTTTGCACAAGGACACGCCTGATCACAAGGAAGTGTGCTCGGAATGTGTTGAGAGAGGAGGGAAGTGAATGGAGCAGGATGTGATCACCCTGGAAAGCCTCCACTGTGCCGCATCCTGAGGGTCCGCCACTGCCAAGTGCAGCTCAGCATCCATGTACCCCAGTAAGAACATCACTTGGAAAGGAAAAAGATCAGAAATGTCAAAGGAAGGACATGGAGCCACATGGATGGGAAGAAGTGTTTGTGAAGGATCTGTCTTCTGCCATTCACATACATGTCCCGTACTAACTCCTGGGGAAAAAAAGGGTCTTTAAATACAAGGAAAGGTGTTAGATGACAGCTTACCTGTGAGTAAGAGGAGTTTGCTTGCTTTTAAATGTGAGTTGGCTATGCATGTGAGCAAGTTTGGGAGAGGAGGAGGAAGATCATAGCAGACTAACCTATCACTGACACTGTCACTGGCAGAGGAATTCAGATGTCAGAATTAATCAAAACCTCTGAAGTGATTCAGCAATTTTTTGTAATGTACTAAAGATTAAACATGAAGTTCTCTGGAATTGACACTGATTGTTTAAATGCTGCAAGACACCTTCAGTCTCACTGCTTGTTTCTGAGAACATCAGTTGAGCTGTTCAGCCTGGACACCAAGGCTGAATGAAACCAAAACTCCTCTATCACCTGGTGGCAGCACGGGGATCTATGAGAACACTGCATATAGGATTTAGTTGGTTGAGGCAAATTAATTATGTCCTTAAATGTGGGGTATGGCCTGGACCCCCTGCCTACCTCACGATGTGAATTACTGTTTGCATTTGATGTTGATTTCTCTTGTCCAGAACAAATTCTAACATTTAAGTTAAGTGGAAAAGGTGAGTTACAACCCCTATTCCTTCTGAAAACATTTATCCTCAGAGCCCGACGGAAGGTGATGTTGCTGATATGCTGATGTGTGCAACACAGTTTCCACCAAGACCTATGACCTCATGAGAGGAACAATGATATGAGACAGGACATCTGCAGTGAAAAATAACACAAAGAGAAAAATGTGAGCCTCGGAACGTAATGAATGGAATGATAAAGTGACTACACTGAAGATCATCATACAGTTTTGCTTGTCATTTTAGTAGTCCTGTATTCATACTAAAGTAAAGGACTTAATAATGGAAGAACAAGCTGGAAAAAAAGCAATACAAGTATCATATAATTGGACCATTTGCCAACATATGATCAAGATTGCTCTTTAGATAATGAATTCATGATTTAAAAAATAAAAAATTCCATTAATTTTATTTTCAGCATTACAGGATTTAAATGTCAATTTCACTGCAGTCTAGATATAAGTAAACTGCATTTGCACGTTTATTAAATGCTTTTGCTACTGAATCCCACTCATACAATCAAGTTGAACTGAACTGAAAAGACTGGAAGATTCTTTTACTTTTCCATTTTGATGATCCTTCCTAGTAGCAACAGTAAATAAAATGGTCTAATCCCAGAAGAGAGACCTGGAAACCATCAAAAGAACCCAGAGGGGAAAAAATAACAGTGGAACAGGAACACTTGAAATAGAGGGTTTCCCTGGCACACACAGCTTCCCAGTGACTCCCAACATTGTTTCACTCTCCCAAAGGCACAGAGCCCAATGTCTGTGGCAGACTTTTGTAGAAATACTGACTCCCACTATGCCAAGGAGAAAGAAAAAGGGAGAGAGAGAGAGAAAAAAAAAAAAAAAAAAAGCACTATGCTTCTGGTTTCTGCAATTGTAGGCCAACTTGGAAACTTCAATTATTGAAATGAAATATTCAAGGACATATGGAAAGGCTTGGGAAAATGGAAATCAAGACAAGAGGAAACAGTTGGAAAGACTTAATCATTCTGGCGACTTACACGCACATATATGTGTTTATTTACTTTTTTCCAACAGAAAATGACCAGAGAGTCAGCAACTCAAGTGGAGGATGAGTAATGGAAAGAGCAAAGAAAGGAAAACTTAAAATGACACCATTGGAATGAATGCAAATATGTGGTTTAAAAGGTGGTTTGGGAGAGGAATCAAAAGTCTCATCATAGGATGCTCACCGTGTGAAGAAAGGGCACTTCTGCTCTGGAACTGAACAGTGATAAATCTTGCAGGAAGTAAAACTGAAACGAGTTCAGATGCCAGTTTCTTTCTGTCTTCCATCCCTATTCCTAAGGTAAGAGGCAATAGTTAATAATTAGCATGCAAGAGCCATGGCATACTGTGCTCAGGGAACTGTACAAAGCTGGGACGTATACATGGGGGGAGATGGCATAACAGAATGCAAAACAAAGAACATAATGAAAAGCAAAAGACACAGAAAAAGAGTTCAGTGGATAAACCTCTAGCTCTGTCTGAATGTCTTTAAACTCATAAGAACAGACTTTGGGACTAAACAGAGACCTGAACAAGGACTGATATATGATCTACACAACCCCGGATCCAGAGATATTGTGACTCAGAGACACGACCAAGTCATGCTTCAGCCCAGCTGAACAAGCCCTAGCTTGTGTGAGTGCTAATTTGCTGTTAACCTAGAATCACAGAAACATTTCTGTTTCACTCTGCAGTAGTCCAGCTGTTCAGTCAAGCAACTGCATTATCAGTCAACTGAATTGGGTAAAACCAAAGTATCAGCCATTTCTTTTTGACCTGCTCTGGAACAGCAAGTGCACAGGTGATTAACTATCCTTATGTCCAGGGCTAAAAACTGAGTAACCTGAATGTGTATTTTCTGTCATGTTACCTTGCATTAAACCAGTGAAAATTTTGCCTATAAAGACTGATATTTACTTGTTGAATAATGAGTTCAAATCATTCACTATCCAAAGCAGATTATCTGCGGCTACACTTCTAGATTTGGTGAGACAAAAAAAAATCCTATCAACTTTTTCTGGTGTATTATGATTTATCTGATGAGTTCTTAGAAATCTGATTATGGAAATGCCCTTAATGTTAGTTTAACTTCTCTCCCCCTGGACTTTAAATTCATAACCCCATATTGCTATTGATGATGAGAGCACGACTTTTGAAAATTGTTTCCTGGGATTTAATGGGACATGATATACGAAAAGAAATGGGCCAGATTGTCAGTAGATTAAAAACAGTGTAATTTGCTTAATTCAGCGAAGTACCTGCTCTGTTAATGTAAATGCCACACAGTGGCTGACACCAGTGATGAGGTAGGAGGCTCGGGCTCAGATGTCCATCTGTGTTTAGGTGATCCATTGACCCAAATGGTTATATGATTTCCCCAGGCAAGGTGTCTAGGCAGTCAGCCAACACAGCTAACAGCCTTAAACTCTAGACTACTTATCAACTACCCATTTATAGCTAGCTTGATTGAGACTGACCTTTGAGTGTAAAATGAAGCTTAATTTCAAGAATGCAGAGCTGTAGCAAGATGTCTAACTGTTCTTTTCCCATCACTTGTAGATAAGACAAAAATACAGCATTCCCTGTGGATGGAGTTGTTATGCTATTGTACTCTGTTCAACTCCATCCTGTTCCATGCTTATTACCTTAATTCTGCTGCTCTATATGACTGCTATATCTGTTGTTTCTTTTCTCTTCCCAAGGGAAGAAGGACAGGCAAGGTGTTATTTTGGTTTTGGGATGTGAGTTTATAGTAAACATAGAGGATAAAGGGAGGAGGAGGCTGTTTAAGAGCCCTATTTTCCCCAGGGATTACATTCTAGTCTCTGAAAAAACATTTTTGTCTTGCAATTGTCTTCACCATCATTTCTGAGTCTTCCAAAAGAATGAAAATCTAGATCTTATCATTTCAGTCCATTTCGATATGCCTTGGACCTCTTGACTGCTTAAAACAATAATGATGTACACTTTGAACTTGGTTCAGCACCTTCTTTGAAGCCAGTGTAAACAACAGAGGATACAACTGATACTGCTCCTGATTCTTGAGACGCACAGTGCATTCTGTACTACTTAGCATTTCTGATAGTGAGGCAGCTTCGTTCCCAGATCTGCTTTGCTTTGCTGAGATGAGAAATGATAAAGACAGCTGGAAATGAGGTCATCATTTGCCATGCTGCAGATGATACAAAGTATTAGTTGTGTGTGAATCTTCAGAATAAATGAAGAGCTTTGCTGAGCATAAAAAGCACTCCAAAACACACGTGAGCATACATTTTTCATCAAATGAGGCTATAATGTGGCTACATACTCCTTCTTCAGGACTCCACAGACTCCCCATCCCTCCGAAGACCTGAGAGGAGGCAGAACATGACTGTTGAGAACACGTGTCTGGACTCCAGCTTCCTTCCCTGCTCAGTCTCCCTCTGAATCCCACTCCTTCAGTGGGACTGGCTGCAATTTGTCCTGTGCCAGGGACAAAGATGATAAAAATAGTAAATATAGTACAATTACTCTCTATAGGATCTACAGGGCTGCCATGAGGTCAATTTATGAACAGTGTGTGTTCCCTGCGCCGTGCTGGGAATACAGTATTCACCCTGCTCGTGTGAGCAATTGTTACAGATAGACAAAGTTTAAAGATTTACAGGCAAAGAGTCTGGATGTCTGTCAACAACCTAGCTCTAAAAAGCATGCAAAAAACTCTCAGAGTTTCTCGCAAGACCCTCCTTCCGAGCCTGAGACAGAAACCTTCCACCATTTAGAGATAGCAAGCATACAAACAAAAAAATCCAGAAATTTAGTTAATGCTCCTTAATGCTTAGCTAGCATTTTACTCCTCTTTCTTTCTTCCACCTCTGTTAAATATTTTCTCCTACACAACTAGATGTATCTGAAGTATTCACAAACAGAAAACTTTGATAAATCAGGTGGGTTGAAAAAAATAAACCCGAAGTTCTTGATAAATTTCATCTAGCTCAGACTGTACCATTTGTTGTTTTATTGAAATATTTACATCATAAATTAAAGCTCAGAAGTTGGGACATCTGCAAAAACAAACTGAACATTGCTTTTAGCTTTTCTTCTGAATCATTCTTTGATTAGCTTTCCAGTGAAGAACCTCGCTGGGAGTATAAGAAGGTATCTTTCTTTCCATCAAGTACTTTATGTTTGGTTATTTACTACCAGCTGTTCACGTTAAGAATTACAAAGATTCACAGAGATCTATGAGTGTGTGGTAGGTAATAAATCTGCCAAAGATTATCAAGGTTTGTGTATTTTATCATACTGTGATGTGACCTTAATCTCTCTAAGTCTAAAGAAAAAAAAAAATTCTTTCTCTTTATAAAAGATCCATTATGTACATGAAGATAATGCTGTTTGCAATTTAATTCTGATGTTGAACCTTATTTTCGCTGATGGATTCTTGGTGTGTACTACAGAAAGGTCAAACAGGAGATATGTTTTTGTATTGTATAATCAGACAAAACCAGTTATTTTCAGTGTGATGGAAATATTTCACAGCATCTTGAGATTCTTTTTTTAAGCTGGAATTTTAAAATTATAACAGTTACACGTAAATGCGAAGTATAATTTGCAAAATTACCAAGCAAAAATATTAGTGTTTGTTTACATTACTGTCAAGGATATTCAGATATGCATTATTTTATTTTTTCTGATCCTAGGCTTAGTACAATAGTGGAGGCTTTAGTGCCTTCATGTTTTACAAAATAAGAGTGATGTTAAATCTTAAATCCCCTAAATAGGGAAAAACCTTTGGGAGGTGAAAAATAAATGAGACAATTTCTTCCTGGCCTCATCTATTATCTTTAAAAGTTTAAAGGCAAGTTTGTCCAAGTTTAACTTTTAGAATGTGGCTTCATGTTTTCTCATCTTTACTGGAAATGCTGACTATATCATATGGCTTTTGTCAGGGAAGTTAATTTAGAGAAAAATGGTTAGAAATTCACATTATTTGTACTAGAAATATGTTGTTCTGTTATTCTATATTGTTAGATACTGATTCTTCTTGCCAAATGAGCTAGCTCTTTTCCAAGTGAATGGTCAAATCCAGTCTGTGGCATATTACATGACAGAAACACCACAGAAATCCACACCAGACATGATAAAATGGTTGTGCCAATATTTTTTTTCCCCATCTCTGTGGAAATAAAAAATAGAACTTTCATCTCTGCATCTCCTTTTTACCCCCCTCTTTATTTACATCTCATGATCTTAAGTCAGTAGCCATGACTTTAATCACTTGCAAATGTACATTTATTTTGCTAGAATTTTTTTGTGCAGTACTGCTCATTATTGCACAGATTCTTGGAAATATAATACTTATTTAAAAAATAACTCCTATCTCTATTAATTTATTAATAATATATATCTAGGATATCCAGTCCTTGAATTCTACTGAATTTATTATAGCATGTCCTTAATTAAACTATACAATCCAAATGTAAGCAGATATTTCTCCTTTATTTATGGGTTGGTTGTAAAAAAAAAAAAAAAAAAATCTCATGAAAGTGTAGGAAAAAGCAAATTTCTTATTTCTTCCATAGCTTGTCTTTTGCTGGTATTCAGCCACTGTCATTGCACAGACAACATAACAGCCTGATATCAAATTGCCTCTTTATTTTTCCATATAATATTTTAAGCATGAGCTACATCCATTTCGTGGATAAAGGGCTTCTGCTTAAAATTCACCATTACAGTAGGACAAAACCTCTGATTTCAGTTATGGATCTTGTTAGACAAAGGGTTCTCAGATCCAGGTCTAAATGCTTCCAAAGATTGAGTTCAAACTTCTTGTTCCCTTTCTTTTCTTTCTTGCTGTCTTGCCCATTTCTCAAACACCTCCAATTTGTTACCATTGATTACTCTGAGGATGAGTCCTGGGTCAAAACTGACTGTATTGAGCTCTGTCGTGATAGAACTATTCAGATCCAAACACCTGCTCTCCACTTCACAGATTAGTTTGAATTATAAGGAAGACAATGTTATAAGGAAAGACAGGCCTTACATAAAAAGACTCATAATTCTACCCAATTCTTGCTGAATTAAGTAAATCAATCTTACATTTCATGACATATAACTTGCACCTAGAAATTGATAGATAGATGGGATCTTATTGTTTTTCAAGCCTATTCCTCAGGTGAATACTTTGATATAAATGACCTCTGTAGGTTAATCAAGTATTATTTGTTCTGAACTATCGCCAGAGGATGGATACTATAAAGGTAAAAAAGAAATATTCTCACACCACTGTTTAGACCCCACAAAACCTTACCCTCAAAACAGTAGTAAGTGAGCGTACCCATTGGTATTCCACCTCCAACTGTGTATCTTTGTAGTCTGCATTTTTTATTCCTGAAATTCACAAAAATAATATCACTAAATATTTCTTGTGTTGTACATCTGGTGAAGCTTTTTCTGTTAAACTCTCAGTGAACTAGTTTGCTGAATCTGCCAAAACAGAGAAGAATTCAGAACTGACTGCACCTTCAGAGTGCAGATCTTCTGCTTAATAAAATGGAAATAGAAAGCAAAGGCTATTCCACTGTAAATAACTGAATGTTCATTTGGAGAGAACTGCATTTGTTGGAAACATAAGAACTAATAAAACCTCAGTTCATTTATGTCTGTTGAATGTAAAGTGAAAGAGATGTCTCAGGCAAGATTTGAAAAAGACCCAGAGGAATAGTCAATGTCCAGAGTCAAAGGACTTAAGTGATGCTCTGCTCCATACAGAAATACAGATAATCAAATGGACACGGTCCTGAAGTGGTTTTCAGAATCCTAAACCAGGTGTGCATACTCTGTGTTACTGAATGGAAGAGTATAAGGCATTTACTAGCATCCAGCATAGTCAGAACACAGGGAAGCTTAAGCCAGACATACAAAAGATTGAGGAAAAGTTCTTCAGGCATCTGTATCAGAACTACTCATACATACTGCTGTGAAACTAAAATTTAGAATTTGAGTAATTTTCTTATTTCAAGCATCTACGGGGTATTATTTCCTACCAAAATGGCAGTGAAAGTTATTTTCCAGGAGCCAGAGACCGCATTTCCACAACTCCTGTGTCCACCAAGAGACTAGAAGGAGCCTTCAGTGTTTCCACCTTGAAGCTGGGCTTTACGTGCCTCCAGAGAATTAAGAACTGTCTATTGTAGATCTTTAGGAACAGTAAGCATCAGTTAATTTTTATAGCTTTTCAGATCATTTTACTGTTTGTGGAAAGCGTGGTTAAACTGTTTCTATCGAGGACTGATAAGCAATTCTGCACTTGCTTAGTCTGTAAGGAAATGTGTAAATTCAGTAACATGTTGACTTCTGCACAGCATTGAGCTTCTAATAATGCTGCAACAGCTGTTAATCTTAGTGACTTAGTTTCTTCAGTGAAGTAACAAAAGCATTAAGGAACAGACAAAAGTGATGCAATTCAAAATTTCTATAAAATAAGTGTTCTTAGCTCACTGGCAGCCAATGTTTCTACATTGTTAATTGGTAAGAAGTGGTTTTCTGATGTATAGCATTTCTCTCACACTTGCTTTAGCACCAGAGGTGTCAGCAGCTTGCCCCTCTAATTCATGTTTGCATGAACATCCAGAAGAAATTACAGAGTTCCTCTTGGACAGCCTGCAGCCAACTGAGGTCCTGTTTTATAACAATTGACATTTCTAACAGATATCTATTACAGACCAGGAGCTCAATCCTGATTTTGCACAACCTCTTGTAAATCAGAAGGAATGCTGTTGTGACATTCAATGCATCTCTCTGCTTTGTTATTGTTGTATTATTACTTAACATTTGTTTTCCAGTAGTCCTAAAGGCACTGTGGACATCTGAGTTCCACTAAACTAAGCGCTCTGCAAATAGAATTATGGTCCCTGCTGAAACACTGTGTGGTTTAAGAACTCACCTCCCAAGGGACATTGGAAAGCTAAAATGAATTAACTCAGTGTGTGAAATTAAACTCTCTTTGTTAAAATATATCAAACCCTGCAGGTTCCCCCGTAGAAGTGTTTCTGCTCACTACCATTTAAATCCTGGAGGAGTTAATTACAACTTTCTTGTGTGACCCTTTTTCAAATTTCAGCATCCAGCCAAATGCAGGTGAATGAATTCAGCCAGAAACCCACCAAAGGGAAAAGCAAGTCACTGGCCGTTCAGGTCATAAGACTGCAAAATCTGGACTTGGTGAGGTGTGCAGAAAGACGAGCGTGAGAGGCAAATAATTAACAAAAGAGCCTTCTGCCTTTAGCATGTTGATTCTCCAGCTTACTTTCCAGATGTGATTTTTGTTGGGGCACGGCAGATCTAAGATAATCAGGTGTGACAAACTGCTCAGAGCTGCGGCAGCTCTGCGTAAAGCCGCTGACCTCCCACGGGTCCCAGCCAAACAGCCGCGGTGGATGCTCAGTCCCGGTGTGGTCAGGATGAACCAGACTCGCATGCAGATGGTCAAGGCTCTTCTGGCTCTCTCTGCCGTTCACATAAAATAAGGCCAGTGCATCCCAGTGGTGTCAGGCTCGCAGATTACGAGCGGCACAGCCTCAGTTTCTTCCCAGATTTCCTGAATGAAGTATGCCAACCCTCGGTACATTTAATGGGGATGTGCTCACCTCTCAGCATAGGTGAGTCCCCCATTGGTGGTGGTGTGCTTATTCCTACTAAATTTCCTTGCAGTTTGATTGTTCTTGTTCTGAGCTATCAAAACAGTCCGCAAAATATCTCAATATCTGTATGCAAGTCCTCTTTATATTTTCAAATAGTTGTTCATACAGGCAAGAGTAGGACTACCAGAGGTCTAGATTTTTACGACAATTTGTGAATACAGTTGCCATGAGTGTGATAGATGTTTGCAACAGTGATGGTAGTCAGGTAAGCAGAGCACTTGAAAATGTTGCTTTTATGAGACACTGTGATAAGCATGCATTAAAAACTAGTCCAGAATAACATCAAATAGGAAGACATTAACAGATATGATATAATGAAGAGAAACAGAGTCAAATGCAGGACTAACAGAATTCAGTGAGAGTATTTTGGCTCATTTCAGTGGGATTTGGAACAATTCCAAAATACACATCAACACAGATAATTATGCCTATATTTATTTATTCTGGGAAAAAAAAAAAAAAAAAAAAAAAAGAAAAAGATAAAGAAAAAAAGGGGAATGACACGAGAAGTTAAAGCCACAGGAAATCTCATACAGACACTAGAGTGATGCTCAGAGAGAGTTTTATCACTAAGGTACTACTTATCACTAAGGTAACACTACATAAATATATCTCCTGGTATTTGTGGGTCTGGGGATTGTGTCGGTTTGCATTTGTACTTCAGAGCCTTTTCTGCAACAGCCAAAGTGTTTCTCATCTTCAATTCATGAACTTTTCCCAACTTCATGACTTTTCATACCTCAGTTCATATAAGATAAAGACAGTAATACCGTTCCTTCTTTTTTTTTCTTTTTTTTTCTTCTTTTTTTTTTTTTTTAATGTGCTGTCCATATTATGTTGAAGTTGATATTAGACCACAGAGTTGTCCTTTGGCCTTAAAAACCTAGTAAAATATATTCAACAGAAAAAAATAGCAGTGACATAGTTACTCAGTCAGATCTCACTGAGTTATGTACTGCTCTAGACTGAGATCACTCTGTCTGGATAACCTGAGAATACCACACTGGTGCATGACTTCTTAGGATTCTTAAAGTTCAGGACACGGTCAAAGACACAGAATGCATATGTATGTGCATAGAATATGTGTGCATTTACACATATATAAGGGATTATTCACCCTTAATTGGTAGCGATAATAAGACTTCCTTTCAAGGCAGTGTATTTTGGGTTTAATAAGCCATCTTCCTCATCCTATGGCTTTTTCCACACTTCCAAATTACCAAAGGGAAATAATGATGCAGATTTCTGAATACCTAGAAAAACAAGAATAAAATGAAGAAGTAGAATTTGAAGAACATGAGAGTCATATTCTAACTGAAGATACTTTTCAAGATAAAATATGTTGACAGCTTTAACGTCAATTATGGGAATCAAAACCTTGTCAGTGTGGTATGAAATCACATGCATGTTTCTGTTTCAGTGACTGAGATTTTTTAATCTTATATTTTGAAAAAATGACGGCAGTGAGGAAGACTCTACATATTTCCCTGAAACAAAGCTAATACCTAGTCGTTATATAAACAATCAGCATAAATGATTTCATTTGTTTATTTGTCTGAATTTTCTCTCTGACATTAACCTGGGGCTTAAATTTATTTTTACAGTCTCAAAGCATAGGATTATTGTGTAGGTCAAAGATTAAAAAAAAAGTATTCTTACATCAATTTCAGCACTCTGTAGTTTTACATCTTCTACTACATGCATTGTGGAAACCTAATTTCAAAATAAAGACCAACACTTTATAACTGGTAGTGGGTAATTATGGGAAAGCATACGTGCACTGTGGTATGATGAGCCTGCCAAAGCAAAGTGGAAAAATCATAGACCATCCTGACAAAGAAAAATGTTAGATTTTCCACCAAATCCACAATCATGTATCCAAACAGTTCACAGCTTCGGCCCAACACACTTTAAAAACTCTATTTTGAGTATGATGAACTTATAGGCTAAAGGAAAAAGTGTTAAATTGAAAAAAATTTACTTTGTAGAATGAACCAAAGCGCTTCTTATTCATAACTAGAGAGTAACACAGGAGTAGGACCAGACCCATGGAAATTATTAAATATTAAAGAAAGGGTGTCAAGTGACTAGTGCACTGCTTGTGGGTTATATAATGAACACGATGCTGCAATAAGAATGCAACTCTTCTTTTTGCAACCAGATGGGCATTGTTATATGAACAAATACAGCTTTCTATGCGATGTATCTTTTCCATGTGTTTAGAGAAATTAAACAGTTAGCTCATTAAAATGTCACTCATCGAAGTGACTGTTAGCCCAGAGTCGTATGACCCAGGAAAATAATTTAGTTCATACCTACCAACCCAGCAAAACTGCAAGGGCTTTGCAGTACAAGAAGAGAGGCAGTGGCAGCCGACTTCCTGTGCCTTTGACCTTTCATGTGCATGAAGTGTATAGGATAATATATATCTCACTGAGGTTGCATCCATAGACTGTTTTCATGCTTGCATGGCCAGAGTCACACACTATCAGAGATTATATAGCTTTAACATTAAAATTATAATTTGAATATATATATGCTCAATGCATAAAGAGGTCAAGGAAGTCAATTAGGGCTCAGCTTTTAAATTAAACCATTGAAATATCTGATAAAAGTCTGTGGAAAAAGCTCTAAAACTTTGTGGGCTTTTAAAATGGTTTTGGTTCTCCATGGTTTGCACACCACACATGTCTTTCCATTTCAGCCTAAGCTGATCTTCCCAGTGAAAATGAAGACAATCAACACGCTCAGGCATTGCCCAGCTAAGGACCAAAACTGCTGGGAATCAGTTCCCCTTTGAGACCATCCAGCCCTTACAGATTCCAGCCTGAATGCTAGAGAACTCAGGCTTCAATTCAGATGAGTTGATACGTCATGAACCCTGCTGTTCAGCCTTTCAGGTTTGAAATGTAATAAAAATGAGCACAAACAAAATTTTATCTGGAGTTGTGGGGCTTTTGTCACTTTCTTCATATTCTGTCATTTGACTCATCCTAAGGACTATCTATTGATTGATGTACACAGATATACTCCTCTGCCCCGTTTAACTACTTTTCTTCCAAGCTGAGATAATAATCCATTTTGACCTGTAAAATTTGGTTTCCACTTCATACTACAAGAAAAGTAAAACAAAAATCATTTTCTGGCTTCTTTCTCTTCCATAGACTTGAAAGAATGACACTTAAAAGGTAGAATGATATACATCACACACAGAACAACAAAAAATTACCGCTTTTATTAATTTCACTTCTTCAAAGCCTATATCACTTCAATAGGGTGAGTTTTCACCTTAGGATTCCATTTATATAATGAAGATTTCTAATTTATCTTATTTTCCTTTGCAACTGGTGCCTGTGCCTGTGTCACCCTTAAAAATACGCATCTTATTAGTGGTTAAAGCATCAGATTTATAAATTGTTTGTCATTTCTTGGGAAAACAGTTGCTACTTAGGTACCATTGCAGATTTCATGATGTGGTGGGCTTTTTTTTTTTCTTTTAATCCTCTTGTAGCTGAAATAATCACAGTGCCTTTCCAGAGTTTCTCTGAAAATTCTTACTTAAATTGTGTCTTTTTTAGAAGACATAAACAGGCATGAAGAGGTAGTAGACAGTAAAGCACCCTTTGTCTTTGCTAGTTCATTAACATAAAAATGAAATTGTCTTTTCCTACACGATAGTGGTTAATGTTTGTTATAGTTTCTTTAAGCACAGCCAAGATTTTTTCTGGTGTTTTTACAATTTTTTAGTAAACTTGTCTTGACTAAGATATGTTTTGTATTTAAAAAGTCTTTAAAATCTGCAATCTTTCATTATTTAACATTTTTTTCATGTTACGTAGAGCTACTAGGAAAAATTTTCCATGTTGTAAGCAGGGATTTGGCCACGTGGTTCTCGTTATCTTCAATGAGATTCAGATGGCTAAATCACCACCTTGACTCTGAATATTTATATATATGTGTACACATACTGCTGTGTTTCACTGGAGCTCTTACTCCCTGTGGAAGACGAATGCTTATTTGTACCTGGAAATCTGCTAGCGCTTGCTGAATTTTTCTGAAGAGCATTTCAGGCAAATTTTGATCCACTAGTGATTTCACTGCACATATACATTTGTTTTTCACTCTTCACAATACTTCTCCAAGGAAGTTTATTTCGAGCGTTTGGAGAATGAATGCCCATTTTTCAAGCAAAGATTCACATGTGCTAATAGTTATGGTCTTTTCAAAAATGAGATATACAAACACCGCTATGTAGGCTGGAAGATTAATCAAGCACCAAAACAAAAGAATCATGGGTTTTCACACAAAGTCATCAGAGAATTTACAGGGAACTTTCTCTTCTGATTGTGAAATTATGTGGCACGGTCATGAACAGGCAGAGTAATTTTGCATTGAAAGCAGGGCTATCTGCAGCATAACAAGTTCCACTCCTAAAAAGTTCTTGCCCGCCTTACCGTAGGCCAGCACAGGGTCCAGTTAAGAGGTCCTTAGGCTGCTCTTCTTTCACAGATCAAAGGAATCGGGTGCAGCCTGGAACGGAAAAGCTCAGGCAGAGTTCACTGTAGTGGCCATAGGTGTTACCGCACCTCCAAAGGTTGTCGTCTCTCCTGGTAGGGAGGCCAGAAACCCCTCTCTCCTTCTATTTCAGCTGCTCCATTTCACAGACTGGGGCCTTGGTTGCGTTTGCTGCTGAGTGAGTCACCTGCTGCTTTCTGCTGACTCTGTGTCCTGGTTTGGGCTGAAACAGAGTTAATATTCCTTTTCAGGGACTAGATGAGTGCTGTGTTTTGGATTTAGCTTTGGGTTTGGTATGGGAAAAATGCTGATAGCACGCTGATGTTTTCAGCTGCTACTGACACTTCAAGGACTCTCCGACTCCTCATGTCCTGCCCGTGCGCAAGGGCACAGGGAGCAGGGAGGGAGCACGGCCACAGCACCTGACCCGAACTGGCCAGTGAAATATTCCATATCATGGAACGTCATGCTCACTATATAGAGGGGGGGTGGTTGGGAAGGAGCTCTGTCCCTCGCTTCTGGGATTGCAATTGTGGGATCTTGGTATCTCGGGGTCGCTGGCCGGGAACAGGCTGGGGATTGGTTAGCGGGTGGGGAGCAATTGCGCTGTACATCACCTGTTTATATATGTTTTTTTTTTTTTTTCCCCCATTATCGTCATTGTTCTCATTTTATTGCCATTATTAAACTGTTCTTATCTCAGCCTGCGAGTCTCCCTTCACCCCTCTAATTCCCTCACCCCATCCCCAGGAGGGTGACCAGCTGCGGGGGTTGGTTGCTGACCAGGCTCAAACCACGACACTCTGCCAAGCACGCCGTGGCTGATGGGTGACGTGCAAAACATCTGCTGGGAGAAGTTTTAAACCTTCGCTACATTCACTCAATGAACATTAGTCAGAGTTGTTCATTAAAGCCACTTTGCACTATTCAGTGGCTGGTGAGGTGATTCAAGAGTAAAATCCATTACACTTTATCACCATTTGTAGTCAATAAAAATTGACCTCTCAAATGTACATAAGTGGAGATGGGTTCCAAAAAACTTCCTTGACTTATATAAAGAAAATGTACCTGTGTTTCTTTGAATTGCTTAGATTTCACAAATTTCAGTGAGGTCAACATGAATCATGAATGCATGGAACATGTAAATATCAGGAAACTTTTACTGCGATGTGATGAGATCCTAAAGTGACCAGACTGGAATTACATCCTCCTTGCTTTGGTTTTGAAAGGATTGTGCCAGACGGCACTGACACTGTTTGATCTCTAAAAATCCGCTTGTTTAAATTAAAAAAAAAAAAAAAAAAAAAACCACACACAAAAAAATAAACAAACCAAACAAAACCAAAACTAAAAAACTCCAAACAACCCCCACCCTTTAAACTTAACCAGATAAACCTTTCTCTTCAAATACAGAAAGCTCAGTGCTTCAGACAGAGTAAATGAAAGCCTTGAAGAGAAATCTCTCTTACTTTGCAACATTATCTTTGAAAGATAGAGCCTTTCCTTTCCTCCTGCTTTCCAGGTGACGAACTTCCTTATTATGAGTAAGGTTTAGCTATGTCTCTTCCCTGTTGCAGACAAGACAGCTAACTCCCCCCAAGAGTGTCTCGGCTGCCTTAGTTCTGCCCCTGCCTGCCAAAGTTTCTCCATGCCAGGCCTGAACTGCTCTCGGAGCATCTTTCACCCCCCGGGATGCTGACTCTGAGCCTGTCAGCTGCAGCCAGGTCAAGGCATGTGAGCAGCTTTCCTCTAAGCTGCCCGCTCTCACACCCCATCAGCAGAATACTCTACACGCAGTATTTGCACAGCGAACCGAAAACACTCATTAAATAGTTGTGCCCTCTACTATCAGGTGGCTAAATATTTATTCAGGAACCAAACATTCAAAAAGAACTGGCTTTAACGATTCAAAGTCCAAAGAAATTCACATAAAAAAAAGAAAAAAAAAAAGTGCTTATAAATTCTCCTGTTCGAATAGTGACCTGACATGACACTTTAACACTGTAAGTAATGTCTTTTGTCCCTGACATTTCTTCACCAACACCATACGACGTAGCATGCTCATAGGGCGTGCTGGGTAGTGATTAATTACATTTTTTTGCACAGGGCGTGTAGAAGTGGACATCCTCCCTTCCCCCCCAGGTGCAACCAAGTCCCCCTCCTGTTTATTTGAGGAATTTGCCCTCACTGGCTCAGTTTCTCTCCCTTCTCCTCTCAGAAGTACAACCTACCACGTGCAGCTATAACATAATCCAGACATGGTATTTGGTTTTCATTTGTGTTTTTTTTGTTGTTGTTGTTGTTGTGTTCTTTTTTTTGTTTTTTTTTTTTTTTGTTCTTTTTTTTTTTCATTCAGTGAGCCCTGTATTCTGCAGCAGAACCTCTGGCCGCATCGACTGTACAATCTTGCATCAATTACACAAACATTTAGATTATTTGCCACACTGACTGAATACTAAGTGAGAAAGGGAAACATTCTCCCTATACTACTGACAGCAGACACCACATTCTTGAGAATGCCCATTTTTTTAAAGGCATTTAGCGTCACACAAGCCCAGACTTCTATAATGAAAAAGGTCTATGTGTTCCTTCCCTATCCAGTGCAAGAGCTTTCCTTTACCACAAAGACACCAGTGTTGCAGACAGTTTAGTTTTAAATGTTCCAGAGGGAATCTCCCTGAAATCTATTATTATTATTACTATATCCACATTTTCCTGTGGAGTGTGATAGACTTTATCCATATACACAAGATTGGAGTCCTTACACCTTAAGACGCTATTTAACAGCCAAATGGCTGTTCCCACCAACAATTTTTCCCTAATGTTCTGACCTATATTCCCTATCTTTGTATCCACCCTTGGATCCCAGTTCCAACCCCCCTGACTAATCAGCATCATGCATTTCAATTTTCGATATTGATGAACCCTCGGTAGGCGCAGTATGTCATCACGCCTATGCTCCAGAACAATGACGTTGTCTGACTTATTGCCTCCATAAAGAAAGTTTATGCGAGTCTCTCAAGGCTTTCTGCTGCAAGGTACAAAACAGAGAAATGGAATTGAATTTTTATTTCAGTGGACAGACAATGCGAAAATAAAGATGACAACTAAAACCGCTAATTTTCACAGTATGTGTTTACTTGGCACATTCTTGTTTCCATGCTGTCTTCCTCTCTCTACAAACACATCAACATGAGTTAAAAGTTTCATTTTTCATGTAATTCTCAAAAAAAGTTTAATTCACTCTAAAAAAAATTATGTTCCTATAAAATAAAACCTCAACCACAAAATTTCTCCTACCTCTATAAATGCATATAAGATCTTTAAAAATCTTTAAACTGGGTGAATAATTTCCTTGTGTTTGGTGGTATTTATTGTATGATTCAAGAAAATCAGTTAATTTTCCTTCTAACTGCCTTGGTTTTCCTTTATTTCCTTATTTTTCTTTTTTTTTTTCTTTTTTTCTTTTTTTTTTTTTAATATCTGTAAACAGTCCAGTTATTATCTTTTTGATAATATACTACCCAAATTTCAACTATCCAAGGTACATATATTCAGGGTAAGATAAATAGGTATTATTATATTTCTTCTCTACGGAGACATTTCAAAATTACATTGGTGATTTTCTTCTATATAATAATGCAAACTCCTACTATATCTTGTTTGCTGTCTCAAAGCTACTTTTGACATTGCTGTTTTCCAGTTTCTCTTCAGTTGTGCAGGGCTTTTCAATTATTTTTCTTTATATCTATCAACTTATACTTTACTGATGTTGTTCTCTGTACATTTGTCTAACAGCTCTCGGATTTCTTTCTAATTTTCTGTGTTCTCTTGTTTTTTACAAAGTCATACTGAATGGAAATTCACTAACATATTTGAAGTCTTTCCTCTAGATCATTAATGAATTTGAAAAGCAGAACTAAAACATGCTGATGGAATTTCTCAATATGTAGCAAATTCCAGTGGAAGACAGTTTTTGCTGATCATCATTACTTCTTTTGATTACCATGTCTATCTTCAGGTTATTTCTCATCAATGTTTTGGGTTTTTTTCTTTAAATCAGTTCTGTGATATACACAGTGCTTACATGCACACACAAAATCACAATCATATGCTAGGAAAGTATGAGAACTGTAGTTTACTGGGTTGTAATTTGTGTTTTCTTTCCAACTTCCAAGTATCAAATGTATAACATAGAATTCCAAAGCGCTAAAGACTTGTAGAGTCCAAGAATGTCAGGGAAACAACATTAAAAGATAGAAAACTCCAGATGGTTTTATAACAATGAGAAAGAGACTGAGTTAAAGACTGAAGGTCAATTTCTGGTGGATATGGAAGATTTTTTAGGCTTCTGTGGGGACTGGATTCTGGTGGATTTTGTTAGCTCACCTCTAAGTTACATTTGCACTTTGTAAGTCTGAATTTCAGTCCTGATATTTGATTATCTCTGTAGTTGTTTTGTGTTGCTTCATGTTGGATTACTTTCTGTGATACTTTTCTGGAGCTAGAACGCAATTAATCTTTTGCAAAATCTGTATCAGACACTTCTTGATGTAATGAAAGTAACAACATAATTAATCAATAAAGCAGTGTCTTATCATTTAAGCAACCAGTTCTAGCCAGTAGAAAAATGCTTGTTTACCCTGGGAAGACTGCCATTTAAATAGACAGAGGAAAATAGTGCATATATATATATATATATATATATATATATATATATATTTTTAATCTCTTTCATATGTTTTTAATATATGAAGCTCTTTTATATTTTACAAAACAATTACTAAATGCTCAGCCATGGGCTTACAGTAACATTATACACTTCTGGATTCACAACTTGCAAACTTACTAGAAAATATTTTACAGGTTTTGATAGTAAATTCTTTCTATAACTTCCATAGGATTCTTAATGCAACCACCATGTTTACATATTGTATATCAAAATTAAATAAGACAGTTAAACTACTTTTGGCCCTACTACAAACACACCACAATAAAAATTAACCATTAAGGATTAAGTCTTGGATCCATCAAAGCAGTTAACCACATACATAATCTCATGGAATTTATCAATTCAACACAAAATTAAGTCCTTTGCTGGACCAGTTCTCCAGATTGTAATAGCAAAAAGATGGAGAAATTTAAGCATGCTCCTTTGTTTTTTTTTTTTGTTTGTTTGTTTTTAATTTAGAATATATGATTCACTTGTTAGCACTGTATTTAAACATCTCTCTGTCATAGAACCTGTACGTTTTGTAGTCCTGGTGTACATCAAGATGCACCTCGAAAACTGGAACATGACATGATCACCCTTTATGAATAAGTGGACTGATCAAAAAGCTCATGAAGCAGAGGGTTGTAGAGCCAGCTCAGATTGATTTATCTATCACTCGAATGTCACAAGTGTCATGTACTAGAGATCCCACTGAATGTCTGAAAGTGCTGTTGTTTATACTGTTAAAAAAATATTTCCTGAAATTTGTACAAAGAGGAAAATTCAAAAAGGCAAAAGCATAATTTTTCAGAAAGACTGGTCTCAAGGTTTCCACTGTTTGAGTGAATAACTTCCATGTAAAGGTTAAAATTTTTGAAAAAGCTGACTGGTTTTCTTCACAGTCTGGTATTAAATGGGGTAATCTAACAGAGAGGCTCTAGAGTCACAAATGACCCGTGAATAAATAGTCTACTTTAGATTACGTTCACATTAGTAAATTTTGTCCTAATTGTCTTATGTTAAACACTGTTTGAAATCAACGTAGGAGTTCAAGCTAAAATACACCCAAGCTATATATATTCTATTACAATATATTTAAGATATCCAAATGCTTTTAACTGGAAAAAAAAAAAAAAAAAAAAAAAAAAAGAACAAAAAAACACACAACAGTTTAAAAACTCAGTAAGGGAAGAAAGTTTTCTCCAGTGTTTTCACCTTCTAGAAATTTAGGGTTATTTAAAGCATATTTCCATGCCCACCAATGTCATCACAGCCAAGATTTCAGTACATTCTTTGTAACAGAAGCCAATCTGAACTATTTGAACTTTTACTAGTGGAAAAATTATAGTTGAACTCAGATGATTGAATGCAAATCCAGATCACAGATGCATTCCAACTGCATGTGACTTCCCTCCACATGTTTAAAAATGCGGTCCGTTTTCTTTGATTATTTTGGTGGCTACAGTGTCACCAGGAGTAAAAGTAAAATTGCCATGGCATCTGGGTCCTTTTTCATTGTAGAATACTTGCATTACATCTCTATTAAAACTGTTCCAAAAGAGTTCCCATTACCTTTATACAAAGAAATAAATAAAAAGCATGGAGGCAAGCACTTTTTGTTATTATTCCTTTTCCAGCTCATGATTTTTGTTGTGCTGCGCAAATAGGAGGAAGCATCTGTCCTAGCGTACTGTAAATTCAATCAGGAATTAATTTGTACAAATTCAAGCATGCTATTTCTGATCTGCTACGGAAATGTGTTTTGTAATTAAGTTGCCAACAGTCAACTCCACAGATTGGTTTTGGATGACATTCAAATCTTCCCAAGAATACTGGAGTCTTTTCCTAATTGGCCAATATTTCATTATTTAATATAACATACAGCCATTTCTCTTTATGCATAAATCATTCAGTAGCAATGAAGATTTTTGAGATCATTTTACTCAGATTTCATCCTCTGAAACCTTTATTACACAGCTGCTTCCACAACATGCTACCAATTATCACGAGGTAACAATGTCAGTACAAACCCTTCTCTTACAGTAGACAAGCTGTGCAGAAGAATGTCCTTTCTAATGGAGAAACCCTGCTTTTCAGAAGTTTCTTTGATTTCCAGGAGCTGCAGAATTAGACCCATATGACTGAACAAACACTCTGTGGCCATCTTTTGCAACAAGGGGCAATTTTTTTGCCATCCTGTACCATCAGTCGCAAACTGGTTTAAATTCTTTGGGCTCCTTTTCTGCCTTTGCTTAAATGAGTGAAGGCAGACACTTGTATTTTGAGATTATATCATACAGCAAACAGCATGTCAAACAGATATTTAGGACTCTCCTTCGCAACATAGAGTTGATTCTGGCATTGAAGCAATATAAAAAAGACAATCAAGGATGATAAACATGCAAGGTCTTTATTCCTCAGTGAAAAACAATAACAAAAAGAAGCATAGCTATTAGTGGAAATACTGTGGCCAGCAGGACCAGGGAAGTGTTCATCCCCCATTACTCAGCACTGGCGAGGCCGCATCCCAAATACTGCATTCAGTTTTGGGTCCCTCACTACAAGAAAGACGTTGAGGTGCTGCAGCATGTCCAAAGAAGAGCAACAAAGCTGGTGAAGGACCTGGAGTACAAATCTTACGGCTGAGGGAACTGGGGTTCTTTACCCTGGAGAAAAGGGGGCTGAGGGGAGACCTTATTGCTCTCTACAACTACCTGAAAGGAGGGTATAGTGAGGTGGGTGTCAGTCTTTTCTCCCAAGTAACAAGTGATAGAATGACAGGAAACGGCCTCAAGTTACACCAAGGGAGGTTTAAATTGGATATTAGGAAAAATGTCTTCCTGTAAATGATTATCAAGCATTGGAACAGGCTGCCCAGGGAAGTGGAGGTGTTTCAAAGACATGTAGACATAGTGCTTATGGTCGTGGTATAGTGGTGGACTTGGCAGTGTTAGGTTTACTGTTGGACTTGATTATCTTAAAGGTATTTTGCAACCTAAATGACTCTACGATTTTATGATTCTGTTACTGTGACTGTGATACAGGAAAATTAGCACGGGTGAATATATGAATTGGTTTATAGGGTGGAGATTGTTTAGTTGGATGCTAGATGTTCATAGAATCATGGAATGTTTTGGGTTGGAAGGTACTTTAAAGATCACCCAGTCCCAATCCCCCTGCCCCGGGCAGGGCCCCCTTCCCCCAGCCCAGGGGGCTCCCAGCCCCGTCCAACCTGGCCTTGAACCCTTCCAGGGAGGGGGCACCCACAGCTGCTCTGGGCACCCTGGGCCAGCGCCTCACCCCCCGCACAGGGAACAATTTCTGCCTTAGATCTCATCTAAATTTCCCCTCTTTCACTCTAAAACCGTTACCCCTCATCCTACTCCCACCCCCTGACCCAGAGTCCCTCTCCCCCTTCCCTGTACCCCCTTTAAGCCCTGGGAGGCCGCTCAAAGGTCTCCCCGGAGCCTTCTCTTCCCCAGGCTGAACCCCCCCAACTCTCTCAGCCCGGCCTCCCAGGGGAGCTGCTGCAGCTCCCCCAGCATCTTTGTGGCCTCCTCTGGACCTGCTCCAACAGGGCTATGTCCTTATGTTGGGGGCCCCAGAGCTGAACACAGTTCAATTTAGTTGTTGAGTAAACAGGGTGTAGTAATTCCTGCTGTATTTAAAAGATATTACAGACAGTAAAATAAAGGTGTCTCTTGCAAGTGATTTGATATGGTTGTTACAAGATGTATAAAGGCAAAAATCAATATGTGAACTGAGACGTCTGCCTGTAGGTAAGCAAAGAAGATGGGACTCAGTTGACCGAATGGTCATCTTCTAAGTACACACACAGAGCAGAGCTGGTCGTACCTTTGTAGTCCATGAAAAGAACTAAACACACTTAGGATCTGATTCATCTTATTCTGCAATAGATGTCAGAAGTAGGTCACGTGTTCTGAAAATGACTTATAAGCCTTGAATGACAATATTTTGCACAGAAATACAAATCTAAAGCAATGAAATGGTCATTTGTTCCAAATCTCATCTTCCCTTACTGTGCAGTTAGGTTTGTGTTCTTGCGCTTTTCCTGGCTCCTGCTGAGATCAGAATTTAAAAGTGTACGAATAGTAGGAAAAATGTCATGTTTACAGTCCTTTTCGGCATGGTGAGAAACAGGAAGTAACAGAAATAGTATTCTTGGCTGATATTCTAGCAGGGGGCTCTCAGACATTATTCTTGGGGATTTGTCACAAATGCTTCACATTATGGTTTTGTGAGTTTGCAGTGTGACAGAAATGAAAATCTGGGGAATCCATCCATTTTGTTTTTCTATTAAAACAAAACCGATTTCCTATGACAGGAACAAGCTCCAAAAAGGAAGAAACACACTCAGCACACAAAGTTACATTACGAATGCTTTGCTGGAAATATTTATATCTTACTCTTGGAAATTATACAAAATACAGGTTCACAGTGGTATCACTTGAATCAAAGGGTCTCTGCATGTTAAGATATTGAATGGAGGTCCAAGGTTATCCTTTCTGATTAATTTTGTTTAGAAGTACTTGACACATGTTGAAATCTGTTTCTTCCAACAGTCAAACAAAAACTGGCCTTTCTAAAAATTGCACAAAGTTCAGAAAAACAATATCGTTTATAAGGTTGAAGTAACACACAAAGGGCACAAGGAGTATCCTCTTTCTAGCTCTCTAACAGTTGTGTTAGCTTTTCATCATGTAGCCTAGTTTACTCTGCATCGCTTCACGGAGGGTGTGTGAAACATACTTCCAGTCACTCTGGTTAAGGACACTGAAAACCTTCTGACATGGTAAGAAGGCCAGTCAACCATCTATATATAGCCTGGGTTCTCTTAACAAGACTTTGAGATGCAGGATGAGAGGGCTGGGATCACTCATCTCAAACATGAGATACCTGCATTTCCTGCTTTCATGAATGATTGGTTTTGATTCTGATGTAGTCAACAACAATACGTCTTGAACTGTTATGTCAGAGAAAAATAAATCTCACCTAAAGCTGCTCCTTTGCCATATAATGACAAAATTGCCTCTTTTCCACAACGTCTACTGAGCAGATTGTGGGAAAACACCTTAACTTGTTTTAGTCTTCATGGGCCAAATTAGCAATTAGTTACTATTTAAACTTTTGAAGTTCTCCTGGGTTGGTTTTGTTTTGTTTGTTGTTTTTTTTTTTTTTTTTTTTTTTTTTTTGTTTTGTTTTGTTTTTTGTTTTTTTTTTTTTTTCCCTCAGGGTGGGTTAGAGAGAGCTGATGTAGTCAGTCCATCAGTTGGGGTGTCAGTAGCTACAGGGAAGCACAGCGACGAGTAGCTGGAGTGGAAAACTCCCGGCGCAGCTGATCCTGGAAGAGGACAGCTGTCCTCAGCCTCCTCCATGCTGAAGGCAGACAGATGGGCTGAACCTGGCTGAGACGTTTGTCTCTTCAACACGCACTCTGACCTGTGAACTCTTGAGTAAACGGGACCACAAAGCGCCCTCCGTGAGGAAAAGACTTCTTTCTTTTGCCTACAAGTGCAAGGTCCCCTCCTTGTTCCCTTTTGTCTTCTCTCCCCTTCAAAAAGAAAGCTCCAACTGAATGGCATAGTTTGTGCAAAGAATAAGTATTTGGGGAACAGAAGCGCTGATTTTTGTGGGTAGATTTTAAATGAAAAATCTTCATTTTTGTTTTGTACATTTTTTCTTTTTTCTTTTTTGTATCTTCAGATTGACAGCTGAAACACCACTGCCACTAGAAGACCCAAACACTCTTGTGATGAGTTCCTCTGGCCACTGAAGTGCATGACATACCTTTGTCTTTGTGTCCCCATCATTATGTATGAGATTCTGGCTACCAGTGACCTCAGAATTAGCCCTCTGCACAACAGGCTGACCCAGCGAGATAAAGCTTTGACAGCTCTCTCAGGTCTTTGTTCTCAGGCTGTAAAGCTGATGTGTTTCAGAACCACAGCAAGGAAAGCTTTCTACACTTATCTTTATAGTGAATAAAGTCAATGAGGAAGGAAGAAGGAACTGTATAAATTAATTTCATTATGTTTTCCCCTGGGTCCCTGATTGTCCACTCAAACTTCTTTTTACTGATGCTTGTTAAACACTCACAACATACTTGAACAAAGTTAACTCCTGATTACTCAGCTTCTTTTTATATATAACTCATGACACAGATTTTCTGTAAGTGATTCCTGCCTTCAGCCCTGTTTTCTTTCTTTCTGACAGCCTCCTCTATTTTCATCAGGCAGTAGAAAGACTGATGCTCTTTCTTCAAAGAACAGATTTCTGGTTTAGCTTACATGGCCCATAGCGAAAATGAACTCATCACTGGAGTTTGTTCACAGAAAAGATATACTCCAGAGTGATGATATTTTTCAGATACATTTTTCAGATACATTCAGATACAATGGCTCAAGGAATTATGCCACGTAAAATGTCCCACAAGTCACTATTTTGCTTCTGAACCATAATCCAAGTAAATGAATGCCATTATTATTTTATGTGGCTTTGTGGCTTTCATATGAACGACAAGGCATCATTAAAACTACTATATCTAATTGACACATTCATTAGGAATTGTGGAAGGGGTTGGAAGCTGAAGGATTACTATTTCACCACTAGATATTACTATGACTGATGAAAATTAGCAAATTTTAGCTGCACAGGTTTTCCAAAGATTGTTTTGCAGATGGATTGAGAACGTTGGATTTGAGGTTTAACACTCTGGCATATGTCATTTTTTGAAGGTGTGATATTTTAGCCTGCATTTTAGGCAAATGCATACCTTGTACCTCTCAAAAAATTTGTTCTGTAGGTACAGGTGCAGATCAGAATAGTATGGAGGGAAGGGAAAGGAAATTTGCGTGTGCATAGTTTCAAACATATTCATAAAGCAAAGGAGGACCTGCTCCACGGTTTGTATTGGTTGGAATGGATTTAGAGCCCAATTCACACTTCCCATGGCAAATCCATGCTTGCTCTATGCTTTCTTTTTGTGGTTATCTGCTTTGGAAATGATTTGTTATTAAGATGGACTGCATTTTTCCATGTAGAAATGACTTTGTGATGTGGAAGTTAATCTTAGCAAAAACAAAGAAAGAAACAAACAAAAAAAGAAAAACAAAACCCAAGGATTTTTCAGGGGTAATCGGCTTATTTGCCTGTAGCAAAGATTCTCAGGCTTGAATGGATGTAGCTCCAGGCCTACAGAAAGGAAAATAAACAGAAAACTTTAAATAATTTTTTTTTCACTTTACAGACTCACTATTTCAAGAGTCTGAAGTTCCGTAGGATAAAGATAGAGGGTGTCTTTTTTTTTTTTTTTTTTCTCTCAAAGCCTTGGGCCACAGTGTTATCAGCTGCTGGAAATCAGAGGAGGTTTCACATTCACTTCTATATGCTAAGCTGGCTCATCCAAACAGAGCATCTTTATGATGCCGGGAGTGGTTTATCTCTATAAAATCTCTCTCAAACTGTTGAAAGTCTTTTTCCCTGGCCTTGATGAAAACAGTATTGTCTTACCCATATTTCTTCATAAACTCATTTCTGTAGTATTTCTCTCTGCTCCTAATAATTTTCTGATAGTATTGTACTGTGCTCAATGGGTAGTGTTTGTGAATACATTTTAATTTTTCTCATCTGCTGTCCTTGAAGATCTCTATACGGTATTCCAGAGGCTGTTGCTTTTTACCTGGGGTTTAGTACAGCACTTACATTTTGAAAAGTGACCTGCGGTTGTGGCTGTTCAACTTGAACTGGTGCCTCAGAGGTAAAGGATTTACTGCCTAGAAGTTCCCTCTCTCTCCATGTGGAAAGGGAGCTTGAACAAGAAGTTCAGAGAGACACCAAACTTCCACACTTATTGAAAATAAATATGATGAATGCCACCATATGTGTCTATAGGCTACATAGGAGCCCCTTATGGAACAAGGCAAATAAATACACACTTACAGCAGTAGCATGCATTCCCAAAGCTGGAATCTACCCTCCACAGACTAGGCATGTGACCTATTGCACAAACAAAGTTTCTCTCCCTTTTTCCCTTAAGGTTGTGAACATGTTTATCGGGTCTCTTAAGGACTTACTAACCTCAACAAATTACAAAGACAGATATCCATCTAAAACTCTTGGAAGAAGAAAATGGACAGACTTTTTCCTTACGTGACCTTTCGCTATATCTATTTATACATCACTATCCCTCAAATGTCCTTTAGCTTTATACTCAGGTTAGAAGGGCACTGGCTGTGGTAGGGTAGATGGGAACTTGTTTTAAACATGATAGATGTTCTTAGTTTAAATATCTCTAAGTGATCATTCAGACGGAATGATAGCTCTGGGTGTGCTGAGATTTCATTTGCTCTGAAGTATTGTATTTCCTACTTAGATCATAACAGAGAAAATGACCCTTGGAGTTCAGTAGGAATGAATTAACTCAGTGATACCCAGGACCAAAGCAGTAGGACCACACTCGTCTGTGTATGCTTAGGGTTTTTCAGAGACAGGAATTTTTCAGAGCTTCATTTCTTTCTCCATCTTGTAATTGTTACAACCTATACAACCTATATAACCTATATAATTCACCTAGTTACACCAAGCGACTTGGGAAATGTACATCACTGACAACCAAGGGTGCTGGATCCTTCCATGGAATTGAAAAACCTGATCAAGAGAAGAGATAGCTTGGAACTGAAGAAAGGGAATGTGAGGGATGCTCTGTAGGGGCACATATCACATCGTATTGAATCGTACTGTATCATATCATATCATATATCATATCATATCATAATCATATCATATCATATCATATAGTATAAAGAGAATCCCCTGAAGTCCCATCCAGGAAATATAAAGCTGTTTTCACCAAGGTCTGTGGAGGTGCTGCATCCTTTAGAAATTACTGTTTTCTCCACAGTATAGGAACATATTACAGAGATATCATGGAGTAGGCTGCAGCAGTCCTGTATTGTGTACATTAGAAAATATGTCCCACATTTTCTAGAAAGTGAATTCACTGAAAAGAATTGTGGTTTTCATATTGAAAGGTGAAATTTCCTATTTTTAGCCAGAATTACAATTCTAGCTGACAGTCATAACCGAGTATCTGACAAGTAGAACACAAGCAGATTACTACAGAAATAGCAATTAGATAGACAAATCCTTTCTTGCCAAGCAGTGTTCACAGTTTTTCACCAGCATTCTTCTTTTACTTCCCCAAATATCTATATTTAAGTGTACATATAAAGAACAAAGAAAAAGTTTTATTTTCTTTTGGATATTCTACCTTTTTTCAGGTAGAGACACTATGTACAATCATGAGTACACTAGGAAATCCCTAGAAATTCAGCAAGTAGAATGTAAATGGCTGACCTCCAAGATCATGAAGCAAATCAAGAAGCCCTTTTTACTTCAATTAAATTATTTTTTTTATCAAGAAAATGTTGAGCTATATTTATTCTGAGATCAATGCATTTATGATTAGGCATGAGAAGAGAGGAGTTATTATTTGTCCTGATTTAGGAGTCTCCCATATTATTATTTTGATTATTTTCTTTGTTGTCTTCATTATAATCTCTGGCAAACTAATCCTATTATGTTTTCAACTTGTCTTTGTCGCCATGGTACATGTGTAATTAATACTTTCTTCCGTGCACAGCTACAATGAGGCAATAATTGCCCCCTGACAGATGGTGAACTGAGGTCCAAAGGTGCAGAAAGAAGCTACAATACCACAGTGCTGAGCACTGGGAAAACTAACAAGATGACTTGCTGCCCTAGACCTGGGCATGTCTGAGAACTAAATCCATCAGCAGAGAGAGGCTTGGCCACTACAAAGTCCTGGGCATGGGGTAGCTCTGAACCCTGCCTCCTGATGTGGGGCTTAGGCCTTAGTCCACAAAATAAAGGAAATTTGAACCTTTTATTTGAAAAAACACCGCATGGGCTACAGGGAATTAGGAAAAAAAAAAAAAAAAAACCAAAGCCCAAACCCACAACAACAACAATAACAACCAAAAAAAAAAAAAAAACAAACAAACAACAGAACGGTAGGAATATTTTTTGCTTTTAAAAGAGACAAAGGGGGAAGTGATTCCTCATAGATTAATGAGAGAATACCCACTCACGATTCACAGGCCTCTGTCCAGGTCTCATTCTGTGACTGAGGGATTTTCAACCTGTATTTCCTAAATTTTGAGACAAATATTAAAGTACAGATTCAACCATGAGACCACACATCATGGTTACTTTTGAACAGTTAGATTATAAAATAATTTACAACAAGATGTATCCAAGAATGTCTTTCTAACACTGTCATGAAAAATGGATGAATAATGAGAAGATGTATTCAGGTACCTCATCCAGTCTTTACAAACGGTAGAATTTTGAAGTGATAAGCAATTTCATGAAAGACATCAATAAATATAAGAGAATCTACTTAAACCAAGTGGTTGACTTAGTAGCATACTGAATGTCTTACATCTGAACTTCATGCTCCATATTGATATAGACTAGGATTAGCATGAAAGACAGTGAACATTTCTGTCATAAAAAGACTTTCCACTGTAGTTTCTGAAACAACACCTTGCTATATGATATCTCAAAGAGAGGAACAAATGAAGTTGTAATTATTTCACCCTGCAAAGTCACCCACATACATCTTTGTTGGCTGAGTCTTCATACTCAGACACGTTTTTTTTGGGGAACTGTGTTACTTAAAAATTAAATTACATTAATCCATACAGAGAACATCTTCAGGCTGTTAGAGCAGAGTAGATTGTTACTTCATCTTATGATCCATGATGCTAATGAAGCAGATGATTTTAAGTAGTACTTCTCATATAGTAACAACAAGAAAATCATGGAAATGTAAATGACTGAGCAAACCACCTTCTCCAGAAAGCCACACAACATTAGACCCATAATTATGCTCCTTGTGTAAGCCTTCGCACTAGAGAAAATTCCTTCAAGGCCAACACTTAGACACTTCTAGGAGAATTTAAATGCATTAGGACTGTTTAATTTGCTTTTTAAAACTGCACTTGCCCTTTTCAGGATGCAAAAACATGAGATTGACAATAATTCTTGGTAATTAAATGAACTACAGGAAGTACAGAATAGATTAAGCAGAGAATAATAGTTTGTGATCTGTTTTCACAAAGCAGTGTGTCTTCAATTTATTTTTTGCACACTGCAAATCCTCCACTTGCTGTAAATTATGTCTTATTGTGGCTGCCATATAAGAATAAGCATGTATGACATTACAATGACACCAGCTAGTACCACTGCAATTAAAGTGGTTTGTATATTTTCATTGCAAAATCTATTCTATACTCCTTGTGCATTTCTTAATAAAGTACCTGCACCCCAAGAGCTGGAACCCTGCTGATTTAAGGAACTCTTTATGACTCAGGCAACTGTGATTAAAGCAAAAATCCATGTATTTGGCAAGCCATCATATTTCTGATGGACACAGTTGTGGCTTTGCCACAGGTTTTGTGGAGGAGCTGGCTAGCTGTAGCCCTAGGAGCCAAGAACCAAAAAGGGAAGGGACTTCACAGAGAAAATGTAAAAGCACAACCAGCTTCTTAGCTCCTCTTACCTGGATGGGAAAGCAAAGAGTTAGACGTTTCTGTGGTCAGAGCCAGCAGCATATTGCAATATTCTTCCCTTGGCTCAGCCCTTCCCTGCCTTAGCGAGGGAGGAGACAAAGTCCTGCCTGCTCCCTGATGCCCTCAGCGTGCCTGGCTGTGGGGTACCCACTCACGTCTATGTGGGAGCTCTCCTCCTGCTCCCTGACCCAGGGGAGATGTATGTCTTCCTCTCGTGTTCTCCAGCTAGTTTAGGCTAGGAAGAAAAGTAGGAAGGGACAAAGAGATGAAGGGAGGAAGGACAAAAGGATGGAAGGATGGAAGGAAGGGGGGGAAGAGAAAGACGTTCTGAGGTTCCTAGAAGTCTACTCTGCAAATAAAATTCAGCCATTTTCAGAAGCAGAGTGAGGCAAAGATAGTTATTATCAATATTGTTTTCTTTAAACTTTCTTCTTATGTTAAATACTTCACAGAGCATTCCCTGAATATTACATCTAAGAAATTTTCATGTCAGAATCTTTCTGAGATTTACAAATATTATCTATTGAGTTGTCCAGATGTCTTCACAGACGTCATTTTAAAAACAAGAAGAAAAGCAACATAACAATGGTTAGTTCCATCAGTATGTACACACAAGCTAACCGTGAGAGTGTCCAGCACATTCAACCATCTGATGAAGAGTGTTAGAAGGTATCCTCTCATCCGGAGAGAAAGCATGAATTACCATTCTTCCTTTAAGAGATCCTTCCTGCTTCACACTTGATGTTCTCTGGGTTGCACAACATGACAGGTACAATCCACCATCTCCTCTACACTTATGTCTCTCTGTATTATAGTTGGTGTGCTTTGTATCCCTGAGGAGCAAACCAAAGAATTCCTACGAGGTAGAGTATGGAAAATAATAATACCAATTAAGACATAAGTACTCTATATGGGTGATTTAACCTTTTGGGTTTTGTGCTAGCTGTGACTACACCTCTGGACAGAAAATGGCCGCTGTAATTTAAATCCTTTTGTATAAACTACAGACAATATCCCTGGGATTACAGCACTTGATAAGGTTGATATTATTTTATTTTTGCTTTCTGAATCACGTATAACTGGTGTAGAACCCACTGGATAAATAACAGTTCTGTAGTTACAATAGATATATTCTATATGCAAACCATCTCTTGGAACTCCTGATTTTAAAGAAGTTCATTAAGCACTGAAAAAGCTGAGTCAGCAGAAGCCAAGTCAGCAAATATAGCTTTAGTGCCTGTCTGTAATTAGACATTCAGACAACAAAGGATGCTAAGTTATTCCGCTTTGACAGAATCACAAACAGGGAGAGTCAAAAGAAGTGAGAGCAGGTTAGTGTACTACATCAAATGATTTCCATGGGGAGAAACACAGTCATTGTGCAACATGCTGCTGAGACACCTGAATGTTGCTGGTAAAGAATTCATTACTGAACAGATACTCTTTTATCAATGAACCCATTGCTAACTATGTCTCCAACTAATCTGTTATGACATGTCTCCAAGCTAATAAAACATTTTCCTTTGGGGTACAGAATCTTGGGTACCTCAATATTAGCTTTCTAGTACAAGTAAATGAGTTAGCTTGTTCACTCAGCCATGCCTAGTTGTGTTCACTGGAATAAATGAGAAAGATGTGTATCGATCTATCTCCTTCATCATCCATGCCGTATCAGCTTCACAAGTACCTAATAATTAGGGCTGATAGAGCTTGCTGATTAATATCTAATTTTAAAGCTTCTCATGGTGACTCACCTCACACTTAGCATATTGCAAGTATTCCTGTGTAACTAGCAGGACTTATTTTAGAGAAAGTATGTAAACAGATTTAAGGGAAACTGAATTTTACATGCTTATGGACTTTCACTTAAACAAAGGACAGTGGTACGGACTCAGGAATAACCCTAAATTCTTAATGCCACACTAGGAAAACTGAGGGACCTGAGTCTAAAAATCATTATCCCTTTATCCCTCTCCATCTTCCTGCCATTTATGTTTCAGAAACCTAAACTTGACACCGACCATCAGTATTTAATATTTCAGTTCACCCAAGAGCACAGATTCTGTAGATCCCTGGTGGCTTGGTGTTGAGCATACCAAGGGCTAGTTCATCTTTAACCCCAACTTGCTCAAGCAAGTCATTTCGCTGCAAGACTTATCCAGGCAGCTTGTGCCAGTAAGTGCCTTGGGAGTTCACTAGTAAAAATCCTCTCAGTGAAAGTCAATGATGGTTATCACTTTTTTTTTTTTTTTTTTTTTTTTTTTTTTTTTTTATTTTAATGGAAGATTGATGTTTTGCTATCAGTGTCTCCTTCAGATATCTGGTTAGCAGTACAGCTGAGGGGTTAGGGCTCTGCTGTAGCATGGGAAGGGGCTGTCAGATTATGGCCTCTCCCCTGTGAGCACTTTCTTGCAGGTGCCCTTACGTGTTTCCCCACTCTGCACACTGGCTGTCAAACAGCCTATTAAGGAGTGTATAATACTCCTGGGTGTTGTACAGGAAGCCCTTATAATTGTATTTCAAGGATACTGATTCTACTACAGAGATCAAGTTCTAAAAGCCAAAACACGAGAACATTCTTGCTTTTTTTCTTAGATCTGGGACAAATCTTTTTTTTTTTTTTTTTTTTTTTTTTTTTCAGTGGCAGTTCATAGGATCTCAAGGGAATAATGTCTAGAGTAACTGTACCTCCATCACCATAGGCCAATGAAAATACACATGCCCTGAGGATCACTGTAAGTATAGATCTTGTTTCTCTGAGCACAAGACTACTACTGTCATCTGAAGACACAAGGATCTAAGCGATGCTGCTTGCATCCACTGTATGGAAACAGAACCTCAGCAAAATCACAGAAAGTTGGTAACTCCAATTCTAATTACATGAGAAGAAAGTAAAATTTTGCTTTAGATGATTGCTTCAGTATGCTTGCTAACCCATTCAATATAATCTAGAAGACTCAACCTGCTCAATGTAGAATGTTTAGTTGATATGTAAAGCTTATTTGCCACATACACAAACCTGACATTGGATATTCATGAGCAACAACCACTGATGTCAGATATCTTTCTGTGACTGAAAGTTTCCCTATTGTCTCATCCTGAGTCTAAGGGTCCTTCATACATATGCAAAGCACACAGGAAAGTCTGTTTCTTAGTGCTGCCAGAATTCATTAGGCCTGATCCTACACACATCAGTCAGGAAAAACTTCTATAAAATATCACCTCCAGGTCCTTTCCTTCTCCCTTTTCCTTTAGCATTTTCTCTTCTTTATTTATTCTTCTTTTCTTTGATACCTCTGTTTCTAGAATGGCTTACTAGCATGGTAATGGACTTTGCGCAAGGTATCCGTTTAAACATACTGCAGACTAAAAGTGTTATTTTCCTTGATTTTAACCTGGTCAACAACTTTTCCAGATATGAAACAATTCTTCATCCACGCTGCCTCGTTCTGCATGTGATTTCTTGATGTGATGGAAACAGACAGTAAGAGACTTCACGGCTGACCCTTTACTAACGGAAGCATTTTCCTCCTGGTTAAGGCAAGTGAGACTAGGGACTTTACAGCAGCCACAGGTCCCTGCCTCACAGCTCAAATCCATAAAATGTCATATTTCTGCTATTTTGTGGCTGTGATTTCTCCTCTAATCCACAAAGTAGTGAAGACTGGAGAAATAAAGACACTGCATATTAAGTGTTGTTTGTTTTGGTTTTGGTTTCTTTCCCCTCCCCTCCACCCCACCCCAATATTGTTGCTGTTGGTTTTACTCCTTGCATCACAGAAACACCCTGCCTGCTCGATGGAAAGGAGGGACCCTGCTGTGTCAGGCACTGTACAGGGCTGTAATAAAAAGATAGTCCCTGCCCCAAGGGCTTACTTAACCTTTTTTAATTACTGATTCAGTTTAAGATTGCAGTCCTCACAACTTGAAGCATTCTTTGTCTCTCCATCTTTTTTTTAAGAAGAGGAAAACTAGGCTGTCCTCTGGCTTATAAAATAACTAAGAATTTATCTGTAATGCTCCTTTTTCATCACATTTCACATAATTTGTTTCTTGTATGGGTTAGCCCTGAAACACATATATTACTCACCGAAATAAATGAAAACACATGACACGATACTATGAACTCACCCTTCCCCCAAGAAAACCATTTGAACTGCTTTAATTTTTGCAGTTTTTGCCAGTGAATTGCACAAGCTCAGGCATTGAAATTCATCCTGTGAATACAGTAGGCTTTGCAGGGCGTTCATGTTGCAGCACAGACACCGGTGGGGTCACTACTAAACCAGAAGTGTACTCCACATATAGAGGGCTCTTCTTTTGTGGGTTCTCAGACCTTGCAAAACTAACAACTTAGTTTAGTCTTACTTTAATAATTCAAGCTTCATTCCATTCAGAATTAGAGAGTTAATATTCTACTCTTCTGAACAGAAAATTGAAGGGAATTACTATTATTCCACATCTGAAATATGTTTTGGTAAAAAATCTGTACGTTTGGAAATAATCAAGTGGTTTTGATTTTCTTTTTTTAGAAAATGCCATGGTGTTTTCTCCTGACTTTCACTGAAGAAAATGGAAAAATTCAAAAGAAATTAAGGTTTCCATTTAGACCAAGAAAGAAATTAAAGGCTTTCTTCGCTAAACAAAACAAAACTGGTTTCCATTCTTTAAAAGTCAGGAGCTGCTCTACCAAACCATTACTCATCAGAATGTGCTGTTTGTTGATAATGTAAATATAAGGAATCTTCATCAGAGTGTGAAACTTGCCACTGTGAGTATTCTTTCTTTGTCTCAAACAGTATTGTTTTAAAGATTTTTTTTAAAGTATTTTATTCTCGGTGCATTTAATTAAAACCAACTTTTCTCCCATTTGAATGAGAAGCCTGGAGGGGAACAACTACAATGCCCGTTTCCTATCTCTAGGGCACTTCTTTTTAAAGACTGGGTTACACTGAAACACTTCAGTCCTAGTAAAAGGATCTTGGATTTTAGAGTCTGTTTAAGTCCGACATTTTCATTAATTAAAAACAACAGCAACAATACCCACAATAAGCAACGCTTTCTTCAGTTCACCATCAAAATGCAGTTACACCTGGAGTATACAACATCAGTATACCTGGAGTATAGAGAATCAAGCTGTATCAATATTAAACAACAGGCTTTGGGATGCCTGGTTCAGTAGTCAGTAATGTTTTCAAGTTACAGTAAAGATATATTTATTGCAGGAGGGGAAAAGCTAAGGAGACAGACAGGCTCTCTTTGCTTCCCCTGCATTAACGTTGCTGAGTGTACAGAGCAAGCTATACTTACTGCCAGCACATCTGAACCGAGCACTGAACCCACACTAGGCCTTCAAGCAGTACTCTGAAGCACATCTCCCAAACGTTCTCTTTTTTTTTTTTTTTAGAGCAATTATTGATCAATGAAAGCTATGGAAATGACAAAACAACCTGAACAGGCTGTCCATTTGATTTGCAACATTTTTCAGCTACATCTTGTTAGCCTCCCCGAGCACTTTTACTAGGGGAAAAGTAAAAGATTTACACATTAAGATTTCTCTCTTCTGGTTCTTGAATATTTGTGGCTTAAAAAAAAAAAAAAACAAAAAAACAAAAAAACAAAAAAACAGCCACTACAATGTCAAATGACTGCAGTTTGTGTTTTAGGGCAAATTGCATTTCTGGCATTGTCTGGTTTGTCTGTCTGACAATCCGAACGTTAAGCACAGTACAATTGCTGTTCCGTCCTAAGCTAACATACTGCATACATCACATTTTAGAGGCTCCCAGTGTGATCAGAAACAAACAATACAGGATTGAGTAGCTGCGTGGTTAATGAAAAGCTGTACAGTAACTTCACTGTCCATGAAGACAGCCTTCCAGGGCTGCCAGGAGTTGTTTCAGGCCTTCGGGCAAATACAATCCTTCTTGCTGTTCATCTCAGCTATTTTTTTTCTTCTCCTCTTCACATGTTGCTTGCTGCCAGGCTCCACGCTCCTCCCCTCCCAGCAGCGAGCAAGCCTTGCCCAGAAGGAACAGAGGGGCCAGAAGGAACGGGGAGAGCGGCCGTACGGGTGGCAGCGACCAGGGCGGAGGCGGTGAGGCAGAAGCTGGCCCAAGGGAGTTGTCTGAAATTGTCTTCTACCCTCTTGTGCTAGGACTGACCTAAAAAAGGTTGGACTAGATTGCCTCACAGGCTGTTGTGCTATAGGATTAAAAAAAAAAAAAAAAAAACAAAAAAACAGAGGGATATGCAGTCATCCCAGAATATTTTTTGCTGTTTAGGAGATGACAGGCTGGGTGGGGAGCTTCTTTTCCTCCTCTTCTGATCCTTCCTCTCCTCCACTTTTGATCCTTTCTCTATGTTTGTTTCTTCACCCCCTGCACACATGTTCAGAGTAAGAGCAGAAAAACAAGTTAATAAACAAATTCTGTGTATTATTCTTTTCCTTAAATATTCTTTTTCATACATAAAAGATGATTGATTTCTTAGCCAATGAATCTCTCAAAGCAGAAGCAAATAGAGCAATTGTATTCGCCGTGAAAATAGGTCTGCTTTTCTGTTATTTTTTGTAATGTAAAATGAATTGATATTTTAACCTTAAAGACAACATGAGTCACTTTTGGAATACCCTGGTGAGTACCAAAATGCATATTTGCGCTTTCTTCCACATCACGATGTTACTATGCAAGTCACAATACATGCCACCTTCTTTCTCTGCTTAGCTTCATAACAAAGTACTGCCAAAGTTGGTAAAAGCAAACTGTGAATGACTTCGCTATCCTGCACCTATTTATAAATTCACTTAGTTCATGTGATGGCAGCCAATGACACGATAGCAAAGTCTGCTCTGTACTGTGCAGGGCTTTGAGCCAGACCCGAGACCTTCGTGTGTGGAGGAATGTCAGGGAACAGGGGCGGAGTGATGTTTCTCGAACTGGTACAAGTCAGCTTGGCCTTTGGATTACAGCTTGTTTTCCTGCTGAAAGACTTAGTATTTGGGGTTCTGAATAAGTATGGGGAAAGGAAAACAACTAATACCAGATCAGCATGTCCTTTCCAAAAAACTCATCCAATCTTTAGTGTTCTTTTTGATTTGCTGTCTCTTGATGATGCACAGAGGAACAGACCTGGCCTTACTTGATGCTGAAAAGAGAATAGTCTTGGGGACCTGCCCTTTTGTTGGTTTTTATAGTCTTTTCTTAAGCATTCATTTTTGCTGGCCATTACAGAAGAGATACTGGACTAGATGAACTTTGGTCTCATATATTATCACTGTGTACTTGGAGGCTAGCAGCTGTTCTACAATAAATAAGTCACGTGTATCCTAGAAAGCAATTATTGTGCAAACCATGGTTGAGAATGATAAAGACTTATTTGTTATAACAGACGCAACTGTGAAAATTACTCAGTCAAATGTTTTCAAAATCTAGTAGCTCTTCCTTAAGAACAGCCTCATTATTTTCAGTTGCCTTTAGCAAAATCAAGGACAGAAAGGCTATATACTATGTTGGATGCTGCCGGACCAATAAATAGCACATGTATAGCAGCCTAATTGGAAATTCAGTTGCAGAAATACATATGTATTCAGTGATAAAAACAGACAATGGAACCACAATGTCTCCAAGTAGGCATAGCTCCATTGACTTCAGTAAGCTACACTGACAGGAACCAGCTAAAGAGATGTGCCATCAGTTTATCAGTAGTTTTGTCTGATTTATAACAGTGTGTAACAGGAATAGGATTAATTCTATCCCTTCTATAACTCCAAAGACTTCAAAGAGGTTTTGTGAAACATCCAGAAGAAAATGAGATACTCTAAGCATATATTCCTCTCAGAAATTCACTAGATTCCACTTGAAAAACACTGCACAGCTCTGAATGTCTTTTTAATGGAGTTGTCCTACAATAAAATATGCCTGATTAAGTGCTCTAAGAAACATTATCATTAAGGCTCTATGTCTGGTGAATATCATTCTGCAGGCTTTTCTTTCCCTGATTGTGATGAAAGGGACATAATGGTCAGTTTATGATGGGTTCTGAATGACTGGACCTGATTTCCTGATGAATTGCTGCATTTAATATGAGCATTAAGTCACATTTTATTCTGCTACATATTTTCTAACAAAAAAAAAAAAAAAAGAAAAAGAAGGAATAATAGGACTTCTTGGTGTTGCTGGTGCTTATATCAAAGGAAAAATACAGACTAAGATATCTTCACCATCTGATAGTCTCTACATGAAGAGGTTGCTAGCAAAATTAGTTACAATATTTCTCACATACCAATTAGCTTAGATAACAAGGAGAGTGAAATAAAAAGTATGAGTCATTATTGTAGTTCTTGAAAATATCTTTAGACTGCCATCACAGATTACCTATAAACTCCAGGTTTTCAAGCTTTTAGGTTCAGATATGTACACTACCTCCTGGCTATAGGTCAAACAAGGTCCAATACTTATCACCTTCCCACTACCATCCATGTTGGTTTCCACTGCAAGGAAAATCAGTCATGACAACGGGAAGGAATCCACAACATACTTCAAAACCAGGTGCCCTCATCTGGCTGATCACAAAGACTTATTTCATCACAGAACACAATGTTGCTGAATACGATCAGAAGAAGTTCCAGCCTTTCAACACATGTCCAGGCTATGAAAATCATCAGGAGAAGGTTCACTAGAAACATAACTCAAGTAAAAAAAAATTCGGTCTAGACTTTCTTTAAGTGCAAAAAAAAAAAAAATGCTCTTTTGAGTTCCCTGTCTAGTTCTATGTAAAGGTGGGTCCAGTTCACAGTTTCCAGTCAAACTTGGAACCTGGAATTACAGGTGCTTGACTCAAGTCCATGACTAAGATGTTCAGAGCTTTTAAATTGTATCCAATTAGTAAAGCTCCAGCTATTGCTCTAGAGACACCCAATCTCTCCAGAGGTTTACATGCATACCTGAGCATGTCTTATAATCACTTACAAGGCCATTGGAGGAGTACTAAGTAGGTGGATAAGCCAATCTCAGCCCTCATACTTCTGGGTAACCAGGGCATTAGAAAATCATTATGGATTAATTGGAGAAATAGCTAAGAAACAAAGAAAGTTTAGAGCCTAATTCAACTCATTCTCAAGTAAAGTTTTTAATTAGACCAGATAGATTATGTCTGTCCGTTTCCTGTAACGGGGAAGGATCGGGGCCCGTGCGATCCTTCCTCCCCACGCCACACTCCAAACAGCCACAGTGTAAGGAAGGCGTTCATCTGTGCTGACGGTCTCCGGAGCGGGACGTTTTGGAGAAAGTGAGAAGACATAGTCTTACAGATGCACCCAGGAAAGACGAAGCAGTAGCCCATGCTGAGGGGTGCACCTCCCCAGGCTGACTGTCTCTGTGCTAGACTGGAGCACTGCTTGTTTTTCCACAGGCACTTGGTGCCCACGCAGGTATGTGTTCATTGTGCTTCCAAAGCTTTCCTTAGCAGAAGGCAGCAGAGGGACAGAAGGGTGATTTTAAAATGCTCCATACCAAGAGCATCTCAAGTATGCAGGGAAAAATAATAATTTGACAAGGATTAAGAAAGGAAAAAAACCCAAACAAACAAACAAAAAAAACCAAACCAAACCAAAACAAAACAAAACAAAAAAAAAAAAAAAAAACAAACAAACAAACAAAAAAAAAAACAAAAACAAAAACCAACCCCCTAAAAACCAAAATGCTTCTGCCTGACAAAATAGTAAAAAGAAAATAAAAGTCCGGGTTGTATTCCAGCAGTTCTGTGAGTAATTCCATAAAGCCAAACTGGTTAAAAATATGAACAATTTGTCCGAGGAAACGCTTAAACCTGGTAACTGAAAATGGGAAATGGCAAGCGTTTATTATGATGGAAGAAAAGGCTTTATAAAACAATATTGTATTTTTGTTTTGTTTTTGAGCTTTAAGACCTATGTCTTCTGAGTTGGAGCTAATGCTATCAGCACAGAATTTTCAGTCACAATGTAATTTCTCTATTCCAGTCAAAGAGCATCTTATCAAGACAGGATCTCTAGGGAAATGCTAGTGCCTAAAAAATCAAGACTAGTTTGTGTAACATGAGAAGAAATGCTACAAGAATGAATGTTTGTTACTCTAAATGATTTGTAAATTAAAGACCAGGACAAAATTTATAAGAAATTTTTAATGTAGTATATTAATTATAAAAATATAATTTACTCTGAATTAAAATTATGTGCACAGCCAATGATGTAATGATTTATGGGAAATATAATCTTCACTAACTTTTAAAAATAATTAAGTCAAGTGGAAAATGGAAGCACCTTAAGCATGTGGTCAAAAATATAGTGTGCAGAAATACTTGTCTAGGAAAAATAATATAATACCTGAATATAAAGAAAAAAAAATGAAACTACAAACAATATTTTCAATGTGCCTATAGCCTGAAAGAAAATGTTTCTATATGAGGAAAAAATTGATACTACTATTTGCAGCAGGGTTTCTTCAGAAGTGTTAACGTTTTTCTGTAATTCATCAAATCCATCCATTAGGTGATTTTCAACAATTTTTTTCTAATTTGACAAGTATGTAAAATTTTCCAGCAGATAGGCTAAACTTTCTGAAGATAATTTAAGCTTATGGACACTCATCTTACTTTCCTTTGTTATCTTACACAAATCCCTTGGAAATAGACCACAAACCTCAAGGTATCCATGGATCCCAGCCTCAAAATTAGTGTTCAGTAGTCAAAGTAAGTTGATTCAGTGTAGTAGGGGTGATGATGATGAAGGAGGTGATTTCTCTCAAGCTTTTAAAAAAGTTCTATTTGACATTCTAAATGGAAAAGGTCTGTACAATTTAATATTAAAGGTGTGAACACGGGTCAGCTCTATCTGTATTATGTAGAAATATAGTGTCCAGTAATGATCAAGATAAGACATTCATGAAAGAAGTGATCCCCAGTATTAAAAAGTGAACATCTGTGATTCCTATAATATTAAGTATTCCATGAAATAAAAATAAATACTTGTTATATAGGCTAAATATGGTAAAATTGCTTTTTTAGGGGGGGCTATTAGAAAGATAATCTTCTTGTATTCAGGACTTCCACAAATTGCATTTCATTTGCTTTATTGGGTCAACTTAACTAGAAGTATAGATAATATTAAACACAACTAATGTTTCATTAATACTTCTGTGGTTTTGGGCACACGATTCCTAATTAGACATGCAAGTAGCTTTAATATATCTAAAACTGACCATTGGCATAAAACTGATCTTCCTTTCTTTATGATCAAATGTTGCAAATCAAAATAGAAATGAAGTAGTTGTGTTACCATTGAAACTTCTACAAAAACACTGAGGTGTGAGTATGTTTTCTACTTTCTGCTGTTTCCTGGAGTGTTTACACTGAATATAGTTCAAAAAAAACTTCATAGTCAAATGAGAGAAACTGAAATTAAATTTCTTTCCTCTGCTATTACAAGTATTCACAATAAATGATGTAAAATATATTATCATAGGTGGTATGATACCAGGAAATTCCTGACCACCAAAATATCAGACAGATATGGATCTAATTGTAATAAGGGACTACCACAGATAGACAGTTTGTTGTAAAAGGTTAAGGTTACCATCTGGAACAAAGTTCCCCTGAGTCTATCTGAAGTAAATCAAAACACATTCTTCAATGACTCTTCAAATCTCTTTGACCCTATTCTAGTTTGTCAGGAAGGTTAGAAAGTTAGAGAAGGCTCTTTTTGTTTTGTAATTCAATTAAAATCCGTTTGGATAGGGATAATTCCTTCGTGGATCATAAACGAAACATACAAGAAGTGAGATGAGTAATATGACCGTGTTGACATAATGCTGATGGAATGTCTGTTGTTAAAATATTTTAAAGAAATAGTAATTTGATTAAAAATGCTGAAAATGTGAGTTTTATCTTCTTTGTTCTTCTTTTTAGCAACACATCTTATTATTGTTCTCATCCATTTTACAATTGGCATAAATCTGCCTCTTAAAATATGACTGACACTGGTTTATCTATGAGCATCAGTAAAAAACCTAGTCTTTTATTTAGCATTTTTATTTCATCATGGGCAGTTAGATTATTTTTGTATGTGACCAGATCTCCTTTCCTCTAAAATGTTGAAGCTCTTTCCTTTCTGATGCTTAGTACATCCATATTCTTTAATAAACAATGGAAATGTGAGCTTTCAGGCCTTCATAAAATTTTCAGTTTCTGCACTCAGCTGAGATGTTGACTGTATTTCAGGAGTTCTGATGATGTATGATTGTCATGGGAGACGATTTCTGAGAGACCTATATTTTGCAGTTATAGCAATGAATGGTCAGCTTCTGCTTACTAATAATAATGATAATAAGTATCATAATTATATAAATAAAAATAATATTAATAATAAACATGTAATGTGAAGTGGAAAATGTTCCAAGGTTTCTCATCTTCAGCAAAGCAGAAATCATAGCAAAGAAAGAAAATAAGTCCTGATATATTAGAAATTGGGTTCAAAACTCCTTCACATCATTCCCAGAGAAATATGAACTGAACTTGTTAGCAACATGAAGGTAAAAGGGAGCGGATAATATTCACACAAGAAATTTAGGCAATGAAGTGCCTAAATTTGGAGGCTGGTCCTTTACCAGCAGAGGTGACCCATATCCTTGATTTATGAGTCACACGCCAAAATATTCCCGTGGCTTAAATTCGTGGCGTAAATGCAAATATGTCTGTCAGAGGTAAAGCAAGATTAGGCACAGCTCGTGAGCAGAAAAAGACAAGAAGCCTCTTCCCCTTAACGAGATGGGTCTGTCCCACTGGCCTGTGCTTGTCTTCCCGACGGCCGTGGGCAGTGACCCGCAGTACCCAGCATCGCGCTGCCAGCCCTGCTCTGCCCACACTGCAACGGCCCTGCAAGAGCTGCCGTGAGCCGCCTGCTCGACCACCCAAGAGCTGGACACCCCTCTGCTACACTCAATGATGTCGTGGTTTGAGCTCGGTCGGCAACCAACCCCCGCAGCTGCTCACCCTCCCTTCCCCCTCCCCACCTGGGAATGGCGGAGGGGATTAGAGGGGTGAAGGGAGACTCAAAGGCTGAGATAAGAACAGTTTAATAATGGCAATAAAATGAGAACAATGATGATGATAGGGGGAAAACAAAAAGAAATATATAAACAGGCGATGTACAGCATAATTGCTCACCACCCGCCGACCAATCCCCAGCCCGTTCCCGGCCAGCGACCCCGAGATACCAAGATCCCGCAATCGCAATCCCAGAAGCGAGGGACAGAGCTCCTTCCCAACCACCTCTCCTCTATACAGTGAGCATGACGTGCCATGATATGTAATATTTCACTGGCCAGTTTGGGTCAGGTGCTCTGTCCGTGTTCCCTCCCTGCTCCCTGTGCCCTTGTGCACGGGCAGGACATGAGGAGTCGGAGAGTCCTTGGAGTCTCGGTAGCAGCTGAAAACATCAGCGTGCTGTCAGCATTCTTCCCATACCAAACCCAAAGCTAAATTCAAAACACAGCACTCATCTAGTCCCTGAAAAGGAATATTAACTCTATCTCAGCCCAAACCAAGACAAATGAATACTGAAAGTCTTCTCCAGAGCAAGAATCAGGGAACCGGGAGCAGGGTCCTGCCCTGCATTTCCCTCTGCATGACCCTATTTCTTCCCACTGAGTGCAGAGACACATTGGTCAGGCTAGTCCCCTATCTAGGTGCAGAGGTTAGATACCTGAGGTTAGCAGAGCAAATGCATCACGGAACGTACTCCACCAAAATGGTTGCACAAGCGTCCTACAATAAAAAGCAGTTTGCCAGATCATGTCAGAATTAGTGACCAAGACGGACTAAAAGGCAGAAAAAGAACTGGGAGGGAATGGCAGGGAGCTCTTCAGAATGCAGCAGTCATGTAGTGTTTAAAGGCTTTTAAAATAAAATATTTCTTTCAATGTCCTCCCTCAGGACTTTTAATTGAAGCCTTATGAACGAGATGACTGCAATTGTTCCTCTGGGAATAATAATTGTTGGGAGTGCCCAAGAGAATGGAGCAGCAATGCTAATCCCAAAGGTGGTTAAATGAAGCAGCGGTCATGAGCCTGGGTCAGAAGCAGAAAAGCACAATGCCTTTTCCCAAAGGTACTGCAAAAGGAATGAAGGAGGAAAACCTGTACAGGGCTTGAAATTTCAGCTGTATCAGCAGTATTTTGCAACATGCCATTAGTCAGAAAGCGAGGTCAGTTTATAGCTAAAGAGAGCAGGGCACAATGGCTTCTTGGGTAAATTTGGTTCCAGAAATTTTTAAATGGTGGCTACAACAGGTTAAGAAAAAAGTAATTTGTTTCCCACAGGAAGCTTTGAAGAAGCCGCAAACATTTTCACTGATATGTCTTTCCAGGGGGAACTTCTCCAGCTGACACTAAAACCTCAGCCTTGAAAAAATGTTGGTTGTTAAAATGAAATTTGCTTTTCTGTTTTTTGGTTTTGGTTTTTTTTTTGTGTGTTTGTGGGTTTTATTTTTGAGATATAAAGAAAACAAATAAAAATTAGCTATGAATTTTTTTTTCATGTAAAATTGCCTTACTTTCTTTCTCATATGACCTGGATTTTGCTCAGACTCACAGGACTAAGCTGCTTTCAGAGAAGAAGGGAACCGCGGTGGCAAAATACACTCCATCTGGGAATTTTTCCTATCTCTATGCCAAAAACTTACCCAGACAGGTTCTTACCAAAGATTTCCTTTCCCATTATAGATCTATTTCTGATGGAAATTTCTGCTGTTGCTGCCCACTGCTTATCTATTTACTTTGCTTAAATAGAGGAACACTGGGCCGTCCTTCATAGGCTGCCATAGGTCCAGAAATTGAGACAACTACAGCTTGTAGAGACTGGAACTATTTTCAGCACATTCATTGTAGTTCTGAGGCTTTCCTGGAACCTGTAACAAAGTTGACGTGAGCACGCACTGTAAATCCCACGCTTTGGAATGGCAGTGGATTTATTGCATTGGGATTACATAATCAATCTCTTCTTGGGCAGTAGCTCAATCTGTCCCTAATTTTGGGGTTGGGGACCCTGAGCTAGCCAGTGCACACACACTCCCATCATCTATGAATTGAGATACAGCAGCTTTAGAGAGTGCAAGTGAATTAATTTTTTCTGATGGAGGAAGGAAGATCTCACCTTCCCATTAAGAATCAAGAGGGATGAGAATTTATTTACTCCCTTGTGATCTCTTAATACATCTGCCTAAACAAAAGGCAGATGTTTTATGCTTCTTATTCCTTGTGACTTCCTTGACCTTCCCATAGCTGTAAAATAAAGGCTGTTACTGATTGTTGGATAATGATGGTTTGGTTTTGGAAGATGAAGGGCGGTATCTGCGAGGAATAATCCGGATTGGTTCAATTTTGGCATGTTTAAGCATTGAATTTAAAAATTACTAATTTTTGGTTGATAGGAACATTTAGCTCATCGTAACTTGTAACTGGTGTTCAATGTAGATTAAAGAAGTAAAAGACTAAAGGAGAAATTGGATTTCACCAGCAATAGAGGCCTAAAATATTTCCAGAAACCCACTTCGACAGCATATTTCACTCCTGAGATTAAAGTGAAGACTATTTGTAGGCCAAGATACAATTAGCTCAGAAAGTTTGTTCTGAGATTGATGCTATGTAAATTCTGTGCTGGACCCTGTTGCTGTATTCAGCAAGGCAGTACTTGCAGGGAGAAGCAACATCTTTCATTACATCAACTGATTACCAGGCTCTCAGAGATATAAAATGTTGCTATCTCTATGTTAGACTAGCTGTTGCAGCCTGCCATTGAAATCCGTATCTGTCTTCATCTTCCCATGCGTCTGCATTAATCACGAGGGCAAAAACTCACAATGAAAACATTCCTATTAGTTGAAGCTTTCTCATTTTCTGGAAAGAAAATATGAGTTTGGTAATATGCTGGTTGTTCTTGTTTAATGGAGCATTGCCCCTTGCCTATGCAGATGAACTGCAAAACTGCAGAGTGAACATACATTTTCTGATTACAGCGATACTGTATCACTTCGATTAAAAACAAAACAAAACAAAATAATAATAATAAAAATAAAATAATAAAAAAAAAAAAACAACAAAAAGCTTACAAGAATAAATAGTTTCCGCCTGCTGTAAAGCATGCGGCATGTCTCTTAGTGTTGAGTTTGTTTCAACTCTTGGCTGTAAAGTTATGTATTTGATGAGATTCTGATGATGTTTGGGATATGTATACATGCAGGGACTGCTTGGAAATGTGTGACAGTTAACAATGGCAAGACAGTAAGATACAGACATATAACCACCCACACAAACAGACAAGATCAATCCATATACATTAAAATATGGCCATCTTTAAATATGGATGTGAACTGCTTTGTTATATTATTTCTTCTATGGATCTATTCTTACTAACTTATCCAGATTCCATGCAATCTTAGTTCAAGAATTGGATTCTTCGTATTTACTGGAATGGTTCCCCTTTTCACCCTGCCATAATGCAAAAGTTTCCTTGACATCCTATAGCCAACTTAATAAAACTCTAAAGTAGCAGTAAATACCGGGGGAAGCATCATACAGCACAAGACTAAGAGAAGGGAATTACTGCACTGAGAACTTCAGAAATACATCCTTTCTCTTGGACTCCAACACATCCAAAACTTAGAGAGGGCTCATTTTTGCAGGCAGAATTATTGCAATGTCTCTACAAGATTTTGGCACTGAGTCTGGGAAAACAGAATGAAAGGCAAGGGTAAAAAGACGCAGCAGGTGATGATGCCACTCAGAATTCCAGTCCAGTGCACTGCTCTGTGGCAGACGCTTCTGTCCGAAGCCTTCAAGCCTGGTTGCTACATTTAAAACATTTGAAGACAAGGTAATTGAGCAAAATACAGGAGAAGGAAGAAAGTATTTACCCCTGGGAGAAGCACTCCAACGGGGCTGTGGCACAAGAATAAAAACGGGAGGCAAACAAGCAAACAAACTACAGCTATATCTGGAAAACTGATAAAAGAGTCACACAATTGGATCTGGGTTTGGTAAACAATTGTAAGAGAAAAGGATGTAAAAAGTGTGAATATCAGTGGATATAAGGAGGGGAACCTCAGTTCCTTGTATTTCCTTTGCTTCTCAGTCTCTTCCCTCAAAGAACACAAAATAATACACTACAGATTAGAAACCAGATAAGCGGATGTATGAAAAACAACAAAGATAAATACGTCCCCACTGGAACTCCACTGAGATTACTGGAATTATTCCAAGGCATGAACTAAGGTCATAATTTCATATTTATATTAAAACCTTGGAGATTAGTATAAACTGTTAGAATTGTTTTGGAAAATCTGACAAAATCCTTTGTACAACCCCTTCAAATCCCTCACTTGGCATATTGTTTATGTTTTTGATACTAAAACATAAGTTTAGAAAGCACAAAGCATAGGAGATTGATGTTAGTTTTGTCACTGTTCTTATTACTGGAATGTTGTAAAATATTATCACAGTAAGAGTGATACATGACTAAAACAGAATAAAGTAGACATCACTTTAGAGAAAAAAGCATCAGTTTTATTGCTCTACAACCACAGATTTTGGATAGGTTTAAGAATATAAATCTAATTTCCTGCCCATTTTCTTTTTTGTACAATCTTCCTAGTTTAATTTTGGTTTTCCTGAAAACTGCCCAATCGTTTGCACATCCAAAGCCAGTGTACACCATTTCAAGTAATTTCACATCTGTAATTTTGTAATCATTGTAACACCATATTAAAAGCAGCAGGAACAATGTATTTTCCTACCTCTAGCTGGTATCACTCTTGAAAGAACACAGAAATGTCAGTGCCTGCTCATATTTTACTCTTGAAACACAAACAAGACAATGGAGCTATGTCAAAAGTGAAAGATGAGAATTTAATAGCTGTCCAAGGGTGTGAAAATTAAAGCTGTAGACTGACTAGCAATTTACGGGCCATAAAACCCACCAGAGAATGAGTAGACAATAGGCCTGGGGAGTTATTGGACAACACTAAACTGTCAAACATAAGTTTGTCTGCTCGCACCTTAGCTGCAGCTGCATCATGAAGCGAGCAGGGCAGGAGAGTGAATGTAAATGCCTCTGACTTCAGAGCATGCATGAGATGGTGATGGGTGGTTTGGAGGAGCGCTGAGCCAAATGCTGAGGTAGAATTCAATTGTAGAAAGGTTCCCCTCTTGATGTGCTCTCTATCAAATATAATACCATTTTCCCTTTCATCTATTGCAAAACATTGTAACGTCTTCAGGTTTCTTTACTGAAATTATTATTTTTCAACAGCAACAAAAAAAACTTCTCCTAAGAGAATGAAATTTTGGAAGAATGGGAGCCTTCTTTTTTTTTTTTTGCAAAGGCCACCGATTCAGCTATCAGCCAAAAAGAAAGAAGGTACCTCCCAAGCTGCAGAACTGAATGAGGTTTGAGGACAGGTTGATGGCTTCAAGGAAAGGGCCAGACTTAGTGAAAGAAGCTGAAGAGGTCAGAGTTAAGATGCTGAATGCTAGAGACATAAAGTTTCTAGTAGCTCTGTTGGAGACAACGCAGTGGGCAGATTGACTGTGGATGCGAAGAGCTGTGGGGCTTCAGCCCACAGCCCTTTGGTAAATCCATTGCCTCTGATTGACTTCTCAGAAGAGCAGCTGCACCCAACCCCAGCATCCCTCCAACCTCTCCTCCAGACTACAGGGAGTGTTATATAGCCGAGGTAAGTTATCTGCCTTAATCATAACAGACTCAGAGCTCCAGCAACCTGCCCTAGAATGGAAGTTGTATTAAAAAAAAAAAAAAAAAAAAAAAAAAAATATCTAGAAGGAAAGAAAAACCTACGTGAGGCCACAAATGTGTATTTTGCTTAGGAACCTGCTGAGTTTGGAAGCCGGCAAACACCTCATAACAACTCGGTTACTAACTGAAAATAGAACAAATACAGTTTGATTTAGGTTAGTGGAGCACCAGTGATTCATGGCATTAGTCAGCCATGCACATTCCAGCAGTAATCAAAACTAGTAGCCAGAAATAATAGCAAAGTTGAGTAGCTTCATAGGATTTGAAGAATTCAATGCATTTTTGTCTCAACAGAGAACATTATACTCTGGCTTCTCAATTCACAGGAGTTTTTAATGAGCTTCAAAACCCTGGAAAAGATAGCTAGGCTGAAAAACAATCTGTGCTTACATTTCCAGCTAAATCCATTGTGCATGTACTAATAAGTTTCCTCAAAACTGGTTAATAGCCTTAAACTAGTATATTTTACAGTTGACCCCTTTCAAATAGATACACCCCCAATTATTGTTGTGATTATTTACCATTTGCATAAAGCTTGACAGGTTAGATGCTAGGAGTTTTAAGACATACACAAGAAAATCTTTAACCAGTATAAACTCATGCAAAAGATGACCATGCTCTACAGTGCAGAGTTTGCCCCATTGTCCACACACAACATGGACGCCAGCAGCACCTTCAATACAGGTCCTCAGTTATCACACATGCTGATTTATTACAGTTGCAGATCTGCACCAAAATTTTTTACTGCCATGACTAGTCTTATTGAAATGTAGAAAAGCATTTTCAAGAACAGGTTGAATATAGTAAAAAAGATGTAGGAGAAATTTCATTTCAGGCAAATGGAGAAGGCATAAGGAATCAAGAGGATAAGAAAAAACATGAAATAAAGTTGTCAGGTCAATGTGGCACAGAACTGATCATTGTTATTTCTTTTCCTACATTTGATTTAATTCTGAATTTGTTACTCTAGGTACCTGAAAAACTGCAGGCAAAAAGTCCCTTGCAAAACAGTATGAAAAAAAAAGGGAGCGAGGCAGCAGCATTACTTTAAAAATACAGAGAATTTAGTGCTAGACCTCAAGATACGATTAGAGCCCCTTTACAACTCTGAATTAGCCTGATGGGGAGAATTCCCTTCAGGTATACTTGCAGTTTCAGAGTAAAATCTTAATCATGTTACAGTATATGATGTTTAGTGTACTAGGAATTGTTTGCAGTTAATTGATTTTTAGTTGCCACTATTTCCCTGAATTTTTACCATGAAAAAGGAAGAGTTGACACTGTCTTGACAGGACCTTTGTTTCTGTTTTTAGGGATGTTCATTTGAAAATTATTTTGATGTGTGCTTTTCAAAAGAAAAGTAAGATGGTTTATTAATAACATTAATCTATTTTAAGGTCCTCTTGGTATATGAAAATTTACTTTTAATTGATATAAGAAAAATGACTGATGGTCCCTAAATCAGGGTCTAGAGTTGAGAGACAAAAGATTCTTGTAAAACTAGAACCTTGTGTCTGCTCAATTTTTTTGTTGTTGTTTTGTTTTTATTGTTATATTTTTTTTAAAGGAATTTAAAAATGCTTTGTATAGACAATGTTTGAGTGGAAAATTATTACAACAGAAAGAAGCACTAGAGATGCAGATTTTTCAAGAACTTTGTTATCTCAATGTCTTCTGAATTGAAAATAATTCCATTTTGGTTTAATGTTCTCTTATGAAGACATAGCAGAACATAAGAGGTTTGAAAACTGGTGTATGCTATGAATAATTTTTGCATTTCCAGAAGCGAAGTAGATATGTTACCATCTTAGCTGGGTAAGGGATATGCAGCTACTCCAGAAATAGGGTAAAAACTACACGTCAAACCCAGTTGTTTCATGGAAATGCTAACGATAGCCAGAATTAACGTGTTGCCACACACTTGGATCCTACTCATAACACTTCGGAGATTGAACTAAATAAGGCTTTAAACTTGAGCTTTTTGGCGCCTGCAGTACAGATTAACGGTTAATGATGCTACCTACCTTGGCGGCACATCAGGGAGTTGCCTGTTCTCCCTTCCTATTGTTTTCCAGCAGTAGTGGCCTTTGGTAGATGGACACCTCACCCTCGAGACAAGCACAGGTCTCTGCATTGTGACTGGGGAGGTTGCAGCAGTGGTGGTGAGTGGGCTCATCACTCAGGGTGGTGTGTCCCCCCTCCCTGCCAAGGCTGCTGCACAGCAGTAGGAACAACCACATATGGAATGCATCACCCTCCCCATTTGCCACCTGAACTTCCCAGCACACAGGAGCAGCCCAGCTGGAGACACTTCCAGCAAAACTCTCTCTCTGTGATTGCAAATCAGGTCCCTGGTTTGAGCGGAGGTATCTCAGGAAAGCTGCAATGCTGAAGCACGCTGAGAGGCACAGCTGGCTTCCCAGCCCTCTCTCTGCTCCTGGCCAAAGTCATCCCTGCCAGTCCAAAGCTTTGTCGCACTGTCGTGGTTTAGGCCTGGTTGGCAGCCAACCACAGTGCAGCAGCTCTCTCTCCCTTCCCCTCCGGCAATGAGAAGGGACAGAGAGCCAGGCTTGGGGTTCAAGATAGGACTGGGATGGGGAAAAATCCCCCTTTTATGATCATGAGCAAAAGGCAGACTCGTTAGGGGAAAAAAAAAAAATACATTTATTACAGACACTAACAACACATAACAGAGTAGGACAGTGAGAAGCATTGCCACATCTTGAGAACACCTTCCCCCCACCCCTCCCTTCTTCCCGGGCTCAGCTCTGCTCCCGATATCTCTACCTCCTCCCCCAGTGGTGCAGGGGCAGGGAATGGGGGGTGCAGTCAGCGCTGCCACTTCCTTCATCTTCGGTGAAGGGAGTGTCCGAAACTTGTTCCTCCTGCTCCATCGTGGTCCCCCTCTCACAGGAGACAGTCCTCCACAAACTTTCTCCGACTTGAATTCCTCCCATGGGCCGCAGCGTTCCCCACACTGCTCCGTCATGGGTCACTAACTTCCTCCGACTGGATTCCCTCCCACGGCTGCAGCCCTTCCCGAGCTGCTCCGGCGTGGGACTCCCCCGCATGCTGCAATCCTCCCAGCGCTGAATTACAGCAGCGGGGCTGCCTTTTCCCATGAGACCCCGGCCTTCTTTGGGCACAGCACCTTGATTATACTGAGCAGGAGCAACAGGCCATAAATCAATGTCTGCTCCACCGTAGATCTCCATGGGTGGCAGGGGGGGCCGCCCTGCCGTCTCACCACAGGATACAGGGAGATCTCTGCTCCGGCACACCTCCCCCCTCCATTCTTCCTCCGTTCCCCCACTGACCTTGGTGTTCATGCAGCTGCAGTAACTCCTCCTCACAAGTCCCACTGCCCGTCACCACGTCCCTTCTTAAATACGTTATCGCAGAGGTGCAGCCGATTGGCTCAATTTCCCAAACAGAAGTGGAGCTGACGTGGAGCTGGGGGAGCTTCGAGAAGCTTCTCACAGGGGGCCGCCCCAATAGCCCCCTCCCCTGCCACCAAAAAACTCCACCACTCACTCAACCCAGGACACGCACTTTGTAAACCTGGACCCCAGGTTGGATGGTTTTGTTCCCACCTTCACAACAAAACTTTCATTGGTAAGGGGCAGTCATCCCCATCAATTTGCTCTCCCACTCATGCAGTGCCTTTGCAAGAAAACACTTTTCTCAAGACTGACATATATGTCCCAGTGAATATTTCCTCATGTCTGTAATTGAAATGTATGAAAGATTTTTATGTTAACAGAAACATTAGTGAGGATGTGGTTGCAGTATCAGAAGTTTTCCTTTGGCAGGTGTGTTATTTTTTTTTCTTATTTAAGCTGTATCTCAGCTGGGGTTTGACTGAGGAAGACACAGTGCACCAATCAGTTAGGTCTGAAGTGCTGTTCATGCAGCTTCAAAACTGATACGACCTTCTGACTTCTAGAAATGCAACAGCAAATAGCCCAAAATGTGTATGCTTACCTGGAGAGGTCCACTGTGTGAATGAACTCATATTTTTAATTTGTGGTGATGATTTTAAAAGTGAGTGTGAGTAAAATAAAATAAAATAAAATGAAATGAAATTAGATGAAATAAAATTAAATAAAATGAAGGCTTCACTCTTGAATAATAATAGATTCCTCATTTAGAAAAAGGTTTTTCATAATTTCAGCAGAAAATTAAGAAATTTTATATATGCATATAATTCTCTTCATTATGCTTATACCTATGTTCCATGAATAGCTTCTGCAGAAAAATCAAGAAACAATGCATCAGTTGTGAAAAATTATCTATTTGAAAAATTTTGTCTTTGAAAATAATAAAAATTTTGAAAATAAACAGTGAAAGCTATGACAGAATTACAAAATCTATGAATCTGAATTTTGCAGAAGCAACAGCGTACTTGAAAACCTCAATTTCTTGTTTTGTCCCGATGGTCTATTTACCAATGCACTGTTTTTTTTTACTTTGAACATGAATCTTCTCCTTTTAGTCTTCTTTGGTGGTGTGCTATTGTCTTTTCCAGAGCTTCCCAACATGCTCTGTTCTGGGTAGCTCTTGCCTGGAGTAACTTGTGTCTGTAAAGCAGAAAGACTTTGGAGTTCACTTCCTGACCTTTTATTTTAGGGCTAGGATGTCATAGATGCAGATGACACTGATTATTTCATTACGTTGCTCTTGAGTTTTGACGAGTTAAACCAAGTAAGAGTGTTCCAGTCAATTTGTATAAATGACTGGCAGTAAGATGATTACACAGATGATTCTGAAGTCAGCCTGTACTAACTGCAGTTTGAAGCAGCCTGCTGCTACTTTGGTATTATTGCGTTGTAACCTAATACAGCACCTTCTAAGTTATGACTGCTGTGTTAGAACAACAGTCATTGATTTATTAATCTAGGAATTTTTCAACTCCTTGCATTTATGCCATATCATCAGCTGATGCTGTTATCACTGTTGGCTCTTTGTCGAGCACTGATGTTTCGTTAATGCATGAGACATAATAGACTGGGACATAATATCAGGGTACTAGAAAAACAGCGCTGACTTCTTACACCAGTAGAAAAACTGGGCTCAGAATGACTTTTAATACAGCTGCTGGGATCACATTTGTTTATTCTGTTGAAGATCTGATCCAGATCAGCACCGCCTTTCACAGGGCCACAGCGAGAACTTGTAGAAGACATTTTAGAGAATAATTATGTCCCTCTATCGCTTGTTAATTTTAAAAGACATTTCATTTGTGATCATTATGAAAAGACCACATACAGAAGGATTTATAGGTTTAGTACCTGTAAAGAACTTTTAAGCACATGCTTAACTATCAGCAGATCTGTGCCATTTATCTTTCCTAGGAATGAAAGCTCATGCTGAAAAATTCCAATGAATCTGAGCACAACAAAAGTAGATTAAGGGCTAATTGTGATGCAAGATTTTTCAACTGCATTTACCTGGAGACATTTCTGTTTAGTTGATGTTCAGTTTCAGGACTTATCCACCAGAATATTTCTTTTGCGTTTTGGGTTGTTGGGTTTGGGTTTTTTTTTGTTGTTTGTTTGTTTTTTGTTTTTTTGTTTGTTTGATTGATTTTTGTTTGTTTGTTTGTCTGGTTGGTTGGTTGGTTGGTTGTTTTTTGGTTTAGTTTGTTTTTTTTTGTTTGTTTGTTTGTTATTTTTCTATATGTACATGTGGATGTCCTGAGACATGGATATGTGGAGAATGGGAATTTACCCTGCCCCAGGGATTGTACACAGGAATTTTCTTCAACAAGCTCAGTCAAAGAGAAAAAAAGAAACATGAGAGTGGGAAAAACACAGCACACTAAGTATAAGATAATGACATAGAACCATAGTTATTGGCATGCAAATTTGACCTTTGCACAGTAAATAAACAAATATGATATATTTTTTCTCTATCCCTTTAATTAACTATTTCTCAGTGGGATATGTTGTATAGATCAAAGTTTAACTTTGTGTTTTCAAGATATTTTTACAATTCAAATTATAAATGATTTTAAGAAAAATAACTTGTTTTACACCAGTAAGAGATCTAATAGTAAAATTTACAGAATTTGCTATTCTTATATACTGTAATGATGGAACGTATTGTTTCTATACAACTACGAAGGTCTATAAGTTACACTATATCAAATAGATAGGCAGATAGTTAAGTTTATAATTATCAGTGTAATTACATCTGAGTAAGTGGAGCTACTAAAGTCAGAAGTGGATGTATGATCAGACCTACAATTTGGACATTTGTGTAAGTTTGAGGAAAAACTGTCTTTAAACAAGAAGAAACCGCACTGAGATTAAACCATAGTTCAATATTTCAATGTTCACCACTTAGGGGTGGAAGACACGCACCAGGTCCCATTCATTTACATACCACCAGACTATTATAACGCTGCTAAAATGCAATATAATCAGTGACAACCCAGAATAGTTCACATTGATGAGACAAAGTATTAAAGAATTTGCCAATATTCGATTTTTATTTATGTTTGAAATTATGAAACTATCATTAAAAACACTGCTGTGTCATGGAAATATGTGCAGATTCTATTTTCATGTGATATGTGTCTAAGACACAAATGAGGGAGGAAGGTTATTACTATTCTCTCAACCAAACAAATTCATGACAGAAGTGCATCCAGGAGAAGGTGCTAATATGTTTTTGGAGGAATGAGAAATCACTGAAATAAATAAAATCCAAGATGCTGGAGACACAAAATCACACAGGAAGCTTAAATGAGCAGACAAGTTCTGGCAAAAGAAGGTGGGATGAGCAAGAAGGGGATGAGAAAGTTGACTAACATGGCAAACAGCCATGATCAGAGAAAGCAGGATGACTTAAAAATATTCTAAGTATTTTGATCCCAGACCAAAGTGATAACACCTCCAAATGAAAATATATGTAGGAAATAATTTTGGTTGCTGTAATTAACTTTTTGTTATTTGTTAGGTGCTTCTAAAAGAGAAACATCATTCTTTGTGCAACATTTAATCTGTTTTTACTTTTCTTCTGACCCAGAAAGTATAAACCAGAAGAATAGGTACCTCCCGGTAGGCTGTGAAGTTTGCAAGGAACAGGTAGTTCCTGGAACCAAAACCAGTTAGTCATGTATTGAGGCGGAGGAAACAGAGGATATGAGCGATATGAAATCCCCACCAAAACCTCATGCCTGTGGGTTCAAAGCCAAAACCATTGTCTGAGTTCCTCTTTGTTGCAGTAAACTGAGATTTGCATTGCTGTGAATTCAGCGTAGCTGCCTGAGTTTCCATTAGTGGGATCTTAATCAAATTTATCACTAAAATAAGAGTGCAGGGAGATGGCAATCCCTTTGTTGATCAAAAGAGTCATCACAATTCACAGGGAGTTACATAGTGTCTTTGAAAGTCAAAGCAAACATGAGGGTTAAATAAAAGTAATTGCTTTTTCGTTATGCCATTTTGCATTAGGAAAGGAAGCCTCGGGACCTGTCAACAGCCCTTCTTTCCCATCAGGTCAGCATTGGCAGCTTGTCCATTCCCAGGGTTTAGTTAGGGCTGTGGGCTGAATTTTTAGAAATATTTTCCCTCTGTTGTTTCATATTCTGTGTATCTGTATTTGCACGTGCAAGAGGTAGGTCATGAGATGTGTAGGGCGGGGATGGAAACAGTTTTATCTTTCTTTTTGTTTTATGTTTTGAGTTGATGGACTTACCTGCTTCAACTGGGAGCTACGCAGCCAAATGGCTTTCCAAAGAAGGGAAGAGACTGAAAACAACCAAGAAAATGAGTGGTTTTGAGTGTATTGTAATTGTTTACCTCTGAAAGGTACAACAAGATCAATAGGAAAAGATGGCCAAACAAACAAAAAGAAGAAGAAGAAAAAAAAAAGAATAAAAAAGAAGAAAAAATCTCTGAGTTTCTCAAACTTTCTGACAGGTTAACATTATTTTTGTATTTAATTACAAGCCTTTTATTTCTCCTGCACCACCTATTTAGGTCCCTGTTTAGGGACAAATGACTGTTTTGGCCCTTTAAAAACTTCTTTCTACAGAAGTATTTGTAGCAGCAGGTACATCAAGATATGTTGCCTTTTAATCACTCCAAGAGCCATTTTGCACACATACATTGAGTTACAGATCTTGACTCCTCACCCCAAATAAATCTGAACCTTTGGCAAAACTGGGGTACCGGAGGTCTTAATGATTTGGTACTGCAGTTATTTTAACAAGTGTCAGTCAGGTAACATACACTTTTCAGTATGGGTGTGTTATCACAGACTGAAAAATAAGAAATACCTGTAAGCCAACCATTACTCTTCAGGATGAGAGGCAGTATGTCAAACCCTCTAAAAGTGGAAGCCCACGCTGTTTTCCCCATGACGGGAGAGGTAGTTTCCCAGACTAAGTTTGTTATTTGATGTCCGTGTCATTTGACACACTCACCATTCAAAATGTCAAGCCTGAAGTGTGATCATCGTTTCTCAGTGCAGGACACTGCCCATCCTCTCATGCTTTGGGACATCAGAGCTGGAAAGTTTGCAACCTTTGTTCCAGGCTCTTATTTTTTTCAGAGATAAATCGGTGATTTTGGAACTGCTGCCAAGTACCTCCTTCATCTCCATGTTAACATCCCCTGACCTCCACTCTGAGACTTGAACCACACTGCCTGATCTCTTCTTTCTTCCCCCAAGGAACTTCTGAAAGTATCAAAGGAAAAAGCAATGCCTTAGTGAAGCACTGTGTCCTGAAGTTTACCGAGGAGCAGGACATCATCACAGTCTTTCATGTGATTAATTCTCCTCCACAATTTGTGAAGAGAGCACTCCCTGAACCAAAGTTTTGCCAACACACCAAAAAAAGATTGAGATGAACTACAGGGAACAACATAATAAACATGAAATTTTGGTGGGGAATGTTTTCTCTCTACTTAAACATTGGACTGGGAAGAAATTACACTAAATTTTATAAACTGCAAACCCCAAAAATGGTTCTTGCTTATAATCAAACCTTATAATCAAATATATAAGCAAAGTGACAGGAAATTCTTAGACCATTCTGTACCTATCTACCTACTGTAAAATAAAGACTAATGTAAAGACTAATGTAATGCTGGTATAAGCCTAATTTTTAAAAATAAACTACTTGAGCAAATACAAATAAAGTTGTTTTGAACAAACGTGCCTTAGAAAGGAGACATATATTTTATACTCTATGACTCAGTGAAGGAATACAGGTACTAGAGCAGGGTAATGGAGGCAAAATAGATCACAGAGAGTACAGTTAATAGAAATGATGAGTGGAACACCAGAGATTTTCTGGGGCTTGTCCTTGTGGTAGTCATATATATTCATAGAATACATGTGTTAATGGACAGTCAGCAAATCTTTTACAATGCACTTAATTTGTGAGGATTTTCCCATAGGAAAAAAAAAAAAACAAAAAAAAAAACACAAAAAAAAAACAAAAAACAAAACAAAACAAAACAAAAAAAAAACCACAAAAACAAAACCAGAAAGCAACCAACCAAAAAAAAAAAAAAAAAACCACACCTGGAGGCCTTGACATAATTGATGGCATAGAAAATCATCCATTAAATACTTGCATAGAATCATACATGACCAAACCACTGCAAAACATTTTGAAAGATGTTCCTCAGCTGTGTAACCATCTCTGGTGATTATGCACAAAGACATCTTGATCTGCAGACTTCTCACTTATTCTTTCAAGGTACAAGTTCTGCTTTTATCACCTCTAGAATTTAATTAATAGTAAATTCATATTTCTTTTCATAGCTTAATCCTCAAGCAGTTATACAGGTGAGGTTTCCTAAAAGTATAAGAAGACATCTTTGAAATTACATTCTCCCTTTCAGTAGTTCTACAGTGTTCAAAAAACCTGAACTTCATTCCACCTATGACTGATGATCAAGGATATCATGATTTTGTACTAGATACTTTTGATTTGTGAATGCTGGGAAAACAAAATAAAGCAAAGAAACCAGCTATGTTTGCCTTAACTGGCAGTAATTTTGTAAAGGAAAACTTCTGTCTCCTATTGTTTACAAATTGCAATTCTGCAAGGAAAGTTAGCAAATGAATACAAGACTTCTCCTATTTTAAGTCTTGATAAAAGCTTTTTTTTTTTCCTTCTATGACTACATTTGGAATAACATCTGAGTCTTCGGACTTATACAAAGTTTATACTCTATGACATAGCACTTGGTAACATTCTGTTCACACAAAAAATAGCACTTCAGCTGTAATCAGTGCTTAAAAAATTACGAGCAGTTTGTGTAAACCTCTCTTTTTTTGGCACTACTAGAAGTCAGCTGTGATTTCAGAGTATAATAAATGCATTTGGTTGAATTCCCCTGTTGTGCTGTGAGGAGAGCTTGTCTTTGGCTCATTTAGATTCTGAAGACTTTGTCCAGTGTCCAGATGCACTTTTAAAATGTAGTTAAGAGAATAATTACTGAATGTATTGAAGAACCATTCCTATTTTTTTCAGTTTATGCCCAGTAGATTTCACAATTGGCACAATTACTGCAAACTCATTTGGCAAAGAGCCATTATCTTCAATGGGAATAATGCCTACTACACTAGTTCTCAGTCTTATCCATTATTAACAATGTGCATTTAATAACTTGCAACTAATGGTCTTCGAAGCAGTCCCAAAATTGCTTAAGCTGCTCGTCACAGTGTTCGAAGCAAGTTAACAGATTCTGTAGCATGCAAAGGCAGAACTACAGCAATCAGCACAATAGCGTTGATGGCTTTTGCTGTATCTGTTCAGGAATAAACATAACTGAACAAAGCTATAGCAAGAAGAAATAACAAATTGGAACAATCTAGTCCTTCCAGTTACTGACTACCTAAAGCAAAAATCTGCAGTGACACTGAATTGAACATGTGCTGTGTGGCACAGCAGATCCTTCTCACCAACAAATTCTTTTGCAATAGTATTGCTAAGGAATTCTAAGATGGTGGTGGTTGGTAAGTAAGATGTGAAAATTTGCTTTAAAGATCAAATTTAAATGTCGGTAATTTTCTCAATGAAGAAGTCAGACTGCTTCAGGTCAGAAACATTTGCATGGAACATTTGCTGCCCCAAAAAATTATTTAAAATTTAACTCCATATTGTTGAAGTATTTCTAACCTTTGGTAAAGCTAAGGTGAATTCCAGTTTCATAACAAATAAAAAACTAAACAAAATGCTCTTTGCCAAATTTTTTTTTAGAAATATATCCTTCATGTTACTCATGAAGATTTTTGTTAAATTAAAGCCATTTGATCCTTCTGACCTTTGGCCAGTGTGATTTCTTGACTAATTCCTAGTATTTTTGTTAAAGCAATTTGAACAGAACATTTCTATGGAAATACCTCTGCCAAAAAATAAAATGGCTTATTGCGTTATTGAAAATAGAAGGAAGCCATTCACTAAGATCAAAGACCTTTTATCCCTGTGAAAATTGCCTGCCAGCACATGAGAATCCATGAAAATTCAAAGCAACACGCCAACTTTTTGTTTTCATTGCAAATCTGTCTCAAATATATTTCCTTGAGTTTTTCACAGAGCAAGAATTTTCCTCACAATTACAAACTGGCAATTAAATGGGTAGAAGATTTCAGCTCAGAATTCTCGATACAGAATGCTCATGACACAGTCTACCTTCCACCTGCAGAGCAAGGCAGGAGAGCTCATGCAGCTCTCCAGAATGTCTGTGCAAAGTTTCCTGACAAAATGAATCTACTCTTAGTCCATTACTGTCTGTAAAACAGAGATATACTACCAGTATGGTGGGAAATTCTGAAAGTTATATTGTGGGTGCAGCAAACCAAAGCACATAAATTATCACCTTTTTCTTCTTGTGTGGCTCCATTTGTGTTTGGGCTTTATTTTTTATTCTTTTCTCTAGTCAGTGCTGCACTCTCTATCTATGTAGGATGAGAATATGGAACTCCTGACAACAGGATTTCCTTAAAAAGGAATATATTTCTTCTTATTTAGACAGCGATCTCCGTGAAAGATAGGAAAGTGAACCCAGATAACTTGCCACATCTGCCAATTTGTATAGTCTCTTATTTTAATCAGGCTGCTGAAGGAATGTGTGAAAAATAACATCCCAGTTGTTGGCATTCTCATCAGAAAATTGGTCCTCAGTACCTAGAATGAATACAAATATTCGGTCTTTGCAAAGCATTATAATTTTCAGGCAATTATACTAGTGCTCTGCACTTTGATGCTGCCACTATTCTAATTTTCCTGTCTGATGACTACCCTGTTTCTTCTATTATGTCCTGCCTGAATTTGCAGCGAAGGGCAGCCAACGAGACCACGAAATGAGATGCTTTGCAACTCCTGCTTCAGTGCTAAGGCAGGAACTGTGTGTTCTAGCTAATTGTATCTCGGCGATGCCTTTAAGGAGAGGACTATTCTCTCCTTACTCTCTGGTTACGCCTCCTACCTCCATTGCCATTGCAAGGCTAGCTCCGTTCTCCATCTGCTTGAAGACATCATCCACAAGATCTCAGGCATGCTCGTTGCCCTCCAGAGGGGGCGAATACATTTTTCCCAGCTGCGGGTGGCGGGGAATGGGCTACAGATCTCTGCTCCATGGACCAGACGCGACCGTGTAACCGGTCCCAGGGTGCAGACACCAAAACCGCCCGGTTAAAACTTTCTCTCGGAGTTTGGAGACCACGCAGCTGTTCTCTTTCCCACTCACTCTGACAGCTTAGCCCGTATCTCTTTTCCTCTGCTACCCGCAAACCAGATGCACACTGCTGGCCTTGCACAGCACCCACCGGGCAGGTTTTCCTGGAACTTGAGGCACAGGGTGGGGAAATCCTGTGGCATCGAGGTTCAGCGGAAGCCTCTGCTGAGAGCAGCTTCCTCCTCTCCCCTGCAGCCGCTCACATACTCGCAGCAGGGCAACAGTCTGCACCCTCCTTTCCAGTGGACAGAAGCCACCTTCCCCATCTGAGAGCAGGCACCTGCCTGAAACTCCACTGCTCCTCTCCCGATGGGCTTAGGGACTTAAACCTTCCTGGAAAAAAAAAAAAAAAAAAATGAGGTCTGCTAGGTTCAGTAAGCCAGGCCAGGCCACCCACTTCATCACTTCCTAGATGATGAGATGCAAAAGATGGGAACCATCTCCTTTCTGCAGGTCCATTTCCCAGCAAACCTGCTAATGAAGTAGTGTGATACAGGACAGAGGAGCCGACATAATAATTCAGGCAGAACACCGGTTATTGCACGCGGTTATTTTTTTTTCCTTCTAATGTCTTAGTGATTTAAATCTTGGTTCTGAGTTTTCCAGGTGTGCTAACAGAGTAAACTGAAGCCAATTCTGCAGTATTTCAAAGAACACTGCGAGAGCTCAGATTTCTCTGTTCCTGGAACTCCGTGATTCTTAAAAAATTTGTTCAAAAGTTTTTTTGCATGAAAGAAAATCAGTTGCTAATACTCAGGCTACAGGGAAAGTCAAGAACACTGAAGAGAGAAATAAAAAGAATCCCAGCTAGTGCTACCAGAATTGTTGTTTGTTTATTTGTTTGTATTTAATTGCCAACATTCTTAAGCCTAATTAATGACTTATGCAGACCAAATGCAAGAGTTTGGGGACTGTTTTTAAAATTGCAAAGGTTGCTCATAGTTCCAGGACCGTTAGAAGGGATTCAGAGGAGCAGGTGATGCTTGGCTGGGATTGTTGACCCCTAAGTAACCCAACATCTGTATCTGAAAGTGTCTCCTTGTGATATCTGAATGGCTTTACGATTTTCCATAAATGATTTCTCCCCTTTCTGCTTCTAACCTAATGCCTTCAAGAATATTTTTTTTTTTTTTTAATTTTTAAAGATGTAACGGACTTTTTAATGGATCATCATGTCAGTTTCCCTAGGCACAATGATCCCATAAAGCTAAGAGACACATGATTAAATTAGGAGCTTAACTACACCTCAGTGTCAGGCTCTGAAAAAAATAACAGTAAATTACATAAAATGGTCAATATAATCTATACCACCCGATGCAGGATGTGACATCCTCAAGCAGCATACATTAACTTTTTAATGCAATTCACTGATTGCATTATAAATCACATATTTGTGTATCAGGGATGAGAAAAGCCTATCCAAAAGGTCATCTACTCCAAGGTTTTTAAAAGGACTGTCTAATTGGTTTCTGAGAAATTCACAGGCCATTTTGCATGGTGCTTCCAGACTTATTTATAAGCCTGTTAAAATTAGCCTACGCTTTGTTTGTTTCCTTCTTTTATTTTCCCTCATTTTGTTTGTTTGCTTGAATAGGCAGGAATGTTTGTGTGGGCTTTTGAGAAGAACTTTACTATTTTTGCAATCACTTTTTATACCACACAGGGAACATGAATCATACACTGAAACATACCGATTTAACCTTTTTCTTTCTATTTTAAGGTGTTTATTTTTATTTACAGTGCCTTCAGTGTTCAGTCTTGATTTTATCTGTAATGCTGTGATATTTACTGAAGTGCCACCAACAGGATTGCAAAAGCCTGGCCTGTATCTTTCAGTATGAACTGTGTTCACCCTCTCAGACTCACAGGAGGTACAGTCCTTTCCTCCAGTTGGGTAGCTGGTGGTCTGCAGGAGGAGGGGAGAACAATGCCTTTAAGCATATAGGAAAGGAAAAAGGAAAAAAAAAAAAAAAACAAAAAAAAACCAAACAAACAAAAAAACAAACAAACAAACAAAACAAAACAAAAAAAACACAAAACCCCCGCATCATTTTAGTATTAGCAATTACCAGCTTCTTGTCTGACCATAAAACAATATCATATCAGCAGCTGGACTCCTTTCCTTTCTTTTTCCTCTCATTTTTCAGTCCCCTTTCTGAGCCTGCCCTTTCACAGCAAAACATGCAAACAGATGGGCAGCGCCCGAGACAATTCCCCTGGGACCTCTCGGGGTCCCTGAAGGAGCTGCTCACACCTGACTCTTCCCACAGACGACAGGGTGCAAAATCTGTCTCCGCAGAAGCTGCCAGGTGCAGTTTAAGGCTCCCAAAGTCACATGTCCCGGGTTTGTTCAGGGCTTCTCCAGCCAGCAGGTACTGCTCTTTTTATTCATCAGTTTGTTCTGCCTTTTCAATCTCGGGGACTTTTACTTCACCGCGTTAGGAGACGCCCAGGAAACCTTTTAAGGGGCTCCCCAAAGTGTCGCCTGCGCCTTTGTACTCCTAAGCCTGTGCAGAGAATCGTAAGCTTGTCATTAGTATAATGGTCCCAAGCGCAACAAAGAGCTCCCACCTGCTCCTCCATGGAAGGGCGCCTTGGCTCCGTAACAATTAGCATCAATTACGGCAGGACTGGCCGGGAACCGCGCGCCCGGACCTCTGTGTGCTGCAGGTGCAGGGTTATCCCCCGCCCCCGACCTTTCGCTCCCGGAGCCCCCCTCTGAGGATGGAAGCAGGAGGCAGGCAGATGGGAGCCTCCGTGGTGAGCGTTACCCACTCGTGTCGGTTCCGGAGTGCCGAGATTACTTCCAGGGAACTACGCAGGGAGCGGGGTCCCGCTCCTCGGCTCCGGTTTGCTCTGCGGAGCTCTTGCTCCCGTGCTCGTCCATCCCCTCATTCCTCCGTATCCATGCTCCTGATGCCGGAAAAATAAACCCCCAGGAGCAGCTGTGAAAGAGAACAGCGTTGTACTAATAGTAATGGTAATAATAATAGTAGTAATAGTAAGAAAAAAAGAGCCCCACAGCTGTCTGGCTGAGTGGCAGACAATGGCATGCATGTAATAAGCGTGGATAGACTTCTTTATTTCCTTGCCTCGGCTTTTAGGTGCAAATGTGGTGCCAGACCCTGCTTTAATTTCAGCGTGCACTGTTACAGCCACTTGCGAAGGCGAGCAGCACGAAGCCAGATGTATTGCAGATAGTATAGGTAGCACCCTGTCAGGTCAGATCTTTTTGAAGAGACACCAGCCAACATTTTTTCTCACAAAACTGGTGAATTTACAAAGTAAATTATACCTGAGCAGAGAGGTCATGGTGTCTTCCAAGCAGAAAAATTAGCTTTTGTGCTTTATGTTTAAACATTGCTCATTTTTGGTACGCCTTCAAAACAGTTAGGGTAGGCTTTTTTCCCGTGGACAAGTAATGCTCTTTATGCATTGAAAGTTCTATATATACTGAATATTTTATAAATTCAGCATTTCTTTTTCCATGTACAAAACTACAGAGATACATACATATATCACATTATCGTTTAATTAAAAATATTCACCAACAAGTAGGGGAAAAGGAGGGAGAAAACAAGCAAATCGATTACAGAGAAAAATGAAAGGAGTTATTTTAAGTCATCACTCATCTAGAAGAACAGTGGAGAACAGAGATGGGAATGATCCCAGAGCAGCACAGATCAGCTGGACCTGGGCTGGAGGCTGCTAAGGGAGAAAGAAAACCTTTGAGTATTCCACTAAGTCCATTCTATAGAAAGAAAGACAGCAAAATATCCCCGAAAACTGTCTATCTGATCCAAAAGGAATTATATACTAGGAGAGCAGTGTATGGTGTCTGTCTGGTTGTTTTCAAAAAGTCTCTGACATTCTAACTCTGCAAAAATATGTTACTTTATGAATAGCCTGAACAGAGGCATTGGATATCAAGTTCTACATAGTTTCTTTATTTTTTCGGTGCAGAAATTTGACAGGGAAAACAGAAAGACCTGAAACTCTAAATGGTGGATTTGACATCCATGATCTGAAATGTGTATGTAATTTACCCCATAAATAATGTGTATGTTATTATTTTAGGTGATATGGAGGATGACAACAGAAAAGGATTGGGAAAAGTGTTCTCAAAGAAACATTTTTTGGTTCTGTTTTAGGCAAAAGACCACAGCCCTGGCCCTCTTATGTGTTTGTGAGTTAGATGTAACCCTGACAATATGATAGGGTGAAAATAGAGTAAGAGGAAAAATAATTGTATGGTAGTTAAGTTGCATACATTTAGTAACGTATTACACTGATGATATGTCATTCTTAAAAACAATAACATAAGGGCTTGGAATAATTTCTACTAATAATTATGTTCCTCATCATGGAGGTTTGTCTTTCATATTTACCTCGAAATCATCCCCGTTGTTCCGAGAAGGTGTGATTTCTCCAGCAGAGAGAAGAAGTGGTAGATGTCATTAAAGCACGACTATTCGGTCCATCACGTCAATAGCCGCAGTATTTTTATGGGGCGGGAGATGCTGTGGAATTTCAATCATGTCGGAGTTGCAAATATTTTTAATGGCAGACACTGTAAGAACTTTAGATTAAAAAAAGCATAGACTTTATGCCAGCTGGAGTGTTGCGTGTCGAAGGAGGGAAAATGCATAAGGAAGCTTATAGTACAAACCTTCATGGTAACAAAAAAGTAAAAAAAAAAAGACGCTACATTTTTCTCAGCAGAAGAGACAAATGAAGTGTCACAAATCTTTTTTGAAGCTAATATAGTGGCTGAGAAAGAAGGCCATATGTGAGGCCTGTGGAGATCTTTTCTACTAAGATTTTGGTGAGGGGGGGAGGGTAGACCCTTTGTTTTGGGGAGGAGAGGGGTGATTTGGTTCTATCCTTTACAGGAACTTTCAGCAACAGAGGAGAGAGCTTTCCCACTGCTAGAAAACGTTTTGCACATATATGGGGGCATGGAAGTAACTTTTAACTGACTTGCCAAACCAGTCTGGGAATAACTAATATAAAAATGAAAGAGAGAGAGGCATTTTTTGCTCTAAATGCTATAGTCTCACTTGTAAAGGCATGCTGGCAAACTGAAAATGCATCAGCTGCTGGGAAAAAGTAAAAGTGACAGAAAACGATCCGCCCATTGGAAGGGCTGCTCGCCTCTGAGCAGTGCCTGCAAGGGTGCCAAAGCCACTTCCCCTTCATGGATCTTGTACCCTCACAGCCGAAATAAATAAATAAATAAACACACAAATAAATAATCAATCAAACAAACAAACAAATAAATAAATAAATAAATGCATTAATTAATTAATAGCTAAATAGATAAATAAATAAATAATAAATAGATTAATAGATAAATAAATGAATTAATTAATAGATAAATAAATAAATAAATAAATAAATAAATAAATAAATAGATAGAGAAGTAAATAAATAAATAAAGAACGTCCAGCTTTGAGGCGAGTGTAGCTGTAAATACAACACAGACAAAGGCTAGTTGTTGAATTAGTGTTCCGAGCACAAAGAAGGAATTGAAGGGAAGGAGAAGGGAGGGGAAATCCCTCCGTGTTTATGAGCACACATCAAAGAACCACTTCTAGAAATCTGAACACTCGGAGAGGAGGGGAGGAAACAAAGCCTTGATAGGAATCTTGAAACAATTCAATAAACGCCATTGTGCATAGCCATTCAGTGGGTTCAGGGCACACATTTACACGGGCATGGGGAGGTTAGGTGCTGATACTCAGTATGTGGGAGTACATGTGATGTGGATCTAGCAAGCATGCTAAATCAGTACAGGTGCAACATTAACCTGTACGAGAAAATGTATTTTCATGTCTCCCGTCTTGCTACAGAGAAATCATGGCCCCATCTTTTAATTCACTGGAGGTTTGCTTAATTAATTGTAGTTACTACTTTACTTAATTTGAATTGATTTTAGGCATCATGCAAATTTTTCTTTATAGAATATTAGTTAATTAAGGACTTCAGCACGTAGTCTGTTGTCAACACGTGTCATTGCAGAATATTTCACATAAATGAATAAATACTATAATTAATGGCAAAACAAAATCATTGACCTAAAATATTAATTTTACCTCATGTATATGTACTCATACACACCTACACACATTCATATATATGTCTGGTATTTCTCCTGCATAGATGCAAGCATGTTTTCATTACAGTCATTTCTGCCACCAATCTTAATGAATTCAAAGTGTCTCCTCTATTATGCCTATGTATTTGGACTAGAAAGGTAGCAGTGACATTTTTTGTTGTTATATGCAAAATACCATATGAATATCAAGGCAAACAGTTAACAGTTTTAAACTAGAAATGTTCATGGGACTGTGAACAAAGACTGCAGATTTGTGGTGTCTTATTTGGGTTCTAATTAGCAACACCTATGAGTACAGCAGCACCTGGATCATATTATCATCTGCAAATATGAAACTGGACGACATGAGTTTTATTCGTGTTCATTAGAGCATTAGTTTCACTGACACCTATATTCAACCTTTTGCTATATAGAATAATACCAAAATTGCACCTGGCATATAGTTTCCTTCTTCTACTCTGAGACCTACAGATCGAGGTAGTTTAGTACTGAAATAAGACACTCTGGTTCCAGTTACTGAAATCCATTCTTCAGCTGAGAGGAAGGAAGGAACAGTCTATTCATTAGTGACAAAAGAGTTGAATTTCATTGTTTTTCTTTGGTTCTGGTGTTATTAAACTTTTTCAAGGCTTTGTTGCTGTTGTTTTTAATCAAATTCATCCACTCCAGAAATATGTTTCATAACTAAAATAGTTCAAGAGTTTAACAAATACCACTCTTCAATGGAATTAATGTTTTGTAACTATTTCTGAGACATATTTATTGCTCATCATTAAAAAAAAAATAAAATAAAATTAGAAGTCAAAAGTTAAACTGCCCTTATTCAACACAACTTAAATTATTATAGATTCATAGTCATAGTTTATGGAAGTAGAAATGATGTTGTTTCTATCTCCTGCAGTCTCTATGAACATTTCTGAAATTTTATGACTGTACATACTAAATCTAATCATTGTGAGAATTTAATTCCTGTCAATGGGTTCACATGAACATTATTGTCCTCTACAAGATGGAATTCCTTTTGTCACCAGTGCCAGAGCTGCTTAAAACCTCACCTCTTGGTTGAAAGAGAGTATAGTACCACTTTGTTTACAGCTGATCCTCAAGTTTCACTTCAAATTCTTAAAGCAGGACTCCATGTAAAACCACTGCATTTGCCTGATTTTGTTAGAAATCCATGAATCATCGCCCAATATTGCGGAAATGGGTTTGAGTGCTTCTGAAAGCTTGTGGCCATTACAGTCCTTTCTTATAAATGCAGTGTGAGTCACAGACTTGAAACCTTAAATGAGATGAGTTTCCCCTGAAACGAGGTCTTAATGAATATATTTCTATCTGATTCTCTGCCATTTTTAGTTCACATATATCACCCAGTGCCTATGCATTATCCAGTCATACAAAATATGATCACTGGAATGGAATGCCTTATTGGAAGATCCATCTATATATGCATACATATATTCATACATGTATATTATATATATATATATATATATGTATAAAAAATTATATCTTTGTTTTTAACTTGTGTAAGTCTGGCTGTTTCCTGTGCTACAGAAGGTGGAATAATGCTCCTTGTACCTAGAGGAAAAGGTGAAAGTAAGGTAGCTATGCTTATTTACTTCCTGTTAAAGCCCATTCCAATTTTGCTGACCACCTTTGGGGATGTACTATGCTGTAAGAATAAGCATGTAATCCATGACAGAGAATTTCTCTGTAAGGATAAATCATTGCTTGATCTTGCTCTTATACCACTTTCTCACTTCTTGTTTCACGGTGGGATACAGCTCAGCCTGAGACAGATGTCTATGTCAGTGCTAGAATTTGATCCAAGCTATTTGTCCAAGCTCCTCCTGCAGAGAATGGACTCCTTCCAGGAGGCAAGTTCGTCACCCTATCTGAGACACTAATCATATTGTTAGGATGAAGCACCTTCTACTGCTATTCATCTGTCCCCATTAACTGTACAGGAAATTTACAGGACTGTGAAATAGCTGACCTTCATACAATACCCTCAGGAATCCTGGACTTCACCCATTCGTTACCTTAAAAAAGGCTGGGGTTAGACCTTCTGCAATATTTTGTTGCTTTTGCCTCATTGAAATCAAAGAATGTTAGGAGTCTACGCACCCTTGAGGAACAGCAGCTGTGACTTTGGGCTGCATTTGACACTCTGAGAAATCAAAGGAGGACAGATCTTCTATGCCCATTGTGGCCTTTGCTGCTTAGGAGACACATTAGAGAGACATATTCTGCTTTAAGCAGAGGAGTTTACAGGTTCATGAATGCCATCTCCAAACTGATTATGGACGCAGGTCTGTCCAATTGCAGCTCCTTTGCTGAGGTTATTACAAGACAGGATAAGCTGTGGTCTGACCTTGTGGTGTACTTCTGTCAAAAAGAAAGAAAAAGAAGGAACAAGAGCTCCCAGGACAAGAAATGAAAATTGAGACAATGAGGAGTCACTTTTGAGCAAGACAAAATGCTGATAGTAGGAAGAACACATTGCATCATAACCGTATCTAATTTGAATGTGTAGAATAATGTATTAATTTATTTTTCATCATAATGAAAAATTTTCAGAATGGAATTCAGATATTTGCACTGATATATCAAAAATATCACCCCAGAATTTAGAACAAAACCTCTGACAATGTAGCAGTCTCCAATTTCCAAGTAATTTACTTCATTTTACCCCTTTAATATTTGCTTGTCTTGAGATGTTTCCTTTATGAACATCCTTATAAATTGTAATCAAGCATAATCTTTCTGCTTATTCTGATACATATATTTGGTCTATTCACGCATTTTGAAGTAGATTTCCAACATTTTAATTATTCCATTTTCTTTTCCAAACCCTCTATAGCTTATCAACTATCTTTCACAATTATTCTAGTGCACACCAGAAGTGGAGGTAGTAATCGATTGATGGCCTCACTAGCCCGCATGTAGTGTAAGAAGAGCATCCTCCTTTTGTTTGAGATTTCCTACTTCCATAAATATATCCTCTATAAATTTACTCCCTTAGTCTTCTCATTCCCCTGGGAAACCATCTCCAGTTAGTTATTGAGTCCTCAGCGCTTCTGCCCTTGGATTCCAAAGTCAGACTATCAGTCAGTCACATAAGAATTCAGTCTGTAATTCTCTGTCCTGAAAGAACTTTCTGCTATTAACATGCATACAATTTCACGTAGACGGCATGGCCTATGGTATTGCTTGACAGGCTCTTTGTAGAGGTGCATGTCAAGGGAGTGAGAGACACGGGCATAAACTGAATTAGCAGAGGTTTTTACTGGATAAAAGGAAAAATATCACTGTTCGGGTAGTTAAGGGTGGAATAGGCTTACCAGAGAGACAGCACATCTCCATCCCCAGAGATTTTGCAGTTCTCCCTCAAAAAGGCCACGAACAAACTGGTCTGGCCTCACAGCTGACCCTACCTGGGGAGGACATTGGACTAGAGACCTCCTGAGTGTCCTCCCAACCTGAATTATCTTCTGATTTCAGGAGAAAAATGCAAATTTTACCACAGGGAGCTGAGACAGTCCGCATAAGCTTAGACCTTTCCCTTGTCAATACTTGACCAAACAAGGATTCAGTGTGGGAGAATTTTGGCCACAGGGAACAGGAAAAAGGGACTCTGACACAGAGGCTCCTTGACAGAGACCAGCTCAGACATCAACAGAAATTTGAGTCCATTTGTTCTAATCTTGCCAGAAACATTGGGTCCATCATATTCTATGGGGAAATGGTTGCAAGAATTTTAACTCTGTTGTGTGTTATACTAGTTAGAGCACTGGAAACCTTTCCATGAATATTCATTCCAATTTAAACATTAATTTAATTCTGACCATGCTAATGACCCTGTCTTTCTAAAATTTGACTAAAACAAGTGTGTACATTCAGATGGATTTTTTTTTAATTTACAATTGCAGTTTATATGTTATTTGCTTGTAATTATATGTTTAGCTGAAGTGAGATGAAAATCGATGTTCTTTCCATTACATAAAGATCACAAAGGAGCTTTTAATGGTCTGAAGATGCTTGTGTTGGAAAGGCCGAGTGTTTAAATGCAACAGTCAAAAAGAAATGACAGAGAATACTGGCATTTCACATCTTGCAATGTTATTGGTGATAAAGAAAAAAGGCAAGGATTAAGAGGCTTGAGACAATAAGTTAAATATTTGATATGTGAAATGTGTGATGGCAGCAAGGTGTCCACTGTAAATGTCACTGTAGAAGAGACCTGTTTGCTTAAAAAGTGAGATAACAAGGAAAAGGGGGGGGGGGGGGGGAGTGTTGATTTTAACAGCATTAAAAAGTTACTTGAAATGGTGGTAATAAACAAGACCCACCTAAAGGCCCTTTGAAGGAACTTGTCAAATAGGTTGACCTTAGAGACTGTGACTATTCTGATGAGATAGATAGAAAGATTAAATATTCAAATGCATCAAAATAACAGTCCAGTTAAAGGATTTGATTCCTTATTCTTTTTCACACATTCATGTCATTGACTTGAGTGGAGATCACGTACATAAAAGTAAACCAGGGGAGGGAGAGTGGACAGCCAGGGCGTCAGTAAGGGCAATTGGTACATCTCTAACAACACTGTTGGAGAAATTGGCCCTTAAATATTTAACAGTATTACTGGTGATCTGACTCGAATCTGTCTGTGCAAATGTCTGGTGACAAAACCAGGTTCATGTTTATCAGAGAGGGCTAGTGTCTCTCCCCGGCACTGTTGATCACTTCAGAGTTAAATTCATCTCACTGCACAAAGAATGCTACACATTTTAAGACAGTGATGTTTCAAGCCAACGTTCATGTGTCTGGTTTGGATATCAAACTCCTACTACATGCTGTACATGCTGTAGTAGGAACGAAATGTCTCACTATGACATATTGCTGCAATTCAGTGCACTAAGTTAAAGGTAATGACAATGTGTTTACGAAACAGTATGATTTCATTGTCCTTAATCCCTCTCTTCCCCCTGTAGGTTGCCGGACAAATTTATTTCAAAATCAATTCAAATAGTTGCATGAACACTAACCATGCCTCTATGTGAGCTATCTCTTGGGCAAATAATAAATAGTGAAGATAATTGGGAAGAAGAGCTTCCAGGAGCAGGCTGGACTGGTGCCCTCCACTGATGAGGTTAGGCTGTTGCACATGCGCTGCTGGTATGCCCAGGAAGGGCTGGGATGCCAAAAGGGAACGCTTGTCAGCTTGAACCAGTGCAACCTTCTAAAAAATCTTGGAAGCATTTAATGGGTGTATTCTAGCTTGATTTTCTTCCAAGTGGGTTCTTCTCCAACTCTTCCTAGCTTGGAAATATTAATGAATTATCCTTATTGCTGAGCAATGCGTTTTCCACAGAGAGCTGTTCCAGTTGTTTTAATGCATTTGCTTCACATTCATCCAGATAGGGGGTTTTTTTTGCCCACTTTCCACAGCAAATCTAGCAAACAAGCTTAGTATCTGCAAAAAAGGAGTGCTAACCTCACACGTTCTTTGAAAGCACTGCTCAAATTGGGGGCTGAAATAAACTTGGCCAGACAGCTCATTTGATTTTTTTCCTCTGTTTGCACAATCCAAGTGTATTGTTGTTGTTTGTAGACACATAAACTTTGAAACTAAACAGTGGGATATACACATGATAATGCCTCTTCCCAATCCCTGACCTTTAAAACAGAACTAGAGAAAACAGATTAAGTTTTGTTCTGTTTTCAGGAGCCCTGTGTCAGATATTATGCCCATGAAATATCTGCCACAAGACAGAAATATTTCTGTGTGGCTAAGGCAACTATGGCAATGCATCATAGTTTTTGGATGGTAGGAAGCGAATGATAAATTTAGCATGAAAGAAATACAGAACAAAAAGGAATGTCTGAGGAAATACCAAGAAATTTTGAACAAATCAATCAAAGCATTTACTTTTTTCTTTATTTACAGTTCATAAAGAAGAAGACTGGAAAATGCGTTTTATCAAATTATTGATGACAAATTAGTCACTACGTCTAATCAATATTTGCTGAGTGATGTCTTCCTCCGTTGAAATTCCCACTTAGACTCATCTTTGCCACAGCTTCAGGTACAGATTGCCTATAGGGAGAGACAGAAGTAACCTCACACTATCCCTGTGGCCAGATTTCCAGCTCAGTCAATATAACACTCAATTTTTTCATTCACAGTTATGATTATTATAGTAACAGTGAATCCAATAGGCAACTAATTTACCAAATGCTCTCTAATAAATGCCTGAAGTTTGTTGCTTAGGTTTTCGATTAATAACTACTGGTGGCTATTTTTAGGACTTAACTCAGGAACCCCCATTTGAGATGCCTTACAGGAGCCCAAATCACAGAAAATGTGAAATCTTGCAAAATAAGCCTGGTATTTTATAAAGCAGAACGTTTACGCCATCACTAAAAATTGAGGCAACATTTAGCCGCCTAAATGACATACAATAGTTTTATTGTGATAACAGCACCTACGAACTACAGCTACATGAAAAAAAAAAATCTGCGTTGCTTAGCTCGTTGTCAAGGATCATAAAAGTGAAGCGCCTGAACCTATCATGGTGATTTAGAGTCCGTAGGTCTCTCTTAAAATGTTGGAGAAGATTTGTACATGTGAAAGCTTATATGCTAAGAAAACCAACAGAAAACCCCAGAAAGGACTGCATCAGTCTTGCTTCCCCATGACAGGTATGACAGAAACATTAGGTGAGTTCTTCTACAAGAAGACCCGTGTCATAGGATCTATTTCGGCAGTGTGGTGTCAGACTGATCAGTGCCATGCTTTCTGAAAACGACTGCTATGGAAAAAGTGTTTATGGCTTGGGCAACAGCCTAGTTACTGGGTCACTTGTAGTGAAAGTGAAATATCTCTTTTCATTTCCTTCCTCACCCTAAATCACTGGAAACACAGCTTTTTCCACCACATAGAATACTGACCTCAGAAGTGGGCATGGAGGGTTAGAGTATTTTGGGAGGGAAAATCAGCATTGCTACAGATGCAGGGACATCTCCTAATTTGGTGCCAGCATCCTTGGACTTAAACTTGTGTAATGGGAAAATCTGAGCAAGTCATATTTTATAAGAAAAGCAACAACTTCAGATTGTCATTTGCTTTTATTTTTATTTCAGAATAGGAAAAGGGTCCAAAATGATGGATTCAGCATGTTCTTAGCAAAAAAAAAAAAAAAAAAAAAAAAAAAAAAAAAAAAAAAAAGTGATGTGTGTCAGCATCATGTGGTAGGAAACTTTTAGGCAAAAAAAAACTAGCAAGTTTCTGCTCATCTGGGAAGGAGAAGGAAAAGAAGTACTGTCATATCAGCAATTGCCAGCAGTATTTTTAAAATGCCATTATGGCAACAGTTTTCTTCTGCAAGCTCATCTCTTGAAAGACTGGTTAAATGAAAATAAATAAATAACAAAAAATATTGCCAACTTGTCTGAGGGAGAAAGTGGAAGCAGAAAAGCCTGACTGGCATGCAGCCATCAAAAGGTCAGAAGTTCAGATCTTGCTCTTGTTTGATTATTTCTAATCCACCCCTGTACAGAAAGAATGGCAGCTTTCAAAGGGAAAATGAGTGAACTGAAGACTGATAATTTCCAACATGATTCCAAGTTGGAGAGCAAATAAATTCATCAGATAAAAATAATTTCACAATGATAATGACGCTGAGTTATTACTCTAAGAGCTCCAAACTGTGTTAGTGTCTGGCTCCCAATTTTCCCAATAAGAACCTTTTCTCTCCCGTCTCTCTTTCCCTTTGAACTGTTAATTAATCTTTTTGACCTCTCCTGCATTTAATGTCCATCTTTGAAACCTGTTGCCTAACACATACCTCCTTCAATTAAGTGCAACAGCAAGGCAGGCTTGAAACAAAAACATGAAAACAACTACAAGCAGCGTTGTAATTAGCAGTGGAGCTGGACTGCTCCCTGTAGCCCCTTGCCTCTCCATGTTGATGGAGATACTCTGCCTGATACAAGACATAAAGGGTACAAGTAGGTCATATGAGTAATTCATGAATAGTTAATAACAAATTAGCTACTGTCTTGAGTAGCTGTTGGGAAAAGGGGGGGGTGGGGTGGGGTAAGGAACAACCACAAACATTAATCTATAACAGCAAATAATCCATTGCCTCAAATGGTTCCAAATGGCCCAATGGACAGGAGGCCACTTAAAAGGGTAATTTTTAAAGGAGTGCATTTCTGAAACATACAAAATGAGACTCCCTCGACTGAACAGTAGTTGAGACAAGTAGTTTTTAAGCATGAAAAACACAGGAAAAAAGAGCAAGAATATGCTTGCTTTCTGGAAAAGGCAGTTAACGTTGAAACTATAATGTTCCCAGCTTGTTATTTAGTGGATTGTTCAATTAGTGACAAACACAAAGAATAAAATGAGAAACATTACTGCCCTACTGTTTTGCAAGAGAGCAAGTTAAAAGATAAACTGTCATGTGCCAGAAACACTCATCATGCTTTCCTTCACCTATTGTATTTTAAATTGATGATTAATAATACTAATACAACTGAGGATAGGTGCAATGCATGAAGTAGGTGACTGCATGAAGGATGCACTAGGCACTAAATTCTGTATTCTACTCTAGTCTCTGCCACAGATTTCTCAGTCCTCTGACAAGACATACACTGGACATGAAGGAATTTTATTGCTAAATATTCAGAAGACAAATAAGTACAATGATGCACAAACAAGCTGTGTTAAAATTTTTAGAAAAGCTGACTGCCTAGGTCTTACTGAAATTGCAAACACAAAAGCGTCTGTAAAACAGAAAAAAAAAGCCATTTGCTAAAGTGAAACTAAAGTTCCTAATGAATTGTGCAGCTAAGTATCTTCAGAACTTTTGCCTAATGTTCAGAAGTTATGGAGTAGTAGGGGATGGTGTAAGTTACAACCAAGTTCACTCTGCAGTAATTTCCTTGATTACCTATGTCCCGAGTTTCTCCATTTGTAAAGCGAATATTGCAAAACTAAAGTCCATCCTTTGCAAGTTTTTCTGAGGGTTACTTAACTGTGAAGACATTAAATGCTGAACCAGTCCAAGTGGTAACTCTCCCCTACCATTTGTTAAGCTCTGCAAAAGCATTTGTATTTCCACCCCTCCCATACGTAACTCATACATATCTGTGTTGGAAAGCTACACTGAGGCTAAGGGGAAAGATTCTTCTTCATGAAACTATAGGGACACAACAGGATCGATTTATAATCCCCCACTCAACTCCAGGGAATGAAGTAGAAAATCTGTAGCTGATTAGAAGTCTTTTTTTTACACACATTTTGGCCAGAGCCAGTATCTTATCCAGCTTTTCCCCTAAGCATACTTCCATCTTAAACAAAGGGATGAAAACTCTGATGAGGATCAGACTCTGTTGTAAAAAATTCCTCTATTTTGTTCCAATGAATATCACATTGATTTTATTGTCTTCTGTCTCTGTGCTTAGAGAAACAGAAATTTCCCCCAGGTATTATTGTTATCATCCTCTCTTATGAAGTCTTTGTCAATAATTGCACCATATTTTTCCTAATGTAACATGACACTATTAACTTTTTAGGCTGAAATGAAGAGAATGCCCGAAGAGATACTGTATATTTCTAGAAGATATTAAAATTGCTGCTGAATTACATATATAACTATTTAGTTAATTATCTTAGTGAAAATAATAGCTCTGAATATTCTCTCTTTTAGACAACAGAACACCAGTAGCTGTTATATGAAATCAAGGAAATTGCACATTTGTAAAACCGCTGTGAGATAAGTGCCACCTAGAACCGTCATAAAAGACTCTTGTTTCTGTTCTTTGTTAGGGAGCTGGGGTTGGGTTTAGGGTTTGGATTCTTCTTTTTGTGGGGGTTTTGTTGTTGTTGTTTTGTTTTGTTTTGTTTTGTGTTGTGTTGTTTTGTTTTGTTTTGTGTTGTTTTGTTTTGTTTTTTTTTTTTTTTTTTGTTTTGGTTTTGTTTTTTGTTTTGGTTTGTTTTGTTTTTTTCCAAAGGTAAACTGGGATTTTTCAGGTTTAGAGAAGAGACAGATGAGGGAGGATATGGCAAATGTTTTGAGTCTGTGGAGGTGACGAACGAGCCCCATGGCACAAAACCTAGTAGGAGCTCCCGTGGCACGGGGGAGCTGAGAGAAGGGCAGTATCTCTTCCCCCTACGGGTACTGAACTCTAGAGAATGAGGTCGGCCACAGGTAGTTGAGGGTAGGACCTGCACATCCATACGGGTGCCTTCAAGCATGGCTATGGAAAGGACGAGGCGGGGGCATGTGCTCCTTGGCAGAGCAGACCTGAAGCTGAAGGAGTGTCAGGCAGCGGACGGAGGAAGCAACCGGGGTCTCACGGTCTCCTCAACAACAGCTCCTGTTTCCACCGACAGAGTGTTGCGCTAGAGATCCGTGGAACAGCTCCAGCAGAGATTTCTGAAGTTATTCTCTTCTTAATAACATTCATCCTTTAATAAAGAAGATCCTGTGGAAAAGGTGAAAAAAAACAAAGTTGTGTTTAGATACGGTGAGAAGCGACAAATAAGGGAATCGAGGGAAACAGAGTAAAAACATCACGTGCCTTTCTGATTTAGATGTCTGTGGCTTTTGACCACAAAATTATATAAATTCTTACCTTCTGACATGGTAAGAATTTGTGCTCCTTTTCAGATTTTACCTGTTAATATGCAGAAGGTGTTAGCTACACTATAGTCTTGGTTTTATATGAGAGGGAGAGGCCAAACAGCAGAAACAGCAGTAAAAGCAGCCAAACCCCAGTGTGCTCGGTGGCTTCTGTAACATATCAGCCACCCAGGCCACCTTCCTTCCCATCAGTCTCAGACAGAGCCTCCCCCAACGCCTCAGGAAACCCTCAAATCCAACTTTGGCCGTATCATTCCCAGTCACATTAACTGTGGGTGCCCAACCAGTAGAGGCAGATTCGGTAAGCACCTTTGGCCAATTCTGGTGCTGTCTGCACTGTCATTTTGTCTCTCTCTGTTTTATTTCAGGATCCTAGTCCTTTGATTATCCACACTGTCCCAGGGCCAAAGAAGTGCTACGTGGGTCCCGGGGCAAGTGCTATGCCACATGGCTGCGAATGAATCTTCCCTTCCCTCCCCTTCCCTTCCCTCTCCTCACAGTTAGAACAGGAAATTTAGCCTACGAGGATTCAGTCTCTCACCTCCGTACACGCCAGAATATGCTCACGTGTTGAGTTTGAGCTCTGCAAGACTGCCAAGTTCAGCCTTGTCAGCACTAACAGAAAAAAATGTTATACTTGCCAGAATTCAGGCCTTTACTCCAGAGTGAAATTTCAGCATTTTCATCAACAAGCACCGATCTAGCCATAAAAATGATGAAATTCACAATTAAGATTTTTTTTTTTTTAATGGATTTTTCCCAGGCTGGACATTTTCAAGAAAATGAAAGGATTTTGGAAAGGAAGAGCATAGGATGTTAATGGAGCATAAACAGATACGAAAAGGGGGCTTCGTCAAAATAGATGCCCTCCCTGATCATAATCTCACAAATATATTTGAAGCCTCAAATATTTTACTGCCTAGTTTCACAGCTGATTAGCTTTATGCAGTTGGCTTGGCATGATAAGCATTCTCCAGGTAGATGAATAAATGGAACAGGGATTCAGCTTGTTCTTCAGTGGTTTGCAATAGCGTAGCAAAACCTGCTCTGACTCCCTGCAGCTTTTCCTGATTCATGTACTGCCATCTATCCTGGTATTTCATTCTTATTGCAGCTGAGTGGAAAGGGGAATTGAGAGGTCCATGTGTCACCAAGGGACTGTCTTGAACATTTCTTATAATGGGGGAAAAACCCTGCTCTTTTATTTGTGTAGGAAAGAGGAATAAAAAATGGCCTGAGCAAAACTGCTGGAACATGTGACATCCTGTACAGGAGTGAAATGTGCAATAATGAACTTGCTATTCTCTCCAGAAAAATGTCTAGCTAGCATCAGCACAGAAGAAATTCACAACCAAAATAAAATGGCAAAGTGCCAGAGAGTGCTCCGGCGCTTAAGGCTGCTGTAAATTTTTTATTAGAGATGTCTGTGCATCCAAAAAGGTCAAAGCCATTTCCAGTGACCTAGCTGTTGTGAGTATATGGCGGCTCTCAAGTTTGCAGAAGAGCAGTGGAAAGGCCAGCCACTGAGTACCTCTGTACCGTGAGTTGCTGCTGCCATTTCAGTCTTCAAAAATGTATGTTAAAGGGTGTCTTCACATATCATGGTCACATTTAAAGAACTGATATGCCCCTCAGTGACCGTCAGTTATCATCTCACCTTGCTGTCATGATAGATCATGCTGTTCTTTTTTTTTGTGGCAGCTGTCATATCATTCAAGAAGCATCTGAACCCGAGTTCCCATCTTGACAAGAGTTCTCCAAGAAGACTGTCGAATGGAAGGATTCAATATCTACTGTCTAAAACCATAATTCTGCAAAACAAAAGAAAGTGATTTCTCACCCCATTGGAAGTTTTTAATAGTGGGGTGGAGAGCATGCCAATTCAAAGAAGAAAGGTAGCACAAATGTTGAAGTCTACTAGATAATTGAGGGACCACACACGTATATGACATAGAAAGTTAACCAAGTGAACCAAGCCAAAGTTAACTTGAATTCCAAATGAAACTCAGCATATAAGAACCCCACTCTACCATCTTGTCTTCAGCTCTTCAGTACAGCTTTTTTCTTTGAGCTCAATATTTCAAAATGCAAAATACTTTCTGAAAGTCATCAACTGCTCTCAGTTTCTAAAGAGTGTGATAAAACATTATGTCCCTTGAAAAGCCCAGAACCTTAAAGGGTCAGAACCTCTATCCCCAAACTAAAAATAGTCCAGAAGTTCAATTCTCTGCTATGGAGTCAGAAGTACCACAGTTTTAGATTTATGGTAAATATTTAATTAAGGAAGAAATGCCGGGGTTTGTTGTTGCTGTTGTTTGCTTGTTTTAACTTTCTTTTAAAATTCCAAAGCCCTGTTGTGATACTTGCAAGATCTTGTGAGTGGAAGCTGTGCATGATGAGAATCAGAAAGTCCCTTAAAAGACTATCTGAGAAGCCCTAAAGTAAAATTGAGTTGTACTCACTTTAAGTTCATCTGCAGAGATTCCACTACTGAACAAGAAGTTCTCAGGAAACTGTAAATATAAAACGCCAGGCACTTGTGATGATTTTAGGAACACATGTGTGCTGCCATGAAGACGAATCATTCCATCTTCATGCAGTCACAGACTTTAAAGGCCAGAATTTACTTCCTGAAAAACACAAGCCAGAAAACTTCACCCAATATATTTTGTACATGGTATTTCCTTTCTTTAAATGAATTGCCAGTAATATTAACTTGATAGGGTGATTAAAATAGTTTCCATAGACAGTTAGAGAATGCCATACATACACAATTGGTCAAACCCTTCTCTGGTGGACCTGTACTGAATTGGAATTACAAACACCACACAGCTGCAGCAATGGTATGTGCTGGGAAAAAGGACACCAATACAGTATCATTTCTTAGTACCTATACCCAGCAAACACAGGGCTTGCTCTGAAAAAACATGAGTTCATACCGGCAGGAATCTGTCTTTTGCGTTACCATTACCTTCCCTGCAACCGTGGAATTATCGGGTTTAAATCAGGGGCTTGTGAAATACACGAGGCAACAAATGCAAACAAACCAACACCATATATTTGTGAGTCAGCGGTCAGCATATCAAGTGGCAAATAGGTGAGGAAGACAGCATGCCATCCAACAGGCTGAACCAGTATGGAGAGCAGGGAGCAGGGCTGTTTGTCTCAAAATCTTATCTTTTCTATCTTAGAAAAGATTCCCTGGGTCTTATCTCCCAAAGCAGATTTCTTTTTTTTTTTTTTTTTTTCCCTCAGCTTATACTCTGTCAGTTTTCTAGGAGTTTTTTTGCTCCTAGGCAGTTTGCATTTTTCAAATCGTAACATCTCCACTACAGTGATGCTCAGAATACATCCTCCCTTTGCTCTCTGCGTTGCTTTAATTAGCAGTCTCTGTGTAAAATGGAAGGGTCCTTTCCTCAGCTACTGACAGACTGAATTGGTACAGTCCAACGCTCTGATTTTCCCTGCTTTTCAACAAGATACAGCCTGTGGTACAGCTGAGCGGTTGCCTGCAAACGGCTACAACTCCCCGTCTTTTTCAAGACCTGATGTAAATCCCAGCTGGAAACGATCCTGGAAGAACAAACGCTGTTGTGCGACCCCATAAAGGCTGCAAACTGTGAGGTGCCATCTAACCCACTCTCTGTGGGCCTAACATTATACCCCCTCAAAATGCACCGGTTTGCTGTCACGGTTTCATAAGCAGAGCCCTCCCTCCTCTCAGGGGCGCAGCCACTGCTGCCCTGGGTGCCGGCAGAGCCGTGAGCACGGTGCGGGGAGCCCACTCCTTCCCCACCCGTGCCTTCACGCACGCTCAGAGCAGAGAAGCCATTTCCCCCCACAAAATTCCATGCACCCTCCTGTAAGAGGCTTATAAACCCTCCCCTGGTCCGAGAAGAAGAAGGAAAAGGAGAAAACAAAGAAAAAAACAAAACAAAACAAGCAAAAAAAAAACCCAAAACCAACCAACCAACCAACCAAAAACAAACAAAAAAACCCAAAAACGAAAAACAAACAAACAAACAAAACAACACACCAAAACCTTAATTAATGAGATGTTCGGGTTAACTACTCCATGAGCTGGGATGAAAGTTTTATTACTTTTATGGCTGGCTTTTTACCTAGGGAAAAGGGAGTCAGAGCCTGTCATGAGAGGTGATTGTGGTTGCCTCAGGGGGAGGGCACAAGAAAGATCATCATGTGTCTTAATTTCCATCTTGTCTCAGAGAAAGGTCAAATGTCGTTATTTATTTTGAGACAAAAAAAACTTATGGGGAGGTGAATAAATGATTATGCTACTTTCTCTCTCTTTGCTGTCGTTTCCTGCCCTGGATTGGAGGCGGATCAGCTGAGCCACAGCACAGACGCTACAACATTCGTCTTGGTGGGGATGAGATGTTTATGTTAAGGCAGAAAATGTGATGTTTGTTTAACTCAGACACAGCCATATGACCCTCAGATGGCAATAGCATGATCAGCTTTGACACAGGAACAGAAATGACCAGACAGATGCAAAAAAGCCCAGATAAGTTCTGGTAATGGGGATCACTCCTTCAGTTGAGTTTTATTCACTGCCCGCAGTCTGCAGATGCAGAATAGTTCAGTTTCAGAACCTTTCTGATAGTTGTAGGTGGGATGCCTTCGGGCTAATATCAGATTAAATGACATGGTACATTTTAAGAGAACTGAAGTCAGCTGCATCAGAGAAACTATGAAATACTTGTCCTTCATAGAAAAAAGTAATTAATAAAATGGCTGTATTCATTTGTATCTGAACCCTAAGAGTGTTAAGAGCTCTCCTTATGAATCAAAATATTTTCTGAAATCAGAAAAAATATTAGCCATCTAAGGGAACCAGAAACTAGTAATGATTATAATTAACTTACAGTGCAAAGCTTTAGTGCTTTTCCAGTATATATTAACATGATGCTCTGAAGCGCAACTCATCATTCTGAAACCAAAAAGGAAAATGCTGCACAAAGAGCCTAAGCATGCATTTGCATTTTGTTTAAGTCAGCACCCATCTATTCATGCATATATATATACATGTATACGCATATATTTATATATTTGTGCTATCACTATATAGAGAAAGTACACACACAAGCATACAAGGGTTCAAATGGGAAATTATGCGTGAATGTTCAGCACACAAAATGTGCCTCATTTGCTTTGCTTATATGGACTGGGAGAACAGAAATAAGTGTACTTGGCGTTGTAATGCTTTTTGTAAGTAAAACTCCTAAGAACAGAGAGTTTTCTACAGTGTCTCAGAAGTCTTACCTTTGCTTTCCTCTGGATTCTTGCTATGTAAGGACCACATGCCAAATTCTCTGCTATGCCAGCCAGGCAACTTTTCAGGCCTGGAACCTCTTATGATTTCTTCCTGGAGGGAATTGGGCCTTTCCTGACAGCTCCTGACCATCTTCATTTAAACTCAGCTCTAAATCCTGTCAGCTCTACCCTCCTTGGCCTTAATATTTAACATTCCAGTATTTAGCATTCCAGGCTAGGTCTTTTATTATTTTTTTTTTTTCCCCAACCTGAATGCAATGAAAATGATGAATTTTCTTCTGTTCTGACTATACATCTCTTGTTCGCAGGGCACACCACGAGGGGCATACGCGGGAGGCGAGCAGAACTTGCATTTGGTCTCAGGCTCTGTGCAAACACAGGCAGGACTTTGCTCTTTTGGTAACAGATAGTTCATAGCTGAAATCATAAACAAAGCTCTCTTTATTAAGTGAAAACTGAGGAAAACAACTGTGAGAACTAGTATATCTTCATGTTTGGTATATGTATCCTCAGAAACTGCACCTTAAATTTAGGAAAAATCAATATAACTGTTAAATATATTTGTGTGTGTGTGTTTGTGTGTGCATACATATTTATTATATTTTTTTTTTTATCCCAGAAGCTAAATGTCATAAACAGAAAGTGTATCTGACTCCAGTCAGCTGAAGTCCCAAGAGACGAGGATGATGGATTTAAGTGAAAGTTAAGAGTTATTGGGGTGGAAAGTGCTGCCCACAGTACTCCAAGGGAGCAGTCCCTCCTGCGTGCAGCAGGAATTCCTGACTGCTCCCACCTTAAGGTCTGCAGTAAAAGGGAGTGACAAAAAGTTTTGCTTGAGGTAGCACCTTCACCCATCATCGGTGTCTCAAAACCACCCGATTTCCAGTCAGGCTGGATGTTTAAAGCTTTTCTTGCCGCTCTTGATATCCATTTTTCTCTACCGCCAAAAGCAGCGGTGTCCTGTCCTTACGTGAAGCTGGGTGCAGCTCAGCCTTGGAAGCGCGGAACGACTCTCTTCAGCAACTGCTCAGGTAGCAACCTTGGCCACGGACACTCCTTGCTTCCCCGGTCCTGCCACCCGTTAGACACGGTGACAGCAAGCCTTGCCCATTCCTCTCGAGTGCAGCCCGCCAGCTGTGAGGTGTCAAAGAAAACAGCATGTTTACTTTTCTGTTTGCTCTCCTAAAGCAGCTCTACTGTAGCTATCAGGTGTCTTATAGTAAGGGGAAAAAAAAAAAAAAATAGCATTAAAGGGTTAAAACGCAGGAACATATTCATGTCTGAGCATTTTGAGAAGTCTTTTGCCTGCTTTATAGACCACCAAATCGTTTTACATGGCATAACACCTGGAAATGTAGCTGGGGTTAGGCTGATTGCAGTTTCATTAAAACTGCAAGTGTGTGACATATTTCTGTGGATTAGAGGGATTGTCCTTTATTGGACAAGCAGGGCTCTCAGCTGAGGTGCAGCAGCAGCAACACCACCATCCTCACAAATTATGGAGGTAAAGTTCTTAAAATCTTATTAAACTTGGCACTGGCTGTGCAATCCCTAACTGGGGCAAGTAACGAGAACCTCTGTTCCTATCAGAAATTTATGCTTTTCCTCTGCGATAGGCAAGCGAGGGTAGGGGCTTCAAGAAATTAACTGAAAACAGACCTGTGACTAATCTGTTTATCTAATTTTTACCAGATGTGCTAAGGTAATCTTGCAGAAGGAATCACATGAAATCAGCACAAGCGCCACTGCTTCGATGAGCTTTGGGGACTGCTGAGCACAGAAGCGTTCAGAGACCAGAACAAAAGTGTAGAAGCTTGTAAACCTTTTTCCCTTTTATGAGCAGAGCAATGAAGTGAGACTACCTAGTTTTTCCCAAACTGTTCTTTTTCACTTACCTTGCTGGGCAATCTTATGATGTGAGATCAGAACACATGTTCAGTGCTGTGCAGGGCAATTTGCTGGATGTATGATGTACAATTATACAGTTCAGAATATGAAACGATGTATGAAATAAAATACCATAGTCTACTGCACCGAGAACAGAGGGAATGCTGCATAGTCACTGGTAGTGGCATTGACATATTGAAGAATCCTGTTTAGCACAACTTGTGTTGAATTCTTTAGCTCCTATAAATCATATGGAAAATCTTTTCTGACTAAACCCTCCTGGATTTTTTTTTTATTTTTTTTTTTTTTTAAGCAAAAGAAATCTAGCAGAGAGAAGAGCTGATTGTCATACTTTTATTCTGAAAAAAAAATTACTCCTCCCCAGAACCTTTGCAAAGAATGTTAAATGCCTCGCCCTAATTCTGTATTTGAACAACACGTTCTGATTACATATTGCTCCTTAATATTAAATCAACACAATGATTTTCACTTTCCCTGTCCTCTCCATTACCTTTTAGCCTTCCAGAAGTTTATTGGCAAACTTCATATTCCCTCATGCCCTGCCAGAATTAGGCCATACCTGTTGCTGTAGAATTGTAAAAGAAGAGAAAACAGACTGAAATGCACTGCTGATGGGCAGGTTGGGGATACTGGGGTCCACAGAATCAACTGCTACACACCAATTATGCTGGACAAAGAATTTTATTTCATCCAAGCTATCAAAGATGAAGGGTGAAAAAGTGGTTATTAATCAAATATTCATATTCATACAGGATTTCTTAACGAAGCTGGAATTGCAAAATAGGTGTGAGAAGTGGGTTTTGATCCATACCCTGAATCTTTTCAGCTAAAAGATGTGAGAAAAGGCAATTTAGCTTTTTAAAAGTCCTTGCTTTGCCTTTCTTATTCATATCATCATCTGTCACATCCACCACCTTGCCAATACAGAGGTGTACTAAACAAGGGTTATAAATGCGTCTAAAGACATAAGGGAATTTCCTGGCAAATGATGCAAAATGGGATTAGTCTGTAAAATCATTTGACTGATCTACCAGCAGATTGATAGAATAGTATTAAAGACTTGTGTCCATTTTTTCTGATACAGCAACTTCCTTCTCCTCAACTTCATTTACACAAATTCCAATATTCTATCATTAATTATTTTTTCCCAAGTGTTAGGTAACAATTAAAACAAACTACATGCACCTTAAAGCGCAAGTGTACCTTTTTTGCTGCAAGAAATTTCCTATTTAGTATGTGGGAAAAAAATACTTAGATTCAGACCTGACTTGAAGCATGGTGATTTAGTTGCATAGCTAGGTAATTTTTTGGCTAAACAAAAAGATAATTGGAATTTTGGTTGAGAATAGTATTTGAAAGACAAATTAATAGGTAATTCTAGCAGTAGGAGAAAAGGAAAACAAGGCCATTAACAGTGTTGAAACTTTTCTTGACAGGTTAACAGTTTGATTTTAGAAATGCTAACACCCTTAGTTTCAATATGCAATTTTACAAGTGCTGGTTTTGAATTATCTTTTTTTTTTTTTCATTGAAAACCAGCCTACGCTACTTAGGAGAGGGACAAGAAAAAGGGCTAAAAATATAATAATGAAACCTTATTGTGGGCTGACATGAAATTTTTCAGGTTTTATTTTTCCTGACAACTTGAATTGTTGGTTTGACTAGGCAATTGCTAGTTACCCACTTTTACTTAGCTGCGCAAAATAAATACATGGTACTGTGTGTTATATGGTGCTTTCCACAATACAATGTCTTTTCGGTACTTCAGTGAATTTCTGAAGGCACTGAAGACACTTTGGATGTATTCACTTTGTTTGCTACGTGGATTATTGTGTCTGTGATATGGATATTATATATGGAGGACGCTGGTGCAGTAGGATTAGTGAACAGCCTCTTTTCCTACTGGAAATGTAGCTAAATCAGAAAGAACAGTGCCTGGCTTTTGTATCAGATGTGGGGAGACAAATTAACACTTTTCGGTCAGGAACAACAACAAAAAAAAAGAAATTTATTATTATGGAGTGACAATTGTTGCATATTGTATTTATAGATAATATATCTCTACAGGAGGAGTTTTCATTTGTGCGGGAATTACTAAGAGCATCTTTCAGAGCAATTTCAGTATTTCAGTCTTTATTTTGGCCTTGGAGCTTGTTATCTTCTCCATATTTTTTCTGCTCTGTGGTACTTGTAGCAACGGATCGGCTGAAAATCTTAGTTCAAAAGGGTTAATGCATGATAACTATGAATGGTGTAAAAAGTTGAACCAGCCCTTTTTTTCACCTGCATCAGAATACAGATAAAAAGAAGTGATGTTTGCTGAAACGTTTCCTCTTGTCTGGGAATCTACTGCATACAACGTTTAAGGTGACATTGACTATACAACCTGAGATAAAAGCAAATTTTCTTTAAGTGTCTTTTCCCTAGCTGACATTTTTTATACTACAGAAGTGTACTGCTTTGTTATATCAGACAAAGGTAGAATAAATAAAAAGAGATATTGGACTGTTGGCACCATTTGGCCAAAGTTAGCTGTAATGACTTGATTTTTTTTAAGTGTGGACTAATTTTATTGCCACTAACAACATTAGTGGCTATTCACGCTAAGATAAAGGCAATAAAAATCTAATGATCCAGGATGTATGATCGACAAAAATATCATGAAGGAATTTCCCTCTTGCTTACCTACATTTCACATTATATAAATGGTCAGATACATTATAGGGTTTTGGAAGCTGTTTCTGAAACACTGAGTCTAATTTATTGCCAGAGGCGAGATGCCAGACTGGATGCATCAGGGATCGTATCTGCTAAGAAATGCTTCAATTTCTTTCAAGAGACTGTCCATATGCTCATTCATACCATAAACATATGTCTACTTCTCCGAGTTGAAGCCTTCTCGGGTTTAGCAGTGTCCACAGGATCACTATCGTGTCTTGTCCCCTACCGGACATAAACTGACTGAGGCTACTTCTGCTCACTCAGGAGTAATTTGTGGATAGATTCTGAACACCCACCTTAGAAATTTAGCCTTCCCTTTCAGTTTAACTCCTTCTTTTTGTGATTTGTTTGTCCTGATTTCTTTTCTGAATACAATTTAGTTCTTACACATTGAATTTACCTTGCCTCCTCTCTCTACCCATCTGCAGGCAGGACTTTTCTTTGATTTTTATTCTTACCAACTGTGTTGCAGCCTGTTCACAGTTATAAGGAGATGTGTCTGCCCCGAAGCCAGTTATGACCCTTTTTCCAATGGACACATTGTTGGGTTTCAAATATAGGCCAGGCAGATGTGGTGCTCACCACCTCAGAAGGGCTTGTTCCCCACCACCACCTAGAGATTCTGCACTGCGTGTGCCTAAATTTGGGTGGGAAAAGACCCACCTGAGGTGTTTCTTTGCCTATCTGGAGCCTCGGAAAAAGGCATGCTTTCAGCACGTCTAGCACTTGCAAGAACACTGAGCTCCTGATGACGTGGTTGGGATCCCTTGGGTAAGTATTTTCCGTGGCATTTCTTTCATGAGTCCTTAAGAAGGCTAAGGAAGGGCTTGCTCAGGGTGGCTGTGATTTCTCTATGCAGACAAGATGGCTTTAACTGTGTGACCCATTCCTCTCTTAAAGTGTGAATTCCCTACACACTGACACGTCTAGACCGAAATATCCCATAAGATACACTTTGTGTGTCCCTGGCATCCCCGTTTGAAGTCTGTGCCTATGTGTGTGTAGATGCCTGCACACACAGAACCCGTTTCTTCAGGCTGTTCCTGTCTATTTCTGGTGTTTTAAACTTTTGTCTTTAAATTGAAAGTTGAAGCGGAAGTATCCAAAGACGGTGGGAAGCTGATTAAAACTGGAGAATAAGATCCCATTTCTCTTTCAATATCTCAGAGGTCTTACTTGGAAAGGTGAAGGAGGAAGTGGTATTTCGGCCAATGTTACTGCCACTTCTAAAAGCAAGGGACCCAGAAGACAAGGCTATGTCTCAATATTCTATTGAAGCCTAATGGCAGTTATGTCTGTCATAACACAGCTGCCATGTTTCTCTAACATTTGCATACATTGTGTATGCGTTCATGTCCAGGAAATCTGAGTTCCAGCACGTATGTTATGTTCTGTTCATCTAGAAATGACACAGTCCTACAGTTCTTCCCAGTTTTTTTTGTGTGGAAAAATAAGACGAGTCAAGAAAAGCCTAGACATATGATAAACTTAGCTCTCAGAGACACTGTATTCCAGTGAGACCAAGATTGGCTGTGTATAGATTTTTTCACTCCTGCTGTAAAACTAATGTTATTTTTCAGTCACTGATGTTAATAATCTAGTAATATTTATCCCTCACCCATCTTTATTTCTAGTTTTCTTCTTTTTTTTTTTTTTTTTTTCTTCTAGTCAAATATCTAACAAAGACATTTTGAATAATGCATAAGCCAAATTGCACAAATATCTATGGGTATTTTTCTACAACCCCTAGATGCATGGATTGGTTAAGTGTTATGTTTTGATTTTTAATCACAGCCAATCTCAGAGGTGAAATGACCTCTTTAATTTGGAACAATTCATTATGAGTGTTAAGGAGGAATGTTTATGTGGTTTAAGTAAATTAGTGAGAATTGGAAGTCTCTAGGTGATCCTCATTTTCCTTTGGCCTTCCAAAATGCATTATCCAAGGATGCTTTCCAAAAATTAATTATGGTTTTAATCCAATCGAGTCCTACCAGAGCTGCACATTTCTTTGATGAATTGTTGTTTGCCTTAACTGACAAAGCAGAGTTATTCTTCAGGCAGTCGCTGAAATCCTTTTCACATAGTCAGAACATATGGTCAGTAAACATTTAATGTGGATCTGTAGGAACAGGATCCTGAGCAAACGTTATTGTGATGGCAGTTTCTTTTTAAACAAGTGCAGAGAAAGAAACACTTCACAGTTCTGCTTCTTCATATATTTATGTAGTAATCTAGTAGTCAGTTCACTCTCCTGTGGATTTGATAAATCCAGGTTAAATTCTCTCCTCTGAATTTGAGAATTTGCATCTTCTATATTGCAGGTGACTATGCGAGCTACTAGAGTATTCTGGCTCGATACCAGAATGTAAAGATATTTTCAAGTTCTACACTGCATGGAAAATAATTCTGAAGTAATTAGGGCGGGAATAAAGAGCACAAGTTGAAACAGAACACCCTAGCTGAATAATTAGAAGAACTTGCTTGGAAGAAAGAAAAATCTTGTCTCCCAGCTCCATTAAAGCCAAGGTGAGGTTTCCTAAAGGCTCTTTAATATGAGATAATAAAGTGTTTTGGAGTGGAGACTGGCTTATAGGACACTCCTATCAGGACTTCCACTCCTGTATAAAAGTACGTTACTACCAATACCAAGCATTTTTTTTTTAGAGGAGTTAGCTCCCCCCTGCCAGTTTTCCTAGTTCACCCAGCATGCTCCCAAACACAATCCAGGAAACCAGCACACTACTGCATGGTTCAATAGTCCACTCAGAAAAGCCTAAAAAGTAACTAAACATGGCATATTACAGTATTAATTCAAGGTAACTTCCAGAAGATAATGAAGGTAGTTTTCTTAGGCTTCGTCTGTAGCCAGTAGCTAGAAACGGGTTCCTCCACAGCATTGCAGACCAAGAGACTGACTTCTGTGTTCCCCTCATGAGGAGTCCTTCTGTTTATATAGTCTACAGAGTGACACTAACTTTCTTTGGCTAACATTTTCTTTTTCTACTATCCTTCAACACCCTAATTTTCTTTTTTCTTTTTTTTTTTTTTTTTGATTTAGCTTCTGCCCAGTTCTGCGGGGCTACCAATGCACAAAAGTGGCTTCCATACAGGAGACAATTATTGCAGAAGTAAGGAAGTAAAAACATCTTACTCAGTCCAGTTTTAAACCACTCGTTCAGGTCATTTATATCTCCTCACCATGCCAGCTTCTAACATGCCTTTGCTTAATGAACATACTGCAGCTGCATGCACAGATCAATCATTTACAAGTTGATTGGAAAGGGGTCTGGGGCAAGGCAAAGCATGTCCCAGTGGAAATAAAGATATTTTTTCCTGAGCCACCCACACATTTGGAATGGGAATATAGGTTGTTTTCTTATTTCACTCTCAGTCCAAAAAAGTTAAAACACTTAATTGCAAGATACTATATGTAACTGGGGAAATTAATCTAAACCAGAGAACTCTGATATGGCCAAGAAGAATGGAAACAGTCAAGCTAAGTGCATGTAAAGAACGCACTTATTTTGTAGTGTTGCTTCTCAACCTGTGAGGCGTGTCTTTCTCAGTGAGGTGGATGGAAATACAAATGAGGCATGTGCTGTGATGAGGCACAAAGGAGATGCTGACTGGTTGTGAGTGATGCATAGGATAAATTAGTTGTGATGTACTGTTTGGCGGCGTTTAAATGCAGGTGAAGCTGAGTTTTTTCATTCCACTGTGGTCTTACACACCAGAATTATACCCAGTAACTGCATAAGAGTATTACTTTTGATTATACCAAGAATATGATAGCTTTTGGAAGGTCTTTTCGCCTCATGGCATTCATCCAGACTTCAAGAAATGTTCTCCTTTGGGGCTATGCAGCGATTTCCACAGAAAATGATTAAAGGCTGTTGTAGTTTCACTCATATTAGGTTGAATGCACCTCATTTTCTCTAAACCTGGAAGCTATAATCACCCCCAGGTCAGTCTAACATACAGTTAGACACATAGTGGGGGACTGCCTTGAAATACTATGTGTTGTAAGCACAAGGTAAAGAGCTATGAATGAACCCTCATTTGCAGAAATCAAATAAGTTTGTCCTTGCCAATAAATAGGGGGAGAAAAGAGGCAAAAGTTTATACCAAGTATAAGCTCTTAAAAAACTTGCATCTAAGAACAGGTTTATGGGTTTGGTTCATGCTGCTCTGTTTCAAACATTCTTTTAAAAAATGGCTTGAATCTAAGTAATCAAACTGGAAAACTGGACTGCAGACCCAGATTTTGAATTGTTGAGTTTGGAAACATATAGAGCTTTGGTTTAATCTTGCTGTAAAGTTCATAACTGGATCAATGCACAGAGTTTGGGGCAAGATTATTTCCTGTCCTAAATGTTTTTCATGATCTGTAGCATCAGAAATAAATTTTAAAATGCAGTACATCTACATCTCACACTTCTGTGTTCGATTCCTGTTCCAATATAAACAGATGCATTGTTTCCTTCCAGCCTTCAATTTAAAGGTACTGTTTGCCTTATTGCTCCATCACATTTCCAGATGTCAATAGTGCTCTTGGGAATGGTGCTTTACTGGAGTCAGGTTTATTTGCATTGATATGCATTAGAAGTTACCTGCATTTTCACCCACGTAAAGCAAACTTCCTTCTGATTAACTAAATCACTTCAATGTCCTAACTAGTAACAGTTCCCCAAAAGCAGGAAAGGTGCAAAATTCAAGCTATCCACTACAGACTAAGCGCTTTCATATTTCTTTGGTGCTCTGAGTAGTGATAACTCTTTGTCCTTGTTCACATGCAAATGTAGACTATCAAGTCTTCTTCTCTATTATTGCTCTGTAATCGTTAGAAAAAAGTTGCAATATTTGGGGGGGGGGGACGTTTCTTAGCTTTATAACATTTATGAACTGCACATATCTGCTGTTATCCAAGCAGTGATACCATTTAATGGAAGAAAGACCACACTAAAGCCGCCTTAGCAATAGTGGGTGGTACTCTGTTCTCGTACAAAAAACACTTGACTCCAAAACGGCTCCGTGAACCATAGTTCTGGAAAAATTCAGGAGTTTGTGTTTCTTCTTCAGTGCCAAATAGAAGGCATAGGAAATTCCTTCAAAGACAAATCCTTTCATTTCTGAAAGTTGAGTTCTGCCTCCTTGTCTCGTACTGCTGCACAGTTTACCAAGTAGCTCCATTAAAGTCAAGGTGAGGTTTCACATTACAGTTGAGTTGACAGGTTGTGCAACCAAATCGGCGTTCTCTTCCCAAACCAAGGCCCTTGGCTGTGAGCCCGTTCTTCTTCCCTCACACCAGCTCTGGTCCCAGCTGACCACACGGTGAGCTGACCCACGAAGCACAGTCAGCAGAAAACGATCCCCCCCTCCCTTTCCTTTCCTTTTTTTTTATTATTAGCTCAGTTAAGTTTAACCCTTGAAAATGGTTCACCTGTTAATACCACGGAGGCAGAGGGACGGTTTTGCTGAGAACAGAGTAGAAGAGGCATGTGGGGAGGTGGGATGGGTGCCTCTTAGAAGGACGCATGTAAAATTCCACCCTGAAAAGCAGAATAAGAAACTGCACACCGTAATGAAAAACAGGGCCTCTGCTTTCTTTTGCTTATCTTAATGAAACAGGCTCAATTGTGAGCCCTTCACCGGGGCTATACCCATGAATCCACGCACTCTGAAAGAATACACACATGGGCACGGGGCTGCCACGTCGTTTGCGCAGAGGGACCCCACGTGAAGAGCTGGCAATACGGTCCCTTTTTGCAAACACCCAGTTACCGAAGCCTTCCAGCCGTGCTGCCTGTGTGCTGTCGGGTTAAGGCTGGTAGCCCCAGGTTTGGGATGTGCTGGCCGTGTGCCTGCCCTCCGCCCGGGGAGGGGGCTGGAGCTGGGGGCTGACGCGCCTGGCAATTCCTGCTGACAGCAGTCACGTCAGTCGGGTGGCAAACGGCAGAGTCTGCTGCTAAAGTACTCCCTCTTCCATTTAATCTTGGTACATCAGAGATGTGTTTTCATGATTTAATGGCTAAAATATCCTGTAGTATAAGAACATTCTTATTCTCTATTATTTGCAGAGTATAATTCTCCTGCTTTTAGTAGAAAGGAGGAGCTTGCATCCTTATTTACTAAGCTCTGCCATTTGAAAGAGGAATGAACACTGACGAATATCGCTGCATGGTACTGTTGGGTTTAGTATGCCCACATTATACTTCTTGTTATTCACTTTATTATTCTCCCTGATGTCTCTGAAGCGCTCAAAAACCCCAGCAAAAGTGATACTTGACCATGCTGACTGCTACACAAACAAGACAGTCCCTGTTCATTAAGAATTCTTCTGTAACTTTTTCTGTCTCTGCGTGTTAAGATTTATTCATGTGCCTACTGAGTTTCAAGTCAGTGACACCTCTACACTTCTATTAATATCTCAAGTCTTGCTTGAATATTTATTTAGAGTTGCATTTAATACTGTGTGCAGAAGCTGCTTTTGCAAATATTAAAGTTGATTTCGTGTATTAATATAATTCTCTACAAAGTGTATTGTTTATACCTTATTTGAGGAAGTGACCAGGATAGAGTAGTTAGAAAGCAGAAATAGTGTGGAATCAGAAAGAAACGACTTATTTTGCAACATTTCTGATACAGATAAATCAGGAAGGAAAGATTCTTCTAAAGAAAACATGCTGTTGTTAGGCAATCTTCTGCTTTGTTTCTGAAGCGTGTATCTACTCACTAACCCACAATTCTCACTAGAGAACAGACCAGAAAAGAAAGATGTTTTCCTTAATTTTATTCTGTCTGTGACAAAGCCCAGACAGATAGACTCACAAAATCTGAGAAAATGGCAAAGAGAGAATGGATGACAAAGCAAGTAAAATATATTTTCATAAGGCACCTATCTATGACATATATGAAATATCTTTAATGGCCGTAGTATATATTTTCTAGGCACAGCATTCTATGGTAAGTCCTGATTTATTCCTGGCTGTGTTGTATTTTGAGAAATCTTCTGCATGTGACACATAGATGAAAGTCAGTGGGTAACCTGTTCCCATATATATTTTTAAAGTACTTTTTACAGGAGCATTTTAAGTTCTACAGAACTGGGATTTTCTCTCTATTAACTTTCTTCACGACATCAAAGTATTTATAGCATGTATTTTGAAAGGTGTAATATCCATCCAATAAACACTAAAATTTCTTTCAAAGTATACTTGTAATAATAATTTTTCACACATTTTCAGAAATGTGTAAATCGGTCTAAAAGAATTATTGTTTGTATAACTGCTTCTCCTCCACACTATATTCTGTTAAGGTTTTGTCCTCAGTGTTAGTCATATTTATTTTCAGGAATGCCACAGAAACCACAACTTTCAATTGCATTTGCTTTCAGACATGTAAAAAAAACACATGTTAAAGCAATTAATAAAATTATGACGTTCCCAGTTCCCTGAAAGCTAGTTCCTGCAGTTTCTCAGTGTAAGAGCCTAGGCTGTCCAAAACAGTAAACACAAATCAAGCTGCTCACTTCTTACTCTGAAGAAAGTCGCATGAAAATGTCATAAAACAAGAGGCACATTTTTCTAGAGCAGTTATTTTCATCCTCCCTCCCCATCTCTTTCTCATTCTACGTATGATTTCTCTCTGGGCTCTTGGATTCAAAGCTCTCTGACACCAAAAGACCCCCAGTTGTCTTAGCAGAGCTCCGAGTGGGCCTGGGCTGTTGTAAGGGGGGGGCTAATGCAAACTGTAGTTTGTTGTCCCCTGGTGCCCTCTCAGTAAAATTTGCCAGGCTGTACAAAGAGCAGAGGCTCTTTTTGCACAGGGAAGTGAGCCTGTGCAGAGTGACACTACCTGGATTATCTATCAAAGTTCAGGGCAGGCTGGCCAGTGCTGAGACAGGATTTACCTCCTAGTGTGTGATGAGAGATGAGAATTCAGTGCTTTGCTTTGCTTTTTCTGCTTTCCTTGTGCTCAAAACAATAAAAAAAAAAAAAAAAAAAAAAAAAAAAAAAGAAAGAAAAAGAAAAAAACCCCACAAAACAAAAAACACACACACAAAAAAAAGAAAGTTCAAGGCTCTTCACTGAATTAATTGTATTGTGAATGTGTGTTGGGGAATAAGGGGTGGTTATGAACTCATAGTAAGTACATTCAATTTTACATCCTTAAAGTAAGAAAAGAGTAGTGAGAAGGAATATCAAGCACTAGTTTCTCATATTAAAATACAAGATTACTTTTCAGTAAAAAGATCATATTTTGGATAAACTGAAACAAGATTTTAACATATACTTATTTTTTAAAGTTCTAAAGAATGCATATTTAGCAACAATCTTTCCATCTTTAGGGCATGTTTAAAACACATTATTTCCTTGAGGTGGTACAGCTACTCCTTGAAGAAGAACACTCAGTTATTACACTCAGATGTGTTCACACATGAAGGAGGACACCAGAACACCCTGGGACATATGCATTTTTAAATGGTCTTCAAATGAAAAAAAAAAAAAAAAAAACAAAACAAAACCAAAACTTTTTTCCATGTCATACTAGAAAATGTTCACTTCCTTGTCATAATTGTAAATGCACTTCCTTTTATTCATGCGGAGAACCCAAACAGGGTCGATTCTCTTCGGTCACTCTGGAGAGCCACTCTAAATGGGAGCTGGCTTAAATTTGTGTTTTTAAGGATTAATAGAAGCCGTCATATTGGTGCGCTACGAGTGCGCAAGAGCACAGGGGCCGCGGCGGGTGTAGGACAGAGGCCTGCCTGGGCCACAGAGGGCACAAAGGCCGCAGCGCCGGGGTGAGGGCCAGCGGTGCAGACAGCGGGGGAGCGGGGAGCTGAGGGCGGCCCGCCTCTGACCCTGACACGTGTTTCCTTTAGGGTTTTGCCGTTGACCGGGCCCACTCTTCGGTGGCTTTTCCCGGAGACACCAGGCCTCGGCACCTCAGGCGTGGCTGCCTAGGCCCCGGGGACAGAAAGGGATGTGCGTGCTCGCCATGGCGCGCGCGCAGAGCAGGCCTGGCATGTGCAGGCAGGGCTGGGTCTGTCTGACGGAGCAAAGAGGAGGCCGGCGCCTGTGCTGCTGTGGCAAGCTCACCTGAGTGCCGCGGGTACCCGGGGCATGTCTGACGTTTCCCCCCCGACCTGCGCCTCTTGAAGGGCCCCATTCCTCGCCCCCCCACCCCGGCAGCGGGCCTGAAGTGGGGACACACGGCATTTCCCCCGCTCCCTGGCATCTTCTGCTGGCCTGAACATGCCAAAGTCATGGGCAAATACTCAGGGGTGCCGAATGCCATCCAGACGATGTTCTGTGATGGAAACAGCAGACGCATGGTTGGGAGAATAACCTTAACCTTAGAGGAATGCACCAGAGAGATCAACAACACCTTGAACCAGGTGAATGAACCTGAGATGGGTAGAAGTAAGCAGACTGCAAATCATGATGTCAACAGATATTCTCAGTATGCTTAACGCTGTAAAAATAACTTCTGATTTTTCCTGCACGCTTTCAGACAAAGAATATATAGGTTGGATTTTTTTTTTCCTTTCCTAGCTACAATTTCATATATTAAAATTCCCCCCCATGACCAATAAAATATTGGCACGTCAAGCTCTGAAAGAGGTGTTCCCCCTCCCATGGAACAGGGTTTTTTTTGTTTTTAATTGAAACAAAAATAAACTTTCCAAAACACATCTGTATGTAATATTCTCGATAAAGAGTAACTGAGAGAAAGCATCTGCTACATTCTTTCGAATCCAGGACATGTAAAGAGAAAAACTATTAGAAGAGTTATGTTTGCTTATTTTCTTATCTTCCAGAATAAAAGGAATTTTTCCTTCTACCCACTATCAGCATACAAAATAATATTTATACTTGAAAGTGTTATCGCAGGAAATGTTACTCAAGGATAATCACTGTTTTGTGGGTGACAGAAATTAGGATGTTTTGTTTCTATCAAAGATACCAGAAGAGCCATCTGCACATAGGATACGCCATCTGTAAGTTAGTGTCATTGTCTACCTTTCTGGTGCCTGTGCTGTCGATTTTTTTCATGGATAATGTTGCCATCGTATTCTTCTATTTCTCCATGACAGTGTGAAATCGTTTCTTGTGCTTTTGTACTGATTACTCAAAGTATTGCAAAAAATCGCTACAAAAAAAATATAAATAATCAGGATGATACTGGGGGACAAGTGCTAGTGTCTTTTCTCAGCTGATTCAAGACATTTTCTCTACTCTCATTTCTGCCACCATTTTCACAGACTCACAGAATGGTTGAGGTTGGAAGAGACCAAACCTATCAAGCCCAGCAGCACATCAGATAGAATTGTAAGCCTATTTCTGGTCTGGCCAACCACATATTGGTAACTTCTCTCTTGCAAAAAGAGTTGTCTCCTGTCTTATTCACTGCTCTGTGATCTTCCTTGGAAAGCAAATAAGAACCAGCAGGCCTTCTTCTGGAGGAATATTTTGTTTAATGGCAAGCCAGCGAAGTAGCTCAGCACCTGTTTGTCTTTCTTCTTTTCCCTTTCTCCACTTACTTGCAGTGAACATCAAATGAGACAAAACAAATTGCATTTATTTTAAATTACAGGCGAGTTTATAATCACCTCTGAAAACTTCTTAAAATAAGAGGGAAATACTTTCCATTATGACTGTCGTCTCCATTAAAACCCAGGCATTGCAAATACGCATTATCAGCAGGTAAAAAGCAATTACCTGAATCCAGGTGCACTATTTGAGGGGAGATCACAGGCAGGTGGTGACATGGTGGAATTCCCTTTTTTATACTCTGGACTGAAGTCAGGAGCAGCAAGAAGCTGCAAAATATTCCCACCTTAATGTGTCAGAGCCTGCACTCATTACCTCCCTGGTGACATCCCAGGACTTGGCGTGGAAGGGATGGGAATTTTGCAAGATCCTGCAGGGTAACACCATTGCTCTCTCAGATCATGGTTTAAATCCCTACTGTTTTCCCAGGGGCTCTAGTAAATTACTGTCAGAGCTTCTGGTGTGTTTGTGTGTTTATCATTCCTCTGGCTTTGCAGATGAGGAGCTTCAGAACTGAGAAATGGAATGAACTGACCAAATCAATTAAAGAAATGGTGCCAGACTCAAAAATTAAATCCAGACCAGCCCATAAGGCAATAAATCACAGATGATTTTGGCATGTAAACCCCCTTCTTTTTTAAATGCTGGGAATGCACTTGCCATGGCCCAAGAAAAAGATGAGCCTGGATTCATTTGTAATCAAAGCCATAGTACAGAGGACGTGCTGGAATCAGAACACTGGGTACAAGAAAATGTTTGGAAAAATCTCAGATTTCCCAGGAATTTATCTAATGGCTGCGAGGATTTCTTGTCATTGCTAAACTTTCTACAGATGATAATTTTCTCCCACCTTTTTCTTTTTTTTTTTTTTTTTTTTTTTTTTTCCATCATGGTCAATCAGATATGATTTGTTTATTTTATTTGTACAAATAAAAGGCCATGGAGCTCAAGACAGCACAGCTCACAGATTGAAAACAGAAGATTAATTGATCATTCTCAGGTTTTCCTCAGTGCACTGGGTGGTTCTTTCTTTACTCCCTTCCACCCCCCTCCCCCCCTTTCCTTTGCTGCTGATTTTAATCAGAGGGAAAGGAAGTGACTGTTTTCCATAGAGAATGTTGATATTTAGTGAAAAAATAAGGGGTGGGGGAGTGAAAGGTGCACAGAAAACCAAAAAAAAAAAAAAAAAAAAAAAGTTTACTGTTAAATTCCTTTTTATCTTTGCCAAATGCTGCTCAAGTGTGGGAATGGACGGAGCTGGCAGTCACTTTCACTAAGCCGGAAATACCATCTTTAATAAATTCAGTTAAAGGACTGGATGGACACATAAATCTCTTTGTATGTGTGTGACAGCAGTAGTGTAATATCAGAGGAGATCTTAGAGCATTTAGCAGAGATCTGAGGTCAGCCTGTTTGCTGTCTCTTTCCTTGTGCTTTTCTGACACTTAGTATAAAGCTGAAATATTTATACTTAAATGAGTATTGCTAATGCAGGATATTGAGGTCATCAGCATGAGAACAGAATGACAATAGTCTGTGTAAAACATTATACAAGCATCTTCAAGATGCTATATTTAATTGCACTGAGACTCCCTTTGCCTTCATTCCACCTCCCAGAGCCACCATTTTATTTGGTTTTGTGTAATCCACCCTTTAAGTGCTGAGCACAACCAAAGCTCAAAGTCTGGTTGAACTGTTCTCAGAAAATTATTATGATTATTCCTTTCTAGGGCTTTGGCCGTTAACTAGGAATTTTGAACAACATCTTAAATTCACTAAATAATGAACTAATTCTTCAAATAAGTATATTAAACCCTTTCTTCGCAGAGCAGAGTCATTTTTGTGCTATGTCTTCTGTGAAGACATGTACCCTGCAGCCACACTTGCTGCTGGTGGAGCCAAGTGACTCCTCATTCTGCCATCGTTCATAGCTGATTTGCTACTGAAGGTGCCCACGTCGTTCCTACAATTGGCTGTTCCTGGTTAGTATATAACCTATGATTATTTCCCCTGGTAAGTGTTTCTACAAATAGGTTCATCTGCAACCTCTGGAAAAAGTGTTTTTTCCCAACACTGACACATGTCTTCACTCATACAACATCAACCTCTCTCTGCTAGGAGCCTTATACGTGTTTTTGTCCTCTCTGCGAGATTGTTGTGGATCCTTTCCTCAAAACACTCACATCTGAGAGCTCCTCAAAGCCCAGCCCCACTATTCCTTTTTCATAAATGCAGAGATGTGTGACTAGATCATAGCCACTGGTCTTCTCCCATATATCTCCGTATCTGACGAGAAGTCACCTTCTTATTTTGAAAACCTCCTATGAATCTGAGGCACCCTGAAGTATCTCAACATAATTTTCTTTTGATATGCTTCCCATCCCTTTTTTTTAATATTCAAGTAATTATGTCAGCAAACTGCTGGGACTGATAAATGGATTGTCTTTGTAGATTTTGCTATTTGGAATACAGCATGGCCCTCCCTCTCAGCAGTTCCCTGTTCCAAACTTAGTCCTCAGCTAAAGACAAAATCCCTCCCCATTTTTGTCATATTTTTCCTTAATTTGTACTTTCTTTTAAATATTTTTCTTTCTACTCTAGTAATTTGGGAGAGAGTTTTAAATTAATTCATTTATTGAGTGTGGGAGGATGAAAATGAAAGTAAGTGTAAATACAGTTTGAAGATTATTTTTAATGAAAAAAATGCATCCTGCAAACATAATTTCCATCTGCTTACACTGAAGTGATCGCTTTGTTTATTGGTCTGAATCACAAATGGCTTTAAATAATGAGTAATATTAAATCTCTTAGGTAATGTTCCAAAAATCTGTCAAAAAAGAATGATCACACCATAGAGAGTTTCTAAATATTATTTTTAAGTGAGTTGAAATCTCAGCATGATACTCATTAAGTATAGTATTGATTTCACAGGTTTTCCAAAGTGACCATTCCGTAACAGCAACACTAGGAAACTCCAAATGCTATGACATTGAACAATTTGGCTATTATGAAGCAATACTATTACATGATTAATAATAATGAACGTGTTGCTTCCCCTTCAGGAATGATTTGGTAGATTTGTCTTCATCCTGACTTTTTATTTCCTGACCAAGACAATATAAATTGTAAGAACCAATTAGCATTTTTAATAAAAAATCGAATGCAGAAACAAACTCATCCTTATTTAGAATGTTGTGACTGGGGAGAAAGTTGAGGAGATAGAGATGGGAAACTAAATTAGTTCTGCTTGTAAATTATATTCTTACGTTTTTCCAGCAGTGACTTCTTGGTTTTGCAGCAAATGCCTCTAATATTTTCCAATTCAGAGTGCTCTCTTGCTGTGAGCCTTCTTGCTACGAGGCCACCTGGGATCAAAGCTACTTTCCCCCTCCTGTGGTCTCAACTAACTCCATTAGCTCTAATTACAAACACTTCTGTTATACCAGCCAGATTTTATGGCTTCCAATGAGTGAGACTCATAGGGCAGGAGAAAGCCCACATGGTAATACTGCCTGTTCTTTCTTTAGCATTATTGCTTGCCATACATTAACCTCATTCGTGGTTAGCTCTGAGACAGAATCACTTTGTTTTTTACCTTGTGTAATCAAAAAGATGCTTACATTGTTTCTTGAAGTACATGATTCCAGAAATGAATGAACTTAGCTGAGGGAAAGGCTTTACAGGATTTAATTTTTCATAAGTACTGTGAGGCCCAGAAAGGACTTACAGTGCTTATTAATGCCATGAACAACATTCTCTTAATGCACAATGCCATAAAGCAAAACTGTGTCATTCTATATATGTAACACACAGGGAAACACGCATCGCTTGCTCTCAGCTTGTTTCTTGTAGTCAACATTTTTCAAACTGTTCCTTAAAGCTTCAGTGAAATTTAATATAGAAATATTCAGTTTAATTTAAGAAGAACTGCACATGAAATGACAGGGGGGTTGCAGAATCTCCCAAAAGGGGTTAAATTGTACAGTTCTGGATTTACATGTCAACTGCTGCAGGTGGAAATCACCTTCAAAGGACTGTGGCAAAAAAAGTCTAATGCTTTCTGGAGGTGAAGAACCGAGCACGCTCTATGGCTGAAAGAGCCTCCTCAGTCCCTGCTACTCCAGGAGCTAAAATAAATTTGTTGGTATCTAAACATTAAACATATTTAAAGAGTCCACAGCTGCCTACAGAAACGTCCTTTCTCACTCTCAAGAAGTCCATTCGCACTCAGCCCTTCCCTCCGTATGTGCCATTTATCCGTATTTGCCTAAAAGTCCATGGAAGCAACCAGCGTCTCTCACTCCAGCCCTGTGCCCTAGAAATCCGGGGGACGGTTTTAGTGTCTTCTGCTGGCTTGCAGGGCCAACTGGAGAGAGTACCTCCATGGCTGAGCACAGACCAAACTGTTCTCCTCCCCTGGAGAAATTTCAGCTTTGTCTCTGTGACAGCCAGTCACATTCAAACTCTTCTTTCCTCCTTGTTATCCTTACAGACATTTGTTTCTACAGCTGAGGGCTTTGCTGCATTGAGAATGAGTGAGGAGATCAGTGCAGGAGAACAGAAAGAATCACACTGAAAATGAATCGAAAATGAAACTCTGCAATGGGAAAATGGAAATGGAACTACCCTAACTTCAGCCACCTAAAAACTATATATATAGTTTAAATTACCTAGGCTCCCCCCATAGACGGTACAAAAATATAGGCACTTCTGGGGTGGATCATCTCATCCACCTTAAACATCGAATTTAGACTGGGATGAACTGTGTTTTGGAAATGTCTCTTTTACTCTGACTTTTTTGTTTTGAAACATAGGTGATTATAGAAAGAACTACGTTACAATTTCCTGGAAGTATTCAACTGCTCATTTTTAAAAAGGCATTTTTTTCACAGTTTCATCTAAAGGGTTTCCTCTTTTTCCTTACTTTTACTGGTCAAAATCAGTAAGTTTTTCCCCCTCTGGCCACAGAATTCATTTGCCTCAAAACAAATGTTAAAACTCAGAATAGACAGTGATTCCAAAATTTCAACATAGAAAAATTTTGCCCAATGTGCAAATATATATCCTGCAACATCATGGTTGACAAGGAAGGAAATCATCATTGCTGCAGTTTCTCAAAAAAATTAGGAGAAATGTATTTAGTCATAAGCAGATGAAACTGCTACCAATTGGAGATGGGTTTCAGTAGTTATTTGTGAAAATAGGTGCCTAAATTCAAATTAGTCACAATAGCCTCTTAACTAACCAAAGCTGGAGCAAAGCACTTACAGAGTTAAAGATATGATCCAGCCCCATGGGCTCTCTCAAATCTGTGTCCTATTTGCCAGAGAGAAAGTAACTGGCAGAGATTATTTTATCAATTAAGTGCCTCGGGGGCAATAAAATATATTATCATTATCATTTCAGGGAAAGAGAAAAGAGCCAACGCCCCTTATTTGATTTCAACTTAACTCTGCTTTTAAATCTAAAGATGTGAAACATTTCTTATTACTGTTGCTCTTAGTCAGACAAATTCTGGCTGCAGAAGTTTAGAGTTTATCTGAGAAGAGACAGCGTTAAACTTCTGCCCAGATCACAGCCTGGCTTCCAGCCATACAGGAAAATAGAGTCATAAACTGTCCCCTTACTCCCTAGGCATCTCAGGTTTAAGCTCAAGAGAAATAATTTCCAGAGTAACTACTTCCCATCTGTGTTTTTGCCAGGACTGAGACTGATGGGATAAATAATCTCATTCTCCCTCCCTGTTCCTCCAGAACAGATCAACCAACATGTGTATGTGTTGACTCAGCAAAGAGGGGATGTTGTTTGAAACTCAGGCCTGATGTCAGATATTTCCCTGTTAAAAGTAAAAAGGTCACTAACAGAATGCCAGTCTTCTCCCAGGGTTGCTGTCAGGAAAGTGTGACAGAATGCATTCACCTCAATTAGTATTTCAGGATTTAACTTTTAGTATTAAGAATGCATTGAAATTGTTCTTTGTCTTCAGATGTACCAGGGTTTTACCCATTCCCATACAGAGGTTTTACACTGAAGTCTACTTTCAGCCTTTAATGCTGCCTATCTACGTCAGGAGGTTAGTTTGTGAAGGATGTAAAATGAGATGTAGGAACAGGACAGCAAAGCTGAGTTTGACCAAAGGTTCCCCAAGCCCGCCGTTCAATTTTGTCAACGGCCAGGCGTCGACACCAAGGGAAGGGGCAAGGGCAGATTTCTTTTTCCCTAGATTTTTCTCCAAAATCCAGTAAATTGATTTATGGACTTCCTGAGACAGAGATAGTAGCAAGTCTCGCAAGTTGCAAAGCCATTCCCTTCCAGCAGCTTGTCCACTCCCCTTTTTAATACGTATAAAATTCTCGCAGCCTACGCACCCCATGGCAATGGCTTTCACAGCTTCCCAGCTGCAGGGTAAGGAATCGCTTTTTTTTGTCTGTATTTTGAACTTGTCAGCTGCTATGTGATGGCCACTAGCTCATAAAACAGAGAAGACAAATAAAAATTGATCCCCATTCACCCTCTCAGTGCCATTCATGATTCTGTAGGCCTCTGTCGTATTTGCGCCTCGGCTAGTTCTCTCCATGTTGAAGAGCTTATTTACTCATTCCTTGAACAGAAAGCATTGCTCGCCCTTGGTGATCTTCTCTGAATTTCTCTAAGGGTCTTTTCCAGGGAGTAATTCAGAACACTAAAATTAATCCTTGCTCTGAAGCACTCTCTGGTGAGAGCTTCTCTCTTTCTCCACTGACCACATAAAAGATTTGAAGATACCAAGGGCCACAGTTACGCACCTGAGTTAAGCACCGGGAAAGCTCTTCCACCCTGCTTTCATTTTAATAATTTTCTTGTTTGTAGCAGTTAAAAATAATATAACAGCCATATTTTCTTAAAGAACAGAATTATTATTCTTGCACTGTGTGAGAAATAAATTAGTAATGTATAGTTCTAATATGATAAGTCTTTCACAAAGAAATAAAACCACTGTATATAAGGGGAAAGTGTTTGCAGAACTTTCACACAGGGTTTTTTCCATTACTAACTTTGTCCACAGGCTGGATGGCTTGTGAATTCCTTCCAAACTGAGGTGTGTGTTGGTTGCAGTTAGTAATAATGGGGCCTTTTCCTAAGTCCTACTTACATGAAGTGTTCTGAGCATTTGGTATTCAGTTGCTGGAATTAAGCCTGTTTGTTTGATTGTACCTTAAGTAGGCCAAGTTTTTGATACTTTACTGAAGTGTTCCTAGCCTTAATGCTAGTGATTTATAATATATAATAATGAAAATGAAATCTGATAAAGAAATCAGAAGTTAGACTAAGAATACATGAAATTTTCCTTTTATCCTCTGTCATGTTTTTTGCTCATCATGTTACATTCCCAAAAGTAATCTCAAAAATTGTCCTGACAGTGATAGCATGGAAAAATGTGAAAAATTGCATATGCATGTAAAATTGCAGTCCTAATTCTGGAGGTGAGGCCCATCTGAACATTGGCCAAATATTATTTCCATCTTCTTTTCCCCATCATGCAGACTCCCATTATGTTTGCACTCACTTTGTAATTTGAGCTATGACTTGATCTTCCTGCATGTGTTATGTTGGTGAGCATTAATTTTGCTCCAAAGAAAGAGCTGCCATCATTTTTCATTTAGATAGGAAGGAAGACTATTCCATTTTGTAGCAATCATCTTGGTATGTTGTGTGTCTGTCTGAAATGTTTCCAGAAAGCACAGATAAATGGTGTGATATTTGAAAAACAGGGCACCATATACTTTGGATAGTGTCTAGGAAAGTTTGCAGGATGTCCCAGACTGGCTCTGTCTGTGAGGTCTACTGTCTACTCAGCCTTTCTGACAGGGTAGATCTGTTACTTATCTAACAGGGAGCCACTTGTTTCTCCCTCTCATTTTTGAAGGAAGAATTGAAACAATATGCCAACAGGAAGAGTAACTCCAGACAAACTCCAGATTACAGTGGGCCTGATGCAGCAAGGAGTTGCAGCAGGAGCTTTGCTTGGAACACATGAGCAGCTCTGTAGCTAATGTCCAGGTACCTTGCTGAATGTCCAGGCACCCTTTTTGGTTGGACAGGATGTATTGATGGGATTAGGAATGATAGAAATACGCTTTTCCCAAATAATTACTTGTCTTTGTCTTATTCTTCCTGAAGCACGAGAGGATTCTTTTTCTCCTCAACCTTTTCCTTTCCTTTTCTGACTTAATGGTGAACGAGGAAAGCTTATACTTTGTGATGGTGTTTGCTTCATCCACTCATGATTTTTCTAGGATGGCAGCAGCAGGGGTAGCAGAATGACATAATCATATACTAGGATATAGTTTTTCCCTTACCTCTAATGCAGAGTTATTTTCTAATTCTGAGGCTGGAAGGACATTTTCCTCAGTCATAATTTATAAACTGCTTTTGCTTTACCTTCCATTTGGGGGTGGGTTGGGGGTTGAGAAGAGAGAGTTTAAGTTAATTTAAAATGTTAGTTCAAATGGCAGATGAAGTTTTACTTGAAATCCCTAGAATGTTGTAGAGTTTTTGAGCATAAGACTAGAAAATGGCATTACATGGTGAGAATAGATAGCTTTAATGACCGTTCAGTACAAAACCATCATTCTCCTTTTATCTGTTCCCTTTTCTGCAGAGAGGAAGGGTAAGAAATGTTCCTAGCCACCAGAATTTCTCATGGGAGCTGCTTCATTAGTAGTTTGAGGCTAATTCTTCCATCATTTAATAGGTTTAATAAATCTGCTGCCTCTGTTTTTAAATATACTGTGATGAATCTGTCTGTCTGAGTCTAGAAATGGGGATGGGAAAATATTCTCTGACTGTTGAGAGATCCTGTGTGCCTCAACGGGACTAAACTTTTCACTTTCAGTTGTCTAAACGCTGTTAGGATGAATCCATTGATGTTTTTTCAAGGTGTGTGTGAAAAATAACCTGTAATGATCAGGGAAGATGCCGTTTCTCCAAAAGTGACTGTCAAATATAATCCAACATGACCATAAATTATGTGGTGTTATGACAAACAAAGAAGAGCAGTGAGATCACTGAGAAAATTACCGAAACGTTAAAAAGTTCCTAGAAACATTTAGAATTGTTTTGCATTTACACAGTGAAACATTTATAAAGTAAAATCTTTGTCCTGTATGATTTAAACACATCAACCATCTAGCAGCTATCTCATGGGTTTGATAAAGTGATCATAAGCATTTTTTATTATTAGTTTCCCAGAATAGTCTCGTGTCTTAATCACTGCTGTTCCTTGTTGAAGTGCTGGAACAGCAGGGAGAGTGGTGGGCCTGGAATGATTCTGCAATGCAAATATTTCAGCTGGTTCCAATTTCTGGTGTGTAACACCTAAGGACTATCAAACATTGCCCATTTTGTCCTCACTGAATGTTTAGCCGCTGTCAACATGATGATAGCCAGCTCTAAAGAAGCCACTTTGCATTACTTAATTCTACTGTAAATATACAGTCACTCCTATCTTACTGACTCATCCAAATCAGCAGCTGGTTGAAGAGCAGCTGGATAAGGCTGGTCCAAACTGAACTGCAGTGATATCCATAGAAGAACAGCAGCACTCTGGGTAAGCTCGCCTCTTCTCCTCTGCCGTGAAAAGCCATTGTCCTCAGACTGCTAAATTGATCCTCGATAGCCATACTTTTTCTGTTTGTTTTATTTTGGTTCTGCCTTTGGAAGTTTAAATAGTTGTATCAGAAAAAAAAAAAAAAAACAGACCAGCGCCATCAGCACAACAGCCCGGCACCCCAGTTTTGTTTCAGTCACACGGGAGAAGCATCTGAGTATGCTGGGTATTAACGATTGGTTGCCTCAATATTTTTGGCTCTGGGAAATTGTTTCGTGCCCCAGCTTGTACACACACAGGCACACTCATGCACATACACACATACACTGAATTATTGGAAACATTTTTGTGATGCCAATGAAGTCTCCATAGGCTTTTCATAGGCTTTGGAAACCTCTTGTTCTAAGAGCTACAAGTGCTTGAAAACCTTAACTTCTTTCTGATTCAAATTAAGAGCTAGTTTCTTCAACCTTATTGCTCAACAATAAATTGTTCACAAGAAACAACAAATACCCAGACTACATACCAATCAAGCTGTTTCTCTTGGGACAAACTGGGAAATAAAAAAGAAAAAGCTTGTAAAATATTCTGCTGCTAGAGTGCTGGAGGCAGTATAAGAAAGTAAAAAGACATTATTTGTATTTTTGAATGTGATTGCATTTGGTGGCCTCTACAGTGCCCTGCATCTTCAGAAGTCTGCTCTCATTCCATTTTGAAGATTGTGATTTAAACATTTCCCCTTTCTGACAAATTTTACGATACCGTGCATAACAGGGTTCGCAGGAGTTTCATTATCTTCTCAGCACCTGTTTCTGTAAATAAAATGACTCAGGAATTCTGAAGCACAGATTTTAGAGAAGCAGAAGTTTCTACAGTGACATATTACTTTGCTATTGATGGTCTAGGAAAAAACACACATAGAAAAAAAATCATTTTTTTCTCTTTAATATTGTTTTTCAATATTATACCAAGAACCCAAGTTAGGTAAACACTCTTTCCACTGTATTCAATACCTTTTGTGATTGGAAAGTATTTTTTCTCATGAGAAAAAAACCACCTTTTTAAAACCAAAATTCACATCTGTCATTAAAATACATGTTTTCTCATACGGACATGTATTTGATTTTGAGGAAAAAATACCATTTCTATATTTTATGTCCATGTCATGATGGAATTTTGAATAGTATTAGACAGTTTGAGGGATAATTTCACCTTCACACTACCAGCCAAGAACAATTCCAGTAAGTATTCTGATTCAGAGTACCTGGCATCCTTCCTGCATAGAGGGGCACATCTCATGTGACTCCCTCGAAGAGCATCGTTGCTTCCCCACTCTCGAGCCGCAGACTATAAACAAGAGATTGAAACCTCCACCCTCATTTTTTACATTGAGGTACAGCTCTTTTTGGAGAATGTTAAGAGAACTCTCTATTACACTATGGAAATTCAGACACAAAGCTTTTTTCTGGTCCTTCTGTGAGTCACTGCTGGGTGGTTTTGTACTTTTTCCCTTAATTTAGAGTTTCAGGCACATATAGTCTTGCTGTGAAGTAGTTGGTCTATCCTGAAGTAAAAAGATTCATCATATAGTGTTCACTCTTTGATAGTGAAATTTATTTAGGTATTTTCAGAATAAAATAGTTTATTTTCTAATCCATAAATAAAGAAAATATCATGACAGCATCCTAAACAAGATGATGTGACTTCAAAGTTGGCTTGTTTTCAGCCAGATGACATCCTAAGGTCCCTTCCAACCTGAGGCTAATCTGAGGTGATTTTCTTTGTTATCCTATTAAAGAAGTATCCTAACTTATGTATTTATTCAAATATGTAGATTCATGGAATTACAGAGAGAGATTGGGGTATAAAAGTTCTGTAATGGGAAAACAGAGAAAATCACCCATGAGATTTTCTTAATTTTTCACCTCTGTTGCTTGAGGTGAAGAAGAGAATATTATATGGAGGGAGCCCATATAGGCTAGGTTACATCTACACTACAAAGTGGGATACACCATTCTGTCTTTAAAGTCAAATTGCACAGTATGATTGGCATCCACTAGTTAAAAATCTTCTCTGTCTAAAAAATGGGTGGTCACCTCCAAAATACCCACTGAGAATGGTCCCAGGCCCACAGCATTGCCCAAATCGTGCCGGGACATGGCTGGGAGAATGTAAGTTGTGCCTGAACAAGAGTGTGTAGGGGTGAGGCTAAAAGCACTGGTCATTGCTCAAGCCTCCCTCCTGACCCTCTTTAACCTAATATAGTCCTTGGTAAACAACTCTGGGGAGAAATACAGCAGAGATGTATGGTAGTCCCACTCAGGGGCTTTGCTAGGAAGGCAGAAGAAACCCCTTATATTTGTGTACAATGTATTTAGCCTCCAAACTAGATGGCTTTCTCGTTGATACTTAAAAAGGAAGGCAAAGTAATTTCTTGGGATTTTCAAAGTCCGGGAGGTGTTAAAACATCATTTAGATTATGTGAAATATTACTTTTTCCCATATAACTAAATACAGAACATGCTTGTTACAAATATTTAATTTATAGCTTAGAATAGCATGTGTAGGCATTTGGAAGGAGGAGGCCTGTGGAGGAACAGAATGGGAATAAGCAAATTGTTTTACTGGTAAAGTTCTTGAAAATATTTGACATCCTCACTTTGGTTTAATATGCACATGGGATAGATGAATTAGTACAATAAATTGTAGTCAATATGACATATAAAGTCAATAACTAATGAAGTTTTACATAAACGGAACTATATCATGTCTTCAGGAACCATTATAAATCAGTAAGTATTGCAAATATAGAAAGTTTTGACCTTGTCCCAAAATGTGTATTTACTGATAGAGAGTAAGCGGCCATAAGAAGCAAATATGATAAATAATATTTGTATAATAAGAGTGAATTTACTACAGAAAAAAAAAAAATTCTAGAAAATAAGTATTCTTTTTTAATCAGTTAATCATTTTTTCATCTGCAAAAGCATTTGTAAAAATTCCTTTGGACTCATAGGCAATACGAACATGTTTACATCATAATGTCTTCTCTTCCTCAAGTTAAACTATAATGAAACTTGTGTTTAAGTAAAGTTATATTTACGATGCAAACTGACGAAGAGACAGGAAATTCAGAACTAAGGCTAATACTGTCCTCAGTTCATGCTGTGATATCTATTTCCCCTTCTCTTCACAAAGCCATGAACAAAAGATAAAGTGTTAGAGTAATGTTGAATTTTCTGGCATTTGTCAATTCATATCACAATATCAACAGTGCTTAAGCGCAGGGAGGGGGTTTGTATTTAATAATAATATTAGATTATATTAGACACTTTCTTTTTTTCCCCCCACTTAATGCTGAACAAGCTGTTTTACGGCTTTTGGAATTCCAGTTACATCTAACTTGACCTGCACTTGGGTGTGTTTGGCTTGGAATGCAAATGTCCTGTCCAGTTGTATATCCCCAAGGTCTCCAACAGAAATAATTCTAGCATTCCTGCTCTCTGTGCATATATAAATCTTTGATCAAGGGTATTGTGAAAGCACTGAGGCTAGTACACATATTCCTTATACAAAAGAAGAAAAAACCTAAACGGTCAGGACAGCTGTAATGTTCATGCCTAGAATTCTGACAGAATGCTCTGGCTTATAAATGGAGTGTGCATGTATATAACACAAAAGATGTACCTTGTGTTTTCTCTTTTATGTTTCATAGTGGACTGTTTCTCTGGGAGACTCACGGCACGTTTTTATCATATCGACCTATTTCCTTAAGTGTTTCAGTGCTAAAGAAAAAAAAAAAACAACATTGTAGGTTTACCCACCTGACATTGAATGAGGTTGGTAGTATTTTACTTTAAATTAGGTTTATTCTAGACCTATTTTGCACTTCAAGGAAAACTATCTTTAAACACTTTCCTGTTTTCTATTCTTTATGATTACAACAGAAGAGCTTCCAGAGATTGACAAGAAAAGTGATTAAAAAATTAAGAGATTTGATTATAAAGATACCTGCTGGCACAACTCTATTTAAACACTGAATGTGTTTTCAGGATCAGCCTCCTCTCCAGAAATGCTTGACTCAGCAAGAACTGTCTAAGTCTCTAAACTCCAATAATAGCATTGCTGTATATGTTTGATATAACGAGAATAAGCTTTTTGGAGAAAAAAAAAAAAAAAAAAAAAAAAGAGAAAAAGAATTTATTCTAAACAACAAATTACATTGTACTTTAATAGTAGATAATGATGTACAATCTGCCAGATAATTTCCAGTAGTGAATTTTTGAAGTATTTAGGAATATAGTATAAACCTCACTCAAAAATAGAATGAAGACAGCTCTCTTACAGCAAAAATGATATCAAGTATAAACAGCCTTAAAATATCCTATATTTGTATTGACTTGACAGACCCAGGCAACCTCCCAGAAGCCATTTTTTGTTCTGTTTATTGAGGAAATACAATAACAGACATTTTAACAATGTAAACAACATGTAAGTAATTGAGTATTAATCCTTGGCAGGCTGAGGCTACTAGGACTGACTGTAAGTGAAATAGGTGCAATAAAGTACAGCTAGGAAATTACTTTAATGAGTAAAATATCAGCTGTCTTTGAAAGTTTGAAGGTTGGATGGGGTGGTTCGTGGTCAATGTTCTAATAATAGACTGCCTAAGATTTCTTCATCCCAGCCAGTGCCCTCAAGCGGATGGTGTTGGAGTGGAATGAAGGACAGTGGTATAGACTTTTTCTTTTCCTATTTCTTTCAAAAATTATTTTTTTATAACTAGGAAGTGTCAGGAGTATTTTGTACACAGAAGAAACCTTTTCTACAGTCTACCAGTTTCCTACAGGTTAAGGTGTGCACCCACTGCCACCTTCCACTTCCCACTCTGCTCATCCCTTTTTCAGACTTCTGTCTCTCCCCACCCGTGGTTGTCTAATACTCCAATTCTACCTCTAAATCTGCATATTGCGACCTATACAGTGATGGAATGGAGACGACGAGGAAAGACCATGCTGAGCTCTGCATATTTTTAGTGGATAGAAATTATATGAGAAAGATAAAGCATGGCAATAAAGAGGGATGATATCTAAAGAGCAGTTTACGAGGAAAGGAAACTGCTCAAGGCAGAGTGGAAGAAGGATGTGACTTCAAGTAGAAGAGGGAAGAATTCAGTAAGCATACAGTAGGACTTCACGTGGTAAGCAGGAGGTTAAAAGTTGAGAGATGAGAAGTGCTTGTCTTTAAACTTAAAAGAAGGAAAAATAACCTAAGGAAATCCCCAACCCCCCAAAAGTCTGCGTTTACAGTTAGGTTGCTCAAGTGAGCTTCCCATCAGCACAATCAAGGTTTCAAATCAAGGAAACCACTAGTGAAGCCCGCATTAACCAACACCAGTTTACACTTCTTACCACCTAAACATTACAGTACCCATAGCTATTTTCAGCGCCCTCAGTTTGATAATAAAAACCCTTTAATTTCGGCACAGAACCTTGTGCAAGCCTCATATCCAGTTCTTCAAAAAAAAAAATGTACAGTCTTTGTTCTGACCTCATGTTTATCTTTCTGGTGGCTAAGTTATTAGCTGTCTTCACTTGGCTAGGGCAAACTTCAAAGTGGGTGTCTTTGAATAGCATTTTGAGAAATTTGAGGAACTACATAGGTATTTTATGTTAGAGATGAAAGGCTGGTTTTAAGTAGAACAGATGAGACTGTGAGTGTATATGTACATTACAAAGTTTATTTAACAGTCTGCTTCTATTTTTTTCAGTATTCCAGTATATTAAGCTTCCTTGATCACCCTGGACATTTCAGAAATAAATTAGATTGATGCCAGTAGCTTTGGTGCTATATAATATCACTCATATGCTAAGATATATGCTACCCTTACCTATGCTATTTATGTATTTTCCCATTTTCAAAGTATTCTCTTTAATCTTCCTTCTTATTCTTTACAACATCGTTATGTATTCTTATTTTCCCATTTTTTCTATACTTTTCCACTGAATTCAGCTCTTCAGGTACTAGCAGACTCTGAATTTCTTATATGTGTGGAGATACATAACATCTCTTCCTTTGTTATACTACTTGACCTGGTATTGAAAGAGGAATTTGGTTTCAGGCTTTCTCTTGATTCTGTGTTGCTTAAATATCATGCCAGAACAGTCCACACTGGTGAAGACGTCACAGTGAATGCTGTGAGATGAAGAAGGCACTGTTGAACTAAAATTCCAAGCAGGCCTGGCTAGAATTATATACACACTATGTACATACACATGGAAAAATATGTGTGGGTATGTGTATGTATACAGAAATTAATAATCAGTCAGTTCAAATACTGTTTGCAAAGGGAGAGAAAGAGACACTGAGACAGAGGAATGTTACATGTGGTGTTTGCATATGGAGATAATTGATATCTGATTCCTAAGTGATCGACACATCTTCCTGGTTTAGCTAACACTACATTACACAGCAGTCTCTTCAGAAGTTCGGATGACTGAGTAAGTAGTCTGGCTGTTTTCCACCGTACCGTTCCTTTGTCTGAGGGTGAAATAGTCATTCAAAAACTAGAAAATTAGTATTTCTCTCTTTCTATTTTAAATTTACCAGTTACTTCCCTAAATAAAACAGTTAACTACTGAGCTCAGTTTAGTTTAAGTAGCTGGTTTTGCAACCTATTTAATATAGCTTTCGGTGCAAAAAGAAAATATTCCGTATTTAATTTAGCACCTAACGTGCTGGAAGAGGAAGAACAATTCACAAACCCACTAAGAAGAAGCATAAACCGGCACCTACCACCCCTAGATTAGAGGAGGATCTAAGCAACCATTGTGTACACTTCTCTTCTAAATCACAGCCTGATCTTCTGTCACTTTGACTTGACTTGTGGGTCTCAGTGGAACTACTCACAAGTGTTAAACAGATGCGTAAGTGTTTACAGAAATGAGCCTAAGAGAAGGACGTACTTAATCCTGCTGCATGACTGCAGGGAGGAGCTGGATCAAATTCCACACAAGCATTCCCCAAACTCTGGATCAAACCAGAGAAAGAAAAGCTGTCTGCTGCAAATAAGAAGTGGGATGCCAGACAGCTTGCTTTGCATAAACTGCCAATCAGTGTTCCTATCATGTAACCTCTGGAATCACTGTTAAAGAAGGAAGAAACTTGGTTTGGTGGTAGGAGGATGTTGAGGGAAAGAAAGTAACACCGAGTTTCCACAGAAAAAGAAAAATCCACGTGCTTATTGATTACTAAAAATGACCACAAATATATGAGTTTTATGGTGAGAGACAGAACAGATAAAATATAGAAATCTCCAGTTAGAGATACCAGAGAGGACAATGGAGTAGAGTCTGGTGAGTCTGGCTTACCAAGCAGTTTCACATCAGTCATCAGACTAGTTTAGGTAGTAGTGTCAGCAGGCAGCTCCCAGGCTCTTGAGACCACACTGAAGATAAAACCAAAAAAATGCCCTTGTCCCTCTCCAGCTCATGAAAGAGGTTCAGTGGGCAGGTAATAAGATGCAGTGACAGAACTGTTTTGAAGATATGTACTGATAGTGGAAAAGAGGTTAAACAGGTTGCTTCTAAAATTACTGGATTACACTTTGTTTGTTATCTTAAGTTATGACTATATCACCCTTTCATAAATAAAGCTTTCCTTGTTTTCATATAGTGCTTGCAAGCTGGCATTAAAGAGGATACACCTGATTTTCTGTCTTGATAAGGCTGGTAGGTGGATTAGTCACTTGTACAGGCTTTGAAGTATCACAAACCTACCTGTTCTCTGTCCTTTTTCTAATGAGCAGAAAAGGTCACTGTGAGCCAAAATGAACAGCATGATTCTTTCTATCACCCATCTGCACTTTTGGGCTTCTCATATAAGTCTATGTTTTCTTTTGTTTGTTTTTTTTTGTTTTTTTTTTTTTTTTTTCTCCTGCTGATTATGTATTTTTCCACTTTCTCTTCAAGATTAACAATAGCTTCCTATTAGTTTTCATGGTAGTTTGTGACTACAATGTCTGAAAAGAAATTCAATCTACCCAATCCGATGCATGCAGATATCTGCTCGTTCAGACGTATGAAAACTGGCTGAACCCATTTCTAAAGCCCTCTCAGCTCACAGTTCTGTACATGGAAAGAATCCACAAAAGCAAGAAACTTGTGAAAGTCCTTCACAGTTGATTACCCTTTACCTAAACACACCTACATACACATGCAAAGACAACCTGACCTAACAGGACTCTGTCCTCTTTAAGTCTCTCTAATTTTCATCTCACAATCCCCAAGTCACAGGACGGCTGATGTAGGAAGGCACCCCTGGAGATCATCTAATCCAATCCCCCTCCTCAAGCAAGGCCACCTAGAGCAGGTTGCTCGCTACCATGTGCAGTCAGATTTTTAATATCTCTAAGAACAGAGGGTCCACAACATCTCTGATCAACCTTTTCCAGTGTTTGACGAGCCCTGTAGTTAAAAAAAAAAAAATTAAAATCAATCAATCAATCAATCAATCAATCAATCAATAAATAAATAGAAATTCCTTTCTTGTACTTTGTGCCCATCACTGGGTGCCACTGAGAGGAGTCTGGCTCCTTGTTCTTTACTCCCACCCCCACCACCCCATCACAAGATCCTTCCTGAGCTTTCTCTTCTACAGGCTGAATAGCCCCTGCTCTCCCAGCTTTTCCTCATAGGAGAGATGCTCCAGTCCTTTCATCACCTTAGTGACCCTCTGCTTGGCTGTCTCCTGTATGCCCATGTCTCCCCTGTACTGGGAAGCCCGGCACTGGACCCAGAACTCCAGGCGTGCCTCACCAGTGCTGAGCAGAGGGGAAGGGTCACTCCCCCGACCTGTCTGATATATCTCCTTTATTGTTTTGTCATTTAAGTAGGCACCTCTGTAAAAGTGCCTTCTTGTCTCCTAGCTCGTCCTTCCGTTTATAACGCTAGTTTGACCGGGGGAACTTAGTACACCCACTCCTGAAAATAAAATACAATGCATAAATTTCCTGATTGATTCTTCACTCGGTGGTTATCACACACTTACAAAAAAATCTTAGAAAAGGTGTCTACCCATAGCAGGCCCCGCAGGAAATCTGTGAAAAAAAGCTGTTGGTAACTTAAAAGAACAAGTTACTAATAAAATAAGAAGTTAGGAAGGAAAAAGTGTTCCATTTACCACGCATCATTATGGGAAACAGCACAGCACATGTTTAAGTTCTTTGCTGCGTTGTGGCCTGTGGTTTTATATAGTATAACTAGAACTGTGTCAGCTCATACTAATACTTCATATTATTTCTCTGAATCTTCTTGGTAATACACTTTTTATTTCTGTTAGCAGATGGAATATGTCAAAGTGGGTTTTTTTGTTGTTTAGAAGAATAATTTGCAATTTGTTTTCTTAAATTTGCTGTCTAATATTTTAATTCAACATATGCTTGCCCCAATTTTTATTTCATATTTAAGTGTATTTTCATTCTTCCTTCTTGCTGTTTTGAGGTCAATTAAATGATTTAAAGTTCAAGGTTTTTTATGTTCTTACATCAGTTTTACTTCATTTTTTTTGGGAAAAAAAAATCTATATTTTCTTTTTCTGCATTTAGAATTTATGAAAAAAACTTACAGTAATTGAATAACTTTTCAAACTCACATTAGTTGTTTTTCTGTTGATATAGTCAATTTTTTAACTCAATCATATTTTTTACTTCCATATACCTCCTCCTCCTCCTGCTTTGGAAAGATTATTTTAAAATTTACAACTTTCTCTATATTGAATATACTACTCTAAATGTCCCGGTTTTGATAGGTCTTCCTCAGGTAACTCTTGAAGAAAAGTCTAAAGAGTTCAGAGTGTTTGCTTGCTGTCAGACAACTTGCAGCTACTTCATTTTCTGAAAAGTATTTGGTCTTCATAAAAACAGCTGAAAATCTTCCTACACTGGCAGTTCTACCTAGAAAGCAAAGTCACTATCTTTCTAACAAGACTGAGGATGCAGGAGCTTCCTGCTCCTTAGTGTTGCATGTCCTGCTCTGTGGGCAGGACACAGTTACTGCTTAACGCCATACTTTCCCGGATTTGTTCTTTCTGAAATGCTTAGAGGCATATTCCTGTAAATCAAGCCAGCGTACTTCCTTCTCTTACCGGAATAAAAGAAGACAATGGGATTTGGAGAAAAAAAAAAAAAAAAAAAAAAAAAAAAAGGTCTACTCAGCGTAATTACTGCAGTTTCTCAGACTGGAAAACTCAAACAGTACAGATCTGTCTAGCAGTAGCAACCTGGTATCTTACATTATCAGTCCAGGTATATCACTTAAGAATAGATTAATCATCCGACAACATCAACCCCAGAAAACCCAACAACAAAGAAGCAAAGAGACACAAAGCAGAAAACTTTATCATGTTTTGGAAAACTGTGTTGATGTATACAGCGATGTGAGGAACCTAGAAATTAAAGATGTCTTAGAGAAGTTGCTTTGTGGGGTGCTATAAAAAAGAGTCTGGTTGCCAATCATCGATCATCGGCCTCTTCAGGTTCCAGTAGAAGACTGTAGGGAAATGGGATGCTTTTTTCCTGTGCTGTGTACAGTCCTGGCAGACCAGGATCTCTCTTTTCTTGGATATTTAAATCTAGATTAATTATGAGTCTGTTTTACCCTGTGTTGTCATAGAGAATATAGCAATTAATGACTATTAAATGGTTGTAGTATGAGGCCTAAGTTAAACAATGTCTTCCCTTTCCATGTTTAGATAAGATAGGTTGTGAAAAGTTAAGTACAGATGGAATATGACAAATGCTGTCATCTAATTTCCCATTGCTTTCCTGATGGCACGTCTCCTAAAGTTATTTCAAACTTTTAGTTTCCACTTTCTCTTAAGACACAAAAACTTTACTAGATCTTTTTGCACAGTGGGAAAGGAGACAACGTTTTCTTAAGTAGCTAAAAAATTAAGTATTGCCTTTGAAACTCCTCTTTGTAAACTAAAGAACTGAGTTTAAAACTTCCAAGGATTTCTGAATTTCAGAACTTCAGCTGGACCAGGTACTCATTGGAAACAAACTGGCTTATTAATGAGCTTTTTGTGGAGGCTAGAAAATCAGCTGTGTGTGAATTGCAGCCTGTCAAACGCTTGCAAAGGGTTGACTTAGAGTGTTTGCAGATCACTTTTCGTGACCAGAAAACGGTTCCAGAAGCTGCGTGGCATGTATCCCAACCACTACTTTGGCCAACCAGAGCACTCAATGCACCTCAGTGAGCGATTGCAAACCATTCCTGCTAAGGTTTATAAATTTTTTTTGGAATTTCTCATCAGGATAACAAAACTAAACGAGAAAACCAACAAAATCGAAACTGTGCCCCACTGCATGTTTGCAGCAGAACTAACAATGATATAGACAGCAGAAGGTTGTCCTCTTTTTCTAGCATTTATTGCCCAAAATTACAAGGAATGCAAACATGGAATGCAAACATGCTTGCACGGTAGACCATTGATAATTATAGCTTATCGGGAGAATTCTCTGTAAAGTTTCTTTTTTCCTTCTTGTGTTACATCTCATCTTTCACCATAGAAATGATACAAAACCCACACATCTAGAGAACTGTCATAGTACCTGAAAATTCTGTTTTACCCTATGGTAAGAACATTCTTTTTAGAGAAAACAGATGGATTATTTTTTTTTTTTTTTAGGCTTTCAACATATTGGACACATTTTTTGTTATTATTATGCAAACAAATCTATAGTATTGTAAGAACTTTAGTCTGACATCAGAACTAATCAAGTCCTTGAGGAATTATTGGATCAGGATGAACTGAAGAACAAGATATTTAGGCTAAATTATACTAGCAGAAAAGATGACTGATAAAAATTGAACACATGTGAATGTAAAGTTTTAATTCTAGCTGATCTTCTTCTGCAAAGATTTTCATCTTTGAGTGCAGATAAAGATTCAAAACTGTCCATAAAAACTACTAAAAAAAAGAATCAAATCCATGGTGAACCTTTATAAAAATGAGCCCAAGTTATTATGTTGAAAAGGAGGCTTTTTCTCGCAAATGTAGAATTTATTAAAGTTGCTGTAACTTCAAACCTTTCTTCTCTGTCAATTTGATGTAACTGTAAGACAACACAGACTGCAAAGTTTAAATAGCTACAGCTTTTCTGACTTTTTTTATTGATTGAACAGTGACGCGTCAGTTAAATCCTCTTCTCCTCTTCCTCCTTCACTTTTCTTCCCACCCACCCCCCAACTTATTGAATATGCAATGAAAAGCTAATTGGCAGAGAGCCATTCTGGCAAGCTGAATGATGTGTTCAGCAGTTTGTTTGATTTATACCGTTGGAAGTTGCCAAACTTTTTGTCATTTGGTTTAATATAGTGTTGTGTCTTTAACAATTTTTTCTTCCATAAAGGATTTTTATTTTGCTCAGTAGGATTATAATTTGAAGGTATAATTATCATCTTGTTAATTGTCGATAATTACACGTGTCATTCAAAGAGCTCTTGCAAAGGGTATGCGATTCATTTAACAGAACTTCCTCGAGCTGGTGTTCAGAGGTCCCTAATGAGCAAAGAATAGAGCAGGAGTGGATGTAATAATATAAATTGAAAATATGCACACATATAGGCAATCTAAATTTAAATTCAAGACAGTGACATGAATGAGCCTCTCTGCTATCAAAAGAGATGCACAACAGTGTGAATTAGCAACCTCCATGCTCCAAAAATTGCAGAGACAAAGAAAATGGTATTCTGATGTTATGTTTTGAATTTAAATTTTCCAGCAACCTTTGTGCCAGTGTAATGTAACCTATAGAATATTACAGCCAATGTAATGGTGAAAATGAATAGTTACTTACACTGTACTTTTTTTACCACTGCAATGTCATTCTATGCTGTGTAGCTACTGCAGAATTTGATTCTTTTCTGCTCATATCATAGCAATTGTAAGGCTCTCATTTAGAAAAGTAGGCTACACTGAGAGAAATCAAGAGTATTTCTGTAGTGAATTTTGGCAGCCTTGCATACCTACAACCTGTTTCATATCAAAACAGCATAACGGTGCAGATCCCTATGAAAGAATAACTGGGGTTTCTCATTCCTTGGCAGGTAAAACTCCCAGTGGATCAGTCAGCTAGAGGAAATTTTATCCTCTCCTTCAGGCCCATCAGTCTGGGGCCTGTTCAGCTGGAATCAAATCCTCATTTGGGGGGTAAAAGGATTTTACCATTTCCACTGCCTCCAAGTCACCCCACGGAAGAAAAGTGAAGAAGAAAAGCAGCCTCTCTCTGAACTTCTAGTTGCAGCTGCGGCTCGCCGAGGGGGGAACACCGCACAGCTTTTGCTCTCCCGTCCGCCCACGCTGCAGTGCGGGTACTGTCATCGGACGTCTGACGTGTCCTTATTTCCCTCACCACCACTGCTGTCTCCTTTGGAGCCGAGGGGAGAAGGCTGCTGTAGCAGAGGGGGAGGCGAGCCCCTAGCGAAGCTCGGAGAGCGTCCGCGTGGCGCCCAGATAATGTCGCCGTCTGCTTTCGGTTCGCCGGGAGGCCGGCGAGAAAGCCTGCGGGATCCAAACCCGGGGGGCTCCATATCCCGAAGGACAGGACGGGGGGTCACTTGGTCAGCTGAAGGTCAAAGTAGGGCAGCCCTTGCACCTCTTTTTTTTTTTTTTTTTTTTTTTTTTCTCCGTGCTGAGCTGTGCAATTCGCAAGCACAGGCTGCAACCTGGGCCCAGGACTTGCCGTAACCTCCGCTTGAACTTTTCGGGTTCGCCCCACCTCGCCAAGGGGACTCCTTCTCCTCTCTCCTTGGGAGAGCTCAGCTGACTCGGGCTGTGTTACTTGCAGCTAGGTTGTTTGTTAGAAAACTGCTTGGTCGCAGTATTTCCATTTGAATGCAGTTCATTTTCTCCACCCATATGGATGACTTCAGACATTTTGTCATTAAGCCTCCTCTTTGTTGCTACATGACTACGGTGGAGTTTTTCCCTTAGCCATCTGTCTTTTTGAGGAGCATTTTGAATATCGTCAGGTGTTCACACTAGCAAGGGTTTCTCTGTGTATTCCTCAGAGCCTCTCCAATCAGTTCCTCCTCTACTTGACACGGAGCAGCAGCAGCTGGTTGCCAAAACACTCCATCACCTTTGTTAATAATCAGATTTTACTGCCTCAGTAAAGAATGGACAAGAGTGAGGATTTGAAAGAGATTAGCCTTTAACTGAATTAGAGGGGACTGCAAATATCTTCGGTTTATGTGAAAGATTCAAAAGTTTTTTGTCTTGAGAGTATTAACGTTTCCTTTTAATTACTTTGTTAAAGAAACATATTTAAATTCTTGTACCGTCTTTCTCTCCTTTTTCCTTAATCCCAGGGATTTTATTACATAGGATAATTGTCAAAAATCAGGTTTGTTACAATTTAACAGGATATTTAACTAAAAATTCTTGGTATTTTCAGTATACTATTGTTTTGGTTTACTCTTTTTAGGTAGTCAGCTCACAAAATGCGCACAGCTAAAGACAAAAAGCCACAAATCAGCACACAGTATCAGGACTGTTAATGTAATAATAATCTACTTGATTGGTGTGTCGCAGATATCACTGCACTCAGGACAAACAAGCTCTCCCCAGCCTCATTTCTTTAAAATTAAACCATATTCAGGGTGGTGAAGGCCAGCTAATGAAATAGCTCCATCTTCTCCTTGAGAGCTGACTTCAGGTAGCACAAGTAATTGACTTATTTATTTGCATTATTTCTTTATTCATTCTCCTGGTAAAAGGAAGCTTCTGGTTTGAGCCACGCCAGAATAATGGGGAAACTGAACATACACCCTCCAGCGCCAGGCAGTGCCCAAGGCAGAGGGGCCTTAACCACTGAGTTGCCAAACCCATGAGCTCTCATTAGGCTTGCTCTGCTGATGAAACAGGGCCCAGCTAAGTGCCAGAAAAAGCTGCTGGGGGAAGGAGACTCAGTTTCTCCTGACCAGTGCAGGAGCAGCATCCAAAAACTTCTGCAGCCTGGTACGGGCAGCTCTTGCCTGTTCCCAGTGCAGGCTCAGCATGGCTCCAGCGGTGGGTGGGCAGCTCGGGCTGGGAGCTGGGAAGCCTTGGTTTTGGGGGGCGAGCTTGGTGGTGGGGTAGACTACTCCCACTGCAGCACTCAGGAGCTGGGTTTGCTCCATGGTGATCTGCCAAGTGGTGATCTGCTCTTTTCTGACCGCTTGTGATGGCACAGAGCCTCTTCCCACTCCTTCACTTCGGCTGCTACGGGTGATCACGTGTAGAGTGTGTAATCCCGTTTCTTTCCATAGGTAGCTGAGGTTTAGGGAGGGGAACAAAGGAAGGTGTTCCCACCATCCCTCTCTTAACGTGCACATGTGGAATGCCAAGGTGGCCTTCCTTTAGCTTAGTTGCTAATACCTGTTCCAGTTACTTCAGATTTTTTGCTGTTTTTTTTCTTTTTTTTTTTTTTTTTTTACCCTGTTGAGGGCTGAAACCATGGTAACAAGGAGGGATGCATTCTCCCTTTTATGTAATATCCTCCTAACCTAGGTACATGTACTATGGAAAGTTGTGACTTACACCCCATTTGTGAAGAGAGAAAATAAGGCTGAGCGTTAAATCTTATGAGCGCTACTTCAGTGACTCAGATCCCGTCTTCCAGGGGAGGCTCTAAATCATTTTGTGTTTAACCCACCAAAAAGAACTACAGGTGATGCTAGAAAGAAACTTTATCCTGTCCAGGCTGAAAAGTCTGAAAGTGCTAGAGGTGCCCTGGCTGCAAGTGTCTGAGGAAAACCCTGCATAAGGCTGCTGAACAAAAGGGCAACAGGACCTTGAGACATACTCGTGGTTTTAAAAGAGAGAAGGATCCCGTCTGCAGTGCCCTGTAGGTGTTTGCATCTGGAGTGGGACTCACAGTTATGAACCCCGGTCTCATGCTGATGGTTAAACTGTGCACCACTGCATGTTGCCAGAGACAGTGCGGTTGCTTTAGGATTCATGCTGAATGAAAATTAAGGACTAAACACAATAGTATAGAGTTTAACATCTTTCACCAAATGATGGGATGTTTCCTGTTGTATTAACAAGATTTGGGACCATGAGAGAACAATTTAAAAGACACAGGGTAAGGTTTATTTCAGGCTCTTACTACATCTCCAGATCCTACCTTTGGGTATCTCAGCTCAAGGATATAATTACTTTCAGAGCTCTATCTGTCATTATCACTATTTTGAGACACAATGTGCTTCATATCCTCACTAAAATTTAAGAGAAGATCTAAGGCAGATAGTATAAAGCAGTTCAATATCCCTAAGAGATGAAATGGTATATATGGGTACATAGGGAGAGTTTTAGCTAAATTTGTTTTTTTGTTCATAGTACCCTGTAGGCCAATCAATGAAATTGCATCTTTTACTGGCCTAGCCCAGTGCCAAGTAATTCTCTTCTCCTTTCTGTTATCTTTACCTCATTTCCTAATGATTCCTCAAGTGTTCTGTTCAAATTAAAATCTAATAGCATATTCCATTCTTAAATCTTTTTACAAAGCACATTTATAATATAAATCAATGCAATGAAGCCACTGAATAACGCAGGGACAATATATACATCTAGAAAGTAATTTTTAGGCTCTTCAAATTCAAGTAAAGAAGAAGAATGCAAATAAGGCTGTGGATAGTCTTGCCTTTTATCTGTGTGTGCCTCATATATCTTCCCTTTATTTCCCACTTCTTCTTTTCAGAATAGCTCCTAGTGCTGAGTTTTTGGTTTTACATTTTTTCCATCCTAAATTCAATCAAGCACATCCTGTTAAGAACAGGACCATCAGCAGATGATATTTAACTAGATCAATGAGGTCTTCTGATTTTTCCTGTTCTCCATGCAGGATTTATAGACTTAATTCAGATTATTTTTATAAGTTAAAAGTATGAAAGAAAGAGGAACAGAGAGCTATTAAATATTCAACAGAAGGAAACGAGAGAAGAAAGAGCTGATAAGCTTGTGCAAGAGATTGTGAGTGGAGCAGAAGAGTCTTCACTGGTAGGTGCTTCAGCCACATCACCCAAGTTTCAGAAGGCAATAGCAGGGACTGGAAGAAAGAAAAAAACACCCACTGTAGTAGAAGATCAGGTTCGAGACCATCTAAGGAACGTGAAGGTGCACAAGTCCGTGGGACCTCATGAGATACATCTGTGGGTCCTCAGGGAACTGGCAGATGAAGTGACTAAGCCAATATCCATCATATTTATTGATCCTCCTAGAAAATATGCTAGGGCACATGGAAAATAAGGAGATTAGTGACAGCCAACATGCATTGATAGATAAGGGAAGAGTAACTGATGCCATCTACCTGGATTTCTGCAAAGCATTTAACACTGACCCGTGTAACATCTTTGTCTCTGAATTGGAGAGACATGGATTTGACAGATGGACCACTCGGGGGATGAGGAATGGGCTGGATGGTCACACTCAAAGGGTTGTGGTCAACGGCTTGATGTCCAAGGGGAGAGTAGTGCCAAGAGGCGTTCTCCAGGGGTTGGTAGAAACATGGACCATGGGATTGTGTGCACCCCGAGCAAGTTTGCCAATGGCACCAAGCTGGGTGGTGCGGTTGACCTGCTGGAGGGAAGGGACGCCATCCAGGGAGACCTTGACAGGATTCAGAGTTGGGCCTGTGCAAACCTCAGGAAGTTCAACAAGGCTGAGTGCAAGGTCCTGCACATGGGTCGAGGTGATCCCAAGCACAAATCCAGGCTGGAAGATGAGTGAATTGAGAGCAGCCCTGCGGAGAAGGACTCGGGGGTGTTGGTGGGTGGAAAACTGACTGTGAGCCAGCATTGTGCGCTCACAGCCCAGAAAGAAAACGGTATTCTGGGCTATATCAAGAAAAGTGTGGCCGTCAGGTTGATGGAGGTGATCGTCCCCCTCTAGTCTACTCTCATGAGACCCCACATGGAGTCCTGTGTCCAGCTCTGGGGCCCTCAAAGTAAGAAGGACACGGACGTGCTCAAGTGGGTCCAGAGGAGGCCACGAAGATGAGCAGGGGACGGAGGACCTCTCGTATGAAAAGAGGCTGAAAACACTTGGGTTGTTCAACTTAGAGAAGAGAAGGCTCCAGGGAGACCTTACAGCAGCCTTCCAGTACTTAAAGGGGCCTACGGGAAAGTTGGGGAAAGACTCTTTGTCAGGGAGTGTAGTGATGGGATGAGGGGTAAGAGTTTTAAACTGCCGGAGGGCAGATTTAGATGAGATCTAAGGCAGAAATCCTTCCCTGTGCGGGGGGTGAGGCGCTGGCCCAGGGTGCCCAGAGCAGCTGTGGCTGCCCCCTCCCTGGAAGGGTTCAAGGCCAGGTTGGACGGGGCTGGGAGCCCCCTGGGCTGGGGGAAGGGGGCCCTGCCCTGGGCAGGGGGGGTGGAACTGGGTGATCTTTAAGATGCCTTCCAATCCACGCTGTTCTATGACTCTATGATTCTGTACACATTTCCACGTCTCTAAAACAAAAATGAAAATAACTGTGGTTAAATCTGTCACATCAGCTACAGATAATGTGTACTTAGAAAATGAAAGGATTCTATTTTATAAAGCAAATATATGAAAGTCATTCCCTTATACACATCAGCCGAGACTTCAGTGCGACTTAATACGTAAATAAGTCTTCCAATATCACTGGTGGAGAGAAGCTACCAGGAAAAGCTCAATGCATCAGACAGTAACAAGAATGCTGTTACAGCAGCAAAATTCTCCATGCTAGTGAGAATATGTTTTCCACTGGACAGGCTTAAGACTTACCCTGTTAAAAATACTGTTCTCATCAATTAAAACAGATCTCAGAAGAGCAGAGAGAAAGCACCAAACCTTTGTGAAAGCTGGGGACACATTTCCACTGCATTTTTCTCTGTGAGAAGCAGTCTTCCCAAGGACAATGTCGACCCCCAACTCCTCTAATTTCAATCCAGCTGCAAATAATGATGTCGATTGCCTTATTTCTGATAACAGCCTGACCTAAACTGGAATTTTTCTATTTTTTGTGTCCAGATCTAAAAGTTACCAAAGGATAAAGGTACTAGATAGAGAATTTTAGGAAATTCCCAAACAAAAAGCATAGCTCAAATCTTTGAAGAATAACTAGTCAAACTATAAGCTGAGTATAATTTTCTCTGTACTAGCATCAAGTGGACATGAAATTAAACTGGTTTGATTCTGGTGCATTTTATCCATAACATGCACTAATTTATCCTTGGTGTCAGTAAACAGTGAGGGGGAAATTAAGCTGTTAAACATTAGTAGAAGTCAGTGAGATGGAGATCAGGATATTAGTAAACTTATTTATTTTGTATCTTCTCTGGAATATTTGTGGGCATGAACATTTTGTGCTTTTTACACTCTCTCAGGCCTAGCAACACTATTGTCCCAACTGTTAGGAACCCCCAGTTTGAGGTTAAGTTTTGGCAGGTCTGAGCTGGCCACAGTATTTAGCAAGATACCCCTTAGTGTATTTTCATATGCTCCATTTATTTCGAGAAAGTCAAGGGACAAGTTTAAACAAAGGGCATAGCCAAGGGCAGAACATGTTCTTCACTGTGGATAAGATATCATCTGTATCCAAGGACGTGATCCTCATCATGACTACTTCACACAGGAAATACCAACAAAAATCTCTCAAAAGTAGTGTTTAACCCTATTAACTGAGTCTGATGACAGAGGATCCACATATCACAAGCCAGCAAAATCTGTGTTCACCACCCCAGCTTCTTACAAGACCATTTGTGCAGGAGTGATTCCAGGTTTTCATTATATCAGGCTACTGACTTCTCTTATTGGAGTTGTTGCATTTGGTAAAAGAAGATGTCAGGTCATATACCAGCCAATTGCAGGATAAAAGAGAGAATATGAAAATAACATACCATTTCCTCTTCCCCTCTTTTCCTTCCATCACCCCTGCACTAGCAGGTATGCTGAATAGATTATGAAAGACAAATTTAATACCACCTGCAGTCACCTAAAGTCATGCTTCAATCTTGTCTAGGAATGATATTTTCCCTGGAAACTATATCTATGAACTAAGCATTTTATTTTAAACCAAAAACATTAAAAATACCTATTTGTTTGTTTATTCCACATATAATCAATAGATCTTATCAGTTACTTCTGTACATATACAGGTATCTTTTGCAATATATATATATGTCTTTCTGAAATGCATTTTAGATTACTGAGCATTTTCATGCCTCTCTGATTATATACACAATGAAAAAGAATGCACTGGTACATGCTGATAAACCAGAGGAAGATGTGAATTCCTGAAAAACTGGAATGAACAGTTCTAGTAAGTTACATGCATCACTACATATACGTGAATCAGACAGCTGTTCATAGGAAAGCAGCTCCTTTGCATGACAGGCAGTTAGCTTTTTTACAGTGAGCTCACTGTTGAAGGTGTGTATACACTGAATAGAATTAGCATCAGTTCTCAAATGGTTAAAACCTATTTTAATCTGCTCAAACTTCCGACAGGCAATGATTCTAAGAGTTAACAATGGTTTTAGCAACAACACAGTACTAGAATGGCTGTCAAAAGTCAAGCCTCCTGCTAAATTAAACCCAATATCCTGTAGTCTTGTTCATAAACCTATCAAACTCCATCTTTTTTTTTTATCATGGATAATCTCTTGGAAGGCTGTTTCAAAAGATTGCTTGGTCCTTTGATAGCTAGAACCATCTTAATTTTACAGGTAAATTTATTAACAGGAAGTTGATACCCAATTATTTTTGAGTCAGTGCACAAAAATCTTATCACTCAGATATTTCGTTACCCTTCTGTTCCATCTATAGAGCTAAGAAGTATTCACTTAGTCTCAATTTTCTTAGACAAATAATGATGACTTTTTGAAGACTTGTTTAGTAAGAAAAGTGAGTTCCTGATGTAGTAATCCACCTGCAGAGCAAGTAATGTTATGTTTCTTCATTATGTTTATTGGGGGTGATAACTCTGAAAAAGAATTAGGAGTCATTGAACACTTCAGCACACGTTGTAAAGCACCAATGATACCGAAAACTAATTTCTCTGTATCACCAATAGAAACGCTTCTCCAGCAGCAGGAAAATGTCTGGTGCTGCTAACATTCATCAGTGCTAACCTGAGTGGATGAGATGTGTAGGTGAGATTAATTTAACCGAATGTAGATATCCTCAGGTATGGGCTGGTTAGTTAAGTTCCCATCACAAGACACCATGAGAAATAATCCCTTTAGGGTACAAGTCATGTAGCAATTTCGTAAGTCTACTCGGGATGAAATGGTTTGCTCTCTAGAAGGGCTTATTTATACTTACTGACCGTAAAGGTAACCTTAGAAAGGAGTCATGTGGTGATAGCTGAAGTGAATAGTGTCCTGTCTGCATTACATAAGGCTGACTTCGAACAAAGGAATTTCATCTAGACCCAGATTTAAGTTTTCAACCTGGTGTTCATAGTCCCTTCACACTCCCAACCTAACAAACTGAAGGGACAGGCACCTCTGAAGAGCAATAATTGCACAGAAGACCTGCCTCAACCTCTGTGAGTGCCAATTGTTCACCCTCAGTTAGAGACAGGGCCTGTATAGGGTGCCTATGCATCTAACGTAGGCACCTTAGCTTACTGCCTAAAGTTACAAGGGATAAGTACAAGACAGAAAAAGTAATCATATATCACTTCATTTTACAAAGGCGACCAAATAACATACCTCTGTTGTTCATGAATCTCCAGGTTAAAAAGTTTCAATCATCCCATCAGTTTACTGAAACAGTACCATAAAACTAACTAGATGGTGGTGTGTTCGCAAACTGTAAACCAGAAAATATAGTAACATAAATAACAGTTTTCAGGAGAACCAGCAACTTTTGGAACTGTATAAAAATGCACCAATATAAACCATTTGCCAAACACTCACAGAGATGAGGACTGCATTGCAGACAACTCCTGAAAAGGAGGTGGGGCAGTGGGAGGGTAAATTCGTAACACAGATTATTCACAATGAATAATTCAGATAGTTCTTTTTTACAACACACTTCCACCAGCTGGCTTTTGTGTAAGAACTTCAAAGTATTACAGTCTGAATTGATTAAGACTCTACACTACATTGATCTGGGTGTTAGAAAAATTTGCTGTTCTCCAAAAAGCAATGACATTTGAGCAATGCAGTTTTGTACTACTTCTCTTGACAAGTCCATGAGAATATTTATTTGAAAATTAGGACATTTTTATTGATCTCAGATGCAGAAGTATTTCCATGTTGGCTTTCCTTTACAAGGGAAGTACATGTTGAATCACAGGATTGCTGATATTTCCCTTATAATAATATCACCTTGGATCACTGAAATCTATCAGTTTTGTTTCTAGCTGCAGATGTGGACATTTCACAGCTAATGGAAAAAGTTATGTGTGAGGAAAGTTCAATAAAAGAAGTCTTTTTTCCCCCTCTCTTATTGAAATCCCTTGCTAAGAAAAGGAAATCTTTTTTTTTTTTTTTTTTTTTTTTTTTTCCCCTTGGCACTAAAATGCTGTAAGCAAGGCCTATACTGGTGCTAAATATTAGCAGCTGAGTTCCAGAGTGATGTATAAACAGAGTTCAAAGGCAGAAATAAATTTACATATGCATTGCTAGCATATTTTCTTTTACCACTGTAGTATTCTATACGTTAATTTGACTGCTGGAAAACTCCTCTCTCTATGGCTTGTATTTTAAAAACAAACTAAAATAGAAGAAAGAGTTTCTGAGGTCACAAATGGAACTTTGTGGAGACAGCACACGTTTGGACTGAGGGCCTGGAAATTGCTTCTTATTTATTCCCTTATTAATACTACTTCTTTATTCACCCTGTACTTGGAGGCCTGGCATTTTTTTTTTTTTTTTTTTTAGTTTTGTCGAAGGAGCTGGGGAATTTTGTGATGCGTCTCAGAGGGCGCCTCACTGTACTCCAAGACAAACATTATTTTACCATTGTGGGAAAAGTATGTCTCATCCTCACTCATATGAATAACTATCTAGCTAGCTTTATCATCGTGGTGACAAAGAATGCTACCCATTTGTTTGGATAAACGTATCTCATTTCCACATGAAAACCAAGGATATTAGAGATAATCATGACAGACTGAGAGATATCAAATGTTTAATTTAGTTTAGAGCAGCACTGGAAAGTTTAGATACACGTGGAATGTCCCAGATTGAAACCTTTCCAAATGCAGACAGTAGAGATGTGTGTGAGAGATTTCCACTGTTTTCTATTTCTTCACAGAAAAAAAATTCTACATATTGGATTTTAAACTGCTGATTTCCAGTGGAGCTGTGGCAAATGATGCCACAACCAGATGAGTACTTCTCTGGTTTGTTTTCCTTGCAAAATTATGGTAACTACAATTGAGGTTGAAGTGGCAACTCCAAGACTGTAAGGCAAAATGGAAATGAAAGAAATATTTGGAGAAGATAGGTGAATATTATATTTTGAGAATGAAGGTAAAACCTCTGAACCTCAAAGGAGTTCCTTTTAAGCCTGAGAAAGGCTGGTATACCGCATTCTCATGAGACCTGTCATTCCTGAAGCAATATAAACCAAACAAACATTTAGAGTAGAATCTATTTGTTCAAATTCTGGTTGAGGATTGTCCTTGTTCCTGGTCACATGGATCTGGGAAACACCTGTTCAGGCTGAAGAGATTCCTCATCCAATATGTCTGAAACTGGAACTTCTTAATAATATCAAGTCCTTCAATATTAGGGGCCAAAACCTTTCAATACAGCGGAAGCCTTTTTGGAGCCTTGTACAGAGTATGCAGATTTTTCTGGTGCCACAATGATTCCTGGACTGCTAACGTATAGTCCTGCAAACGAGGGAGTACTCTTCCCAGCTACTCCTTCGAGTACAAGGGATAAGGAGGAAGATCCCAGGAGACACATCAGGGATGCTCTGCCTCTGCTTCTGCTCCCCTCCCCTGCAAAGCCTCGTTGCTCAGATTGTGCACAGGTATTGAGGCCCATGCTCTACTTTAAATAGATGTTTTAATAAAAGAGCAATAATACTGCAAGCTGCCAGAAGTGGGGAGCTCTTCCCTTCTACAAGAAGGACAGCAAATAATGTTATTCAGTCTGATGGAGACACCAGATTTAAGTCCCTGGCATTTAGTAGAACTTCTCCTCTGTCTGCATGTGATTTCCATGTGCTTCTTTCACAGGCAGTACTACAGAATGTCTTACAAAAGTGTTGAGAAAATTAGACACTTCCCCATTCCCGTGCTGCAGAAGACCTTAGAATGGGTGAACAGCCCTGGGGAAAAGGTTTGATTTCTATGGAGGGAAGACTGCAACTTCTTCCAGATTCCTGGCCCAGATTTAAATAGCAGTAAAATACTTCAGTGTACACCTGCACACCAAAGGTTATTCCTCTGTAGTGGTGCCAAAAGCAATTCTTAAATGACTTTAAATATAGAGGATTTAGTTCTGTTCTGAACTTCTGCTGTCACGAGGTTAGATCAGCTAAAAATAAAGATTCATCCATGTATCATTCAATGTCTCTACAAACACAAGTAATTTGTTCCAGGTTTCTTCTTCTTTATAAGGAGTATCATGCCATAAAAATGACACGTTTGCAAAGCATTTCCACTCCTTTGGGAAATTAAAAAATACAAGGGCAGGGAGCTGTGGGTGTACATACACACAAACACAGTCTGTGCGGAGGCATTACCCACTTATTAGCATTGCATGTTTTAACTGCATGCCCTCTTTCATCTGTTCTCCCAGAAAACATTCCCCTAGACTCAGTCCCAGCATTTCAAACCTCCAAAAAGAGGATTTTTTTACAGAGGCTGTTGGTTTTCTGCAGATCCAGCTTCTTTTCTGCTTATTACCTTCTCTGTAAATGTCCAGTGTCTCCTGATTCAAGATAAAACTTCACACTTCTGAGCCTCTCTGTTAAGTTTCAATTTCCCAGTAGCTAGCAGAGGCAGAAACAGAATATGTGTCCTATTGCAAAAAGAAGTTTGATAGCTTTTCCATAGCAATTTATTCTCCTAAACCTAAAAGCTACAAGATACCAGACTTCAAGCTATCTGAGGTCATGTCTTGAAACATTTAGAAGTTCAGTGGCACTTCTGAACAGTTGTCTTTACAGGCAGAAGGAAAGATGGACCAGGCCAGCAACCTTTCACAAAATCTCTGAAACATTGTCAAAATAAAAGGGGGAACTGTCAGGATTTAAAGGTGGAAGGGAGGAGAGGCAAAGGTCTACAAAATTTGGGGGTGGCCCAGAATGCATGCTGATAGCTGCTCTAGGAATCACCTCTGCTCTGGTCCATGGCTTTTTGGCCTAATAGAACCGCTATTTGTAAAAGGAGATTTTCTCATGTGAGTCAAAATTTATAAAATGATCATTCCTTTACCATCAACACAAGTGCATATAAAAAAAAAAAAAATCACATTTCCTCTTTCAAATGGAGAATACCAGCCCATTTTAGTGATCATTTACTAGTAGCTATCCTATATGATGATTCATTACATTTAATAATTCTGAATTCATATAAATAGAAAGTAAAGGATGTTAAGGCTCCAAGAAGGAGAGAAGCCATACATGTATTCCAGAGGAGAATAGCTGTCAGGCAGGGGAAGTAAGGAATAATATTTTGATTTTGTTGTGAGGTGCTTTCTTCTATAAATAACACTGTTACATGGGTATAAATCAGAAGTACCATCATTCTGATGAGACCTCAGGAGACTTGAGCTCTCTGCTCACTAGAAATTAATCTCAATTAACTCAGATGACTTCTGGATAGGTTACATGCTCGTCATTCATAGAGGTAGGAAGGCTGGCTGCTGAGGGTTGATATTCTCTCAGAAATTAGGGTAATTAATGGATGAACTGCTGCTAAAAATCCTAGTTGAAGTCCAGATTACACACCAGAGGCTCTAATATTGTTCACTTATTTTCATCTGCAAGATTCAGTATCAGCCATTTTCTCACTAAATATTTATTTAGTTTTCAATTCAGTGTTTCACTTTTTAATCAAATAGAATGCTGGGATAATGGGAAGGAACTACATTTTAATTCATAGGAATTTTGAAACTTTTATTTGCAATAAATTTTTGCCCTGTAATCCTTTTTCTTTCTAAATCAAGGGTATGCTTTTGGGGGCTTGGGGTTTTTTCTAAGAGTTATTTCAGATAACAAAATAAAAATGCTTCTGTGCCTTCTTTCATTCCCTGAGCTCTTTCACAATGCACTGTGGTTCATGGAAAGGATTGCAAGGGTCTTCCTGCGGGCAGCACTAGACCCAAGCACCAGACAACAACCTTTTCTCTGCATGGAAAAGGGGATGGTGGGGATTCGGTTTACAGACAGGTTCTGTCCCACAGTCGAATCTGAAATAGTGGATCAGAAGCTATTACCCTTCCTTTATTCTCATCAGAACAAATAAATCTTAAAAAAAAAAAAAAAAAAAAAAAAAAAAAAAAGTGGAAGAAACAAGTGAAGACAGAGATACGGTACTTAAGACATATATCTCAGAAATTGTTAAAAGACGGAAGTCATGTTGTTAAATATGAGAAGAAAGTAGAATGATCAGTCTTGTGTTTAGTACTCTGAACACAGAGCTTTACAAGCATAAAGGCTGTTTTGTTTTAAGAAAAAAGACCCAATTTTAGATATCTGGTGGAGAGGCTGGGGGATGGGAACTTGCCATTAACTGGAACAACTGTTCAAAGCAAAGAAATGAAAAAGGGAACAGCAAAGGAATTTCTCTCCAAGTTGCCTACTGAAGCAGTTTCGGGTTTAATTTTCGTGTCTGTTTTGCAATCCCTTGATAGTCAAAACTGGCTGACACAACACATGAGATATGCCAGTGCCAGTCCTGGGTATTTTGGGTTCCTGGAAACAGCACAAAGATCTGTGTTGACAAAAATTTTACAGATGTGCCAGATTTTTTATTCAGAGTGAGAAGCAGAGGCCCCTCAAACGAGGGATGCTGCCCTGCCAGCAGCAGGCCTCTGAGATGGTGGCTGGGCTGTGCCCTGGGTCACCCAGTCAGAGGGCACCTCGGTGGTGGGCACCCAACATGTCCTGTCCGACTGGAGTAAGGAAAGGGGCAGTCACCAGAACAAGCTGACTAGTTAAGTGCAATATTGCTTTCACAAGCATTCAACAAAAGCGAATAAGGCTCCCAGTTTCATCAATATCTCTTAGAAACAGTTTTTTATTGTTTTAATAACAAATGGGAGGATGTTTCACCTGCTTCTACTGTGGGCGGATCTGAGATGTCCTCAAAACATATTCGCAGGAAAAAGTCTCAAGGGTAATTCAGTTCTCACTGGGAATCATATCCCTAAACGTTTTTCTGGAAATATGGAAGGGATTTTTTTGTTTGTTTGTTTTTTTCTTGTAAACTGCTTGGCAGATGGTAAGCTCTTAGAAAACACCCAAAACATTGAGACACCTGTGACAACACTGCAGGAATTGGCAACAAAGTTCAAGTACCATACAATCATAGAATCATAGAACCATCGAATGGTTTCGGTTCAAAAGCACCTTAAAGATCACCTAGTTCCAACCCCCCTGCCAGAGGCAGGGACGGGGACACCTTCCACTGGACCAGGTTGCTCAAAGCCACATCCCACCAGACCATGAAACCTTCCAGGGAGGGGGCAGCCACAGCTGCTCTGAACAACCACCAACTACAGTAAAGAATTTCTTCCTTATATCTCATCTAAATCTGCCCTCCGGCAGTTTAAAACTCTTACCCCTCATCCCATCACTACACTCCCTGACAAAGAGTCTTTCCCCAACTTTCCCGTAGGCCCCTTTAAGTACTGGAAGGCTGCTGTAAGGTCTCCCTGGAGCCTTCTCTTCTCTAAGTTGAACAACACAAATGTTCTCAGCCTCTTTTCATAGGAGACGTCCTCCGTCCCCTGCTCATCTTCGTGGCCTCCTCTGGACCCACTTGAGCAGGTCCGTGTCCTTCTTACTTTGAGGGCCCCAGAGCTGGACACAGGACTCCATGTGGGGTCTCATGAGAGTAGACTAGAGGGGGACGATCACCTCCATCAACCTGATGGCCACACTTTTCTTGATATAGCCCAGAATACCATTTTCTTTCTGGGCTGTGAGCGCACATTGGTGGCTCACAGTCAGTTTTCCACCCACCAACACCCCCAAGTCCTTCTCCGCAGGGCTGCTCTCAATTCACTCATCTTCCAGCCTGGATTTGTGCTTGGGATCACCTCGACCCATGTGTAGGACCTTGCACTCAGCCTTGTTGAACTTCCTGAGGTTTGCACAGGCCCAACTCTGAATCCTGTCAAGGTCTCCCTGGATGGCGTCCCTTCCCTCCAGCAGGTCAACCGCACCACCCAGCTCGGTGCCATTGGCAAACTTGCTCGGGGTGCACTCAATCCCATGGTCCATGTTTCTACCAACCCCTGGAGAACGCCTCTTGGCACTACTCTCCCCTTGGACATCAAGCTGTTGACCACAACCCTTTGAGTGTGACCATCCAGCCCATTCCTCATCCCCCGAGTGGTCCATCTGTCAAATCCATGTCTCTCCAATTTAGAGACAAGGATGTTACACGGGTCAGTGTTAAATGCTTTGCAGAAATGAGAGGAGAGGAGAGGAGAGGAGAGGAGAGGAGAGGAGAGGAGAGGAGAGGAGAGGAGAGGAGAGGAGAGGAGAGGAGAGGAGAGGAGAGGAGAGGAGAGGAGAGGAGAGGAGAGGAGAGGAGAGGAGAGGAGAGGAGAGGAGAGGAGAGGAGAGGAGAGGAGAGGAGAGGAGAGGAGAGGAGAGGAGAGGAGAGGAGAGGAGAGGAGAGGAGAGGAGAGGAGAGGAGAGGAGAGGAGAGGAGAGGAGAGGAGAGGAGAGGAGAGGAGAGGAGAGGAGAGGAGAGGAGAGGAGAGGAGAGGAGAGGAGAGGAGAGGAGAGGAGAGGAGAGGAGAGGAGAGGAGAGGAGAGGAGAGGAGAGGAGAGGAGAGGAGAGGAGAGGAGAGGAGAGGCCTCAGTCCATAAATCCAGTATACATAAAGCCAAGATCTTAATTTCTAAGTGTTTCAACTTGTCAATATTATTCAGGTTTTACAGCTATGGAAAGAATGACCAGGTGCAACAGAGTAATTTTTCTCTTACTGTATGTAAACTTCTGGTCAATTTAAGGAAGATATGTTTGTGGCATTTGACATATACACCATGGGTGACTTTTATACTTGAACTCCTCCATGCTATATTAACTCTGTAAAGTACAGAGAATCAGAATGTAGTACAGCTGAAAACTTTAAACCCTTAGATTTATACAATAAATACTACTCAATACAGACAAAATGTATTGTTTATGTATTAGAAATCTGTGTTGAATCTTCTGCGAAAAGAGATGGACTCTGACATATGAAAAAATAAAATCTAATCCTGAGGTAATTTGGATTCATTTTATTGAACCATATTTAAGAATATGCCCTGTAAACACCAGAAATTAACTGAGCAGTTATTCTCTATTATCCAAAAAAAAAGAAAATTAATTTCTGTTGCTATTCTAAATTCAATTGCAGGGTGTGTTGCTCAGAAGAAATGAAGTAAACTTAATTTGATAGAAAGAAAACACTAATGAAAGCAAGATGCCTTAAATTCCATCAGGTTAGTAAACAATTTTTTAAACTTTTGTGAGGACAGCCTTTTACTTTTTTAAGGAAATCTGACACACAGACATTACATTTCGCTGTGTTTGACTATAATATTTAAACAAAGATTATTTTTCCGTCTACAGCAAATGTAGGTTTTATCCAGAGAATTTTGCCTAGCAATTCAGATGTCTATATAGATTTTTTTCTTATATTGAACAAGAATACAACTAAAAACCAGTAGATCTTTCACAAAAGAATTCTTCAAAAGTACTTTCTTTTTATAGTGTTTATATAAAGATCAGCATTTTATGCAATGGTGGAATCTTCAAATAATAGAGCTTCTTTAGATGCCTACAGTAAAACGACATCTTAAGTGTTTAACTTTTATTGCTCATTATGCAGTGACAACAGTGACATTCTCAGACACCCCATGGCCATGAGGGCCACACAAGCCAAAGAAAAATTATTTACAGGCCAGAGCAAAGGTTGGGTATTAGCACCGATGTTGTAAGCTGCTTTTTCCCTTTCTCTGCTTCCGTGGGACACTGCATGGAGGCCTAGCAGTTAAAGACGTCTCTGAGAGAAAACAGAAGACAGACCTCCAGCCCGTCTCTAAAATGTGCAGGGAGGAAAGAGTTCGGTGACAGACAACCGACAAGGCAGAGTGCCCGAGGCAGGCGGTGTGCCAAAGCAAAGGCCAGCGCTTTCAGGATGAGGCCCACTTCTTCCAGCCCAAGACGTTTCTGTTCATTCAGTGTTTTGAGCAAATTCGGCCATCTTCTGAAGTGGAGCTCCGAAGCCAAGTGCCAAAGCACTCCCTGTGAATGTAATGGTCTTCGAGATTAAAGTGCTTAAAAACCTTGTAGAATCAGCTCTATTATTGCACAGGTGAAGGCATGGCTTTAGATGCTAGTATGCATCTGCAGTGCTGAAAGACACCGGGAAGAAAAGTCTCTCTGAGACTTAGAGCACTCCTACACGGGTCTCACACGGGTAGGAAGATGCAGAATGAGGCACTTCAGACTGAGGAGGAAATAAAACCAAAATCAAACACAGCTGACTTCAGGTGATACAGTGGATACTGCGTATGTCAGCTGGTGGCAGACAAATATTATTTGAATTTTTATATTCTGTAATTATTTATTATTTTATTTTATCTTATTTTATTTTATTATTTTATTTTATTTTATTTTATTTTATTTTATTTTATTTATTTTATTTTATTTTATCTAATTGTATTTTATTTTAAATTTTATTGTATCTTATCTTATTTTATTTTATTTTATTTTTTTAATCTTGTTTTATTTTATATTTCTACATGGATCTGAGTAAAGAGGAGATGAAGCCAGAGAATTTCTTCTTGTATTATAGAACCGTACTCCGTGAGTCATGTCCCACACTGACCACACTTTGGTGTTCTAGGGACACTACCTCATGGTTTGGAGGAGAGGAAGAAACTATCTTTTGTCTTCCTTTTTCTTAAACCATAAATTTCTTTACTTTCTGGGTATGCTGCCTGTATACTGCTCAAATCTCCGTTGGGGTACTGCTCCCACCATCTGGATTGCATTTGGCGCCTCGTGTTTTCAGAACACATTGCACTTTGAATGTGTTTTCCTTGCACACCTTTTCACGACTGCCTCTTTCAGAACAAATGCCTTTTTGAACAGGCTCTGAATCCGCCCTAAGAATTGCTCTTCCCAGCTGTTTGTCTTCAGGTCGCCTGCCGCAAGGAGCTGCATTCATACAGGTTTAAATTTCACCGTCCTGGCGGCAAGAATTTCCTTCTGCATTGCACCCGCCCCTTGGCGACGTCCACGCAAAGTGCTGCCCGTACTGTGGAAGTGGGATGTGTGTAACATTGGGCTTGTTTCTTTGGGTGACATACTAATATCAGCGTGAGATCTAGTTCAGAAGAAACACCGGATCCCTGAAGGGACATTTGTTTAGGGAGTCATCGGTGAATGGGGGTCCTTCTCTCAAACTTTGATCCATTAAAAAAGCTTTTAGGACTTTTAAGGGTCTCTTTGCGAAGCTCTGAATTTAAAACAGATCTTGCAAAGTGTATCAGGTAGCATCAGAAGCAGCAGTGGCAGAAGGAACGGGTCTCTCCAATTTCTTTGCGGTGGGATAACCAGAAAGAGCAACAGTCTGTTTGGGACTGCAGTTTCGCAACACTGTCTGAATCAGGCTGGCAAGCACTGCCAGAGTAAGAAAGAGAAAGAGAAAGATGAGCAGGATTAAAAGGACATCCGGAGGCGCTGGATTCCCTGGCACGAAATGGCTATTGAAGTTGTGAAGTGAGAAAAGCTAAATATGATTACAATCTTCTTTCAGCCATCTGCTGTGGTTTTTCCTAGCTTTCTTCAGCCCAGCATCTGAAACACAGTCCTTCCAACCACGCCTCACTTCTTTACAGGTATTCTCCTCCAAAAAGTGACTGCAGATCTTAAAATTATGTTCTGCCTCTGCAGTGCCACAGAAAGGTTACCCAGACAGTGGGCTTCATGTTGCTAAAATGGAACTACTCAAATTGTTACCCGGTCTTTAACTCTGCAGAGGTCGAATTCTAGGCAGCTGGATTTCCCAGTGCTGTTTTTTAAACCTCTCTGCATTAAGATCTTGTTCTTTCCAGTTTTACTTAAGCATTGCACCTACTGCCACACTGCAAATCGTCACCAGTTTCTAGGAAATCAAGACATGTACAGGGAGGGTTTGAGGTAAAGTCCAGGAGTTTTGTGTACTTTTATCTGTGCTTAAAATCCCCCTTTTGACTATTGATAAAACTGAGCGTTAAGATTCTCTCTACCTTTTGCAGGATGTTATTTTTAAAATACAAACATGACACTGACTAATATGATGCAAATAAGATTCCTCACTCAGTGACTCATTGCAAATAAAATCCAAATACACAGTTACCTACATCTAAAAGTGTTGCTGCTATTGTTTCCAGATAACTTGAAAAACTAGTAAAAATGCACTCGACATGACACATGACAGAATATTTTGATACCACTTCCTAACAGTATTTCTGACACATATAAACAGAAAGCAAGTCATTAATTTTATCATTCATCTTTTTGAATTAACTTAATATCTACACTTTCAGCAACCGTAGGTATAATTTTATTTTCCTAGTTCAGGTTGATATTTATATTCACAAAGACATTGAATCCAGGGGACTGGATCTCTACTATTCATAAAAGACCTCACTAAATACCGCCTGACAAATAAAAACTAATATTAGAGACTGAGTATAGTCAATGTAATTCAATGCATAACATGTTCATAGTATGCTTAGTGATGTAAAGAATGCAAAATATGAAATTTAGACAAGTATTTGCAAAATTTTACAATGCTGGGAAAATGGAGAGATTCTTCTTAATGGATACAAAACAGAGAAATTTGTCCGTTGCAACTCTGACTTTCAATTCTAAAAAAAAGCTTTTTATATGACATGAATAAAGAGTAAGTTACCATGCTCCATCAGCCAGCTAAATAATCTAGTGATTACTTGTGTAAAGAGAAGACATTTGACTTGGAGTTGAAAGATACGAGGTCAGGTCCCATCTCCGGCACTGGTTAGTTGAAGTGGCTTTGGAAAAGTCAAGTAATTTCTTTGTGAGTCTATTTCCTATTTTCTGCCATTACCATCATTTTAAACTAACTCTGGTGGAATTCACTAGGTGAACATCTACCTGGAACCTCATCACCTAGACTCTTGTCATTGTTACTGCAGAGAAAATAGCAGCTTTGAGCATGTGACACATCTGAGCAGAAGATACATCTTTCAAATTGATAAATCACACATTTGAAGCCATTATTTCCTTCTACTGGTTACAAGAGCCTGGAACAAATATATACGGCAGACATTTAAAGTTAGGTGAAAAGAGTGAGACTCCGTTGGGTCCTACGATCACTAGTGGCATGGGCCAGAAGGAGGAGCTCTCCAGAGAAAAACACTTGTTGCTGAGGGTCCAACACCCATGTTACAGGTGCTTCGGGGGGGGGTTATTTCAGATGAGAAGTAAAAGACGTTAGAGAAACACATCTTTTGGTTTCATTTCAGTCCAGAAGCATCCATTTTACAATCTTCAAGGCAGTTCCATGACGAGAGCCAAAGTTCAACAGGTGGAAACAACTAGAATATGCTCTTCCAAGGTTCACCTCTTCTCTGAACTAAAATGCTAGTTTAGATGTGCCCATTGCCTCTTACTTTCTTACTATGCCCAGCAGAATATAGAGTTAAGACTCAGAATTATTTTGCAGTTATGCAATTACAGGCATTAATATTGCTAATGATCATCCAAGAATTCTTTTCCCAGCTTGGGCTGATACTTACAAAGAGTCTGATACTAATGGATTCATCTCTTTCAGACAAAAAACATTTTGTCTTTATTTTGTTCAGCCTGCATAACATCTTCCATGTCGTGGATCCTCTCCACAAACTCACTTGATTTTGACTAATTGGCTTTCTCAAGGGTGCGGGTGAGGGGAGCATTTGAAGATCACTCTCCAAATGACTCACAGGATCCCATGACTTTCTGCACTCTTTCATGCTTTTGGTCAGACTCAGCATCTTAAATTCTCTGCTTACAGCAATAGAAAGGACATGAACTTGATCTTTTTTTCACCTATCACTCAACACTGTCTAATATGACTGTGTGGGATTCAGCTCTCTGTCAATCACTGTTTTACTTCGTAACTTTTTACCCAGATTTTGCCACCCCAGCTCTGTCTGGGAATACTTTTTTGTCCTATCAAAGCCTTATTTGTGATTCTCTTCCTTCTGTATCACTTTATGGGGCTGGTGAAATTCAGATTTCCTTTTTTTTTTTTCCCTAAGCCCGTAATTCCTTAAGTGACTGAAGGATTTAAGCACCGTTTGTGAAGTCAGTGTAGTACTGTATTACAAAGTATGTGTAAAAAATATAAAAATAAACCCCTCGTTTTCAAAACAGACCCATTAAACATTTTTCCTGTGGGGACCTAGTTGGCGTTAGATATTTGTGTGGCTTTGCAACAACTGATCCCTGGTTAAATCTATGAATTGCTGAATTCCTGAAGTTGTTGGGATTGTTTGTGATGCTATCGACATTTTAAGGTTAAACAGTGAACTCTAGATTCAAGTCATGGCAGGAATGGTACAAGAAGGATTGATTTTCATGTGTGGTGTGGTTTTTTGTTTTGTTTTGTTTTTGTTTTTTTTTTTTTTTTCTGTTTTTTTTTTGTTTTGTTGTTTTGTTTTGTTTTGTTTTGTTTTAAAAAAATCCTCTTCAAGTCTGCACGTAGCCTGAGCTGCAATAACTGCAGCCCAGGGCGGTGTCGGTGAGGCAATCAACACCTTATCTGGGTAGCTTTCATTTCCTGCTGAAAGGGGTTGCTGAGGTATGCACTGAATCCACATCTCCCGCCACAAACTACTTCATCCTCTTTGCTATCTCCCCAGTGATCTTCCTTCCCACAGCAGAGGAAGAAGGCTGCCACTGCAACCACCTTCCTCTTCAATGCTTTGATTCCATGTGAGCATGAGGCTGGGGGGGGGGGTGGGGGTGTCCTGGCCCTCCCCCAGAAATTCAGGGTCCTCCCAAAGTGTTCCACCAGCTTTGGTGGCACCAGGATGTGGCCTTCACGACACAAAACAGCACAGGAATTTTCTGATTTTCTTTCTTTTTCTTAGGAATTTCAGTTCCCGCTTTTAGGGAACTGACTTGAACTGAACGTTGCAGTCCCCCAAAATCCATGTTTTCCATAACAAAAGTAATGATATGTGATATGGAAGTAACTCCATTCTTAATAAAACTAAATAACTAAATATTATAATATTCAGTCAGTTTTGTCTTCCTTCCCTCTGCTTGCTAATGACATTAAATGCCAACTTGATGGGAGGCAGATTATTTTTGACTTGTTTACAATTGTAGCTTTAAATTACAGGTCTTGACCTAAAATTAGGTTTATATATAGTTAGAATAGGTTAACAAATGGTTAAATGTTCCTGCATGGGCTTTTAGACATCCCTGTTTGCTTGGGTTTTTTTCCCCCTGTGGATATTGCAGACTAGATTTGCCTGGGCCAATAGAAATTAATTTGCCCTATAAAATTTACCCTCCCTGAAGCAATGCAGCAAACTCAGCAAGATTGTTTTGTCTAAGTCGCTTAGAAAGGGTTGGGTGGGTAAGGCAACCAGCTACTATTCAAGTAAGACTGGAAAGCAGCAGAATAAGAAATGTAGATAGCAATCTGAGACCCAATTCATCACTGGTGATACCATCAAGTCCTCTGTGCTGTATTTCAGTAGGGGTGAGATACATAAAAACTGACACAATATAGCAAATTTTCTAACATTCATCAACACATCAGGGGAAGCAAAAGTTGGAAATTTCTCTTTACCTCTCATCTCCCACATCTCCTGTCAAAGCCAAGTAGGGAGATCTATGAAAAAAATAAAAAAAATAAAATAAAAAAAAACACCAAACACATCTCTCCGAATCCCACTCAAAAAATCAGAGGTAGTAGCTGAACATACTGAGAAAGTCATAACGTCCACTATGAATTCTGACTGCTTCCAATGAGGTTAACTCAGTAGCTCAGTTTATTACTGGAAACTGAAAAAGAAAATCATCTCAAAGCTGGATGTGTCAGGGTCTTTTAATTGTAATGCTGACCCCCTGAAGGTCATGCTGTATCTTTGTTCTCAGGCCCAGCTGCAGAATTTTGGCTGCAGACTGGTTTTACAAACAGCTATTTCATTTCCAGGTTATATTGCTTGTTATTATCACAGCTGAAACTATAGTCTCCCCTGGAAATAGCAGAATGGTAACAGTGCACTGCCTCGAACTGCAATCTGCACAAAGGCGGAAATTTCCCCCACTCCCATCAATTTCAACAAAAGTCACAGGGAGAGCAGACGTGCCCAGTGCACAGTACCCTTGTGTCCAGCTAAGCTTTCTGAAAGTTACTCTTTACTGCTCTCGCCTTCTTGCATGAATGCTTTTACAGAAATTATTCACAATTATCGTTAATTCACGGACTACAGCTGAATAGACTTGGAGGGCACAAGGGACCATTTTGGACATGTATCCTGCTTAATAGAGACCGTAGGACCTCCCCCAATAAGTAATTCCTGACTTGCATCCAGGCCTCCTGATTTACTAAAAGGATTTAGCCAACAGGCAGTTCTTCATTGCTGCACTGTTTGTGAGTGAGCAGCTCGTTTCCAAAGTGCTGATTCTGCTGTTTAAATTTTACATACCCATAGAATGGTTTGGGTTGGAAGGGACCTTGAAGATCATCTCGCCCAACCCCCCCATCACGGGCAGGGACCTCTTTCACTAGACCAGGTTGCTAAAAGCGCTGTCTAACCTGGCCTTGAACCCTTCCAGGGAAGGAACATCCACAGCCTCTCCGGGCAACCTGTTCCAGTGTCTCACCGCCCTCACCATAAAATATTTCTTCCTTATATCCAGTCTAAATCAACCCTCTTTCAGTTTATTTGTTCTGGCTGGTTAATTAACTAAGCCATATGCTACCGTTTCCTTCCCTTGAAAGTATGAGTCAGGTAAGTAACGAATAAAGGAAAATATGCAAAGTTCAGTTTAATACTAGGGCAGGATCCTCAGTGGATATCAGGCACTGAAATCATATTCAGGTCAACCGTTATGCCAGTGTACATCACCTGAGAAACCGTCCCTCAGAAAGCAAAAATAATATGATTGATGTTTTTTATGATGATAATAGGAAGCACATGGAATTTGTAACTTAACAAATTCATCTTTGAATAAACCCAGCTAACCCTTTTTTTTTTTTTTTTTTTTCATTAAGATTTGCAATAGTAGAACAAAGGACGGTGGCTTATTAATAGAATATGAATACTGAAGAATATTTAATGTGACTAAAGCATAATTGACTTTGTGTTCAAACATTGTGGAGACTGAGATGGTGATAAGGAGCCATAACTTTCTGGTTTGGTTTCAGTTTTGATTGTGCTTAAAGCACGAGTGGCAAATGATGATAGGTATCTTTTTCAGAGAAGAGGTGTGAATAGGATGGTCTTGCTGCCAGTGCATCCTACGAAATAAGATTTGCTGGCTACATTGCAGTCTCTTTGCTGACCAGATCAAGGGTAGCCAAGCTACTGTGAGTCTGACGGAAGGAGTGGAGGTTTATCATCCTTTCAAATGAGCTTCGAAATTTTCTGTCTGAGTATTTGCTAGAGGCTCGGCCGTATGAACTCATCAATCTCTGGCACTACTACTGACTTCACGTGTAACCTCCTGCCATTACCATCACTGACACACTTGTAAAGACCGTGGTACCATATGTGGAGGCATTCACTGGCCTACGTTACGCTGGTGTAAGAGCACCACATCCTTATTTCCACACCCTTATCAGGTGCCATTTTATCAGAGAGCGATGGTCCAGGCAGAATTCCTCCACTTAAATCAGCTGTCATGTCAGAAAGTGTCTGATAAGAAAACCAAAGCTGAGCTAAACAATATTCAGTTTGAGCTAAACAATATTCGTTCAATTATTTAGATGTGTTTAAATCATGAGCTCTGTGAGGCAGGAGCAATCTACTGTCCCTGCTTGCGGAAAACCAGCATAGCGGTGCAGAGCTCTTGGTAAATCTCTGTGCATTATAACAATGGCAATAATTATGTAGCCCATTTCACACAATCACAACCTTAGTGGTAAACATTAACACTTCACTCTTTGCAATGCTACGTATGATTCCACAGACTCTAAACTGCTAATGGTTTGCGTGCACTCTGCCTCGAGATTGATTCTTGAAATAATAGAAAATAATTTTTCCAACCTTTGCAAACCTGTTTACAAAACCTGTCGCTATTGTCAGGGGGTCAGTAATTTCTTATGTCTTGAGTTCTTATGTTGTCTCTTCTAAGTTTGCCACTTAAACAATTTGCTTTTACTTGGATCTTAACATTCCTAGAGACTGCCATAATAAAAACAATAAAATTCATCTTTCTTCCTTCTTCCTGTGTATTACAGTGCAGATTTTATTTTAACGGGATTTCTGCAGCCCACATTGGAGCATCTTCCTAATGTGCAGGTAACTGCCATTGTCCATAATTCAGCAGATTTCACAAATCATTTCTCAGTGCTTCCACAGTACTGGCAACGTTGGCTTTCCACAGAGCACAGCAGGCCCCACAAACGGACCTGTCACTTTTTGGCTAGATGTACCACCGAGTGATCATCTTTGAGTTTGCACAGTTTGCACTATTCAGCCACCCGAGGTTTCAGATTTACTTCACTACTGGATATCAAAGGGCTGAGGTATCCCACTCCCAAGCGACTTTCTCTTGCACTGCTCGGATCTGGTGCAGAATATTGCCTACTTTCTCAATTCCAGATGCGAAACCCGCTCTGGACCAAAACTTGACTCAGCTGTGTTAGCGGTCCTCTCACCCACGACAAACTCGCGTTGCACGCATGTGAATGCTTGGACACGCACGCAGCACTTAAGCTATCAGGCAGTCACAGAATGACAGAAAATAGGGCTGCCAGGGGTTGCCATAAGGGAGCTTCACGGTCTTTTTTGTCTTGAAGACCCCGTTGTGCCCCGAGCAGAGAATCCCCCATCGCCCCTGGGTAGCCCCCCCCATGCTGCTGCACTGTCCTGATTGGGGAGAAAATGCAAGGAGTGAGGGATAAGGAAATACTATAAAAAGTCATGGACCTGGAAAAATGTGCCTGTTCTTAGAGAACAGCTTCCTGACCATCTCAACAGTAACATCGAGTTTGTCTTAATCCCGCTCTTTCCAGCAGCCTACAGGCAAGCACTTTTTAAAGGTAACTGGTCCTGGGAGGGAGGCGTTGACTAAGTAAACCCTGCGTTGCCTGCACTGACATTTCCAACGTAGCTGAAAAATGAACAAGGAAATCAATCCAAGCTGTCTTGGCTGTGTTATGTGAGAAAAAAACAGTAGTGGGTATAAGTGGGAGAGAAATACATTTTTTTGCCAAATGCAAGACTTCTGACTAAAAGATGCAATTTGCTGAACAAGAAATGTTCTTTTCAAGGTATAATTTAAATTTAATTTCATTTTAAAAGTGAAGCAATAATGAAAATTCTTCCTTCAAAAATGGGGTTTCTTATGTCCTTTTGAATTGAGACAAAGCAGTTAATAGTTGTTCTTTCAAAATCTATTTTTTAAATTTTCTTTCTTTTGCCTTCCATTTACATGACACACCTGTTCAACCTGCATCTTCTGGGTAGCTATTAAAAGAAATACTACAGTGAGTATTATTTTTCTACTTCGGCATAAACTGGTTATCCAAATATTTTGACATTAAATACGAAGAGAAAAATTTTTTCACATCAAAACATATCAGAAACTTTTTTCTACTTCTTCTGAAGGGGTTTAATAGAAAATAACAGAAAATGTGGAAATTCTCTCAAAACTAGTTCTATATAATAATAATTTAAAATACTTTTCCTCTATTTTTCTGCTTCTGGTTATTTCTTCTCACTATTCTGTATGAGACTAAATATATCTCCTGAACTATATTTCCAGAGTGGAAAAAAATAGATCCACTAGAAATAAATAAGAAGGACTGATTATTTTTTTGTCAATGAAACTGTCTCTGCCTGTTCCATGGGCGTTTTGTAAGACATTTTTAAGAGCACGACAAAATTCTGAAGGGTTTGAGTAAAAAGAAAAAAAAAGGTAAGTCATATTAATTTATTTATGAGTCTTCAGTGACAAATAAAAACATAAGGCTCAATTTTTTTCTTCTAAATATTTTACAAGTCATAAAATACCTAATACATATCTGCCGTTCTTTTCTGAGAAAATATAGTTACACAGGACCAGTTTTCTTCCCTTGAGTAATGAGATATAATTTATTAATAATGTTAGGTTTTGATTTTATTCACCTCCAGCTCTTAAAAAGAAATAAGCTGTTTTCAAAGCTCTGCAAAGGTTTATTAGCTGCTTCCCAAAGCTGCACCTACTCTCCTCACCACTTCATTCTTTAGTGACGTCCATCCTGGCCTTGCTAACTTGACAGTTATTTTTTTCCTGCTGATTTTATTGTGATAGGAGCTATCAAGCTTATCAAACTCACCAAGGACTCTGCTGTCAGTGAGATGCACAACATCCCGTGGATCTTGAGATCAGGTGTCTGGAAAAAAAAAAAAAAAAATATGAACAAAACGCATTGATTTGTAACTGACAGGGGAATTTCTATAATCTCTCTGATCTCTTACAGAGTTTATACAACTGTGGCTTAGGGCAGAATTCGTAAAAGTTTGTTTTGGTTGCTCAAACCCTGTCTTCCACAGCTGACACGAGGTTCAACCTTTTCTCCAGGCTCTCTTGGATGCAATGGCTACAGGACCTAAAATACCCTGGTTTGTTTATTTATTTTAGGGTTTTGCAACGGGACGGATCCTTGAGATACTTTATCTCCACGTCAAGGCTGTCCTGGGGCGCAGCCAGAGGAATCAAACCACCTCTACCCCCGTTCCTCCTGCGCCGGGGCGGGCCAGGGGCTCGAGCATGATCGGTCGGTGGCGGTGCATGCTGTCGTCACGTCGGCGTGGTCCCCCGGCGGGCACCGCGGAGGGGAAGCTGGCGGGAGAGACGCCTGAGCACCGCCGGGCTTGGCGTGCCACGAGCTGCCAATAACGGGACCCAGGGTGGCGAAGCCTTTTTCCTCCTTTGGAAGCGGGCCGCGATGAGTTTTACAGCACGTCCCACCTTCGGGAGGATTTTTACCGCTTTCCTAAAAAAGCGGTTTTACTGTGCGTCTCCAATAACTGAGCGGCGTCCGCTGCCGTTGCCGGGGCGGGAGGGAGGGCAGGGAGAAGGAAACGCAGTGAGAGTGTGTTCGCAGTCCTGTCAAAGTGCTACCGCCTTCCCTGCTTGAAGCATCTCAGCTATGCCAGCCCGGCTTGTCTCTTAACCAGAGCTGCCAACTGGGCTAAATCGCCTGGTGACTTTGTGAGGCTGACAAATGTAGGTTAAAACGCACCGGCCAAGCTCATTTCCATTTGGATTTTACCCAAAGTCTCAGATAAAGGGACTGAGCAATAATTTGATGCACTAATTAGCCCATAAAAAAAAAAAAAAAAAAAAAAAAAAAAAAGGATCGTTATTTTTAGGTGTTTAAAGTTTTGTTTCAGAGGAGAAAAAGTCTTTGGTGTATTTTGAAGAATTTTGTGGAGATGCCTGTTGCAAGTAAGAATAAACAAACGAGCTCTTTCAAATTCCTGGAAATGACTGAGAGACGTGTCGTGAATTCTTTGAATTAGTAAAATAGGCTGCAATAGACTGAGCAAGCATGTAAAAAGCGGGGTTAACATGACACAAAGGGCCATAGCTGGCTAATTTGGCTACTGCATTTTAACTTTAATTTTTTTCTAAATACGCTTTATAATTTAACTTTTGGTTCGTAACACGGCACAATGAAGGACCAGGGTACGTTTTATTATAAAAGGCCAACACTGAAAGAATACTAAGGCTGCAGGATTAAGTGGTGAAAAATTAAGAAAACTTTAGTTGTCCAGATTTAATTTACAGCTTTAAGAACATGACAGCATACCTTATTTACAAATATTATCCTGTGGTACTCGTTCCATGTGTGGTCTCACACCTTGTTTACTGCACATCCTCTAAATTCACACTGGATAGTTGATTGTTAATTCTGAATAATTAATATTGCTACAGGATATTATCCAAAGTTTTCTGGAATTGCTTAGAGTTGGGTTTCTAAGCCCTTATCAGTTAATTAAAAATAGTGAACCAGCAAATCCTATTGGAGTCATTGGAGACACAACACTTTTGAAGCACTAATTGCTTATTTAGGCATCTGCATTAAGTCTGCAGCTCAAAAAAAAAAAAAAAAAAAAACAAAAACAAACAAAAAAAACAAAACCATGCTTGGGGTGAACTGAGGAAATAACCCTCCAAGCCTTCAGGATTTAGTTCGGATCATAGAACAGTTTTTCTGTTCGTGAAGTGCCTTTCATTCTTCACACTCGCCCCTCACTCTCAGTCGCAGAGGTATGAAATTGCCGGCCGGCAGAGTTAGCATGCCGTAGGAAAGGTGCTAACGTGGGCTTAACGCGGCTACAGGGACGCGGTACTTGAGGTGAGCACTGACCGTGCGGTGGGTATCGAAGACCTGTACTGGTCAACAACAGAAAAGCAGATTAGGAAAGCCCTGCTGTTCACTTATAATTGCAGCCACAATTTCAGCTCTGGACCTGGTCAGGCTTTCCTTCACACCCATGTGATGGAGCAACTTGGCTCCAGTCAGTGCAGTAAAACTGTTATCAAAGCATCCTACGTGGAGGACTCAAAACCCTTCTGAGGAAGGGTAAGTAAATAAAATAGTGAACTTTACTGAGTCTCTGAATAGTGTTAGCCAATGACTGGTGGCAGGACTTTTGTCTACCTCTTCTGTACTAGTAGCAGTTTGCCCCTCGAGTTGCTTCTTAGTCGTGCACGTCCAGGAGCAGCTGTAGGAGTTTCAACAACACCGTGATATAAGCACGTTGGCCACAACCAGACGCTGAAATAATCACTGGCTATTTACTGTGTTTATTACTGCTTTATCTTCTACCATGTCCCTGGTTTTGCTCCACTCCCCTCCTCTCTAGAAGGGTGAAAAAACAACACTTCCCTCTGTTTTGATTTCACTGACTGCAAGGACACACGGTGAGAGCCACAGGAAAGGGCATGGCATTCCCCAGGTCTATCCTAGCTAACCAGAGATTTGCCTTTTCCAACCTTTGAAAACCTCTGAGAACACAAAAAAAGGGAGAGGAAAGGAAACATTTCTCTTCTCATAAACACAGTGAAATAAAACTGTAGGCCAGGCCCTTTGGTTTGTGTGTAAAACAACTTCTGTGGAGCTATGCTGATTCAGGGCATCATTATATTTGTTGCTACTACTTACAGGACTGAAGCACCCGCAGATCCCAAGTGAGATAAGAGTCAGCTGTGCTAGGTGTTGTGCAGATAAAAATCTCATGAAAGTGTTTTCTCCCAGTGTTCACCAGCTAACTAGACAGAGAAACTATATGGGAGGGATGCAGGCTGCAGAGGCAAAGAGAGGTGCTTGCTCAGGACCTGGTAGGTGTAGTTGGGAATAAACTCCAGGTATCCAGATGCCTTGCCAGCTAAGCCAAACATTTATTTTTTTTCATCTATTGTGAAATTGCCAACTACAGTGGAATGTGCTAACAAGATGTACAAAAGCAGGTTTCACTCTTTAAATCTCTTTGGGAAAAAAACAAACAAACAAACAAACAAACAAAAAACCCTAACACAACACTTATTTTTCTCATTGTTCAGTGTCGCTCTATTAAATATTTCAGATATTTAGAACATCCGACAAATTTATGTGGAAGGCATTAAGGAGAGGTACGTTACTTTTTATTTGAAGCTGGCCTCTGGAAATACAGTGGAATTCTCAAAGACTGTCTCTCTACCGCTTCTTTAACGTGCACATAAACTGACTCTGCTGATCAAATGGGAGATTTTAACAATTAGGGTTCTGTACCAAATGAAGTGTTTGTTTGAGGGGCAAGCATCTTGCTCAGATAATATACCCGACAATACCTAACTAGTTTATCTCAGCAGTTACCTTCTGACATTAACAGAGAAGTTGTACACCAGCTGCAAATTATGTTGCAAAACTTCCTCATATTAAATCCTGTCAGCAAGACTCTGTTTCAGCTCCAAGTCTGCTGGGCAGAAAAAAAAAAAAAAGTCAGCACAGCAGAAATATAGTTCCTTGTGCTTGACCAAAACTGAAAAAAAAAAAAAAAAAAAAAAAAAAAAAAAAGAAAGAGAAGAAAAGTACAAGAAAGCTGGAATCTCTTTTTACAGTATTTCTAAGTGTAGCTTCCAGAAGAGACTAGAGAACCACCTTAAGATTGAGTTGGAGTGGAAGGATTTTTTCGATGTCACTTCTTCATAGCCTTAAATCATCATTGCTATTGGATGCTGATTCTCAGCTATAAACTACTTGCAGTGTTTACATTAGGGTTTCTGAAAGAAATGCATATCTCAGGCCAACAGATCAAATACATCACTGTCTACAGGAACTGAAGTGAGGCAAGTATGCATTGTATCCAAATGAGGCATGCAGGAATCCAAGGCAAGCAAAACTTTGATAAGTTCCACCCAAAAAAGCTGCACACAAAGATGAGAGTGAGGACCAAGAAAAGGCATGGAGTGAGATTTTCTGCACACAGCAATGCGCACGGCAGGACTACATCTTTCTGTCTGTATGAAAGTAAAGGCATTTTTCTTTTCTGCTCACTGAAGCAGGTAGACTCTGTGGCTTATCTCAGAATCGTATGAACTAGAGCAGGAGGTGAAGTCGGATTTTCCCAAGAGGAGAGAACTTTGGGTTGCTCCTAGTTTCAGCGTGCCGGTACCCTGATGCTATCAAAAGCCAAACACCAGCCCTCGTGCCCGTGCTCAGGGCACAGAGCCGGAGAGAAGGCACCTTCCCTCACAGGAGAGCAGCAAATGCCCCGCAACCATCCAGGGCATCCCAGCAGCTGAAATAACCTGCGTGCTCCCATAGGCGCAAAGACTTTTGCCAACAGTCCTCAGGTCCTGCCTCCCCTGATTCTTGGCTCATTGATGTGGTGCCTCTTGCCCAAATAGCTTCCTGCTTCCACCACCAAATGACACTCATTCCACTGCAAATGGCCCCTTTGAAGTCTCAGGGGAGGGGCTGGGCTTTTATCCACAGCACAGAATCCTAGCATAACTTTAACCCTTCATAATTTTTATTTTTTGTTTTTTGTTTTTTGTTTTTTTTTTTTTGGTGGGGAGCAAAGCAGCAATTACTGAAAGCAAGAGGAAGGAAAAAAATACAAAAATAGAATTTTGTCAATCTGCATTTATCAACTAAAACATTAATGAAGGGCTTCCCAGAAGAAGTGGCTGCTACTGTATCTGCTCGTTCTTATATGCAATTGTTTCACCAACTTGAGAAGATTTCCACAGCCATGTCGCCATTTAGTCAAAGGCTCTCGCTTTCAAGGTCAATTAGTCTATGGTCATGTCACAGAGAGCTCCAAAGAAACTCCTCTGGTCTGACACCTACATTTCATGCCTACCCATGTGGAGGAAGGGGAAGTGAAACTGTTAATTGGTTGTCAGGCAGGATGAAAACATCATTCCTTTGGCTTACTAGATGTTGGCACATAAGAAAAACTAAATGTTTTTCTTGTTTACTTTTTTTTTTTTTTTAATTTAGCAAATGAAAAAAAAAAAAAAAAAAAAAAAAGAAAAGAAAAAGCTCTTGTGAAATCCTTTGGAGTCCAGAAAATCAGTCCATCTTTGTTTGATTTTTTTTTTTTTTAATTTAATGACAATAAATGACATGGAAAGTTTTGCTGAAATGAGAAATCATTCTAGCTCCCAAATGACAACATATAATTTTAAAAATGTGTCAAAGTCAGTCACAGGGAATTTTTGGAATGTTTACATTTGTTAAGGGGAGATTTGGCAAAATACATTCTTGAAATGTTTTGATTTCACTAAATCTGCCTCTTTACACAAAATAGAAAAAAAAAAAAAAAAAAAAGAAAAAGATTGGTGAAAGAAACTTTCACTGAGCTCCAATGTCATATGGCTCTTGGGCTATGCAGCTTATGTTAAATGGAGAAAAGTCCTTAAACCCTAGTTCAGGTCACTGCTTATTCCACATGGCTGTCAGTGTCTTTTTAACTCCCGACACGTTTCTCAGATTCATAAGAGTGGACTCTTCCATTCAAAGCACAACACAAATTCTAGCTCAGGTCCAGGTTTTCAACTGCAAACTGAAATTGTAACGTTATCTTCCCCTAGCACGTTCCTTTGAATATACATAAAGTTGTTCACTGGGACCGCACAAGAAATCTTTGTGAAGCAAATTGCACACAGCCTGTGAAGACATAATTAACAATTAACACTGTGAAGACACAGGCTAGTATAATCCTATAACAGCAAAGATACATCCATTGAGAGACAGTGAAAAAAAAAAAAAAAAACAAAAAAAAACAAACCTCAAACCAAACAAACTCTAAACACAAAGTATGAATAAGGCATGAAAACTGGGGCAATACAATCTCAAAGGTCACAATCTATAGCACTAGAGGCCTATTTTTCAATTCATAAGAAAACCAAATAAAGTGCATTATGATCCTCCTTAAGAAAACACATTATGTACACTCATATTGTTTAGTTCAACCTAAAAGCTGTATAAAACAATCTCTCTCCGGTGTGTTACACATTTGAAACCCTGGGGATTTCTCTTACAGTTTTATGCAATTTATTTCTTATAAACTAATCTCTTACTTCCTCTTCCATCATGGAAAGATGTTTTATTGCTGTGTTGTTTAGTTTAGTTATGGCAACATGCCATGAACAACACTGTAGGAAGTATACAAAGCAAATTTAACATTTTCGGGTCCAAAATATAAAATTGTACTGGGATGCACACCCAATCTTTTTTCACATGAACTCACCTTCTTGAATCTCACTCCCCTTTCACAGTGATATTGTCCCGTTGCCTTTAAGCAGAAGCACAATCATTTCTGCAATCTGTTTGTTATACCCTTACAATTTATGCACTGCCTTGGTAGGCTGCTTCCTTATCTACATGGCCAAAGTAAACTATTCCAAGCATGTCAAAAGATCATCAAGAAGCTAGTGACAATGCTAACTATTTTTTTTGTTTGTTTGTTTGTTTGTTTGTTTGCTCCAGCTCTTTGGACTAGCTTGGAATGCCAATCCCTTCCCCAGCAGATACTGGGCAGAGAGGAACTTCAGCCAAGTTGGGAACATGGGGTGCGGCAAAGGGCCAAGGTACAAGGAGCTGACAAGGATAAAGGCAGGACTGCCACCAAGGCGGTGGTGGAAAGCTTTCACATCTGAATCCCATTTCAGAAGGCAGGCTGAGGTGTACAGAGTTTGGGCTGCAGCCTGATTTCTTGGCACCTGCTGCCATAAAAGCAAACTGCCTCCGTGGCATTTTGGGGGGGTCTCCTGAATCACGAGTTGAGAACCAAGTGCAGTATTAAAACACTCCCGTGTATGTTTGATGTGTAAAATAAATGCAAAATGCTCATTGCAGAGGATCATAATGTGAATCAGAAAACAGCATTGCTTAGACATTTGGGCACTCTTATTTCTGTGAGAACTAAAAAAAAATAAAAAAGAGGATAAAATATTTTAAATGGCTACAAAGAGATGAGAAACTTTATAATTTTGACTTTACCTGCTTACTGAAATATTCATCTTTCAGACATGACATTCAGCTTGTAATCCAGCAATGTAAGCAACCAGTTTACAACCTTTAGTGTCAGTCTGAGCAACCTAATGCAGGAATTGGAACCTTTTATTTGAGAGCCACTGGCTCAATAACAGAGGTAGTTTTTCTCTAAATTGCACAGTTAACCAGAGAAATTAACCCCCCCTCTTTAACATTTTTAACAGCTTTCCAACATTTCCAACTTTTAAGTCAAAGCTCAATTTAGTGTTTTGGCTGATGCTGTGCTAGATAGTAATTTCTACTGCGTGAGTTCCCCTGTATATTTAAGATCTTTGGGGCAGGAAATCCTGATTTTGGTGAAAGTTTCCAATCAGTATGATGATGTGTAATAACTATCATTATTACAATTTTCAGCAGCCATTTTCTTATTCCATCTAGCAAAGAAATTATAGATGGAAAAGGGGGAGAAAAGTATCCTCACTCCAGTGTGTGATCATGCATTTTTATGGTGTGTTTTTGATTTGTTGATCTGTCATCGTGTTCTCCTGTCAATTTTCTTCTCATCACTTAGATTAAACAACTTGTCCTGGTACATCAAAATCTGGAGAAATCTTAGTGACTGAGAAAAATTCAAGTGTTGTTAAAAAAAAGGGTCGCTTCAGTTTGCACAAGTATTCACTTTAAAATTTAACAAGAGAGGATGAAATTTCTGGCTAAATTCTAATTTTATCAAAACTAATGATCTATCCCTACATATCAGCGGTGATGACCTCTAATCTCACTAACAAATGTTTGTTTACATAAAAGCTATTTGCTGGATTTAGCATAATTGACCACAGCAATTACAGTGAGGGGAATTTATGTTTCATTTAGAAAACTCCTGGATAGCTTTTCTGGCAACATAGGTAGTTTAAGCCTTTAATCCCCAACCAGCATGTTTTCAGCAGACTAACCTATAAACTGCGGGGTTTAAGAGCTCTTGTGCTTGTTTACATCTCCAGAACCACCCCGTTCTTGGTTCTTGGCATGCATGTCGGTATGCCCAGGGGAGGGGTCAGCCTGGCGGCAGAGGAAGAGGATGGTTGCAGATTAGAGCAAGTTCACCCTCCCCGTGCTCTGCCTTTGCCCCACAGGGAGCAGATCCTCCAGGACCAACTCAGGCTGCCCGCCCAACCAGCAGTCATGCAGGTATTTCCCCAGGTGGTAGGTTTTGGACAGTACCTTTATGATTTCCCACTTACCAACCTGAGGTCAGTTCAAACCAGTAGCCTAGAGGGGCTGGTGTCCTCCAGCTGGGAAACCCCCTCAGCCCTTCACCCGCCGAAATTCGCAGTTGCATCCTTCAGCTGAGGAGTTTGGATGAGAGCTCAGCCAAGTGAAATTGTCCTGGCCTGTGGAGCGTCACAGGCAGGGCTAACCACGCCGAACGTGCCATTTTTTTTTCTTTGCTATTATGCAGACTTGCTATAAAATTCAGGGCTTGGATAAGATCTGATTTCTCTTTCTTTTGGCCGACTGCCTCTGTGGCAACGTTCTTGGTTGCCTGATAGGGAGTGACTAGAATATTCTCACTGTAAATTGGGATTTAATGCACCTCCAGAGTCCTATCTTCTGTGTGCTAAGAATCAAAGACTTGACATATTTTGTCAACGTGTGTACGGCTGGAGAACAAAAGACAATATTTGAATGTTTATTTTCAAGCAATGCATATCTATGAATAACCGTGCATATCTCTAAAATGTTAATATTTTGGTATTCATTAAGCATATAATAGGGTCCTCACCATTAATTTTGTCTACAGCTAATGAAAAAAATTTCTACTTTATTAAACTCATCGATTACTCTAAATGTGCTTTTACAAAATAAAAGACAGAGGAAACTTGTGACATTCTACAAACCAAGGTCCATCCATTTGAGACTCAAAAATGAGAAGCCAGTTATTAAAGATGATACAAACATTTCTGGTAAAAGCAGTCTTTTAATTTCTTGTGCTCTTAAACTAGAATATACACGATGCCTCTTTGAGCTGAACCATCGAAGGGTCTTGAACCCCTAAACTTTCCTCTAGACTTTCAAGAAATTTGGGCAGACATCAGCTATGTTAAATTTTGTTTTTTACTTTTAAAGGTGTCTTGGCCCAGAAAAGTCAGCCACTTTCAAAAATCTTCAGATTTAGGTCTTGGAATAGAATGATGGTTCTCAGGGAAAAAAAAAAAAACAAAAACAAAAACAAAAACAAACAAACAAACAAACAAAAAACCAAAAACAAACAAACAAACAAACAAACAAACAAAAACAAACAAACAAACAAACAAACAAACAAAAACACACACACAAAAAAAAAAAAAAAAAAAAAAAAACAAAACACAAAACCCCAAACATTAACTTTCCATTTTTCCTGATTTAAACAGGAAAAAAAGCATAATGTTGCTTTTCATTGTGATTCCAAATTAGAATTCTAAGAAGTACCAGCAAAGCGAAAGGTCACCGATTATTATTTTCTTGTTGCCTTTTTACTAAAATGTTCACGGAATCTCATCCACGTAGAGCTGAAATGCATCTTTCAAGGTCTCCAACCAAGAGCAAGCAGCCTTCGAGCCGTACCACATTTGCCATAAAAGCCCTAGGGAGAGCACAGCCCCAGCAAGGGGGGCTGGGGGTCCCTTTCTGAACACAGGTGTGAGGACTCACTGCAACACCTCGTCACTTCAAGGTGGGTTAAGTAAACTGCCATGTGTCAGAAGAGGCTCACTGCGATTCACTGTGACAGATTCCCTTTGGTTTATTTGCCCGTCTGTGCAATTTGCTCTTTTTTTTTTTTTTTTTTTTTTTTTTTTTTCCAGGAAATAGCTATGAGGCCACAGAAGGTTTTCTGGAGAGGGGAGGGTGTTCCTGGTTGTTCCGTGGGCCCCCCGGGGCTGCAGAGAAGACCCTGCTAGTGCGGAGAGGTCCCTGCCTGGTGGGTTACACATAGGCATCATCTCGGGCACCGTGACCGCCCGCCCCCCAGCCCTGCCAAAACCAGCCCTCCCTCAGCGTGGGCATCTCACTCCAGGACTGGGGAGGGGGGGGGAGAAAGCCTAACAAAGAGAAACTGTCTTTTTCGGGGCCTTGGGCAAGCCCCTGGAACGGTGTGAGCAAGGCGAAGGTTGGCTGAGTTAAAGTTGGGTTTGAGTGTCAGTGGTTGGCACTGATCTGAGAAGAAAGAAATTCGATTTCGCATTTGGGGGAGTGCAATCTATGCTGCTTCATTGCGAGAGTACTTAATTTTAAAACAAATAGTCCAGAACGGATTGAGAAAAAAGGTGAAAACGTGCTTTCTCAATAAATAAACAGAGCAGTGAGGATATGACTTGATGTGTCTTTTCCTAGTGATTTTGACTCCATACAGAAAATTGGACTTGTCAGATGACAAAAGTCAGCCTTGGCACTAAATATTGTCACTATTTTGATTAATGTTAAATGTATGTGCTGCATAAAATAAACTACATAACATGGATAAGAAAAAGCATGGAGAATAAACTCAAGCGATCTTCCTATTTTTTGTAGGAACCTGAATGCCACCAGAGACTCCACTGTGACATGGAAACAAACACCCAGTATTTGTGGCAACACCAAGCCCTTGTGAGGGCTTGTGAGTCTTGTGAGCCTTAAATAAGTTGACTATTTGTTTTATTAGAAAAGAGAAGGCAAATTACCATGGCAGTGTTTTAAGCAATAGTTCTGAGAGCGTGGCCAAACACACCTATCAAAAAATGAGTCACTAAATAAACCAGAGGCTGGTTCCTGCAGAACAAAAGGGGAGCTGGGACAATTTAACTAGTTTTGCTTCTTCCTTTGGGCTAAACCAATGCCTGATCACAAAACACATTCACATCCAGCATGCAAATTTTCTTTTTTTCACCACAATTCAAAGCAATATAAATTATAGTTGTTTACATCCACGCTCTTTTGAACACTGGGCTTCTCTTGATTTGGCTAGCAGAGATCCCACAATGTAACCAATAAACTTAATTCCCTAAGCTGTACTGACATCATCCTGGCTAAAAAAAACAAGGAAGTAAGCTAATCGGAGATCTCCTGATTTATATTCTGTAATGAATACAAAGGGGCAGAAACCAAGGTCTCTTAAATGGAAACTGTCAGCAAAAAAGAAAACAGAAGAGAGTTATTTTGGGAGGTGGCCAAGAAAGAGCAAAAGGGTCATGGGGGAAGAGGGGATACTCGAAAATGAAGGAATGATCTGGGAAATAATACATACTACAGGAATGTGGTCCCACCTGATAGTGTCTTGTGCTCACAGTGCCATGTCAGTCAGACTTGTGAAATGACTAGTGAAAAAACATAATAAAGTGTTTTTTGCTTATGGGTCTGAATTTTGTAAGATTTTCTTTTGGCCTTAAAGAACAATCACTTGGAGAAAATATTCACCAAATTAAAAAAAAGTTTTAAAAAAGCTTTAGGTTGAAGAAGACACTTTCAACTATTGGGCGTCTTCTGTTTCAAAATCTGTAAATATATTTATGAGTCATTTCATTTTCATTTCAAAAAGTCAAAATTTCACCTGCTCTCCAATTTTTTGCTAATTTTTTCTTTTTTTTTTTTTTTTTTTTTTTTTCAGAAAATCAATTCCATTAAATCACCTTGAAACCCGAGATCAGCGCCCCAGTGTTGCCAAAACTTTTTTTTTCCGTGAAAGGGTCACACCCATACTCATTAAGGGTAAGACTTACCCAAAGGAAAACTGAAATCCTTTGTTTCTAATGCTGGTTGAGAGTGTCCCCTCCGGAATAGCCCCACTGTGACTCTGGCCCAGGTCTGAGTGCAGGGACACCGCTCAGGTGTCCCCCCCACCGCTGCAATGCCGGGGGCAGCCGCAGATGTGGGATGTGTTTGATGGGACACGACACTGCTCCCCACACCTCTGTCCTGGAATCCTGCTGGACCATTATCTATTCCTGTTCGAGTGCAAGCCTTAAATCGCTGTGGTGTGCTGTGGCTGAAGCCACCTTTTCTCAGTTGGGAAGGAGGACGTTATTCCGTAACAGAGGTATCTCTACGTGACCAGCAGTGTGTCCTGGGGGGGGGGGGGGGGGGGGCACAAGGTGGGAGAAATAGCCTTGCTCTCGTGACTCACTGTTGTAGAAAATTCACTGGGAAGAGATGATTATTTTCTTTTTCCAAGGATTTCCAAGATGATGAAGAGGGCATCAGTTCAAGGGTCATAGTGTTAAAATAGTCCGAACCTTGAGTCTCAGACTTGTTCAATGTCAGAATAAGTTTGTAAAGGCACCTGGAATCACATGGTTACAGGAGACAGGGATTCATAAAACTGTTTTAACTTGATAAAATAAAGATGACTAGTTCTGTTTGCGCCCAATGACTTCTGCAAGGTCTGTCTCCTGATGCAGATCCTTAGCTACACCAGCTGTCGTGCTGTGAAATATAGTCTCTCCTCCCTTTCCTTCACTGTTTATTCATCCCCCAGTTACCCTTGATGAACGGGGGAACAGCAGCTCCGCAGCAGCTATTCTTTCATAGAGATACCTCTTTCATAATGGTACTTCCTGAGATGAAAACAGTGGATAAAACATCATACTTTCCTTTGTATGTAATTGGTACAGGTCACAACTGGCCCTCCTGTTGGACTTTTTCTTTGTTATGTTACCTTTGGCATGGCACAGGAAGAGCAAAACAAATCCGTGAGCCTCAACCCCCCCACCCCCCTTTGGAGAACAGCAGGTTTGTCAGCAAGTTAAGCAGGTTTACCAGCACCAAGATCAATTCTGCTGATGCTTCTCGTGCCAGTAGGTGGGTTGAGCTGCTGTGGGCAGACTGGTATGCACAAGGGTACAGACTGTTAAGTATTACTCCTGTGTCCATAACTGCAAGGATGCAGCAAGCAAAAGGAGCAATGCTATAATACACGCTTAAACACAGCTCGTACACTTTTGGCATTGAATCTCAGAATGAGAGTCCTGAAGGGAACTGCCAATACAGGAGTAGAAAATAGAACTATGCTTTTAAAGGAAAAGGGAAATGCAAGAGAAGAAAAATGCAAGCTAAATGAGCTGTGCGAAGACGCAAACCAGAAATATTAATCCAATAAAATATACCAAAAAAAAAAACAAAAAAAAAAACAACAAAAAAAAAACCAAAACAAAACAAAAACCCACATAATTGCGTCTGAGCCAGAAAACAGCGGCATCAATTACAAATGTTCAACCATAATGGAAATAAGGTCTTAAAGCAAATAAGCTGATCTCACAAAAGCAGTAAAACAGCTATTGTAGGGGGTTTTAATATATTCTGCTTTGGACTGAGATCAATAATCTTTTGGGAGTGAAGGTTGTTCCTGACCTGGCTCATTCCAACAATTAGGTTCATAGTGCAGCTCTGCAAACAATTGTAACAGCTGAATGGTCAAGAATTTGGCAACATGCTATGGGAGATATAAATGTACACATAATCATAGATGTCCAACTGCTGGAAGTACAGGTTCTGCCCAAACCAATGATAATGGCAGATTGTAACAGAAAAACTGACTGGACAGCAAAGCTGGACGTGCAGCAATGATGCAAAGTGTTAAATGACTCATTTCTGTACTGTTTCCACCCATGGAAGTTACTGATTTGAACCTCTCGGATAATGATCCTCCTTCACATTTGTGCTATGTGGCTGTGAGTGTGACGGCACGCTCTAGGAAATGCAATCATTGCTAAGATACTCACACACTATCTGCCAAGAAGATACGTGACCCGACTTCCAAAACTGCAGGCAAATTGAGAGGACTGATTTACCTTACCTAGAGCGCACTTCTTGTGAACCGTTGCATATTCATATGCGACTATTAACTGTATTATGTTTCCTACACTGTCTTGCCAGTGTTACTGATGGAAACATTTGTTTAGGCTTTTATGGGCAGTCAGTCTTCCATTCTTGTTTCCTGGCATCTGGCAGCTCTGTGCTTGATGTTTATGTCTCTTCAGTGTTATTTTAAAAAGTCTCAGACTCAGCTGCTTCCAATGAGTAGGAAAAAAACGCACCTCACAGCACAGGGCAGCCAGAGAACTACTGATACCAGCTCGTTTTTACTGTTCAAATGCACTATGAAAGAATTAGCTTCCTGACTTTTTCTCTAACACAAAGACAAAACCAAAACAAGTGACCACTGGAAAGATGAAATATTAGCTTGATATACCCTTTATACCCTCTGAGGATCAAACTTACCTAACAAAACCTTTGCCGTTACTCAAATATTTGTCACTAGCAAAACTTCCTTACAGTGACAAACTTTGCTTGGGCAAAGCCCTTCTGCCTTACTGCAAGGTTCCTTTGATTCATCCATCAAGGAGAAGCAGAAACCTTATTCAGAGGTCTTTAAATATCTTTCTGTTTGTGTGACGATTGCCTCAGAATTTCTTGAACTCTATAATCTGCAGGTACCGTCCTGTTAGACCTGTGCGAGCTCCAGCCATAGCCAGGGAAAGGGTTTTTCCGTACTGTCACTGGCACGCTGGCTGTCTTGCTCTATGGGTTTGTACACAGTGGGTTTTGGTCTCAGCTCCTATTTCCAGGCAGCCATTCACCCCCTGTATAACCCCTCTGCGCTAAACCGAATGCAGTTACACCAGACGTCTCTCATTTAAAGGTATGGGATTTTTTCTTTTGACTTACAAGAAAGGCTATAAGAACTGCCAAAGAAAAATGCAAAATAAGGAAAACAACAGGCTATTTCTAATAAATAACATCTGGAGAGAGCTGTATTATGGAATTTTAATATTAAAATTAGTAGTGTTTACAGCATGTCATGAATGACGTCAGTCAAACCCCTCTCATCAATCTTCTGAAAAATAAAACAAATCTAAAAGTCATAAAGCAACATCTTGGAATAGTTATGGCATTACAGACGCGCAGCTGATGGGAGCTTTATGTATTGCATCAAATCAGACAATGAACTCAGAACGTCAGCTTGAAGCATTGCTTTATTATGCGTGGCAGTCCTTCATTCTGAGTAGTCAGAAAGAGATAGGTGGATTCCAGTAACATTTGCTGAACTGCCACATGGTCAAAAGAAATGTTGTATGAACACACTGGCTGTGACGAGACATACTAAGACCGAGATCATCATCTTTATTTTTATGATCCCATCCTGAACCTGTGATCTCTGTGACTCACCTCATTCTATCCAGTTTGATCTGGTCAGTTGGAGATTTTATGCTGCATTGAACGTTAGTATTAATCTCATATGTTGCTGACCACCCTCATTCCATATTAACAGATCAGAAGTGTGATGATCCATCCAAGTGAGATCTTCAAGACCTGAACAGTTGGGTTCTTTGGAACTGCAGTAATCAGACTCTGAAAACAAGTAGAATTTGCATTTTATTTGTCAACCTGGACTTGCGCCTGCTCTTGTTTTGTACACAAAACTAAAAATGTTGCTGCATAGTTCCTTCTTCCCAAGCTGCTTCTTGGGGGAATGTTTGAACTTACAACCTCTATGTATTAATTCCTTTCCTGTTTGGTGCAAGATAACACTTCTTCTAGCCCAATTCATTGGTATCTCCGTTGTACCAAAAATGCCTCATTTGTGCCATTCACAAAACACCAACCCTTTATTCCTCAGTGATTGGTGCTTGAGGGAGGGAGGCAGCTGGATATACTGTACACTTTGAGCACAATTCTGTAAATGCCTATCAAAGTTTTGATGCCATCACACATTGATGGTGCCAGCGTAGGAAATATGCTGCTATCCGATTTTGTTTCATTTATTTGGGAATGAAGCTCAGCAATTTTCTTTTCTTAAGCATCACAGTACCCCTATCCTTCCATGATACTCATGTCACACTCTGCCATGTGGCACAATGTTCAGTGGCCTCATCTTCAGATGAGCACCTTGAAACTTCACTTCCATTTTTAAGCTGGACCTGGGATAAGAATCACATAAGATAATTTATTTTCTTTATATTTTAGCTGACTATCCTGAAGCCAGATGTTTACAGAATACCTTTACACTTTCTAATTTTTCCTTCAGGACTCATTTTTCTTGTTTGCCTCTTGTTCACATAAACCTAATAAAAGACGATTATTTTTAAGAGCAATCTGAGACTCTTCAATAATAGTTTCTCAGCAGCTATCAATGGCATCTGAGTAACTCCTTGCAGCTTTGGCTGATGTGACAGGGATATGACTGGCAGAGAATTAATTCAGTTGTTAGATAAGTAAATTGATAGATAAATAAATGAAGAGAAGTTGGGTTCTTTTAGAGCTGGAAATTGAGATGTCTGTAGTCCCATCAAAAACAGACACTCTTATGAATTCCATTCTGCAAGCAAGAATGTGTGCTTGTCCCACCTTGATGATGAAAATGATCAGCTCTTTGGCTAGCATTTGTCACTATTACATCACTGCATTGCAACTCTAATAAATGTTCCCTCCTCTTTGTCTCACATCTTATCGCTTCCATCAGTCCTGAGGTGCAGGAGGTTCCTGCTAGGTGACTTTTCCATATATAGGTTTTCCCCCCTGCTACCAATCATTTATGTGCAATCTCTGTTTTTTTCCTTTACATTTAACTCTCATTAATTTTAATTAGACTCAGACTAAACCCAAACCCTTTAGCACAATTTCTAAGAAAAAGGAAAAGAAACGTAGCATGCCTGCCAGATGAATTTTCCCAGAGCTCTCACAGCTCTAATTTACACTACAGACACACCAGGATGTGGTTGGAAGAAGCCTTGCGTTTCCTGCTTGTGCATGCTTTGGATGCATGACCTCAAGATGTCAAAAAGTCAGTGGGTCATGGGGACAAGTCCGGCTTTGTGGGTTATGCTTTCTGGCTTGTAGATATGAAGCACGTAAACAACTTTGGAAGATAGAAGATTTAGTTTTACCAGTTTAAGACAAGTCACTGGGTTAGCTTTTCTGCTCCAGAAGACTTACATATTTTCGCATAAAACTTCTCAAAAAGCTTCAGCTTTTCATTATGCAAATTTACCAATAGGGAAAGTGTGTCATAAAATGACATACTGAAACGCAGAAAAAGAATTTATCAGCATTTAATTTTTTTTAAAATATGCCTGGCTGGCAAACACCCTCCATACCTAGTTTTTTAGCTTTGTTTTTCCTTTTCTTGTCTATCATGCAAAACGGACTTCTGTTCAGCTTTTAAAATGAATTGGGCTCTGCAGTGGTAAGGATCCTTGAATCAGGTTTAACCTTGGTGGCCTGCCATCCGGAATAGAAAGAGCAATTTTGATGGGATGCAGGTGCAGCTGAACTGCACCACTGATGAAGTGAAAGAGACCCTCAGGGGCTCCTCGAAGTCTCTTATATGAAAATCCACCATCACATTAATGGACTGAGATGATTTCCTTGCTTTGTGGAATCCCTTTTCCAGTGACTAGAGATGACATCCCCAGGGCTCACCACAATGCTTCTGGAGAGCAGGGTCTTCTGTGCTTATTAAGGACTTGACGAAATACCTTGTACACAGTTTCTCTGCAACTGTTGGAAATGTCCCTTTGAACCAAGACATTTCTGTCCTTCCCTAGCCTGCCTTAAAAGATGTATCATACTGAAATGTGCCTCAGAAAATAACTCACCCAGAAGGACACACATGTTACAGGAGCACAGACCTGTAAGGAGGTCTGATGCCCAAAATATATGGCCTCTTTGACTCCAAACATAATTCCAAAAAGCCTTTTTTATTCCCTTACGGAGAAACCAAATTGAATCTCTTTCTTATGCTTTCATTATTCACTGTACCACACTTGTAGTTTGGAGACATAAAATAGAAAGTGTCTGAGAGACACTGTTTTTAAAATGATGATAGAGCGTCACACTTAATGACCCTATCTCAATTAACAGGGACCTGGCACCTTTTTCTTAGTAAATGGGGAATTACCATATGGAATTTCCGAGAGATTGAGGTCTGCTGAACTTCACAGTCTGATGCTCTTCTAACTGTTTGCATCAGCTGCTGTAATCAGGGAGCTCTGAAAAATATACTGAATACTTGATCATGTTAACTATCATCTTTCATACACGGATTCATTTGAGCCATGCCTGACGTGCACTTTAGGTAGGTAAATATTTACCCTGCTAAATGCTTTTGCACCAGGAGGTGAAGACTATAGACTACATCCACACTTCATAACACTTGGCCCTGGTTCTCTCCTAGGTTCTTTGTAGTATCCTCAGGCCATAAGACATAGATACTATTTTCTGTGTATTTTATTCAGTTCAAAGGGTCTGAAACAGTGTGAGGACTGCGTTGGAGCATATCAGCATTATGCTGTTATATCATTAAGCACAGGGGATGCTCTGCATGCCCTGGAGATGACTGAGGGTGCAAAGTCACCTGGAAGACTGTGCAAGTGCAGGGCTGTGCAGTCTCAATCACAGAGCTCATTTGGAGAAGTCCCCGGAGCAAGCTTCCCCCCGAACTCTACCTGGGGTTTGATTTAGAAGAGATGCAGCTGATTCATTCTAAAAGGGAGCCCGAGAGTGAACATCTGCAATTCAGACAGGCAGTGATCGGGACCAGGGGACAAACCCCAGATCCCATCCCTATCTGACAGTCACACACACACACGCACACGTTGTAGCTCTGATACTGACTGGCCTTTTTAACACTCATCAAATCTAGGTACTGTTTCTGCTCTTGAGCACTAATCAAAAAGTTTCAAAAGAAAGCTTTTATGGACAAAATCTATTCTCCTCACAGATATCAGGGATATGGGGTGGCTGCATTGGGCCTGCTTTTCTGTGAACAACTTTCACTGAATGCAAAGGGTAAGCATGAGCCAATTTTTCAGAGAACCAGTTTTCTTCATAGGCGAGCTATTCAATAATTAATTGCTGATAAAAGACTAAGATGCTTCTTATACGCCTTTTAGGTAATACTATGAGTGTCAGTACTTTCATGCACTGAAGGAAAAAAAAAAAACTAGAATGAGTGATTAACATCACCTGATCCAGCCTTATCCTTTATCTTTTCTTATATTGTTATTGTTTAAAAACAATAAAACTACAGCTGCTTAAATGACCCTACTGATATATTTTTTTTTTTTTTCTCCAAAATAATCAGCTTCATTTGACTTAAAAAGAACAGCCAGAGCAAGTTAGCCATTTGGTTATTTTTCCTTCTAAGTGGCTCCTGGCAGGAAAAACTTTTATTCGTTGCTGGTATTCTCATACACAGATTTCACCTCCAGCTGCGCTCCAGTGTTTAGATTCCCTGGGCGGGCAGTACTTTTATTACTGCATACTGATGTCAACCAGCAGGAACACAAAGTTGGATGATGTCAGTCCGCATCAGGTAATGGGGCTGTTCAGAGTTAGCTCCGTTCCCTTCAGAGCAAATTAATTCCTCTCATCGTCGCTGCCTGGGTCTTCTCACCATTGAGGTCTCCAGCAGTTTTGCCACTGACATCAGCAACAGCGTAAGATCCAATATAAACTTCCTGGTTTAAAATACCTGTGGCCGTATTATCTTTCAGTACTGGCAGGGCATCAATAGCTGTCACCTTGCTTTAGCGCCTCTCACATCAATGCTACACCGAAGTCTTTAAGCCATTTGGGCTGTTTATACATTGCCAGGGTTACATATGGTTTCATAAAGAGCCACATAATATTTATAAAAGAGCCTGGCAGGATCCTCATAGATCAAATGGCTTTTTTATTTTTAACCTATTTTTCCTCCAGTTGAGGTCTTGCCTGTTTCAAACTGAAGTGGACTGTGATGTGGTAGCCAACCTGACTGCCAAAATCAGAGCATGGGATCTCATCCAAAACTCACTGTGGTCAAGGAGAAACTTGCCACTAATTCAGTGGGATTTGGACCAGGCACTCTAGAATCTCCTCTCTCATACTCAAGCTTTGCATCCCTGTAATGCCTTTGGCTTCTTTGGAAGGTAATCTGATCTGCAAGAGGGAGAAGAGAAAAGCATTTCCTTTTGAATTTATTTTCTTTAAACATTTTCTTCTACATTGTTTCAAACACTTTTGATTTATAGATCAGCACACACCCAAAACCAGTCCCTGAAAGCGACAAGGATTCAGAGGCTTGTTTGCACAGCTTTAGACCAAAGTCTGCTTAACTGTGAAAAATAACATTTTTGTAGGCTGTTAGTTCTTAAAGAGCTGCTGGTGCCTTCTGGAAATCTTTGAGGAATAGTTTGTTTAGGAGTGAATCTGCTTAGGACAATATACAATTTTATTTTTCTGTTCTCTATCTGCTAAAAGTCTCAAACAAAGCAACCAGAAAAGATACTCAAAACCACAATGAGAAAAACACAAAGAACAAAAATCATCTCAACATTCATGGAACAGAGCCAAATACTCTTACAAATAATGTAAGCTTAACTATCTGTTTTTAGAAAGAGACAAAATCTCTGAGAGTTTTTTGGCTGGAACGGAAAGCTATTCAGATTACTTTTTTTATGCAAAGAAGCAACACTTTTCTGCTGATGTAAATACTGTATACACAAGCAACAACAAATGGCACGTAGACCAGCAGAAAATTTTACAAAGAGGCCCCATCTCTTCTAACAGCCCTCTCCTTAGGAAACTAAGACTTCAGCTTACCCTTAATCAGAATTAAGATATACCAGGGACATAATGTGGGGAACTAATTCTGCAAGCCAGTGAAGCATTGCCAAGTGTGAGGAGCCATTTCTTGGTGTAAAATGATGTTATCAATGCCTCCGTTGCTGCCCCAACACTTCTACAAGGGGCTAGGTGGGGACCGGAGCAGTCTTCACTGCTGTCAGCTACCCTCTGATCAGCCAGGACCGTGGGCACGTGTCACAGAGGAGAATATTCTTGAAACTGCCTCACTTCAAACTTCAGAGCAGTCTGACTTTCAGCCTCTGCTTCTCAGGGTTTTTACCACAGTTACCCTCATGCTGTGCCCATCTCAGTATAGAAATGGGTAGATACCCTTTGCAGTGGAATTTATTTTCTCTTTTACTTCCTCCCCGTTGAGTTTAAAACACAACCATGTCTAGCCTTTTCCCGATTTCCTCCCTCACACTTAACAATTTAATTACGAAATGCATCAAGACAATAAGCACAACTCTGAGAATCCTGTTGCTTAGCCACTTCCATGTTCCTCCACCACCTGCCAACTGTCTGAGTACTGAGTTTTTTACAAATTCCCTGCCAATAGTTTATATTGTCACAGTTTTGCAATCATAAGTGGATGTCCAAGTTATGCAGAGAAACCTCTTACTATGCATTGTGGAAATTGAAAGCAAGCAAGCTAATGCATCTATGTAACTTTCCATTTACTATTACTTAATAATATGTCAACTTTTAGCATTGCATTTTAAAAGAGTTAATGAACTCCAGTCTATTGAGCTCTAAGGACGTGGGAGAAGTCGGTATCTTAGCTGGGTCCTGATGTTTCTACTTAGCTTAATTCAACTCTGACCAAACAAAACTCTTGTTGAAGTCAATGAATATTTAACTGAAAAAAACAATTGAATAAAGACAGAGAACAAAATTCAACATTCATTTGATTAAATGTCTTTTGGCACAAGAACAGCAGGATTTGGTCTTAAGCAACATTTTCAGGATTGGACCAATATTCTTATACCCCTGAAAGAAAGACCTGAAACAAAAAATACAAGGCAGAATTCACAAATTCCCTATATTAACCAAACAATGTAATTTTACTGACGTTAGTTTCCTATGGGAAAATTTGCAGTCAGTGCTCCACATGGGAGGGGACACTGTACAAAGTCACATCCATCCAATTCAATCTACATGAATGCTCTAATTTTTTTCCTTAACCACTGGAAAATTAAACCGCAAGAGAGCATGATTTTATAAAAGCTTTCTATCATTTTTATCAGTTTCCAGAATCCCTTCTCAGAATACAGCCTTTTCTGACCCTGTGCCGATCAGGCACATCTGCCCCGTTTCAACATGCACATCAATATGCTACTATAGGACAAGTTGATCACTGCCTTCAGGCTCAGCTTAGCCTTCAAATTATGTAAATACTTCCTATTCAAAGCCTGTCTTTATTTCTCTGAGAAAAGCTGAAGATAACAGTTGTGATACCTAATCTGTCCTTTTTACCCAGATGTGAATAACAACAAAAATACCCCAGAACCTGAGAAAACTACATTTCAGCCATAGGCTTTTTTACCTTAAAACATCTTTGTCATTTTTGCTTCCTAAGATGAACAAGTTTTGCCCACTCGACAGGAAACAGTTAACTGAAACATGGAGTCCTCTCCCAGCATTTTTCAGAGGAGCAAAGCTCACACCAAAGTCCATATGGTATTCACCCATAAACACAGACACACGACAGGAAAAATGCATTTTAAGTCTGCGTACTGTGTGTCTTGGAAGAAGTTTGTCAAACAATTATGAAAAGAATTCAGCTTCCTCATAGCACCCTGGGAATGTACTCAGACACTGGATCAGTTCTCATCTGGCTTCAAAGAAAACACTTGAATAGGTCCCATTTTTACAGAATAGTGTTTATAATGTAATTTTACTTCTCATTGGGGATCTCTTTCTTTGCCAATGTTACTTTTAAATAGGATGATTAATATTTAAAGTCACTTAATTATCACATGTTAACCCACTTCCAGAACTGGTTACAGCTACCCTTTGATGTATAAAGGAACCAAACTCACCACTGCAGCATTCTCATGAAATGAAGATGTTGGGAACATGAAACGGAGAGTTTTATTCTTTCTTATTCTCCCCTTTTTTGGATGAGCAGCTTAAACTCTTCAGCACTGTTAGACTCATGTCAGAGCACCTATTCTTTGAAGAACTTCATTTCGCTTTGTCTGAGCTGCTTTTTTCCAGCAAAGTGTCAGTTATGTTAAACTTTTGAGTCTGTCATGCTGGGAATTTCCACACGCAGGGAACAATATTGTGTGGAGGCCGCTTACCATTTGCCAAGCTAAACTTCCAGTTGTTTGCAATAGTCACGTTACATAATATTTCCCACTATTAACATTAAAAAATCACTGTGCAAACAGGTGCAATTTCTCCTCTTGGTTTCACACCTAGCTCCCCAAAGCATTAGTGTATAGGTGAGAAGGTGTCAAATGGAAAGTCTTGTTAGGGGAAAGAGGGCTTTATAAAGCCCCTGTGGATGAAGCAGCGGAACCATCCCAGCTCTCCACTTCTGTGGGCACGACTGGATTGAGTGGCTACAGGTTGCCAGTTCTACCGTTGTCCAGTGCTGCACTTTGATGGAGGATAAGAAAAAAAATTGTGAAGTAGGCCCCCCAGTACCATTTGAATTACAAAATCTCTATGCGATAGGTTGGGCAGATTGGATTAAAAGGTGTTCAAATTGCCTACGAGCTATATATCTGGAAAATCCAGTTAACTTAATGGGCAGGGCTAGCTTTAGTTTTCTGAATTTCTCTCTCTTCTTCCATTCACGGATCTACAAAAAACAGACAGTTGCAACAACACAACTCCAAGTAGCTTAAAGTGCTTTAGTCACTGTGAATGGGAACATCAGAGGAAAAACTTTCCTAAAAACATTCTTTGCAATACCAAAAGATATAAGATTGAAGAGTGGTACAAGACAATCTACCTATGCCTTCTCACTGTTCACTGCTCATATTAAAGTGTTTTCATGGAATGAAGACATTCTACCAAGGAATTTTTTTGAATGGTGAATAAATCTGGGTTTTCTTTCTCTTTTTTTTTTTTTTTTTGCACAGTATTTTATAGACTATGGACTAGTAAATTCAGCAGTCACTAAAGTCATTTGGGAATAATCAGGTATCTAAAAATGTGGTTCTTGTAGCAGGCATACTGAATACTGTGGTGCATTAGCCACCCAGTCAGAAATCTTGGGGGAGTCTCAAAGTCCTTCAACCACATCCGCTTTGGCATCACTGTTAAGGAAGCGCTGAAGTACTCTTCTTAAACCAGTCGCCAGACCTTAATACCCATCTTGCATGCTATCGCATAAAGTTCTTTCTAGATTTACTGCTAAGCGCCCAGCTGGTCTCTGCAGTAGAAAATGAAACAGGGCCATGACACGGGCTTGGCCACTAGCCCAAAATGCTGCTTTACTGATGACACGGGAGAGTGGGTATGGCCCATGAATGACCGAGAGCTCTTCCAGGTAGTGCCCAAGTACAGTGCAGGAGACAGCAGATGTCAGGGACCAGTACGTCATGCCAGACATCCTGCTCTCCTGCAACTCTGTCCCGACAGACTACACCTCCTAGTTCTCCCCAGTATTCCCACATACCCTACATATCACCCCACATATTATAGGGACCAGATGCATAGTAGTTTCTTGCTATAAGAACATCATTTTGTCGGGGTACAAAACAGCACTCATATTATTGCAGGTATATTAAACTCAGACACGCGACACCTTGAGTTTGTAAAGGCCGCGTGTTGTCCAGGGCTGAGTGCTAAATTGCACAAACAGTATTTAATCTGTGTCCAGCAGTGCAAATGTAAATCCAGGTCTGGGTGCCGCAGGGGCAGAAGGATAGTCATCTAGATGGTTAATCCAGGAAATGTAACAGTACATTTTGTAAAAGAGATTAATCATTCTCAAGGTAGATAAAGAGATTTTTCTACAGATCATAACAAGTTAAGGTGGATTACTCAGGTAATCTGGATGGTTCTTCTTTATTGAGGTGCCTACACTTTAACCAGTAGTTTATTTGTCTATGTGTTATTCTGTATTCACCCTGGAGACTTACACTGCTTGCATGATGGTATAGCTGAGAAATACAGTAATAGATGAGTGACTGTAAGATACATGATAACAAAATACTTTTACTGTCATGATTAAGAGCCAAAGACTATTCTTACAAAGCTTTACCCACTAAATGAATCTTGTTGCTGCAATATGCTCGTAATGAATTATTCTAAGTAAAAAATTCTCTCTGACAATTCATTAGGCAGTCATTATCCTGGGTTACCACATGTTTTCTTCCTTTCATGTAAAAGCAATACAGAAAAACAGTGGAGAGTAATAATATTCTTGTCTGGATTATAACTTGACTGACATCTGTCAAAAATTGAGAGGTTGGAGGAAAATAGGGTTGTTTCAAAAAATGTCCCCCAAAAAATAGAAATGGAGCTTTACTACAGTCCCTTGTTCCACTTTCTGTCATTCTTTCTGTAAATTATTCATTGATTTTTAAAAAATTGCTATACTTTGTGTCTTAAAACAGCTAGAAGAAAACACCCATAGCACATCTGGAACTTTATTAACAAAAATTTAAAGGAATAGTATATTTCATGCTTCTTCGACATTTGCTGAGGCTCCGTTGCATCTACCCGAAAAAAAAAAAAAAAAAAAAAAACAAAAAAAAAAAAAAACAGACAAACAAGCAAAACAGAGAGAGACAGTATTGATCCCCTTTTGTTCATAGGGTGACTTTTAACCCCTTTTAATAGGCAAATCCAGTTACGACGTTTGCAAAACAGAAATTGTTTCTTACCTTGCTTCAGTGAAAAAGGATCGTGTTAGCAAATACCTGCTTTCTGTACTTTTGAACACTGTGGCACCATAAGATGGTAAATCAAGTATGAAAGCATGGAGCAGTTTTGTAAGGCATCTGCAGAACTAGCATCAAGTATAAAACTGCATCGTTGTATACTGCAGAGCATTAGACTAGTAGAAACTCACTCTGCCACTTCAAATTGGTTCAGACAACCCTAAATAGGTAATTTGGTCCTAGCAGACCTGATGTCGCCTCAGATATTGTCTGTCTGTGTTGCTCTAGCTTTATGCTGGGTCAGAAGTGTTCTGCTCTCCTGCAGCCAGAATAAACCAGACTAAAAGATAAAGCCAGCATGCATATTATATCCTCCAGTTAACTTTGCAGAGTTGGGATCATGCACCCGTGCCTGATCTGGATTAAATCTGCACAATCTGGTGAACTGTATTAAGGAACACGGATTGTTCAACAAGTGAATTTGACTGAAAGGCGTTATAGCCTGCTCACAGGGGCAGCTCAGACAATAGATCTAAACGGGCCAAGGAGCCATGAGGAGCAGAGAGAAAAAGCTGATGGGTAGCAAGATGCCTTCTCATTTCTCTGTACCTGAAGTGCTCTGAAATCCACCTGCTTCTTTGTATTTTGTGGAATTTGACGTTCGCTCTGGAAACAAGCCTCTGATTTACGAAGTACAGCCATGGTTTTGGGAAAGCTGTGATGCTTTCCCACGCCCACTTGTCAGCCTTCCCCTTCCCCATATGTGTCCCCCTCCCCACAGGGAAGGCTCGGGGCCTTCTGAGCAGCAGTAGCACACAGAAGTAAATTTATCATTCATTAGTAAGGGGATCAGCTAAACTAGATCTGCAGTCAGAGGGAGGCTTGTGAAAGTAATAAGTGATGAACAGGTATGCAAAGCTTCACAGTTTTATAGTTGTCTCCTTTTAGTCTGCTTGAGTTTGTGGATCAGGCCTCTTAGAGATTCAAATCCATGGTTGTTGCAGGTAGGGATTTCCAGCTCGCGTCCTCCTAAAGATATCAAACTGAAGTTGAAAAGAGCCTTTTCTAAAGATGACATTTTTTTACAGATTTTTATATTTCTCTTTCTCAATCAGTTGCACAGTGTTTCAAGTCCTACACAATCATTACAGCTGGTTCCTAACATCCACTGACCCTTTAGAGAAATAACATAGAATAAGGCTCGTGACAAAGGGTGAAGGATTGCAGATGGGCAATCAGTAAGGTCAGTATCAGAGGGATATGAGGCATACCTTAACATCAACATCTAGGAGAGGTCTGTGACTTATGAATCTCTGATACCCTGTCTGTGATGTTTGACATCAGATGGAGCAGGAATGGGAAGAGAGGCTACCTCTATGTAGCAGTGTGGCTGGTGACCCTTTCCATACAGCCTGTGCTTTCCCTTATAACTCTTAACCATTCTCCTGGATTTGAGCCCCCTGATATAATTTTATGGTTCTTTCTCTCTTCCTTCAGTGAGCCACAATCTACATTTCTTAATCAAAGTGACAATTTCAGACCTTTGAAAACAATAAGAATAGTAAGGTCAAGGTGAAGGCCATCCCTATGTGTAATGGAGGAGATGGAGGTTGAAGCATAGAAGAAGGTGAGAGAGCTGATTACGGTAACCCAGGAGCATGTCAAGAAAAGAGAAGTGGCTCTGGTTTATGCAATTACTAGTCCTTGTCAAGTCGGGGTAATAGGGTGTAGGGCTTCATCTGAAACACAGAAAATTGTGCAGGACTCCTACAGTTGCTTGTGGCACAATGTTCATAGCACACAGAACAGCAAAGAGCAACTTTTTATATAGTGACTTAATGGGACGAGAATGAAGCTGGTGAGAGAAGACTGTCAGTCCAAGGTATATGCTAAGGTATGAATACAGAGTGAAATGCTGCCTTTCTCAAAAGTATTAAGCTACTGTAGCTACCAGAGCAGTTTTGGGACAGAGAATGTCTCCATTTGTTACCAACCCTGTAAGCCATCACCCAGTTCAAACACTCCAAACAACCAGAAACTGTCCTCCATTAGATCACCACATATAGAACAGGGTATGATGATTTCATCCGTTAAAAACACTCTCTTTCAAGCAACAACAAAAATAACAACAAAATCAAAATTAACAACAAGATTTTAAAGTGTATTCTCTGCCTTCTCTTCTTACAGTGAGTTCTGTATGCTCGCAACACACTTATCTCCACTCTGCCTGCAAACTACACTGAACAGATGGTCCTTATGCCAGCCCAAAAGTTAAACCTGCAGCTTAATCCCTGGAAAGAATCTGAGACACCACAGCTCAGTGCTGACTGATGTTGTTCTTAGAAAGGAGAAACCACAGAGGCAGAAACACTTACAAAAATATCCACAACCAAAATAAAGAGGCAACATCCAGTGGACTGCAAAGCCTGTCAAAGTTTGGGTTTTACTCATTCTTCTTTGGTCCTTTTGCTGTTTGCACATGATGTCATCTCTTGCTGTCCTTTGGTTTGCTTATCACTTAACTAGCAGATCACATTCATCTTCACCTTGCTGCTGACAGTCCTGGTGGCAAAAAAAAAACAAAACAAAAACAAAAACACATCACAGCTTTCAAATGAGACATGCACTTCATTGCTTCAAAACACACACACATACTCATGACATCATCAGGCAGATGGGCATGTTTTACCCAGAAGACCTCATTTACAACCAGAGCTCTAGCAGTTTGCTACAACTAACCTGCTCCCTACAACTCCAGAGAAGACAGGCAGTGCAGCCTGAGTGCTTGCAGATGCTTTGCTGGCTTTTCCAGGAGCAGGTAGGCAAGGCTAAAGTTACTTAGATGGGTCCATAACAATGGGATGCTGTCTTTGTTCTTTGGTGAGTGCTGGATTGAACCCACAGATATTTTCAAATTTAAAAACTAATTAACAGATTTGTCAGGTTATTTTCACAGAGAGGAGCCAAGCTGATTTGCTTTGGTTGACATTTTAAAACTGAGGTGTATTAAGATGAGACAAAGCAGTAAGAAAATCTTGAGAATGTTAAAGGCTGAAAAAAGCTGAAGCATTAGCTGAGGTATTTTTAGGCTTTAAGCTCTCCAGGGCAGTGATTGTCTGCTGTTGAGTACTGTACAAAACTGAGCATATTGCTAATGCTAAAGAATCACAACTTCTCTACCGTTGAATCTCTTCACATTAGATAAAAGGGGAAAATACTGATACAAATAAATAGGAAAACAGAAACGCTTTACTCAGAGAGAACATCTGTAAATCAAATAATGCAAAAGGATTCCCTTTTCAAAACCTGGAATAAACAGACAGCTTGATCATGTATTTCCACAACAATCAGTTTTTAATACGTAAAGTCTACTTACTGAAGACCAAAGCAAGCTTCCAGGAAACAACTGCCAAAATGTATGAGTTGAAAATTATAATTCCAAAGACAAAGATTTCCTAATGTTCCTGACCCAAATCAGGCTACATTAAATTACATTGACTAAAGAATACTGTAATTGAAACAAAAAATTATCAGCTTACATTTCTTCTGAAAAGGCAAAGAATTCCTAATCAAGAGCATGATTTTTCATTCCTTTGCACCCCAGGACATCAAAATTGTGAAAACTGGGCAGCATGGAAGATAGTACAATTATACACCATCATTCTTTAATCATTTACATTAGAATTCCATTTTTCATTTGCCATACGCAAATATAAATAACTTCACAAGATGTAATCATGTTCCTGGTGTTTTCTAAGATAATAATAGTCCATTCAATAGTAGTTTAAAACCCCAGGCATTGCAAAACCCAAATGGGATAACAGAATGTATTGTTCAAACTAAGAAAACAAAGGAAGTTAATCAAGGTCCTTACTTGACTACAGCTGTCTTCAGACATAAGCCTTGAGAGGTATTTCTTAACCAATGATTAATGAGTAGACACCTGAAAAAAAAGACTGCCAAACTGCAGTGTGTTTGCTTAAACAGTGCAAGAGTAACTGCATAAAAAGAAACTATCATCATAGAATTTATGCAGAAAAGCCAGCTCTAGAAGAGAGCAAAGCTGCTTCTCTCTTTTAACCCTGCAGACAAGGTAAAATTATGGTTACATAATTATTGGCCAAAGAAAAAGTATTCAGGTCTACTACAAGATAAATAATGAAAGGATTTGAGTTACACATGAATCTGAAACACATATTTATACTTTCAGTAGTTTTTTCAAGACATTTGAAAAAAAAAATGCAATGAAAAATATAGGATAAGAAAAAACAACAGCTATGATATACAGGATTCACAGGACGAATGCGAAGCTCATCAGACAACAGAAATACTCTCTGAAGTAGTTGGGAAGATGCTAAAAGTAACTCAGAGGGCTTGTTGGTTTTACTCTGAACATCACACATCTTGTGGAGAATAAAGAGAATCGCCTCTTTCTGAGATCTAACCTCTGTCTTTGTGAAGAAATGTTATCCCGTCAACTTCATTTCAAAGATTCTGAGTCTTGCTGTGGGGAGGAAAATAAGAGAGCTAGGTGATTTCTCCCCTGTCTACAGCAGCTTTTTAGGCACCGTCTGGTTCAAGCTGTGTTACATACATGTGTGCACGTGCATCAAACAAATCCCCTTTGGACAGACACCTCAAGGAGGTCCATTAACTGCAAAAAAAAAAAAAAAAAAAAAAAAAAAAGACTAGACCAGTTTCATCTTTGTTGCCACTGATCACAACGAGGAGGAGAAACCCTAAGCTGGAGGGTGCTTTGGAGCCGGAGTGGACTTATACATGGCAGCAGCAAGGCACAGCCCCCTCCACTCGCTGTGAGTGTGCTGGGGGGTCACTGCACCGCTTTTTGTGGGAGGCAGCAAGTAGCACTGCAGCCAAACAATTACTTCTCACTCCGCTGATTAGAGTCATTCTTATCTCAGAGAGAAGAAATCAAGATTCCGGTTGCTCTCAGAAGAGGTGGCTTAAAAAACAAAAGCCATCCCCCCCAAAAAAAAAAATTTAAAAAAGCTGAATTAGAAGTCAGGGGAAAATTGAAGCAACTTGTGTTGCCACAGATGGTTCTTCTGGCATTCACCACTACTTCTATGTAACAGTACCTAATAAAAAGATTTTACGAAGGCTTTGTGTGAAAGAGGAAAAGTGGTGTTACTGACCATGCAACAAAAATTTCTTTACCTGAAATGAGCTAATTCTTTTAGATTGCAGTCTGCCAGTTAATTCTTTGGAGGTTACAACTTAAATAGCTTTTCCTCCATCATCTGTGTGTGCATGTCCCTCAGCGAGGATGCAGAGAAAGGCTGGTAAAAGAAAAACTCAAAAGCTGAATCTTAGTGTTGCCAGGAGATTCTTCCTCCCTTCTGTGTGCCTGAACATTCATTGAGCAAAAAGGCTGAAAAGCAGCCCTTAAAAGTTGGCCAGTGGAGCAAAGCTGGGCCTTACGGAGAGAACACAAAAAATCAGGTGATGAAGAATGCTACAGTAGTTATATATAAAAATAAGAAGAGGCAAAAAGAATTATCCAGAGGAATCTGAAAAGGCAAAATTGACATGATGGTGTAGAAATTAACAGTGAGAAATGGTTGTTGAAATAGGTGACTGCAAAACAGTCTCTGCACCTTTAACTTCTTTGTTACTATATAAATCTTTATTTTAAGATACTAGAAATGCGGAGGTGAGTGGGAGGTGAATATTAGACAGGAGATAGAAAAATATTTATTACTCATGTTTTTTTTTTCCCCTACTACTTGGGTTTAGATATGACTGAACAGCTAATTACTTTCATTGCTGCCTTGGCAAGCAAGCCGAGGAGAACAATAAACTTGAAGAATCTCCAAATTCTTCAGTTTAGCATGTGATCATTTGCTAGAGTAAACAGCCTTTGCCGGGAGACCCAGGTACAGTTTTGTTAAGGATGTCACAGCTTGGCGAGTCTGATTTAGCATTGCATGCTGTGAAATTTCTTCTAGAGATTTGATTACACTTGGCAGTAATAAAATAAATGCGTAAGAGTAGCGTTGCACCAAAGCTACAGAATATTTCAAATTTATCCATGAAGCTGGTGGAGATTTCACTTGAAGGGTCTCTATCAGACGCTGTGATCTGATGTAGATGCTGCCTGCTGCCAGAAAGGATGGTCCTGTGTCCCCTCAGGTGGCCTATTGCCACCATCATCAGTAATACCAGAACTAACATTTGTAGGGTGAGTCAGATCACCGCGCAGCTGCACCAAAACCACGCATGCCAACCCAAAGGAGGAAGAAGAACACCCAGCTGGGGGTGGCAGGCCATACTTATATCAGATTAAAGTGACTAGTACCACAGACTAAAAAATGTGCAGGATATTGCTCTGAGCCTGCAAGCAGAAATCACAAACAATAGAAAACCTCAGCTGAGAGCACTGCGTGACCTTTCAAGTTAGCACGCTGGCAATAAAACGTTTTGAAATGTGACCATCTGGTTTTGAATAGATAAGTGGAAACTCAATTTATCATTCCCAAGCTCCTCGACTTATTAAGCACCAAATCAGTGATTCCTTGCCCATTCCAAAACCATAAAGTATATACGGCACTATATGGTGATGTCCCTTGGGTTTTGCCTGCAGCTAGGCACCACCTCTGATAGTGAAAGAATGTCCCAGCTGCTACCTGCATTCCTGAGCACCTAACCCGGCCAACAGCCAAGCACAACAGATCGACAGCCCTGTACTGACTTCTCCTGCCTTCCCCTTCCTTTTCTTTATTTTCTGATCCACAGCAAGCTATGAACGCCACTGATGATCCAAGATGAGAGATCTGTTTCTGTATTTAAGCTCTTAATTACAGCAATTGATTCTTGGTGATGATGAAATCCCACAAATCCTATTAATATGATATTTTCTGTTTATGAAAACATAAAATTAGTCTATTTACGTGTATTTTGCAGTGCTGGGATTTTTTTTAGTATGAATGGAATAGCTATGCCCCATATTCTGTGGAAAAATTACTAACAATAATACATTACTATGGATCAGAAAAAAACTTGAAGCTAAAAAAAAACTGTACAAAATACAGGAGAAAAATAAAGGGGATCACAGCCTAAAAGAGAGAGAAAATTGAGGAAAGAGCAAGATCATTATAAGAATTTTACCAGAATTAAACCAAAAAGGTTTCCACCATGTGATTCAAAATTGAGTTTTACATATAAGGGTTAAACTTTTCAAAGCAATCTAAAAATCTGTAGCTCAAACACTTGCTGTACTTATTAATTTCAAGTGGAAACTGGAGATTTTCATAACTTCTCAAAATCATATCTACTGAACATAGATTGTGTACACAGTTTTGTCTAGTACTCACAAGAGGCCTTACGATAAAAACAACTAAAATACAAGCTTCTATAATTTGATTTTAATTCGGTTCCACATAATGCCTTTTGTCAAATCATGTCACTTTTTCTGATATTAATCATGTGAATATGTGCCTACTCGTGCGTCGAACAGAAGTAATGTCAGTTTGTTGGTGTCCAAAGTCCACTCTGATCTACTTCTAGTATTTAACATCTTAGATTTGTTACCAGTCTTTTCTGCTGCTAATAGTGACTACCCAAGTGTTTAGCAGCTGGAGGATCCCTCAGTTGGCAGGATACTGCTTCAGGAGAACGGGCAGGGAGTTTGCGGGGTAGGCTGGGGTAGGTAGCGGAAATATCCGAGCAGTGTAAATCCACAATAGCCAGAAAGTTTGCAAGTCAGGTCCTCCTCAGCCTGAGTGCTGGAGGGGTTGTGAGCAGAGCCCTCTCCCGTTTCTCCCCCCTGGAGCATTCCTTCTGGGCTGTTATTACCAGAGCAGGATAAAGAGCTCTCGGATACAAAAGATCCAAGACAGAAAGGAAATATGTTTCAGACTTGAAAGGAGACAGTCCAGGCCTAAGGAACTGGCTTTCTATTTTGATTCCTTCTGCCATCTGAAATAGCCATTCCCACTAATTCTCTTCAAATTCCTTCCAGGAGTCATCTGCTCGGTGGGCAGAGCCTCTCCAACCGCCTAAAAAAGTGCATATCCCATTGCATGAACTTCCCAGTTTTCCAGTACTCAATCATTCTGCCGAAACTTGGCCATTGTTTCCATCTTCACCCCTGCCCTGCAACATCTACAGATGCTTCCTGTAAAGCTGAGCAATTTAGTTGCACCATTCAGGAATGTGTAGATAAACTGGCTTTGAAGAATTTCGTGATGTGTTTGCATGAAAGATGATGTATAAAAATAAAGTGTTTCATTACGTGACCAGCCCAATCTGATCTAGCCTCTTCACTTGTTACTGCTCAAGTAGACAAAAGCCTCCTATTAGTGATAGTTATCCATAAGTATGTATACACACACCTACAGATATTTATATGTGTGGATATGTGTGAGCTGAGAATTGATGTACCTGAATAACATACTGGTGACTTTTCTGATGAATCAGATAGAGAACCCAGACCTTTGTTCATGTAGTGATATTATTTTCTCTGAGGTAAAAAAAAAAAAAAAAATCAAAAAAAGAAGGGAAGAATATGACTATAACATCATCATTACCCCTTTCCCACAGCTATATAGTTTCTCAGAATGTGCTGAAATTTCAAAATGGGAGGTAAACATCGATAACGTTTGGAAAAGGTCATGGTTCTCTTCAGCACTACTTCATATTTTTCTAGATTTGCTTACTGATCTTCGACCTCTGTTCATGTGAATGCACCAAAGAATGGTGCAAGTAAGTTGAATAGCAGAGAAGGGTTGATAACATTTCAGCAACATGACGAACAACCATTTATTTTCCCATGTGCAATATTTAACAACTGCTTTTTAATACGAAGTATTGACTGTCCTGTCAGCTTCAGGAATGTCTCCAACAAACAGAAGAACCACTGTTAAGAAACAATCAAGTGAAAGAATGAAGAAAAGGATCATCTGAACCCTTAGACTGCCCTCATTGCAATAGCAGGTTCCAGGCCTTCCAACTCTCTTTCTAAACAAACACATTTCAGCAATGGTTTTTCACTTTTACAGCAGACCGCAGTTTTCCTTGTCACATCTTACTGGAAAAGTAATATCAGGCAAGTCTACATTTCATCAAAACAATGATTTTAAGAATGTGGAGTATTCTTATCTATCTAACACAAACAAAGTGCTTACAAAGTAAGAACAATTTTGTACTGGAAAGAAAAAGAAAAACACGTTTCCGACAGTACATCAAAGTGACAGTGAGATGGGTTTTCTATTCAGTGAAGTGGCTACTGCACTGTAAAAGCACTTATGCCGGTGTTAAATAAGTTTATGGAATGCAGAGTCCTCTCTAGGCTGATACAGGGAAGGTTTTTATCTAATAATTCCCTGCCATCAGTGATATGATATCATTATGGATACACCCACAGCACCTGCATAAGGTCTAGCACAGCAGGATGCCCTCTCACAGTGACCTTTTCAGAACACTACACTGTATTTGCAGCCATTAACCATGTTGGTGTTGTTATGCAGCTGTTACCCTGCTACCTTGCGTGGGTGCCTCTCTAATGCTGGCTTCTTTAAGGGTCCTTGAAATCACAACAGGATAAATCTTCTTCGGGGAGAAAGTTCAACCGCATTCTTTCAGCAGAAGGAAAGCCTTTCCTATCACGCAGTCCCTGAACTCACAATTCCCTGTCCTTCTCCCTCTGCCCTAGCTGACCCACAGTTAGTACAAAAAGTGAAATCTCAGGTTTTCAGAACATTTCCTATTGCAACAGGAAGGGTTTTCAACTCCCTTCCACATTCCCTCGTTTCATCGCTAGGGAAGAGGAGCTGGTTCAGCACGGCACTGAGCAAACAGACGCGCCGAGCCAAGCTGAAGATGCCGGTTTTATCCTGTGTGAACGGCCTGTGTGGCCAACAGGAATTTTACACCTGAAAAAACATCTGTGATACCACCACTCCACAGATCTGGACTGAAGGCAGGCCCGTGACTCCTTCACAATAACAGGAAACACTGTCGTCAACAGGGAGCGGGCTGTGCTGGAGTGATCTTTTCTATACATGCCCGACAGGGAATGTAAAGAACATTCCCTTGTAAAGTTTATTTGGACAGCAAAGGGTGTGGGAGGGCTGTGCTAGACTCTCACGAGAAGCAAGGTGGTTTTAAAGATCACTGTTAAAGGGTGAAATTCTTTCTGTCTCTTTTAAAATGCTTGAGCATAAAAAAGGAGGGTAAAAAAAAAAGAAATTAAGTATTTTGTGGTTTGTTTAGCATCACATCCCTGCTTGTTATGAAGCTGTGCTGGCCCAGGAGGGAGACTGTGCAGCCCCTCCGTTGCAACGAAGCTTTTATTTCCATTTCTCTTCTTCCCCCATCCAACTGAGATGGCACGCTGGCTCTGCAGATCAGAGCAAAGCCGCTGTGCCACATACAAGCCAGCCTTCCCCCAGACCATCGAGTTCCAGCTTGTCCTTGGGGACAAGAGGTGGCACCAGCCTGCCTTCCCCCCAGCGCCGAGGGACCCCCCGGCTCCCGGGGCAACGGCGGGGTGCCAGGAGCTCTGTGGGACTCCATGTGCCCATCAGAACCCCAGCGGAGGTCTTTTCACAGGCAACGTAGTTGAAAGGATCCAAGGGAGTCTTCTCACGATGGAACGATCAAATAAAAACATTGCTACAAAATATTGACAGCGTTAACATCTCTCTTCAATCCCTGTCCATGCACGTAGTCTTATCAAAGGACAAAAACTCTTCATGGAGATTAAGCACATTTTTCTTTTGAGTAGTCCTTGTTTTTTTTGGTTTTTTTTTTGTTTTTTTTTTTTTTTAATTAAGGGACTTTCTTCAATAATCTACATTTATTCATGTCAGTAGGAAATATGAATCAAAATTTATCCCATGGCTTTTTATGAAAGAAGTAGTCTAGCTGTCTTTTGTGCATGTATTTGGGTGTTGGCAGCTAAAGGAAAATTATCAATATGCTATGCAGCCTTGCTTAATATTTAACACCGTTTAACAGAGCTGCTGTGAAAGTGCCTAACTATATACACAGTACATGTGACACTGAGGTCTGGACTAACCTTTTATATGGGAGTTTTGGACAGGCTAAATTATTTGGCCATAGAAATTCTTACCATGAGGTAACAATGAAATGAAATAAGAACATTTATTTTTCCCCAATCCTTGAAGTTTTATGTCTTTTTTTTTTTTTTTTTTTTTTTTTTTTTGATTCCAAACGATTACAAAACATACTTTTGGAGTATTCGTGCATAAGTGGCATCTCTAATTGCTATGCCCTCTACATCAGTCCCCAGTGGTGTTAGTTTATATGTGAAGAGCTCTCTGCTGTCTGAGCAACCTCAGATACATTTTGAACCATAACACAAAAGGTTACAAGCAAAGAAGAGGTCAGGAATTACTGGAGCGCAACTTCTCTCTTGTTATATCAATTTCCTACTGGGATCATACTATTTGTCCCCTATGTGTGGGAGCAGCAAAGGGTGCCTGGACTTTCTCAGGCTGGCTGTGGATTTCTCCTTGCCATAGGAATAAATATATGAGCCAGTCACGTGTTTTTTTCACTCTAGGCATACAGACAAGTTTAAATGTACCTTCTCTGAAATTATATTAAAAAAAAAAAAAAAAAAAAAAAAAAAAAAAGATAAAATTTGTCTTTCTGTATAAGCATCTCTGTGGAAACTGAATGTCACCACTCAGAAAAATCCAGCTACTTTCTGTGAATCTGAGCTACTCAAGTACCTGAAAAGTCACTGCCTGCAGGTAGCAGCATAGCAGTGTTTTTTTGCATTACTCTGCGTGTAGGATGACTAGGACACCAATCTGCTGAGGTCTGAGGTCTTGAGCCACAGCTTCTTTCTTATGTCCACCCAGGTACAGAAGCACTGACAGAGCATCAGAATTCATTCTGTGAAGCCTGATTTTCAGAGATCTAAAAATATTCACGTGTCAAAACAATGCAGTTTAAGGTGCCTTGAGAGTTAAAAGCGTTGTGCTATGCTGTTTGGTAGGCTACATACTACTGAGAAACAGACAATTGGAAGGTACTGATCTCTTTTTAAGTTCTCCCAGGCCCTTCTTGGCTTTCTAATGCTGGCCATAACACCACCATGATCACAGAAATTACTTCAGGATAATTGAGAGGCTCCTGTGTTAGCCGGTCAGCTTGGAGACCAGAGGCAGTCTAGACACAGGGGAGTGAAGCCCAGCACTGTCTGGTTTATCTCCAAACATAAGCATAGACTTGCACACATAAAATGCACCTTAATGTGAACCCACACACCAGAAAGCAGTAGGAACATAATTTCTTTTTTTTTTTTAAAGTGTTTAAAGTAACTTGTTGGCAGTCAGTAGTCACCCCAGTCTGAGTGTTGACTCAACAAAATCGGGTAAGAAATACTGTCTATAAGAAAATGAGAAGGCTAAATGGGTTATTCTTATTGTGTGCTAGCCAGAGGACTTAAGGCTGAGAGCATAATTTCTGTTGGTCACCCTTAGGATTTCTGAAAACCATGCACTTAAGTTCAGCTGTGACTCTAAGCTCCAGCCTTTGAGATCAGTTTGAAATGGCACTGATCCAGCGAGTTCAGCTCGGTGTCTGTACTAATTGTCAGGGAGCAGGGACAAGTAGTAAGGCATACCATGAAGTGGAGCAAAATGCCTCTCCTCTGCTATGCCAGGTGAACCCTGAGAGCATTGAATGGAGAGGATAACCACTAGGATATAAAGGAAGAGAAAAATCTCGCTGTTCTATTCCATCATAGTCTCCCATGTTCAAGGCTGGAGCAGATGTAGAGCTGGGATATCATCAGGTGAAGGAAGAGCTTATATTGTGAGAAATGACAAAGGTAGCAAGGCTTAACTGTCTCTTAAAATGAGAAGCCACACTCAACCAAGGGAAAAACGTTCTTGTGTTACATATAAGACTGGGCAAACAGCAGGCATGGAAACAAATCATTTAAACCAACAAATGATGTTGACCCGAGACCAAAGGTCTATAAATTAGCTATGAATAAAGATATCTGGAAATTAGGTAAAAAAATGAGTTGATACAGTCACCAGAATTGCAGACCCAAATGGACCTTTCCTACCTAGTGATCATCATATCCTTACCAACTTCACTTTCCATTCTCCACCACAATCCCTCATCTCCATTCATATTCACCAAAACTGAGCAGCAATTAACTCACTAACCTAAAGTCATGTTTCCATTTGGGAGCGGTACAGTGTTTTGCTTAGCTCAGAATAGTTCGTGTCTACATTTCCACGTATTTTCTTTTGTTTGTTTTTTCTTTCTTTCCTTCTTTTTCCTTACATTAAATATTTCAACGTTTGCTGCAATTTGGGGCAAAGCAAATGCCAAAATTATAACCTCTCCCTGTGGGTGGAGGTAGTGAGGGGTCTTCTTGTCCTCAGAATAGCTGTGATTCTGAGCAGATGTGTAAGGTGTAATGCCTCAGGGAGTTTATAATTCTTCTAAACGTTGTGGTACATAAACGAGGGATGTACACCTTATGGATTTTGTGAACAAAAAGCCAGGGATGGTGTGGCTTAATGCTAGAGACAAAAGCTGAAATTCATGACACGGTAATGAATGCTTTTATAGCTCAGCTAGCTTGGCTGTGCCATTCTATATCAACTGTACAGAATGCATTTCAAATTAAAAATAGAAAGAGCTGTTAAAAAGGCAGGGGATTTCCAGATATTAATTCTGTTTGGATTTTACCCTTCAATAATGAGGAATGGTTTGTAGTTTTATTGGCATTCCCAACTGACTGCATCTGAAATGCTTAGCACAGAATTAAGTTTAGCTCTTCCATAATAAGTTTCTAGAGCCAGAAAAATACGGGCGTTATTCCCATGCCTACTCCTGCATATTTCCTCTTTGGCAACAGCCTCATATTTTAACCCATCTTGATTGCTAAGATGTCTCAAGTGAATTTATCTTAGTTAATAATGAATTAATTTCCTCTGTTTGACTCATCCCTGTGGTTGGTGCATATCCATCACAGCCTGTTAGAATACCTAGTCAGATAAACCACAAGACAGGAAAACCCTCTGCTGTGTAGAATTTTAGCTATACCTCTTGGATTTGGGAAATCATACTAGAAATCTCTTTAAAAGAGCTTCTAGTGAAATGTCCTGTGCTTCTAACTTCTGCATAATAAAGGAAAACATGTGTAAGGCCTTTTATGATTACTGTCCTGTCTTCTTTTGTTTTTTGTTGTTTTGTGTTTTGATTTTCACTTACTTAGCTTCAGGGAGTATAGAGACAGGCAAAGGAAAAAAGTAATCTCCATTTAATTTATTTTTATGCCACTTTGTGTCATTTTTTAACATACATCCCCATTAGAATTAAAAGTACATATAAAATTTGGGTGCATTTAAATCTAAATAGACAAATACCCATGGAACTTACCTGTGTATGTAGAACATTTTCGTGAATTTTCAGTTTTCCATGCTAAGAGTTGTTACTTATGCTGACAGATCACCACAGACGAGGATATCAGTTTCAGAAAGTGAACACCTCCTTTCATTTAAATGTTACTTTCCTGAGAGTACTTACACAAAGGAAAATGTGAGTATTTACCTTGAAGTGTTAGACCATCTACCAAGCAAAAGAGATACTGATTCCAGGAAACGTGTATTTTTAACAGCATTCTTGATGTTCTCTGAAACTCTCTGAGCATTGCTTTTCATTCCACTTTATCCGTTCTTCCAGTTCTCCTGAAATGAGGTTAAGAAGTTGCTTGACTGCTCTCGCACCAGCCTAAAGCAAAGCTTCTGGGACAGAGTGGCAGTATCACACCCATAGAAGATTGGCAAGAAACTAAGTAACCGAGGCCAAAATTTCTCTCTCCATTCAGCCTTTATCAGTTGCCTTTCAGACAAACTGCCAGCTTTCTTTATATCTTACACCAGTCCCAGGCTAATCAGTGAATTTAGCAGGTTGACACTGTGATTTACAAGGCCTGAGTGCATCATATCATTTCAACATCATCAGGGTGGGACTTCAGAGCTAGATAATGCAGCTCTTGCTCATGAAACTACCTGTCAGCTGGGGAAGGAGGCCAAATGATTTAAGAAGCTCACTCCCTGGAGTAAGGATACCTTAGCGTTAGCTGAATCTGACCCCAAGACCCATCAATAACAAGGACTTTAACGCGTATGAACTCCTGACTGAGTTTTGTAGATTCTTACATCTACACTTGAAATTAAATTCTAGAAATTAAATCCCTGGAGGCATTTTATAAACGGAACAAATTTGTTCTTTTTTTTGTCTTCCATGTTTTTGGAAGGGACACAAAATACAGCAACTAAGAGGCATTAAAGAAATAAAGCATGATGGACAGATGGATACATGCATGTATGGATAGATAAAGTAGCTTGTATTCAAATGGATCAACAAATCAATTATTGCAAAGAAGAACACACTAAACTTCCTGGAATTTTGCACACTCGTGAAATAGGTGAATGATTCACCATTAGTAGGGGAAAGGAAAGTAGTATTTCTGCTTTTCAGGTTTGACAAATACGAAATGTTAAAATGTTGCTTTTTCCTATTACTTACATTTTCACAGGGACAAATTATAGTATGTTTATAGCCAGGGTGGAGAATGAGTGCTACTGTAGTTACTTTTGTCACAATAAATTTACATTTTAATTGTATATACCAGGAAATAGAAATATACCAGTATATACTTATCTGCTAAAATACACATGTAGTAGGAGTATACTATGCATATCACACATTCTTTACTTTCCATATGAGATTTCATCTACTTGTAATAACAGTAGATGAGGAAAATAGCTTTTGGATCCAAGACCCATGATATGCCTCAAGAAAGCAGACAAGACCAAAATAATGGAGATTATTAAAAAAAAAAAAAAAAAAATTTTCTTGTCTTAAGAAGCCCACAATTATGAATCTGATATTTTATTATATGTATATATATAAAAAATATAATTTATTATATTAATATGTGAGAGTTAACTGTGAAAAGATATAATGATATTTGTTATATGAGTTAAAAACAAAACGTAGATGTTTTTTCTTTTGTTTTCTTTTTGAGACAGTATCAATTTTGGATAACATGAATTTTCCTTTTTCTTAGACTGAACGCTGAATGTTGTGTAAACTCTTGTTACTCAGAAACAGAGAGGATACAAGGAATAAGAGAGGGAGCAGGACCCATACCCAGTGGAATACATGGGCTTTCAAAGCTGGGAAAAGCTTTGTCTTTGCTTTCTGATTACTTTACCTCATTGTTTACAAACCCCAGATGTCTTAGAAAGGCCTCGCTTGTTGCCACAGATTTTCTTTCCTGATGAATCATTCTATCCATTTTTAAATTGAGACAAATGCCAGTTCTCTTTTATTCTAAGGTTACCTCTCAGTAAGCTCAGTTTAATGTGCTGCTGTAGCTCAGAGGAAAGTCGTTGGGAACTTGGAAACCTACTGAGTACATATTTGGAACAAAAGAAAAAAAAAAAAAAAGAAAAAAAAGAAGGGGAAAAAGTTGCACTGACTTAATATTAACAACTTGAGAACTCGGTGTCTCTCACGTCTCTTTCCCTTTCCACTGCACAAATTGTTAACAGAGTCGTTTTGGAGAACCTGACAAAAACATCCAAGGTTTGCAGCAGCTGGTACGTTTGGAGACTATCCTGGTACCATCTGTGCCCCATCCAGTTCTGGCCAAATTAGCCTCCTGCCCAGCTGCAGGCTGGAAAAGGGGAGCCGAGAGAGCCCCGGGGGGCCTGGGCAGGCGGGAGTGGGGCTCCAAGGGTGGCACTGGAGCCAGCTCCGGGAAAAGGATTTCAGCTTCACCGCGGCTCAGCTGCTCTGACAGCCAGGTCGTCCCTTCAAACGACCCGATGGTTAGCTCACACACAAACCTGCGCCCTCAGAGGATGCTTTGTCTGCAAACATCCTAGCAGAGAAAAGGGTTGGGAGACTGCCTGCTGGCTCACCCGACCGGTGGCACGGCACGTTTGCCCTGCTCGGGTGATGCTCTCTCTCTCTGCCCCGCATCCCACTGTCCACGGATCTGTATCCTGATCATGCCCCAGCACTGCCCGTGAGCCTGATGCTTGACACAGACCAAAACTGCCCTGCTAACAATTAAACAGTACAGGCAATCAAGCCCCTCGCTTAGGCCTGTATCTCTACATCTTTCGTGCCCACACATAGCCAGTTTTATTCAGAGGTAAAGAGAAGCAACCTGAGCAATACCTTGGTGAGATTCAAGACTTTATTGATGGGGAAATCTGCCAAAGCAACCTGAGCAATACCTTGGTGAGATTCAAGACTTTATTGATGGGGAAACCTGCCAAAGAGGTTCTTGACTTACTCAGAATCCTATAATGATACTTCAGCAGCAATGTGAGGAGACCTTCTGCTTCTCGCCGTTAGCACTGTGAGCCAGCCAAGTGCTCGTGTGGGTAACTGTAAACACGTGGAGAGCCTTGAGGTGCTTCATGGAGCTAGAAATATGCTTAAAACTGAACACATGAATAAGTATTATCTGCAAGAGGGCCAACTCCTTTTACCCTTTTTCTGGTGCCTGCTTTTCCTTCCCACAACCTCCTCATAAACTGGGATGTCTTACTTCCTCTGTAAGCTGTCTGACACAGCTGTGGGCTCTTTTAAGCAGAATCTTGTCCATTTGCAAGTCATATGGATTGCTACTGCTTATAAATCATGTAAATCATAAAGCCTAACTTTGCTTTTCTTTCTGTGGAGCTTCTTTATTTCTCTTGGTCTGGCATATTTCGTACGTAACCTGTAATGTCTGACGATAAAGGCTAACAAGAAGATGACAGTTTGGTTTGAGTGATAACTGTGATAAACGTTTTGATTTTAACAGAAAAATAGCTCACCTGCCATCACGAATTCCCATAAGCATGCAGAGATACAGTGAAAAGAGCAGACCTGCAATATGAGTTCCTAACAAAGTTATCCCTGTAGCAATGTCTTTGCAGACAAGGAGGTCTAGAAATGTCTTCATTTCCCATTGACTTCTTCTTGATCTTCCCTTTCTAATGAGAGCCCAAAGTAAATTGATGTAACAGGCCTGGGACCACTATCTCTGATCCCATAAAAACTTATTATTTTTGATGTGGTAACACCAAATACATTTCTTATAACTGAGGTTACAGTCCTGTCTCAAAGAGCTTCAGTATATGATATGAGGCAAGACTAAAATAAACAGTGGGCAAAAAAAGGAAGAGGAACAGAGGACAATGATAATGGTATAATCCACCTATTTATAAGGTTGACGAAACTGTGGGGGATGTGTACAGGATTTTTACATTGATTTTACTTGGTTTTATATGAGAGCTGCTGTGCGCATTTGGTTTCTCCCAAATTCTTTTTTTTATTTTTTTTTAACCGTAATGTAATCTGTTTAGACCACTACCACATCAACTTGTGATTATAATTTAGTTCCTTTCTGTTAGCATCGCTGATATTTGGGTGACTTCCAACTTGTGGTGAGTTTGGCAGCTGCACTGTAGGTAGCTAGTGAAGTCATGGTTGCGGGCAAATAATGATCTGTGGTAGACATAATGGCTTCCTCGCTCTCTGAGGAAAGCAGCTTAAGGCTTCGGGGGTTCTAACCTACTGCTCACCTGAGTTCCCACGCTTTTAGAGCTCAGATCATGGCTAATATTGAATCGGTCAACATTATTCTGTGGTTCTGTAGCTTTCACCTAGCTAAATCAACAAGGCTCGGTAAACTGGACAAGGGAGTTTAAAAGAAACGTGTATCTACTTGCACTGACAAAGTACAAGCGTGACGATTCATATAGTTTTCCAAGATAAACCTATTTTTTCAGGTTATAGGAGATTAAGTTTTATAATTGCACATGAGGTTTTAGAAGACTAACAGAGACATTAACAAAAAGTCCTACCGATATAGGTATCCTTTGAGACTGATATATATGTCTCTCAAGACACAAAAAATCTCTTGCCTGTGAGAATAGGGACTGAGGAGTAGTGGAAGGGCAATTTAAGGCCATGGATACTAGAAATGTGATGGTGAAATAAAATGTCATTGACATAAAAGGGTGTAGGTCCAAATTATGAATGTGCCTACAGCTATTAAGTCAGAGTGACTAAGATTCCTCTAGCTTTTAATTACTTCTATGATTTGCAGCAGAGAAATTGTCTACTGAAAGTGTACGTGTGCATGTGCACACGTGTGGTTTGTGGGAGCAGTTGAATAACAGACTGAGAGATGCAGTCATTAATAGAAAAATATTAGAGAACTGCTAGAAATCCTGCAGGAAGCAAGGAGAGTACCAGCTTTGTTTATATTCATGGGATGAGAAACTGTACGATATTCATGGTAACAGAGTGATTAAAGTAAAAAAGACACAAACAAAAGGAGAGGAGGCAGTTTTGCTACTCTTACTGTGTCGCTTTGTTTAAGGAAAACTCAAAACGAGTTCCTCTCTGCTGAAGTAAACTCAGAAGACTCCCCACTGAGCCAAAAGAGGGAGTTTTACAGTCCCATTCACTTTTCTTTTGCTTTCCCAGCATTGTGTCAACCTTTGCACTGTGTCACACATCCGCAGCGCGAGGCACAATACAGCTGCAGTGCTCAGACTGGGGAGAGGAGAGAAGAATCAAGTAGTTTTTCTGAAAAAAAGAAAAAAACCCTGTGGCCTGGATTTGTGCTGCTGCACATCTCTTGCCTGGCTCTGCTATCCAGATGCTCTTCACTGTTAATGCCTGAAGATGGAACTTACTTTGTTTGAAAGCTCTTACATTTTAAATGAGAATCTGGTATGGTAATTAACTGTTCCAAAAATGAATACATTCAGAGAAACACAGCAGGCTAAAGGAAAAGGGATCACAGGCCAGGGAATAGAGTGAGGCGATTTATGTTTTCGGTCTAATAGGGATTTTTTTCATTTCATATGCAATTTCAGTAGCTGTTCCTGAGCCAATGTTGCTGACTGCTGTCAATAAAAATTAACAGGAGGAGGAAGAAATTAATAGCTATAAAACAAACAAAGGAAAAAGAAATGTTGAAGTTTTGTTTTTCACAGGTGAAACAAGTTTAGAGTAGTCCCCAAAAAAACACATGAGTTCTGAATATTTTCTTATTTAAGAACACCCTACGTAATTTCTTAGCATAAGTAAAATAGAGGCTAATTGAATCTGAGTCTAATCATGGACGATTTTCCAAATGATATAAAAAAGACACTATCCTTTATTGCTCTCCAGAGAGAATATGTGACACTCTATGAGTGGAAATCACTGTAAATGTTGAAAAAAGGAGAAAAAAATATCCACAAGCAATTTGCCAGTCAGACAACATGGGACCTGCCTGAAATATACTATTATTCAAAAGTAACTGTAACGAAAAACATTGCATGGAAAAAGAAAATTATTTTTTAATAGACAACACAAAAGCAGAGAGTATATTTAAATGAAAGCTCATATGTACACTGAAATCTGGACAAGTTTATCAAAAACATTTATTGAAAGAACAAATATAATCTTTTTTAAAGTCATAATTGTAAGAAATTGTTTGTAAATAAACATATCTGCAGTCTAAGTTAATTAAGAAGAAATATGACATCTTGAAATTTTCAGAATAAAAATATTTTTTACCCTCTCAAGATACTAAATCATCAACAGAATAGTCAGTAACCATAGCAGCTTGATAAAAAATACAATATCTGAAGAACTTCTGTTATCTTACAGACAGTTTACTGATGACAAAATCTCCAAAGAAAACTAATCGGAATGAATCAAGCGAAGTTAAAAGGAGTCAGTTATCAAAATCAATGCAATATAACAAAATTGTTCAGGTATACTTTCCGATTTACCTTATAATTCCTTTTCCATCTTTTGTGGAGGAAGGTGAGAACAAGTAACGTCGTCTACAGGTGAGACAACAAATTCTGCTGCAGCCCTCACTGGCACTGACGTTTCCGATGATGGGTGCAGCCCGGGTCAGCCAGCTCTGCCCCACACCCCCGTACCCTCCTGTTCCCATTTGCCTTTCTTGTTCTCTCCCTCCCGACTATGCAAAGTCCCCTGAATAGGAACATTCGAGGCGATTTGAGCCCAGGCAGGTGCTCTCTTTCAGCGGGAGGTAAGAAGGGACTGGGCGCTGCCGGGGCTGGAGCCCCTCATCCCACTTGGCCGCCTCACGGGCTGCATGGGGGGTGTGGGGTGGAGGGGCTCCCTGAAGTGCCCTCTCCTCCTGGCCTCAGACCTGGCTCCAGGACCCCCAGGTGTCCTTCTCGAGGAGGACAGGGGTCCTGGCACGCAGTCAGGGTGCAGCCAGCACGCTCCCAGGTCTCACAGTTCAACCACGTCCAAGGAATTTCACATCTGCTGCTTCAAGTCATGAACTGGACTTGGGCTTGACTGTGGGCAGTTCAGTTCAGCTCCATCATTAGTGGCAGTGAGGTAAATATTCACAGTATGAAGATTTACAAAGGATAGAAAGGAGAAAAACAATGAGAAGGGGGAAAAAAAAAAAAAGATGGTGCTGCATTAAGATGTGGTGCTACTTCACTTGGACTTGACTCTGCAAAGCACTGGTCTCACTCTAGAAATATTACTGCAGCTGTAGGCAAGTCATGATCAGTGTTAGGGTATAGAAAAATTAACACTCAGAGATGTGAAGGTCAGGACTCTCTGAGAAGAATTTAAAAGATAAAGCCTGATGAGAGTGGACTGGGGCTGAGGCAGCAAAGAGCAGAAAGGCAATCAGAAAATTCCTCTCCGTAACACGTACAATGGAATGTGGCCTTGCACTGAGCAGTGAAACATTCACAACTAATAAATGGTGAGCTAGGCATGGGTGCTCTTGCTACATTTTTGTATAATGTTGAGGCAAACGATTTCCAATAGGAAAGAGTATTGCATAAATAACTAGCATACCGAGAATTACAGTAGTGAACAATAATATATAAATAAAGTTGCAGAAAAGTTTTTTTCCAAGTACAGAGAGTAAAGAGGAACATTTTTCTGGAAGCAGGTTACTCTGTAATTGTTCATGTAAAATGCCTTTTCTCTTTTTTAGCTTCAGTTGGTATTAACTACTCACTGCTAAAGGAAGAATACTTGGGATACAGAAATGTGAGTGTCCCACTTTGATGTAGTACAGCAATAATGAGGCCCTCCCTTACCTGGGGGGGAAAAAAAAAAAAAAAAAAAAAAAATAGAGAATGGAAAGGAAGAAAAAAAAAAAAAAGAGAAAGAAGAAAAACCACCCCAAAACCTATTAACTCCTGAAAGATTCACTTCTGTTCTCTATTCTTGGACAGGAACTACAGGTTATACAGAAACGGATAGGTGTCCCCTAGGGGAGGGGACAAGGAAGATTTGTTACACAGAGACTGATCGTCTGCTCATGTTACTGAACTGACTCCTAGATACCCTTTCACATCCACCAGTCTCATCCACAAACCCACCCGTGTGTTGTGTTGCAGCGGTCACTTCTGCAGCAAAGGCGCCAAAACCATTTCTGTTGCAGCTCTCCATTTTCAGTCCTTGAAAACCGGCAATTTCATGATTAAGGTCTAATACACGGCTTCATCTTGTCTTATTCCCCTGCATCTCGGATGCCCTCTGAACTATGCTTTCTCAAATGACAAAGCCTGCTGCTTTCTGCTCTTCTTATCATACCTTTTAAAACAGCCTGTCTTTTCACACTGAAGCCACTGTCTAGCATGTTGATGGATATTTCTGTTTTCTGGAGAATAGAGGCAGGAAAGAAGCTTCTCATGTCAAAAACCCCATGCACATATATTTAGTAGAAACAAAAAAGTTAGGCGTTTTTTTGTAGGTCTTTTCAGGGAGGGGTTGGTGTTTTTTTTTCTATCCATTGTTTCTTTCTTCGTTTAGTTTTTCCTTTATGGGAAACTGTACTGAAAACATTTTGCTAAGACTATTGCCTTAGATTTTCACATTGTGACCTGCGTGTTTTCCGCATAGTTTGCCAGTATGCTGAGTTTTGGTGCATGGTTAAAGCACTCCCAAGACCTGAGCTAACTGGTCGGAAGCTATGTAGAAACATTAGATTGGCCACTCAAGCTCGTACTAAAACTTTGTTTAACCTGTCTGTCTTCTGCCTTTAATTGCAATCAACAATGTCCATGGAAGAGAATTGCAATGGGGCAAGCATGTGGCAACAGCCTCCAAAAACTATCACAGCTTCCTAGCTCAATGACTTTCTAGCTCGTTCCCAGCTCCGGGATTTCCTCAGCTGGAAGCCATTTGATAGACCTCACTGGTCTTTTTTCTTTCATGTATTAATCCGACTAAATCTTGAGCTCATGAAAACTGTTTTATTCACAACAGCCCATGGGAAAGAACTCCACAGAACCTGTAGATGTGTTGTGGAGAGACACTCAGGTTGTTTGGTTTGAGCCAACCACCTGATCGTTTGGTGGGTGACATTGTCGGGGTCAGTTCAGCTACTTCTCCACCACAATGCAAGGAATTCTTGCACATTTATACTTATTTGGTCTTGTGCCAGCACTGTCATTTACCTTAAATTGTTCTTTTTCCCTCATTGTGTTTTAACCACTTTGACCTACTGATGGGAAGATTTCATTTAGCGAAGCCACGTTATTTTAGACTTTGATTCTAACATGGATATTCCACTTGCCTGGTAAGTTATCTTCTCTTTGCACTCATTCCCATTTCAATTTAGCCTGCTAGAACCTGGTTGAATAAAACTGTGTACAATATTTAGGTGAAGATCTCCCCAGGGTACTGCAGAGCATAGTCATATTTTCTTACCTCTACTGGAAAAGCTTTTTCCAGTTTTCACCCTTGTATTGTCTTTGCTTCTTCCCCGGTGTTATTTTATAGCCATCCTGTAGCTGACTCATGCACCCAGTTTCTCTTCTCCCCTTATTTACCACTGGTGATGTGCCAGACCCTTAGGAGTCCTTCAGTGCATGACCCCATCGACCGTAATGCTAATTTCCATCCTACTTGCTATCCAGGTCACCAAACTTTTCCTGCATGGTATTCCTATCTCCCCCCCATTATTGAGAATGTTTTCCAGCTTTGGAGCAGCACCTAAAAGGTCTAACTGCACATCCTTTAAAAAGTACGTGCTCTCACAAACCTCCGCCTTTCACCTAACCCTCCCTGAAGCCTCTCTTCTGGAAGGCATTTTGTCATCACAGCTCGAATTGAAGCAAAGAGATAGAAGTTTCCTTGAGGGCAGCACATCGTACACTTAGGATTACAGAAATGAAAGCGTTTGAAGGAAACACAGTCTATTTGGCACAGTAAGCCACATGTCAGGTTCCTATGAGGCTGAGCTATATTAAGAAACAAATGTCAAGACATATTACGCTTCTAAGGGGCAGAATGCCTCTCGTGGGCACAGGGAGGAGTGGAGCGCTGAAACAGGCTCGCTGCACCTATGAGAAGAAGGGGAAAATGGTCACTCCAGTTCCCCACCGAAAGAGATGGAGAAGGGAGTGCTGGAAACACAGCTACAACGGCCTCTTCGCCAGACTTCTCTCTTTTGCAGGGACATGAGCACATCTAGGCTGCACGGGAACTTCACTGGATGTGCAAAGGTTACTTGAAACACAGATACGCACTTGGACACCCACAGCTCAACATTAATAAGGCTAATAAAGCTGATTGAATGTCATCAATAACAATTCCCCAATCTGACATCTTCCATTAAAAAAGATACCTTAATAAAAATCCTTCTGGAAAACAAAACCTGTTTTTCTGTATATCACCATGACCAATGTAAGATGACTGAATAGTGCCTGAGAATTGACTAATGGCAAATAACTTCAAAATACATAAAATTTAATTCAAAAGTCTATGTTGTGATTGGTGGATTATAACTAGCAGATTATAGAGGTCCCTGGTGCCCAGGTAAACCAGTCACTAGAGAAAAAAAAAAAAAAAAAAAAAAAAAAAAAAGCTACTGCACGATAAGACAAACTACTTTGGAAAAGTTTCAAAGGAGAATTTGCAAGGTGTTTCCTAAAGACCTGCCTTCCCATTCGTGGGAGCTAAACAAGCCACAGACGCACCTTGTAAAAAAGGTCTAGTGCTATATTTTCACTGTCTGTTCACTAATACTTTGTATTTTAGGGCAAACACCAGGTAAGATTAAGAGACACAGCAGTCGATTCTCTCTTACCAGGTAAGAGATTTCCTGAAAAGTAGAAAGGTCCAGTGATGGAGTCACTTTAACTTAAATGAGGTAAATCACTTAAGGACATATTCAGTATCAAACACTAATCATCAAGGAGAGGTACAAAACCAGATTTTACCCACTTTTCTGTATTTGGCTGGCCTACAGGTAAGTGAAATCTCCCAGAAGCCTCCTGCTCCATCCAGGCAAACTTTCAATAAAGCTCTGTAAATACTTTGCAGTTGAAAGTTTGCTTGCAAGTCTGGCAGTCTGGTTACTGGTCCCTTTCTGTCTTCCAGCCTCCCAGAGTCACCCACATTAATTCAACGTGGCACTTACATACAGCTATCTATTAAATAACTCCTTATCATCTTAATTCAGAGTTCTGTGTGTTTATCCTCTGCCATCCTGTTCAAATCCCATTAAAATCAATTTTGAAAAAAATAAACCTGCCAACTTCAGTGGAGGCTGAGTTAGCTATGGCCATGTCTTCACAGTTCTCTTCACTTTCTTCAGAGTTTGTTTTTTCTTTTCGTGTTCAATTATTGTATTTTTATTTTTGTTTTATGTCATATGAGAATCTCTAGGTTCCGTTACTATCAGTTGCCACTTTCTGTTGAGCTGCTCACCTAGTCTCCCAACCTACTTGCAATCAGAGTACTGGATCACCTCAGGTCTGAAATTGCTCCTGCACTGGCTGCATGACAGTTTCAATGTGAAAGGATGTCAATATATGCTAAAACAGATGATCAGTAAAATCTGACAACAGGTTTCTTCTAACAGAGTCCCCCATTTCAATCTGTAGAACAAGCTGGGATTGTATTTTGTACTGTATTTTATAATGGCCCTCTTCCAAAGCCTCTTTCTCCAAAAGACAGATCATTAAAAGGTAGTGACAAAATTCAAAGCTTCCACTCCTAAAAAAGATGTGTAATGTCTGTTTTTTTTCAGGTTCCAGAAATAGATATAAGGTAGGAAATAATCCACAGGGAACTTTTCTGCTGCAACATGTGTACTGGAGAGATCAATTACAAGAGCATAAAAATGTGAAACCTTGTCATCAGAATAGTGTTATTCAGAGCTGTGAAAATGCTGAGAGAAAAAGGGCCCACAAATATTCATTTGAATTCAAAAATTAATTGGCTTCTATATGCTCATGCCTCTTCTACCGAACACTCTTCTTGCATGAACGTTTACAGGAAATGAGTTTTCTCTCACATGCTCTGTGAACAATGTCAGTATTATAATATTGCTGTAAGGAGTCAGAGCTAATTTCATAGATTCCCATTTTAGTCTTAGCAACAGCCATACCACATTTGCTGGCAAAGAATTTTTTTATCCACCAGCCCTGCAAACTCAGGCAGGGACCTGAGACTCAGATTGGGTTCTTTCCCAAACTGTTATCACCTCCAACAGTGACACACTTGCTGGCAATACGTCTGCAGCGAGACAGTGTGCAAGGTAAGAAAAAAATCTGCACACTTCTTCTCAAATGTCTCCTAATACTGATGTTAATGTAACTTGCTTTTTATCGAGAAGGTACACAAGGTGACTTGGCAATTGTTCTTACGTACTGATGGGAAAACTGTTGAAATGGTGAAATATGCTCGGACCTTGCAAATATTTACCTTTCAAATTCTACTTCCTTCCATTACAGAATTAACCTGAATTCAATGGCTCAAAGAACTGGGCTAAAACAGAGCGGTGAGATTTCCGTTTTCTCTACTTTGCCTTTTCACCCACCTAGTCCTAGGAATATGAAGTGAGAAACTGAAGCAGTTAAGTTTGTAGGATCAGCCATGATTTTCAATAAGTTAGAGATTCACCATGAAAATTCACTGTCGATGAACTATAGGAGCAAATTTCCATATTCCTGTTCTGGAATAAGGCCTTTAGAATTAAGTCTGTGCTAAAAGGTGCTTTCAAGAAAACATCATTACGTCTTATTTAGTAGAGCATTTAAACATATGCTTAACCTTGAGTGGTTGAAAATTCCTACCTGAAGAGAAATATTTTCATTCCTACAGCTAAGCACATGCCCACATTTTTACTATATGAAGTACCATGCAAAAAGAACATCCAGTCCTTTAAAAACAGAGATATGAGGCTGTATCTTTGGACATAGTTTTGCTAGTTAGCCCTCCTTTTGTTTTCTTTTTTTTTTTTTTTTTCCCCCTTTATAATAGGCTACTGTTCCACAGAATACTACGTCAACGAACATTAGATAAACACACACAAAATGGACATCAGCACGTCTCCATCTGAATGCTGACAAAAGAAGCAAGTTAATTCACCTGAGCAATAAATTCTCCCAAAACAGTTATTTTTACTGATGGGAATTTTGAATACCAGTCAAAGATGCCTATAGACATGGTACATTTAATACATAAAATAGAAAAACAGAGACCAAGGGGGAGAAATTGAACAAGTTTTTATTGCCATTAGCCAGAAGATACAATTACTGAATAAGGGGTTTTTTAAGTCTTTCAAACTAACTTTTCTAAGTCAATAAACACATTTTGGCTAGAAAGCTTTAATTTAAAAATGGAAGAGGATAGTATTTCCAGCCACATTGCCTGTAAAAGAGGTTACAATGCATTTTTGTGACCTTCTGCCTCTTTGCCCTGGTATCCAAGGTACAGTGACACACAGGGTCTCAGGTAACTCACAGAGAAGGGTTCAAAGCCAAAGTGTTTTCAGCCTTTAACAATCATGCCAGAGCACCCATGAGTACCTCTCTCATTCTTTACTTTCCACCTGATCTGCAAGGTATAGCGTTTGTTTTTTTTTTTTTTTTTTAAAGCAAAGCATAAAGCACGTTTTAATACGCCACATTCAGTTTAATGGGGGTGTTGTTTTCAGAATTTTTTTTTAATTTCTTTTATAGTGGTTTGGTTCGTAGTGCCTACAGTGTGTTACATAAGAAAATTACTTTCTTGTATTGTGGTAATATTATTTCAATAATTCTTATCATCATGAACACCATCCCTTTGAAACAACAGTTGGCCTCTCAAATTCTGATGTGAGCAGAGTGGATTTTCTCTTCAGGACAGGAATACTGCTGTCTTAAAGATGGTCTGGTCCTGTTTTTTTAATGCTAGTGTTTTATTTTCCCCCATATGACAGAATGCCTAATGGTTTATCCTTCTCTCTTCATTATTCTTTCATCACTTTTTGCTAAACAGAAACGCTTCTAATTTTTTGTTATTTCCCCACAGGATGGCTTTTCCCTTCCTCTCCCCCTCACACATGTCGTCTCTTCCCCTTAGCCCAGTAAAATTCCTTTTAAAATCAAATTAAAAGTAGGGCATCTTCCATTTCCAGGAGAAAGCTGTTCTTCCTGACAGCTATACTGTACAATCTTTTTTATGTACTGGTTTGGACTGAGTGCCGAGCACTTAAAGGACGACCTTTAAGAGACAACCATTGTGAGTAATCTGGATCAAAAATAAAAAATGTCAACATTACCAGCCTAGGAGAAGGACTTTGTAAGATCAAGCTGGTGTGGTGTTTTATGGTTTTACTGAACAGAATCCAATGAAAAAAATGTATCTCATAAATGCAGCAATTTTTGGTCTTTCGCTGTGCTCTTTAACATATTTTAATATAATTAATTACCATCTTAAAATAAAAATCAATTTTTCTTCTGCTACTAATTAGTTCTTCCCAGGAGTAGAAAGACCCTACTGGACTCAGTTTTGGTAGCAGTATCATGGTGCAAGTTATTCTGGCCACTGACAGAGAAACTGTGCTCTTAATAATAGTACAGAACAAGATAGTGCCTGTAAAAGAGACAAAGCTGGATAAACAGTATATTACTATGACAAGGAAGCTCCATTTTATACATTTGAAGGTCACATGAAAGAAAATAAGCAATGGATTGAACACCCCAATCCCTTTATTTATTTTCAAAGGGATCTTCTCACTTTCCTCCCTTTCTGACTCATGCTTCCAGCCCATTACAGAAGACAAGCAGAAAGTCTCTTGTACAGAACATCCTCCAAGCTGAAGTTTGATTTCTCTTAATCTTTTTTTTTGCCATTGTTTGAGTTTTGTATAGAGAATATAAAACTATAAGTGAACAGCTGCATTCTTGGTGCAGAGTCAGATTTCTTGTGCTGAGTCTAGATTCTGTGATTTAGCAACATCTGAATATTTCTCATTTTTAATGTTTCAGTAAGCAGGCAGAAACTGGGCTAAGAGAAACACTCTGCCTCTTCTGGACCCTAACTGAAGTAGAAGACATATAATATGGATTATATGTATAAACAAACCACCTTTATAAAAGAACAAGGAAAGCCACCAGTCACTTTGTCTAGTTTCAGTCCTTACTAAAGCTTTATAGACCAGTTATCATGACCACTTGGCCTGATTTCTATTTGAAGAATTAAAGTACCAGGTACATGGCATTAAATATGTAACCAATTTAATTAAGAAATCACTTGAAAGTAATTTAGCTGACTGAATGCAATAAGAAATTGATTTCCATTAAGTGAAAATGACACGTTGCAAGCAAAATAGAAGTGTTTGCATACTGCAGTGATACCGGTTCCACTGAATGTCTACCTATATCGGGTTAGCTGAATCAGCACAATTTTCTCACCTCAGACACAGTTGCTGTTTTGAAATGCTTAAAAGCATTTCCCCACTGGGTGGAAAACTATGTTCTTAACTTAGTCTGGATGTGGTTCAGTCATAGAGTCAGTCTGGCTTTAGGACTCCTCACACCACATCAAAAGCATCATAACCACATGATACAAATCACCGTCTAGTGTCAGCTTACTCTGTTGGTTCAAACTTGCCCAAAGTATTTGTGATTGGATTTGCAGTAGTAGGATTTGGAAAAGTTACAAGTAAATTAAAAGTGAAGGGCCATTTTCTGGCACTAAGGCCAAATAGGATAGAGCAGAGTGCATCCATAATGTGAAGCCCTCTTACTCACCAAAATACAGTGGTAATATCTAAACGCTTATTGGAATTACTTTCGGCTACTACTAATTGCCAAGTTTTGCCCAAGTTTTATTCAAGGAATGTTAACAAGTGTGAGCCAAAACCATGCCTTGGGCTGTGGCAAGACTTTAGCAGTACAGAGGACTGAGTTTCAGTGCTCAAGAGCGTTCTCGGACTTTGGTTTGGTTCAATAGAAGATATCAAAGAATAGTCATCTAGTTCTGCCCGAGACACGCTATGGTATGTCAAAGATGGATCGTCAGAAGTGGCACACAACTTGCAAGGAAACCTGTGCTTTTGGCCCCAGAAATAGAAGCTGAGAAGAATATAATTCCCTGCAGCCTTTAGCATCCCCAGTGACAGTGGAGACCTTTTTTTTTGTCTGAGGACCTGAGGTGAGTCTTTTACGTTCATATCCAGTTACCATAGACCAGACACGGCCTGACCTGTTTTACCATATCCATCGTACTTACATAAAAATGATATCAAGTCCACACTGTTTCATAAGGTTGGTTTAACTCAGCAGAAATGTAATCTACTCCCATGGAATAAAGAACAAGTCTGGGATTAAAATGTTTGGTGACATGACAGTCTCCACATCTGCTGTTACTCATGTAGGAGCAATAATCTTCTAATAAATTGCAGTGAAATATTTTGGACATTCTCATTTAAGTCCAAACCTGTGGGGGAACCACAGGCAGAGGAATAGACAATACCTCAACTCTCTTTGCAAATAAATGAGAATTTTTTTTTTTTTTCATATTTATGTCAGAATTCTTCACAAATCCCCACTCATCACTTCTGCTTTTGTAATTCAGAAATCTATTTGGGGAAATCCACTGACTGACATGAGAAAAGGAAGAGAGAGAAAGTGGAATTTCCACAAGCTGCAGTTCAAACCATGACTTTTTTGAAGGAAAAAACCTAAAATATTTTAAAGTTAATCATCAGTCCCAAAGCTTTTTACACTTCCAGTTGCCTTCTAGTATAATTCTTCTACACTGAATTCTGTAATATCTTTGGAAATCTGACATCAAACTGACTGCCTTAGGTGGCCCAGCTTGAGCATGGGGTTGGACCAGACAATATCCAGAAGTCCCTCCCAATCTCAGTCGTTCTGGGGTTCTGTGACTGCAGAATTCAGAAGCCCCTTCACTTCTCATCAATCCCCCAACTACACTGGGAAGAGGACCGAGTCTTTCAGCGACACCTGTCACCCTGGTATCCAAAATGGAAGAAAGGAGGGAATCGAACAACTAAAATGAAGATAAATTAAATTAGTAGAGAAGATAAATAGAATAATTGGGGGGAAAAAAAATAAAGAAAAAAAACTCAAACAAACAAACAAAAAAAAACAACTATGAGCATGAGCATGTTAATTTAGCTTTACTGTGCAGGATACAGTTTAATTCACCTCCTCTGCTGATCCAGTTTTCCAACAGTTACTTATTTGGCTGAGTGTCTTTTGCCCTAAAAGTGATAATCCAGAATATGTTTTACCTTAAGTAGTGACTTCTGGCTACGTACAGCTTGAGAATTCATTTTGACATGGAAATTCTTTAGGACCAAGAAACAGAGATACATCCCAAAGCCCGTTTTGTATGAGAAAGGTGGATTTTTTTTTTTTTTTTTTCCCCCCCATTATTTCTCACCAAAGTACCAAAATAACCTTTACTGGAACTGACAAAGGAAATACTTACACCTATGAGAGGATTAAACAAGAGTGGGTTACTGATGTCTGATGATGTCTGATGATTCAGTGGAGAATCCCTGCAAATAAAATGCAGGCTACAACCTGGAATTTTATTATTTTATTTCTAGTCTGAATTTAAGGAGATGGAATTAAGCAATGGGTTCTAGGGGAAGAAAGAAAGAGTTTGAATCTTATGATTAAGTTAGTCAGGAATAGTTGATAAAGGATGTGAAAGGGTGGCCTTGAAGGAAGAAGTTTCTCCCCAGTCATTAATAATAGTCTGCAGAGGGACTAGGAGGGAGAGAATTCAGAGTCTGAAGAAGTCCAGTGCAGAAAGAAGAAGGTTGAACTGCTAAAGAGACTTTCCTTAATTTCAAAGGTAACTTGAGAGTGGTCAGAAAAATGACCTGGGGAAATGCGGGAAGCTTTTATGGTTTGATTACATCTACATATTTTTTGTGTTAAAAAAATAAAATTAAAAATTATTCTAGAAATTTTATAAAATGTACATGCTTGTTTACTTCTGCTACTTTGCAGACCGGAAGACATCTTGAGTGGAAGGGAGACACTGGAGAGGGTGAGCTCAGGTTATTGAGGCATGCGAGGAAGCCTGGGGCGTGGGAGCCCCGGGCCCTGTGCTTTTAGAGCCCTGTGTGATCACCTTTCCACGAAGGGCTAACAGCCTGGAAGGAACTTGTATCCAGACCAACAAAGCCAAAATCACGCAAACAAGACCAAAGAGTATATGTCGGTACCTATTCACAGGACTCATATGAAAGCTTAAGAGCATATCAGTATGGGGAGAATAAATATTTAAATAAACTGCCTAAATTTGAGAAATAAATCTGCAGTGTGAATCATCCTTCCTTGATAATGGAACCTTGTTATTCACAGCACTGTTCTTTATAATTTCAGCCTTCCTTTTCAACTCTTTCTTTTCTCTTTTCACCTGGATTCTGCGTAAGTGGGCCTGAAGTTTTCAAAAGCATTTATCAATGAATCTGAACCTAATCCTACCCTGGCTTTGATTTAGCAGCCTGGAACTCATTCACTGAGAGTTTATTCATTTATTTATAAATACAATAGTTAACCTGAGCTTTGTACAACAAGTCACTCAGAAAAATTATCTAGACCAATACTTTTCAACAACTGGCATATCATTCTGAATCTCATAGATATTATTACTGTTAGTCATCTGAGAGCGAAACATGATAAACTTGGGGTTTTTTTGTAGTTCTGTTCTCCTAATACAACATTCTGTTGGAAACCCGTGCTAATAAAGTCACAGTATTACTTCAAACAAAGAATATATCATGTTCATTAGCAAAATATTTTCCCTGGTATGAATTTTTTTTAAAAGATCATTAGATATTTATTTATAAAATAATTTGTTGAAAACTTGTGGTATGGTCATGGAAAAAAAAAATAATCTTCAGAGATAAGTGTAACAAGACCACCTGCAATCACCAGTTCAGTATATCACTGCATTGTGATGGTTTCTAAACTAAGTAATAGAGAAATAGTGGCATTACAGAGCAAATAGAAAGGGTAATCTTTTCATTTCCTCTTAAATTTATTTTATGCTTTGTATCACTTCCCACTTTAGAGATTTGCATTTTGTTTTCTTCCAAGGCCAGACTTGATTTGAACTTATCTTCTCCCCGCAGCCAATAATAGGAACACTTACACTAGGCTGTCCTATAGGCTATTTCATGGTTGGCATCATCATTTCACAGGACACTACATAGTTTGCTGCTTCAGTCCATCTTTCTGGGAAAAGCACCATCTCTAAAACTGTAATTTCCTGTTCTGTAAACAACTGGGCTTGAAATTTCATATCTCCATTTTCTCAGATGACAAACGATTTTTTGACCCAACAGATAAGTATATGTAACCTGCAATTAAGCAATGATTTCACATGACATCAGCTCCTTATAGGTCTAATCCCGCTTACACTATTTTTATACAAAGTCTCTTTTGGGCCTCTAACCAGTCATGAGGAAGCTAGCAGCGTTTGGCTGCTAAAACTGTTCTTTTCTGTCTCCCACTTCTGTTGTTCACCCCAAAGTATGATCAGACCGGTATTAATCGCTCATTACCTGCACATCTACTGTAGACGTGGTTTTGTGTGGAAAAACCCTAGAGTGAAAATTGGAGTAACGAAATCCTGGCACTAACTATAGACTGAGTTAACTCTGCCCGAGTTAAAACAAACCCCTTCCTTTGACAGGCTGCCATCAGATACCTTTCTGAAGAGTGAGTCTCTGCCGTTATTCCTGTAGACATAGTGAATATGTACTGATCCTCTTCTGCTGAAGCTTTTGTTTCCAGGCCTTCGTTTTCAATGGTTGCCATAGAATCTAGCCATTATCATATGAAAAGCCTCACACAAAAACCCCCCAAAAGCCTGTTGCTGAAGCCATGAACACTTTTCAATTTTCATGTAAAAGGAAAAAAAAAAAAAAAAACCTGGAAGTGAAATTGTCGCAGAGGGAGAAGTTGTCTTTAGCTCTCCTCTAGTCTTTCTCCTTAGAGATGACTTGATTCTTGTTTCTCTTTTAACGACATAAACTCCTTGCTGGATCTTCCTCCTGACTGCCATAGCAATTACAGGCTACTTATCCATCAAAGTAGTTTTAATTGCCTCATAAATCAAGGGATAGCCATGTAGTTTTCTTGCCTAATTTGCTATGTAGACTGTTCTGGTTTAGCATATGTTTGAGTTTTTGTTGAAAATTTCCCTGATGGTTTCCCAGAGTATGGCTTCAAAAAAGAAAAAGAGGTGAAGAACACTACTAAAAACTGAAGAAGAAACACACACTCCTTGGTATATATAAGCTTCTTATTCTTACAGGCCTGCTAATTTGGTGTAAATAGAGGAAGTGTTTGTTATTGGGGCTGAGACCCCCTAAGAAAGACATTTTTTTCCATATAAGCATCTTAACACTGAAGCCCAACCCCATTTACACAGGCATTATCTTACGCTGGAGAAATTACACTACAATTAGTGGAGCTACAAGAATAATTCCTGCAGTTTCCCTGTTTGCGTCAGTGAGCATGAGGTAAAGAAAATAAGTTTCCTGCATCTGAATGTACTGATATAGAACAGAAGCTTTATTTTGAAAGAACAGCCATGACATATATAGTATTTTTAAGAATACCTCCAAAACCTGATAAGGTAACATAAAATAGATATGTCACTGCATCATGTAAATAAGTGAATTTTTAATCCCATGAAGTCTACTAACTTCAGGAAGGTCAGGATTTTTCATAAGGAGCCTGGAATGGCTCCCCATGTTCCTGCAACTTGTTTGAGCATATACAATAGTGTCATGTGTATGCAGCATGGATGTGACATGGTCTCCTCCTCAGAGCTGTTGTAAGAAAACTTTTGCACACCCTTCTCTACTTTCTTCCCAGCGACGGGTGATCAAAATTTGGCATAAGGAAAAATTGCTAAGAAAATTCTTACTTTTCTGACAGAACTGCTCTGATTAACAGCTATTTAATAACATACAGACACCTCCGATTCAATATATATGTAACCTCCCTGGAATAATCTTCAGAGAGGCACTCAAAATACATAATCTTATTTCCTAAACTTTATTAAATCCCTGTTTCTTCTAGTGCAGCCATATTTTACACCTATATTGCATTCCTTTTGCACTGCTTCAGATAATTCCACAGGTATAAAACTGGCTAAAAATGGAAAGGAAAGTCACAATACATTCCAGTTAGGTACTTATAAGGATTTTGTAACTTATGATGATTATTGATCGGTAGGAAAATTAGGGGTTTTTTCTTCTTCTCTGCTGACAATTGTAAGGTCTTGCCTGTTACTTACTCTCTGAGCATGAAAAAAAAAATAAAAAACAAAACAAAACAAAACAAAAATCACCCAGGGAGTAACGTCAGCCTGGGTGCATCTCCAGAACCAAAAGTCAGAAGGTCTTTGCAATCTCCAACTACCATTGCTTGTGCCTGCAGTAGTAAACAGCTGGAGACAAAATGTTTCATAAGAAACATAAAATGACACTGTGAAAGCCAGGAACCTCAAACAGAAAATTTGTCTGGAAAGACAAGAATTTATACTGAAGCTGGTTATTCTAGGGAGCGTTCCTGCACTTGGGTTTTTTCTTATCTTTAAAATCCACATTCAGATTAACAGAAATCATTTCTACATTTGAATTTGAACTATCCAAGGGCTTGTATAAGATACAAAACAAGAAAAAAAATGAATCGTTTCAGAGAGGCAATGATACTCTTAAACATCAAATTTTGTTTTTAACTTGCATTTTCTTCAGGGTCACTAGTTGTAATGTCATATAGGTCTCAATGGGAAGCTTAAGTCTGTTTTTACAGGCTGCCATAGGTAGTCACCCCATCGGTGGGAGGTGTTTTGTGGCCAAGTCACTGATCTGCCTGGTAAAAGATCTGAGTGGAGGTGACCAGACTATGCAGCACAAGGGAAGGTGAGCAGAAGGTCAGTGGGCTCTTTGCTGTAATCTTACAAGGCCAAGACACTACATCCTACATTTTACAGCCAGGGACAGCCAGGCTAGAGTGGATGGAGATTCGGGACTCCGTGACAATGAATTTTGGAAGCATATGCTTCTAACAAGAGGAAAAAGGCTCTTTCTCCACTTGCAGGTGCACAGTTACAGAAGAGATCCATGGCCCTTATGGCAGGTGAGAAGGAACAAATTCTGTTGGTGGAGGTGTTTGTGCTGGATCAGCAGTGTGCTGTGAAGAGCTAGGAGTAATAGTAGTGAGAGATTCTCTTCTGCAAGATGTGGAGGTACTCATCCTGGCTGTCACAGACAAGACTTTCACTTAAGCAATCACAGGATCCTCTCTGATGAAACAAAGCTACTGCAGAAATACAGGATTCATCTGACAAAGACAGACAAGAGCATCTTTGCTAACAGTCTTGCCAACTTCATGAAAAAGGCTTTAAAACAGTTTTGTTAGAAGATGCAAACCATACTTTGAAGAGAAGTGGAGGAATGAGAGGCAGGAAGGAAGCACCTGGACAAGAGTATCTCAGTCGTCCCGTAAGAAAGCAGTGCAACTCAGAGCCCATGACAAGTACGTGTTCATGGACTACAGGAAACAAACAGGAAGAATTAGAAGTTGAGGACCAGTCACAGATGTATAACCTCTCAAAGATATATAGCCTGACTGAGATCTCAGAGACGTGGTGGAATAGCTCACATGGTTGGAGTACTGCAATGACTGGATACATGTCCTTAGGAAGGACAAGTAGGTGAAATAAAGAGGGAAGGACTCACTGCACCAAGGAACAACTTGCCTGTATGGAGATTTGCTATGGAACGGCTGAGGGACAGAGAGCAAGCTTATGAGTTGGGATGAAAAGCAAGGTCAACGAGGGGATGTGACAAGACAAGGAAATGGGAAAAGGCTTCTTTAAACTACTGGAGGAAAACCTTTTGATTGCACATATTAGTTCTCATGGGAGACAGTTGATGTGAGCCTTGCTTTTAACAGTGTCTAGTCCAGATGGCCTTCTAAGATGCATTCAAACTTAAATTATTCTATGATTTCTTTTCTATAAAGTAGAAAAATAAAAGCATCCTTTTATATTCCTTTCTGTGCTAAGAATTTTAGATGACTCACTGGTCACCAAACATCTTTAAACTGCAGTCATCTCTAGACACCAGACCTCTAACCTCAGAATAATTACCATGAAGAACATGCCAGAACACTATAAATGAGACCAGGTTATTCAGAGCATGGCACATCTTCACCTTGAGAAGGCATGCCTAGCTCGCTTCAAACTACAACCATCAATACTATTATTTGGAGCTTGTCTTACATGCTCTGTATGAATGACAGCTTTGTTACACCTAGAGTGGGATGGAAGCTTCTTATCTGAGCTTTAAGAATAATTGACAAAACCTGAACTTCTTGGCTTCTTGTGTCAGATGAAACAGCTTTTCTCATGCTTAGTAGAAGAGGATCCATCTACATTAGCACGTTAGGGCATTTTTTAAAGGAATCTGCCTATTCTTCCCATCCTTAGCTACAATGAATATTTTTGTTTGTATCACAGAGCAGACTTAGAACTAGATCTGTATTTGGATTAAATTAGGACAAAAGATGTTCTTCAGGATTCCCTTTCCTGCTTTCTAAATCATTAAAATTGATCCACAAGACTAGACAAGAGATAATTCAAAGTAACCCCCACTGCAAAAATGCGTGGGCCAGACACCCAGTGCTCAGCTTTCCGTTCATTCCGCACACCCATTCTGACAGGGCTGCACACTTGTTAATGTGGACATAAGCCTTAATAAAAACTGAATGTCTGCTTATCAGTGAACAACTTCATGCACTTTCAAGCACCACAGTTTTATGTGCTTGAGTTTAGAAAGTCTAAAGGTGGCCTGATGGGGAAAATGCTCGTAGCAGTTAAGTAATATTATCATAAAATATTGACATCTTTCACAGTAGGCATATGAAAATAATTTTCATGGCTAAGTTTTTATATTTCTGCCACGTTTTAATATTTTAATTTTCCTGAAAATATTTCTGCTACTAGAAAGCACTGGACAGAACATTAACTCAAACTGAAATTTCCTTGACTGTTCAGTTAACACAGCTCCATCTGATTTTCAGGGGTCTAATAGCTATCATTTGGCCAGACCATTTATTATGCTACAAGTACAGCTGTTTATCTATAAAAATTTACATAAAAGGGTCACATCACAAGCTCTGAAAAGTTTTAATAGTATCATATCTTTCACCTGTAAAATCAGAAGCATTAATTTGACCATAGATAATTTCCTGTAACACAAAAGGTAAAGTATAAAGCCCATTGTATTGGTAGTTTACAACTCTATGAATAACATCGTGCAACTCTGGGAAAATGGGAATCTTCTTTCTAACAGGTTGACAAGTCTCATTTTTCACAGGTATTCGGTATTTAGCAAGACACCAGTGGTGTTGTGTCTGGATAAGCATGCATCCCACAAGGGGCTAATCAGTGACTGGAGTTGCTTGAACCATTAAATTCATTGGCATTTTCTCCAACAACTCCACCTTGATCCCAGGAAAAAAATCTTTGCTTCTTTTCATTTCTCTTCACAAAGCCTGGCTGGGTCCTTCCATTCTTCCATTCACTTCAGTTGCCTTCTGTATCCTCATCCTTGCTTTTAAGAAGCCCAGGTGATCCTTCTTGGATCTTGTTGCATCCAGCAAGGTACCCTTGATGTTGTTGCACATATTACATGAAGAACAGAGACACTTTAAAAGAAGAATGTGTTACTGAAATGTAATCCAAACATTTCTGGAGTGTCTGCATGGACCAAACTTTGCTCAAAGTAGGTGTGCACTGATAGATCTTAAGCAAAAGCGGAATCACTCTTACTGCCATCAGTAATTCGGAGGTGGGGAAGATCAGAGATGCTGCACAGCATGTCACAATCTCCATCTCTCACATCCTCTCAGGAGCATCCGCAAAAGCAAACCCAGCACTTCAAGGCTCAGTGTTTCAGCCTCACTCCTTTTTTCCACTGCTTTCTCTCTTTCTCATAAGACCACCCGGGTCCCAAACACTAATGCCTGGCACAAAATTGAAGTAAACTTATATCACCCGTCCAGCAGCACTGGCTTTGTAAACTACCTTGTTTGTTTATTTGTTTAATTAATTAATTAATTAATTAATGTTCATGCTGGGTTAATATTAGCCAAGAAAACTATTCTTTCCATGTGATTTTAAACGTACCTGATTATAGTCCTACCTACTGTGAACGGACTTTTGGGAAAAGTGAGCAGATTCAGATGCAGCTGGAGGCAGTGGCCATGAATAAAAATAAAAGACGAATTTTTAACTAATCAAACTGATGTATAAAAATACTTATTTTAATATTATTCAAACAAGAAATGTTACTCTTCATCCTGTATGACAGCACAGTTGGGGATGGAAATGAAGGCTTGCCAGTGCTCTATCTCTTCCCAACACTGATGTGTATCATACAGTCCCAGAGGAAGAAGAAATTCCTAGGCAGAGCCAGCAGCTGCATAAAAGTTTCATCCAAAGCAGAGGCAGCTGTATGTCTTCATAAACACTGGACACTAGTGGTGTTTTCCAGTTCTGGCTTCACTTTTGCCAGCTGAAGATCTTTCTCCTCATCCTCTTGAGACTTATATTTCCATCCCCTCCCACCTCTCTCTTGCAAGTCCTCTTGTGCCAGCTTCATTACTTCTGCTTGCCATATTCTCCTTTACTTGTTTCCATCTCTTTCCACGCCTCTCTAGTGCTTTCTACATTTTTCTAATAAACTAAACCATTCTCATTGTGTTTCTAACTAATATTTACTTACCTGTAACTATGTGTTTAAAAAAAAGCCAAAAGAACTGCCTACATTTCACCAATACATGACAGAGAAATGGAAAACTTCATTTGTTTGTCTTGGCCTTACCTAGAGCCTCTAGGTGCTTTGCTAATATGCAAAACAGTAAGCTAAACACACTGGCTTCTAACGACAAGTAGGGATAGGGAGGATTATTTCCAGTTCTAAGGTGATGTGTATTGGGGAATGTAGATTGCAGTCATTGTCTGTGGTGTTTGAGAACAGTAAAATTAACATCCATCTATCAGCAGCTACAGTTTATGATGTATCCCCTCAATAGACACTCAGCAAAAGAGGTTCAGTTCACCTTTCAGAGGAAGTCAAAAAAGGGAATTGTCTTTGATTTTTAATAATTTTGTTGTATTTCTGCTGTATCTCTACAACTGATATCAGCTTCAGCTTCCCACAGCAGTGGTTTAATATTCCTTAACTTTAGAGGAGCTCTATGACATAAAAAGATTCCCAGTCACAGACAGTCTGATAGCCTTTTGGATGGACATTGCTCTAGTCAGTGGTACGAGAGAATTATTTGTGAGACAATTCCTACACCTACATGTACATAACCTATAACTCTTAGTCTCTGAAGTCTTTCCAATGAAGTGATCTAATATAGCACATAAGAGTGTTACATTGTTGTTCAGAGCATGAACCATGTTACTCGAGAATTTATAGAAAATACAACATCTGTGCCTGTAAAGATCTACTTTTTAGGCAGTTTTCAAGGTCCTGCAGTATGACAAAGTTTTCAGCGACAAAGACCACCGAAATTCAACTCAGGCTACATAACCTTTCTTAATGTAAACCCCACATTTGTCAAGCTGCACTTTTGATGGTTCTTCATCTTGGAATCAATCTAATGGTTCCTATGATTAAGAATATTAGAGCACCAGGAAGAAATAAAGAAATGAATTAAGGTGAGTCCATCCAGCAGATTGGTTAATGAATCCCGTGCAGTCCATGAAATAACTGAAGGGCATATGGCAGTGGAAGCATGAGAGAGAATATCTCTTCTGTTACAAATAGCAGTTTATAAAATCCTTCAGGAAGCCCAGAAAATGACACTCAGGCCCAATCTTTAGAAAATAAAATTCATCAGGATAAATATAGGGTTTTCGATCTCCAAAATCTTTGAAAAAGGGTCATTCCGTCTTTGAGGTTTTCATGCCTTGTGCATTATAATTTACTTTCTTGTTGACTTCCGTGTTCACCATGTAGGTCAGCCTAGAGGACAGAGAAAAACTTAGAATTATAGTACCATGAATATAGTGATGACTGTCAACTCAGCGTCTCTTTTCCATTCTGTTGAAGCCCTGCTGCAGTTTGACTTCACTAATTTGACTCAGTTAAGGCTAGCTCCAGACAAGGAGTTTCGTTTTTTCCACTAATGAAGGAAGAGAGAGATTTACTTTCCTCCAAGTTGAGTACTAGGCTACACTGGCAGGGCCAGTCACAGCTAGGTCTGGCAAAGGGGGTGGGAGAGGAGGAGGTGTAGAGACAGTCCAAGCATAGATGATAGGGCTGCTGCCCACCAACAGCAGTCTGCTAGCCCTGGCAGCCGGCAGACCTCTCTGCACCAAACCCCAGATCTACATTCTCTTGACAAGGACTTGTAGCTGACTTTCAGTCCAAGTGTGTGGAAATTATAGCAAATACCCAGATGCTGAAGTAAGGAAGTAGTAGTTGCCATGTTTGTTTTCAACTTAATTTTTTTATTTTCTCTGGGGAGGGATTGTCAATAAAGTATAAGATCTGAGGTGCTTGTGTCTTTCTACAGGGTTAAACAGCAGAAATTATGTGATTTCTAAAAAACCTTTCATTTTGACAAGGAGTCTGCAACTTTATAACTGCAATAGACTTTGGTGCATTCCTCTTTGCCTCTCTCCCTTCTCCAGAGTGGCTTGCTCATGTATGATCTGCTTGCAGTTACAGTTTGAAAACTCTTAGGAAATGCATTTATGCAGAATCCAATTCCCTGTTCCATTCTGAGGATATGGGACAACACTCTGCCCTGAGGCAAGCCCAGATATGGCCTTACAACACACCGGCAAGGAGAGCTGCATTCGCAGGGCTGCTGGAGAGCTGCCCATTTGGTGTGGAGGAGAGGCAAGGACACGAGCAGCTCTCTTGGCATGTCTAAGACCTCACAAATACACACTATTCCTTCATCCGTGCTGATTTGTTCTTCTGCCCATGTCCCTGGGTGGTGTTTCTCACACGGGCTGCCAGACAGCTCACTCTGGCCACCAGTTTCCAGTGCGATGCAGTTCAAGGCACTGGCTACCACCTGTAGAAGGAACCTTCCCCCCCCCGTGTATGAGAGTTGAAGTGCTTGAGAGGGTGCTCAACTCAAACAGCTCAACCATTTATGCTCCTGGAGATAAGGACAATCCTTCTGAAGGAGGAATGTCGAGAGATGTACTTTTCAATTACATCAGAACCATTTTGGCACCTGGCACTATTTTTTGAGAGTCTTACATAGTACCACTTTCAAAGCTGCTTTTACCAGCCAGCTCGGAGAGATATGGAACTTGAGCCTTATACAATACCAGTGCTGATTAGCAAAGCATGAACCCACTTACCACTTTCTAGAAGCTAAAAATAAATGAACCAACACAACTAGAAGCTATCTGCCTATAGCAGAAATAAGCCTAAACCAAACCACTCGACCAGAGCAGCACTACCAGCAGCAAACTCAAGTGAATATCTGGGACTCTCTGTGTGGGTTGTGAAACAGATTCCCAAAACTTTTTACAAAATGAAATGCACCTCTGATGCCTGTCAGCCTGGAAACTTGACTGCCTGTCCCAGCGCCCATGAGGGCAGGAAGAGTCACAGCTGGGCTTGGGAGGTGCTGAGCAAAGTTCCTTTGGCTGGCTAGAAAAAAATGCTCAGGTGCTTTAAGAGCATCTCAGAAATATGTGAAACACGGAGGGAAAATAATTTATTTTGTAACACTTGTCTCCTTTAGATTTTCTTGTGATTTTGCGTATTTTTGCATATGCTTATATCTACATTCACATCTCCAAGCTTAGCAAACATGAAGTGTTTCCTCAGCAACACTAAGGAAAGAAAAAAAAAAAAAAAAAAAGACAAAGTCTTGAAAAACCATCATCTGACTTTCTCAAATCTCACCACCATTATCCATAATGTTTTGGGTTATCTTCTCCCTTTTTTTCCCAGTCAGAATCACACCTACAAAAGACTAAATTAATGTCTGAAAAGAGCTGCCTCTAAACTGCCTCCTCCTGTTTCTAACACGTACACCCATGTAAACATACGAGTGTATGGACAACAGCTAATACATGCTATAGTGAAAACAGTTTTTTTCCTGAACATCTGATTGCACTTATCCATGCATTATCAGAGAATCAAAAACATAGGACATAATGAAATATTCTTATGAAAGTAAAATGAGCAAGATATTGGGGGAGGAGGGTGGGGATGGATGAGGGAAGATCAGAAATGAGACTTTTAGGGCAAGGGAAGCATCTGGGTAATTTTGCCAGGAAAAGAAACATAAGTCAAAAACATTCATCAGGATGAACAATAATATTAGGAGTACATAAGTAATACCTCGCCTAAATCTTTTTCTGGCTTCCAGTGCTGTTGGAAAGTGTCAGTTTTTCTTCGTCATGTCTGCTAAGCACATTCGGCGGGGGGGGGGGGGGGGGAAGGAGAGGGGGGAGAAGAAAAAAAGGAGCAGAGAGTGAACTTAATCTTGGAATCCTGGAAAAGTCGCGGGTGTGCTTTTTCTAGCCTCTGGTACAGCAAACCAGGTTGCTATGGTAAAATGGGTCAGAGCAGCGAGCAAGTTAGCTTGCGCGACAAAATCAGGCTCCTGGTGCAGCGATGGGAGGCACAGGCCAAAGCAGACAGTAATCTACAGCTGAATCTAGGTCACTGGGGTGCTTGGTAGCTGCAGCTGTCCGTGTGGGACTGTGATCTCCGGCACGGCTCACAAAACCATCCTGACGCCTGGGCTCCTGCTCAACCGTTACGGGTGTACTGGGGGGAGCTGTTGCTTTGTCTCCTCCAAAAACAAATTATAATTTTAGATTTTTAATTATGGATGCATATGCAGGCAGCATGTGTCTGTGTGTGTATTATGCATGCACATTTATTTTAAAATAAAACATACTCAGCAGGCACATGGCCCATATTTTGGGAACCCATTACACAAATTAACATTCACACTCCAAATGATCATTATCACATATTTATGGGAACCATGCATCCCACTCCATGAAGGCTATAAAGATCTGCAAGCAAACATAAGAAATCTCTTCCCCAGCATACCTAATGAATTCCCCCCCTCAGACAAACGCCCTCCCAAAAAGCCTGGGAAAAGCAAAAAGGCTTTGGAGAATGTCAGGGAGGTCGTCCCACAGTTCAGTCTCTCACATCCCCCCGCAAGCATATGCTGATACACCCATCCATGCAGTAATCTATTATTATCATTTACTATTCTGTGACTGTTAAAAAAAAAAAAAAAAAATCAGTTAATAAAAATCCAGGGAATGGGGCCAAATCAGGAGCAGAAGTAAACCAGCATACCCCCTACTGATGCTGGTGGAACTGAAAGAGATTATGCAGGCTCAGGGTTTTGTCTCATGTACAGACATGGTCCTTCCCCAAGGGGGATGCAAAATGAAAATGGAGATTCATACGGAATATGGAGAAAGACACACTCCTGTGTGAGGAGGTGGGTAGTTCTTTTGAGTACGAGGGCTATTATGTCATCTTCCTTATCTTTAGAAATATTTGCTACGTTTGTCTGGGATTCCTGGTTATGCAGCAGGAGACCCTGGCTACATCCCCTGCACGCGGATACACCAGTTTTCAGTGCATACAGAGGGAGCCTGGGGCTCCCAGGGCACGCTGGATTTACTGCGTGGGCAGTGATCGGCCCCACAATGAGCACACGGTGGGTCTGAAGCTCCCCAGAAGCTTCCTGGCACATGGCACATGTGCTGAATGGTTCTTATCCCATACACACCAGAGGTCTGACACACCTAATGCCAAACATGTCGCTGTCACATCTCTTGGGGGTTTTTTTGTTTGTGTTTTTTTTTTGTTTTTTTTTTTATGTTTTGTGTAAAAATTTGGCATAAACATATAGTAACACTAGGTAGAGATGTTAATAAAATTATGAAATATTCAACTTCTGGATGTGGTTTTGGGACAGTATCAGATAGATGTGAATTTTCCCTCTGACAACCACAAGATATTAGACCTTTCCACTTGAGACAACTACATTGGACCAAACACATTCACCAATACTACTGTTTTTTTTTTTTTTCATTGTTACATCTCATACTGTGTCAGGACTTTTTGCCCATTTCCAGTGAGTGTGAGGGCAGAGGAAGGACAAGGGACAACAATAACTTGGAGCCTCAGAATCAGTGGCCCCCTGCATAAATCAGGTATGACAATGAAGTTCCTGCTCTCCAAATCCCACATTTTAGCACAGATAACTAAGATTAGAAATGTGTTAGGAATAACTTAAATACTAGGCCAGGAGTAATCCGTGACAAGGTCAACATCCAAAGACAAATGAGGCACTAGAGCTTATTCAACGAACTAAATAGTTAAAATCAATTATGCTTTCCTAGGAAAAAAAAAAAAATAACAATACACATTTTTATTGGAGAAGGCATTTCAGCTCTCAGACAGGGGGAAGGTTTGTTATACAGCTGATGGTGAATGCCTTGAACTGTATCTAACAGGAGCTGCCTGACACTCCTTGTGAGAAGGACATGGGCAGAAAAACAAATCAGCACAGACTAAGGAATAGTGTGCATTTCTGAGGTCTTAGACATGCCATGAGCACTACTTGTGTGCACGGCTTTACAGATGCCTAAAAAACCCAAGATGAAACACACAAGGACCGTGTTTCAAATGTCAGCTTGTAACCAAAACAAAATCTCTCATTTCTTCATGCAGAACTGCAAGTGTTATGCAAGCACACTGGACAACTGCCCATTCTATTGAACAGCAGCACACATAAATAACTTGCAAATGTTGGAGGTAGGTGTACACACCATGCAGAAGCAAGGCAACATACTCCTTCAAGAAGGAAGTGGCAGGAAGTAAAAGAGCGAGAGAAAAAATTATCAGGACAGGTTCAAGGGTGGATTTCTCTCTTGATAGTCACTCACAACTTCACTTCTCTTAGCAAAAATAAAGATTATATACATTAGAAAAGGCCTTGATTTATTCCATCACATATAGTTCATCTCTTCTCTAATATTCACAGCAACTTGTTTTAAATCCTTCAACATTCTTCTTGATTATTCAATGATACCTAAATAGTTCTGATAACCCATCTGAGATAGCCAAGCCATGGAAATATTTGTCTATTGGGCATTGTCTCTGTAAAGCAAACAAATACCACTTCATTCAAAGGGGACAGTCAAATTCATCACTTGTGAAGCATTCTGCATATGATGTTTATGCCTAATGATCACCAGAACAGACTCATTTAGAGATATCCCTAGAGATATAAAGTTCTGTTATTGTGTTGATAAAATTCTTTTCATGCCACTGATACCTTAATAGCCAAGTCTACAGAATGACAAGCATGGAGACCAGGCAGGCTTGGAAACTTACCTGGAAGGAAAGGGAGCGAGAGGGCTGTAATTTTCATTTGATACCAGAATTACATATCCCAGAATAGAATTTGTCATTTGATTTTGATCACGTATGTTCTGAAGGCATTTTACCTATAACAACTTTTCTATGAAAATGTGCACATAAAACAGAGGAAAACAAACAAACAAACAAAAAATAAAAAAGCTGGAAAAAAAAATTGTTTATTTCCTATCTCTGACATTTATATAATTTTATACTTGCCAATAGCTTTAGCCTTCCTGTTTCCAAAATAGGCAGTAAATCACGTACTCGGGGGACTATGGAGACATGTAGCAAGTGGAGGGATGGAAGGGTGCGGGGAGGGAGGAACTGCTTTAGAGGCCAAAAAGAAACATTCCATGGAAGTAACACTGCTGGATAAATCCCCTGTTGCAGAGTCCGTCTGCACATTCCACTGCTAAAGGGCCACGAGTTCCTGATAAGGGGTCATTTTCTTACCACTGGACAAACAGGCAATTCACAGAAAACAGCTAATTAACTCTGACATGTATTGGAGGATCTGAAGTACCTGCCACTTCTGTCACATTGCCTTCTCGAGTAGGGGGGAGTGGATGTTGACCGCAGGAGGGCTGCAGAAAAGGCTACCTGAAAAAAATGTCTCTTTTTACCTAAGTTTTTTCTTACTTTATATATTGGAAAATGTTTTCAAATGAGGAAGAAAGTGAAGGAAAGAAGGAAGGAAGGAAAGTGATCTAGCCAGCTAAATAACTATCTGTGTAAAGCTTTTATTCAGGTTTTATTCAAATTACAGGTTGAGCTTGCATAAATGTGTCTACTGATAACACATTTAGCCATGCTCAGGTGCTGATGAAAGGACACATCTTGTATGTTGAAAGATCATCATAATCACAACAATATCATATATGTGGTTATCTTAAATGGAGGAAAAGTAGACACTCCAAACATTTGTAATACACAGGGAGACTTCAGAGTTCATCTCCTGGTCATTTAATAAATATCGCATTCTTCCACCTTTTTTCCCCAGATCAAAATAACAAATAGGTTAGTTTAACTACTTTTTTAACAAGCCCATCTATGAAGGATGCGAGCACACATCATCTACTTTCCAGAATGAAGCTCATTCCTGTTCGTCTGTACAAGATACATTGCCTCGACAACAATCTTACAGATTTCATGAAACAAGTGTTGGCAGTTTCTTACTCAATCACTCAGTGTAGCTGTGGACTCTTCTCTTGTTTACTGACATCAGGGAATGCCAATTATTGCCTCATACCTCTTCAAATACTGATGGGGGGTGTAAAAAGACAAACATCTGATGCACGTTCCTCTCCCTATAATGTGTGCAGAAAAGACCATTCCCTCAGTCAGTAGAAAGGATTAAATCCATTCTCTACAAAACGAACTCCTTGGGGGAACTTTAGAGCTCTTCATAGCTCAGGCAAATGCCATTTCAAGAGATTCTTCAACAAATAGGCTGGAGGGTTCTCTGTGAGTATATTAAAAACTAACTACGTGGCTAAGATTCAGCCATTGGGTAAATGTGTAAATTAAGGGTATGATAGCTGTTGTGGCAACAGTTTTGACTTAGTAAATGAACACAAGGTGTGACGGAGGCAGATACCTGCTATTTGAGTATGATCTCCAGTCTCCCCAGACCTATTGCTTTGGACCCCTTCACAATGGTCTGCAACCTAAAGCAATAGCCTGTTGTTAAAGGATTTGAAATAAAAAGAGAAATAACTAGAGCACACTGGCCCTGGCACACAGAATTTTAGTTCCAACTGTGCAAGCTAAAATAATGAGGATTTTAAATAGAAATACTTGAGGCAAAACATAATGTCTGGCAAGGTAACTGGGGAGGAAGTATCTCATGTCATCCATGTGGAAGTCTCCAGCCGTAACAAAAGCTTCTTTAGCCACTCAGTAAGTGACTAAAGTTATAAACATTTATATCACAGTTGATTTACTTTGAACTGTAGTTTGGAAAGCTCCTCTTTCTCTCTTAAATGATGCTGCTAAATGTCAAATTCACAATTTTGGAAAGTTATTGTCAACACTTTGCTATAAGTGGGTATTAATTAATGTTAAATTGCAATGGCTTCCATAAAACTTCAATGGATGCCAGAAGAAAAAAAAAAAAAAAAAAAAAAGTTCATCTTCTATGTTACTACAATGAATAACAAATGAAAAAAGAATGGTTTTCCACTTACAAAATAAAATGTTGCCAAGAGCTACATTCAGCTAGTAGCCATTTATTTCAAGCGGATACTGACTCCTGTCATATTACAAGGGAATATGAGATTTAGTAATCTTACTGACACATGTCAGGTAAGCATGGCCAAGAAACACACAACTGTCTCCTAGCAAAAGCCCTTTTCATCATAGCTGTGTTGCATGGTGCCTGAGAAAACCGGACGTCTAAATAGAACAATCACGGGGAAAAATATCCCTGGGAGTCTTATGAGGGAAGAACATGGTGGAAAATTGTAGAGATGACTGTAACAATTCCAGATATTCCTGGAAGCACATTTTATTGATCAGAAGATGGAGTCAATAAACCCACTGGAGATCTAAAAATGCTAAACAATGTTACTGAAAAAAAAATATAAGTACCACAATCAACCCTGTATATTTATTCATTCAAGAGACTAGAGTAATATCTGACTGTCAAAAGCCAACTGTGACTTTGGCCACTCTTTCATAAGAGCAAATAAGAAAGTGTCAGAAAACAAGACTTGTAATACGAAAAAACACACAAAAGAGACATGAGTCGGTTATAACACGGGATATCAAAGACATCCAAAATAAAGGGTGGTGTAGCTTGAAACTTTAAAAGATTGTGTCAAAACCACAGAGGATGCTAAAAGAGAGACTATCAGAGATTAGATAAAAAGAGCTGATGAAGAGTCTATAAATATCTCTCACAGTGTGATGCGATCAATATAGTAAGAAAATGACCCAGAGTGAACATGCATCAAAGACTGGTTGCCTTCAGAATTTAAGTCCATCTTCTGTTGAGAGACATGATTTAAAAAAACAAAAAACAAAAAACAAAAAACAAACAAACAAACAAACAAAAAAAAAACAAAAAAAAAAAAAAAAAACAAACAAACAAACAAAAAAAACAAAAACAAAAAAAAAACACCTAATCCAGAAGACTTTTAAAACAAAGAGAATGTGTTTGTATGCAATGGTGGACGAGATAAAAGGTTTAATAATAGAAAAGGGTTTTTGAAAGACAATTACTTGGCAAAAAAAGATATCAGATTGAGAGCAAGAAAGGATAAAAAAAACCTTTTTGCTTCTTAGATTATAATTATGGAGAGATAGAATGAGTTAGAAAGGGGAAAAAAAAAAAAAACAAACGAACAAAAGAACAGTCAATCTTCAGAAAGGGGATTTATCTGTGGAAGACTTGGAAAATTAAAATAGGTGGAAAATAGTCAAAATGGTCAAGAACAGCAACATACCAAGAACTGTTAATGCCCTCCTTGAATATTTATGGAAAGGAAGGAATGACCTAACCCAAAGACTTGAGAGTCTAAATCACAGGAGGAAAAGGAGATCTGGGAAAGATCTAAAGAGAAGAGTATAGTCAAATATCAAATACCTGTATCCTACAAAATCTGATCTTGGATAATCTGCTGCAGATTTACTTAATAACGCTCATTAACACTGTGTTAACAAGTATTAAGGAAAAAAGATTTCAGTCAATGTGTATAAAATCAAATGCACAACATTAAATGAAATTTGAAGATCTATGAAATGGTAATCATAGATATCAACACACTATGACCATGAATATCAAGAATTCTTAAATAATAGGTAAAAAAATTTATGAAGCAAGAAATTAAGAAACAAGAAAGATCGGGAAATCTTGTTATGTTTTGCTAGGGAGGCTGCATAGCTTTAAAAAAAAATGTAAAAGTTGCAGTTCCATGAGCTCATTTGATCTGTCCCAATAATTCCCTATCACCACAGCGTCAGATTTACATATGCCACCATCTTCCACCTCCTACCTCTTCCTTTTCCTTGGATCCAGTATTCATCTGTTACTTCAGCAAGCCAATTCAAATCACTAAGGTGAAGGAAAACTAATCTGGGAAAGGAAAAAATTTGCAGCTTATTTAATCAGTTAAATCTATTAATTGAGTAAATAAACAAGAAACAGCTAGCACAGACACTCCAGAGAAGGTAAAGAGAAATTTTGCTTTTTGTTGACAGTTAGCTGTTTGTCCTGCTTTACTGTCAAAATGGAGCCAAACTCTGAGAAAGACCAAGCTATAAATGATTTGAGACCAATAAAAGTATATTATTCTATGTAAACTTCAGAACTGGACACAGAATAGAAAAGAAATACACAGAATATGAAGGAATAAAATTAATAAACTTAAAATTAAAGTATTAATGGCAGACAAATGACTTAAATAGTTTGTGAGGTAACCGAAAAATAATTTAGATAAAAGCTATGGGAATACAAATGTAGGATATAGCTGAAATTTTCAGTGTCTTTAGGGTGGGGCTCAGAGTTAGGATGACAGACATCAACTAAGAATCTCTGGAAAAGTCATTCCTGCTGTTTAGGTCTCTTGGCTGATTCGAGGGGCAATGGAGAAATCACGTAGAGCATAACCCAATTGCTCAAAACAGGAACTGCAAAAGATTGAAGAGATATTTCCTCGGCCATAAAAAATAACAGCAAATTTTGAGAGTCTTCACATCTAGGTTGCATGGCAGCAGGAAAGAGGAGAAATAGCAGATCAGAAAGGAAAGACACATCTTTAAAAGCAAAAGCAGGCAGCTGATACTGTTGACCATTACTTTACAAATCCAACCAACTGAAGTAGTGTGAATGCAATGGTTATCAAAGAGCACAGTTAGAGACAAAATTAATTTGGAAGCAGCAGTGTCAGAGAGAAAGTTACTGAGTGAAATTGGCCTGACTTTTCCAAAAAACGAGTGAATGTTTTCAGTGAAATGGAACTGGAAACCAAAGTGCTTGCAAATAGCTGACAGACTGACATATATCTGATACAAAGTGGATGCAAAGTCAGAAAGATTGAATGCAAGGGTAAATAAACTGTAGACACAACAATAGCAAACACAATAAATGTGGAGGCAGCCACAACAGAAGGGCATCAGGCTGTGGGGTATCATATCTTGTAAAGAAAGGAAACATCTTGCAGAGTCCATATGATTTTTTTGCAGAAATAGCAGAGATCAAAATCAGAATCTGTTCAAGAAGAGAAAGTGGAGAATAAAGCTCTGATTGTGAGGCAGAGACAAACTGCTATCTTACTTAATTCTCTTGGTAAATGTTCACAGAAGTCTATAAAAGTTTGTTGGTTTTTTGTTTTGTCTTGTTTTTTTTTTTTTTTTCTTGGTGACACAAACAGATGAATGAAGAATGAATTTCAAAATAAACAGTGGAACTGGCTACAATGTAATTTCTGGAAGCACATACAAGTATACGGTGACACACAAATAAATGGTAACTTGCCTGGCTCAAAATCTAAACAAATCTTAATTTATACAGTAAGCATAAAATTAACCCATGTGGTGAAGTCATACAAGCGCTCCTGTATAAGGATAAATACAGTCAAAACACTTCAGAATAATGAAACAGGATGTTTCCTGCAAGCTTGTTTTGAAGAACAGTTTGCAAATACAGAAAACCAAGGGATAACCCAAACTTAGGAAAGTTCTTTAGGCTTACAGAGGGAACATCCTTCAGAGGAGAGCCCAGAGCAGCTAGTGCAGGTTGTTATCCCAAACACTTGGCAGAGGATAGAGCTTTTTCCTTCATTGTATAGGTACCCAAGTCTTTTCAACCTAAAATTGTCCTTGATGGCTAGCACTCAAGCCAGACTCTCTTACCACTACATCTTTTTATCATATATGAGCCTGAAATATTTGAACAAAAAAATCAGAAGCCAATTGTCTTTTCTAAGAACAACTAAGGCAAAATTGTCTTCTTGGAGATTTTAAAAACTTGACTAAATAAGGCCCTGATATAAAGCCCCAACACCCTGATATAACGTTGAAGTTAGTCCTGCTTTGAGGGGGATATTAGTCTAAATGGCCCCCAGAGGTCATTTATGACCTAAATTATTCTGTGATCAAATGATTTTGTCTGGAATGGGAATTTGTGAAGAATAGATTTTAAACTCATTGATCTTAGGAAAAATAAATCAGAAAATAACACAGTTTGGAAAGAATACAAGAAAAAAAATATGTTTGTTTCTGTAAGAAATGTTTTATTCAAGCTTTCCAACTAAGCTAATGCACTGCATTTCAGTCAAAAAAAAAAAAAAAAAAATATATATATACATAGATGAAAGCCTCCACTCAGGAAAACACTGTAGGAGATAGTTGTGACATCTGTTTTTTATTCATTAACTTTTCTTGTCGGGAAAGTGCTTTAGTCACCAGGCTGCAGAGTATTTTGCTCTTATAACTTCTGTTGGTTTTCCATATTCAGTAAGTGCATTTTGGACCAAGGACAAAACCTCAGGTGTTGCATCTCCCCAGGAAATACACTAGCCACTGGGCTAGAGAGATATTACCATGAGGTTTGCTGCTCTTTGCATAAGTTTTGAAGAATTTTACAAAGTGGAGCGATGCTACCACAGGAGCAGGGTAATTTCAATATGAGTTTATCATGTTATCTAAGTTCTAGGACCTATATTGTTATAGTTCAGTAGGAGAGATAGGAGCTTAACAGCTCTGTGCCTTATTTCCTTCATTTAAAAGTGTTGAGAACAGAGCTGTAATTCATGACTCATTCAGTAAATAGAAACACTCACTAAAGCGTTTTAATTCTGAAATGAAGCTAGTCATTAGGAATGTCATTGTATGTCCTGATTTCAGCACAGAATTTTCTGGCATGGTAAGAAAACCACATAAGGAATCAATGTGAAATGAGGTTATTCATGTCTTTTTAATAAACTGCGGATTTGGTCACTTCTCTCACAAACAGCAATGATTATTCCTTGTCAAAGATGTATTTGTACATCTTTGTGATCAGAGTGCACATCAGGGTGGTCGGTCACTGGAACAGGCTCCCCAGGGAAGTGCTCACAGCACCAAGCCTGCCAGAGTTCAAGGAGCATCTAGATGACGCTCCTGGTCATCAGTTTAGTTTTAGGTAGTCCTGCAAGGAGCAGGGAGTTGACTCAGTGATCCTTATGGGACCCTTCAAACTTGAGATATTCTGTGATTCTATGATTTGTAGGTGTGAAAATGCCCTGAACACTATTCTAAAGAAAATTTTTTTGATGGCTTTATTTGAACGCGATCGGTGTCTTCTTATTTTCAGGTGAAGGAGAGCCACAGCTTCATCAGTTTGTTACATTCCGTCTTTGATCCCCCATTGACTAGTATGATTGATTGCTCTTTTTCTAACAGTCTTATTTTCCCTTCATTCACTTGGAACCTAATTCAATTATAGACAACAGTAAAACATTCAGACATTTTAACATGCATATATTTGCTCAGTGTTGCTCCTCTCTGAGGAATGATTTCTGCCATTTTCCTCAGATGAATTCCTTCTAATACCACAGGAATGCTGACTTTTTAAACTATAGCTTTATGTTGGTGCCTTTGATGCTATGTATACATAATATTTTTCATTCTCAGCATGACCCACAAAGATACTTTCAAGGATGCTGAGCCTCAGAAATGATTGTTGCCATTCTTGTGAAATTAACCACATGCAAAGTAAGAAACTATGCTTCTTATGGACAATTTATCACTTCAAAATAGAAACACACTGGGCCAAACCAATGCTGAAGCTAACTTCATTAGATTTAATGGACTTACTTTAGGACTGACTTCAGTTAACTGTGCAAAACTATGAAGAAAAAAAAAACTTAGTGAAGTCGCATTCTCCATCATGTGAAGTTAAGTAATAACAGAACTTAACCAAAAAACATACAGCTTTGCTTAGGTTAAGATTATAAGTGCAACATATAACATAACTTATAATAAGATTATAAGTGATCATATTTTCCTGTATACAACTGGAGCACAGAAGTGCATACAAAGAACAGCTAGACAACTAATCCTAAACGTAACTTCCAAAACATGGATGATATAGATAGGTATCTCATTTAGAGCTTTAAACAGTGCTGACTTATAAGGAAATTAGATTGGTAATAAACAGAGTAGCAAGATAAAAATCAAACCTTGATTCAAGAGGCAAGATAGGTAGATGTCTGTGTCTACCTGTGCTTGATGTTTGAATGAAACAACCATTGGAGAAGGTCTTTGCTGTGAGGAACAGAACTCAAGACTTCAGCTTTCCTCAGTCAAATACATCCCTCTCCCATTCTGTTTTTAGGAGGGAAACAGCCTGCTTCCCTTCTCTCTCCTTCCTTGAAAGAAGCAATAAAGCATCTTTATCTTTCTGATTACAAGGAAATGCCTATGCAGGAAGGTGATGTCAGCTTGATATATCTTCAGCACTGGGGCCTTTCGATGCCCCAGGGTCTCCTAGTCCAGGAGTCTCAAGATGATCAGTCATGAAGGCTACGGAAGGCAGAGACAAACAGTAGTATCCAACTGAAGAAGTTATCCTATCGTTTGAATTTATGCCAATACCACTCTGCCACTGACCATCAAAAAGAGAAGGAAGTTTACCTCGGTTTCCCACCTCCTTGTTGGGTGCTCTAACTACAATACTACTGTATCAGGAAAAGGAGGACAAATGCACAAGCATCATTTGAGATTTGTGATCATCTCTGTCATGTTAAAAGATTGTGTTTGTCTGCCAGATAAGTCTCCACAGCAAAGCTCAGCAGGAGACCCTGCTAGGATGCTAAAAAGAGACAGATATCACAAACAGGGCACCCCGGGAGAGAGGCAGTTCTCACCAAGTGCAGAAAATCTATTTGTAGAAAAAAACCTATAGAGACACCGAAACTTTGAGGCATTCTCATTCACAGTTGGATCCATCTCATTCACAAAGGAATCCAATTCCATCATCCCAGTACAATCCCATCTCCCTGACAGTGAAGACCCTCAGTGGATATTCTATAAGAGAAAGGAAAGGAGATGAGGATGCTTGGAAGTCTCTGACTGTCATATCCCTGGCTTGGTCTAGATGGTGTCTTCACTGCAGTGAAATTCTGTATCAACAGATCAACATTAAGCAATTTAAGTATGCCAAGTGAAACTATCAACCACTAAGCAATACCCACCCCCTGAGGAACTTGAAGGTGAGTGTGAGCTACAGTCCCAGTCTCAGATTCTCAGGTGGATTTTCTACTCTAACACAGTGTCCTGTGAAGTTCAGGCTATGTCTTTAGTAGTAATGAACTAGTTTTAGCGAGCTTCAACCTTTGAGCTGTCAGTCCACTGAAAATAGATGTATAAAGTTCTGTAATATTCAGTTAATTATTCCTGTAAACATAATTTCAGTTGATTTATGTATTTCTAAAAACAGAACAAGAATGATACTTAAGTACTAATGGATTATCCCTAAAGAGTTAGAATCTTGAGCCTTGCTTACTTGACTGTTTAGTGAAAGGGTAAGTGTGAAGGAGGAAAACAAAATGCTCTTCCCTTTTCAGAAAGTATGTGGGTCAAAGAAAAAAAACAGTCCAGGTAGGGGAAGAACTGGCAGCAGTGCAAGCAAAGGCGACTGGGGCAGAAATGGCAAAGGCAGAGACAGTGGCAGCATCTCTGGCGTGAGACACTCAGCCCGGGCACTGCAGGCAGGGGCTTTGCTGCCAGCTCCTCCTCTTCCTCTCACCTGCTGCAAGCTATCCCCGTGCTGGGCGCAGTCCCGGTCGCAGCCCAAGTGAGGAAAAAGGCAAAACCCAGAAGGAAATAAAAAATGGCTCTTTTGTGACTTCGCCTTTTTCAGCTTTGTGGGAGATTGTGACTGAGCTTTGTCATAGACTAGTGGCCTGTGACAGTGGTCCGGGGAGAGGAGCGCTCTCCAGGCAACAGAGAACAAAGAGAGAGAAAGAGTCGCTGCAATCAAATGCGGAAGGGGATGAAATATCTGCCTTGACTGTATTGTAAAAATAACAGGGAAATATGCTTCTTAAGCAGGATGACCATCTGTCTGTGATGGGTGACAGCCCTATTCTAGTGTTTCCTGTAAAAAAGGCCTTGCAGGATTTTGAAGTTAATTTGACCCCCCACCTAGAATCTACCTTACCTCTGACGCTGCAAAGCCTTCCAGCGTGCTCTGCTTAAACTGTCTCTACACATCATCCACAGCAGAATTTTCTTAGGTGGAAACCCTGACACTGTTTACAGTTCACAGAAACACTATCTGATAATTTAGGACAGGAAGTGACAAATGCCACTAAGACAAATGAAACTAGAAGGGGGTTTATGTGGGCAGAAAGTAATGAGTCAGACTGATATTTTGGAAGAGTTACTCATCTGTCTAAGAACTGTTACAGCAGTCCCTTAAGAAAGCAAGTTTAATACTGCTGTGTTTTGACTTAAAATATGTTGACGACAGTGGGTAAACCTGCCATCCTTTTTAAGAGCAAATGTGAGAACCTACTGAAATTCCTTTGGGGAAAAAGGTGGCTAAAAACCCACACACCCTCCCCGAGAAACAGGAATAGACCACTGCCCAAAAGGAAGACACCATGAGATCAGATCTTTTGCTGCAGCTACTTTTATGTGTGTTCAACTGTCTGTGAAAAAAAAAAAAAAAAAGGAAAAAAGAGTATAAAAGCCAACCCAGAAGACATAGAGGGACTGGGATGTGGGAATGTCCTGAAGGCACCACCTGAATGAAGTCTTCCAGGACGGTGAGAACACGTGCCAAGAAGAGCCGTGCTGTGATGTCCTGAAGGAACATGTGATTTCCCTGTAAATATAACTCCACCAGTGGAATCTAGTTCCACCATCAATTTTACCTTTTAAGAGAAATAATCTGAAGAAGTGCAACTTACAAAGTTTAACTACTAAAGTCACAACAGGACAACAACAATTCTGCTATGATAAAAAAACGTCCTGACGTATTTTCACTATTTCTAGTAGTCAGTGTTTCTCTTACGTTTATACAATAGTGTTTATATTACATTGGATCCAAACTATGACAACATGCAGCTGGTTTTGCATCACTTTAAGATGTTACACAATGTATGTGACACTGTACTAGAACAATGATTTTTAGAGAAGAGGCCCAAGTGTGCTCATATTAAACGGACAAATGAAACTCATAAGACTTCAGGTTTGGTTCTAAACTCCAAAGTGACACTGAGGCTCCTTAGAAAAATCATTAATAACTATAATTAGTATATTTATTGCAAATTAAATTAAACAAAAATGTCATTTGACCTGGAGATTCTGATGTTGCTTTTATCTGCATTTCAAAGGACAGTTAAGAAAGGGTAAAAACTCATGCAATTGCATTCAAATAAAATGTCCTCTGAAAATATTGATAGACAAAATCAGGCATTCTTCATAAAACTCTCTGTTTCTCTCCAGATGCAATTGTTTTGTTCCAAATACCCTGTAATGACATGTGACGATCTGTTCAGACATCTCTGCAGCTCACAGGACTCTAATGCTTTAAGAAAATGGAAGGACTGTGAACTATCTTAACACTTTAGTTATGTAACCCTTGTCACTCTTGTATTTGAAAGTCCTGCGGTCATTAGCATAATAACAAACACCACATCTCTGATAAGAAAGTTTTTCTTTTGTGTTTTTCATAAACTTCAGAGCAATCAAATATTTTTACTCACAGCAAATATCCTAAATCCTATGCCAAGTGGTTATTATACAGTGTCACAATACCCAGGCTATAATCCATCATGGTCATGTTAGCGGATCCCACTAAGGAATCCCAGCACAGCTGATGTTATTATTCTCTTGAGTCTATTTATATGATGAGACATGTCTGTTGAAACTAGTCCTCATTTTGCATTCTTCCAAACTTTTTTTTTGCTGTCTTCGTGGTATCAAACAGTGCGGTTTCATGATAACACTATTAAGGAACACAAAATCCAAAGTTGTGTGAACTATCACAACATGCATGTCTGGGCAGCTTTTCAGGAAGATCTATTAGTGTACATTTTGTTAGATATTTTGCACTCCAATCTTCTTCTCCATTCCAGAATGGGCTTTCTGTAGTTGGCACTACTGTACTATGGACATGAATATTTAGAGAAGTCTTGATCATTTGAAATAAGCCAGAGCTGCTAGTACTGAAACTCAACAAAGACAAGGGGAAACTATATGGTAAGGAATCAGCTGCTCTGGGCAGGAAAGAAAGGACGAAGTTAAAGCTTGGATACTGTAATAGAAAAGCAAAAAAAAACCCTAGAAAATTAGTTCTATGGCTAACAGCAAACATCTGTGTCCTGTGATTGTATCATTCCAAATGGTTGCTGGTTATCTGAGAGGCCATTTGAGTGCACATCAGGAAGACACTTCAAACTCACACTTTGCAGCAATCTCTCCTTGCACAACAGCCTTCAGACACAAAGAGCACAGGGGCTAAAGTTATAAGCAGCATCTTTAAGGGAAAGAAAAGCCAGGCAAGGAGGGCTAAGAAAGACTATACTGTATTGCTGATGTTGTTTGTGCAAAGAAAAATTGTAAATAGGAGCATGACCAAGGCCACATTAAGTAGGCAGACTAACAGCATGAGACACGTTCATAACTTTTTTCTTAGTCTCTCTGGCACTACTTCAAAGCAATAAGCAAAACCACTATTAGCCTCAAGAAATTCTCAGTTGCTTTAATATTGTTATTATGAAGACAACATCATATTAAGTGATATTGTAGAGTGGATCACATTGTGCCATTGAGCTCAATAATTATTATCAACTGAGTCTGCATCTAAGAACCCTCCCATCAGATCTAATGGGATCACAGGAGCAGAAACCTGACATGAAGCTCTTTATGTACTCAAGGAGGTCTTGTGTAGCCCATGCAATGATCTCCAGAGGGCTGGTGTCAAAGGCACAAACAGAAATTAATCACTTCCAGTGAGAAAACTCAAAAATACTGATCTCCTGCAAGATGCTTGAATGCTAAGATATTCTCTGAAACATTTCAGGAATGATAAACGACAAGTGAATAAATATTGTGTCAAGTGTTAGTCATTTAATACTCTGGAGCAATGTGTCTTTAACAGCATACTGTTGTCACTCTACTGCTTCAGAGGTTCCATCCAAGTATCTCTATCACTGAAGTGTCTATTAATCATGCAGGAAGACTTGGCCCAAGTCAAAGTTTGACCTAGCATTACAACAGTAGAGACCCGGTGTATTCCTCTTCACATCTATAACAAAAATTGCCAACTGACATTGTCCTAGCATGAAAAAAGATTATTTCAGATGAATATGTCTGGGGAGTTATTCCTCCTGCAGTGGTAACACAAAGCTGATTTATAACCATTTAAACTCAAGGTGGTTTAAGGAGTCTTGTAAAACAGGAATTCTCCGGACCACTCGTTTCTGTTAACATGATCTCGGTGTTAGATGCTGGGTCTACATGGGAGCAGCTGCTTTACTGTCAATTTATATTGTGCAATTCAGCATATTACACAAACTACATTCCAATTGCAAGCTCTGAGGCAGCGTAATCACTGCCTGTAAACAGCTGTAAGCCTCTGTGTAGGACTAAGAATAACTTTTGGGAATAGATCTGAATGATGAGTGTAGATAGAGTGAAAGGCATCGGTTTTCAAAGGCTGTCTTAAAAAACATAGGTACCACTATAACCCTGACAGAATACTGTGGCTTGTTTCAAAAAAAAAAAAAAAAAAAAAAAAAAAAAAATCTTGTTTTGCCACATATTTCCTAACAAGGGATTTATTATAACTTCCCAGAACCAATGCTTATAGGATCATAACGGTCCCCAAAAAAACATATTTTAAAGTAAAAGTTGTCAGGTAACCTAATCCCAGTTTTCCATACTGCTCTCCAGAGGCTCTGTCCCCTGAATTCAGATGAAGGCCATGAGGATCCGGTTGCACAGGGCTTGCTCACAGATCACTCAGTCTCTCAGCGCATCTGTAATCCACATTTCACACCTCAAAATATAGAACACGACTCATATGCAAAATCAAGTGTGGAAATGTAACAAACTGCTGTTGAAAATGACTCTGTTGTAACACTTTTCCATTTTGCCATGTATGCATGCAGCTTGTTTCTCTTCTCTGTTATTAAGGATATGTTATGCCACGAGCACACCACATTGTTAAAATGACCATGAAGAAGATCTATGACTATGATGTGGTCCTCTCAAACTACTGGACTGATTATTTTAACTGATTTTTTTTTCTGACCCATGTGTTTCTATTGTCCTTAATTTAAATGAACCTACAGTTTGGGAAGATACTCAGCCTTAAAATGAGTAGTATCTGATAGGAATTAGAAGACAAAAGGACAAATATAAAGTAGACACATCTGTAGACAAATAACCTTATTGTCACAAATTTGCATATATAGAAAAATCTGTCCTTAATATAATCAATAAGAATTTTGTCACTGACACCTACAAAACCACAATTCTACTTCTTACTATTGTGTTTGTTTCTGCTATGGTATTCACCAAAAACAGAAAATAAAAAGAAGCAATGGAATAATATATCTAATTTTTTAGCAAATATTGTGTATACATATCATTTACTTCTAACTTTGGGTCAATTTATATGACCACAAAGTGACAAATTATACTGATGTCATCACAATTTACTGATTAGCAGTAAATTGCACCGACATAGTAGCATGGTGTAGTCTTCAGCGACACCTGAGTTTGAGTAGTGCGAGCTCATATATTTGAGCCATGATGAATTTTAGATGGAATACAATCATACTGTATGAAGTTGCAATCCACTCAAGTGACTGAAGGGAGCAGAAAAAGAAAATTCCAAAGAAAATCTAAAGCTACAATGCGGACACTAATTTGCTCATACAAAATCCACACTGGCCTTATTATTAATTTATTCCTACAGGTGTGTAAGCCATTTGGATAACACTGACTCATATGGAGAGAAGACTGAACCTCAGAAAGGATACACAGAATGCATAGTCTCCCTGCTGCTTAGAGAAGGACATGGATAGTTCTGAGCATTATAACGCAGCCTCACGTTAAATAAAAAACAGTGGGAATCCTCCTTGGCCTTTTGTCCTTGAGACAAAACAAGAGCTGGTTCTTAATGTTAGACTCAAGCAAAATTCCAGTGCTTTCAATGAGAGTTTTGTCTTACTAGTGTGCATGGCATTGTTCCAAGCAGGATGGGGAGCACAAAGGTGAAGACTATGAAGTGATATCACCCTCCTGCAGAATGGTGGATGCTGTAGAAGACAAAGGGGTATGTATTTGGATCTTACGGTAACCAAGTTGTTCCATCAACAAAAGTTTTTATTGTTCTGGAGAAATTGACCCCATCCTCTATATGCCTAAAAATTAGTAATACATTTGAGGGCACAAACGACATGAGCTCGGTCAGGTCAACTCATTTATTACTGATGATGTAATAGGACATCCCAGTCTGCCAGCTGAGGGGATTTTGGTGAGTTCTCCTCAGAGCATTCTCTTACTGAGCCTTCTCTTCCCAGTCTGAAGTCTGGATACCCAGACATCTTTTCTACATGCACGTCTCTCTGCATCCCCACCTTCCCTTTGCCTCAGGATATTTCTGTTTAGATTTAAGATGAACAGAGAGAAATGGAATACACATCTTTTTTACAGTCTTTGATTTTATTTTATTTTTTGTAATTATTATAAAAATATCTCAAAGCTCGGTTTTTCATTTATTATTGCTAATTTGATAAGATGAAACATTGTATGCTATGAGCTCTTGACTTTTATGTCATCTGAGATTGAAAATACAATGCTAAATACATTAAATATTCACAAAGGGAGTCAAATAGGGTCATAGAGAGTGCCATACATTAATCATACATGTGTGGTATTCCCTTGTTAGATGATACAGTTCAGCTCTGCATTTTCTGACAAATAAGTTCAAGATGTTGTTTGCCATTAGAAACTAATTAGAAGAAATTCTTCACACTTTTTTAATGAAGAAAGGCAAACTTTTGGAAATGATAATGCAAATAAAAGACTGTGGAGAATGAAACCAAATTTATTTTAAAAAATATATATATTTCTAAAGAAAAAGTATGATTAGTTACAAAGTTCATTTGGCTCACATCCACATACTGTCACTGGTCAGACCATGGGTAAGAAACAATGTCTTATAGAAATGAGAGATAAGAGGAAAATAATGAGCAAGTGATTACTCTTGTCAAATTCTGCTATTATTTCAGGTATTTTTCTTTAGTATTAAGCATTAGTGGGATCAAATGAAAGAAAGACATTTCAACACTTAGCTGTACTAGACATTTATGAAAATCAGCTGGTTTTGACATGTCAGCCTGAGCTGAAAAAGATTTTATATACCTCACCAGAGTATAAACACTTCTGTGACCAGATAAAATAATATAAGGAGTTGGCTCTACATCTTTAAAGTCCAAAGTAAAACAAGGCAAGATCCAAGACAGAGTCAGGAATTACTCCGGTTTTATGGTGGCCATGTCCGTATGGAGTTGGGCAGCAGCAGCTGAGGAGCATTATCAGCTGGCACCCCCCTTGCGAAGCCCAGGCCAGCCCCAGAAGCCAGAGGCTGCCTCTTCCCATCACCTGGGAGGGGGTGACAGGTTGCAAATGGTTCGGAGGAAAGAGCTATGCCCCACACTTGTCCTCACACCTCAGCCCACTGAGGCAGCCAGTCCTTCTGGTAAACATACTCCCACTTCCAGTCAAATTCTATAAAAGTCTCATTACAGAGACATGTATGTTTTTCTATAATTTCATTTTATGGACAATCAAAATGCTTCACAGCACAACTCTCTTTAGTAATCCAAGAGAAGTTAACTTAGACGTGTTATCCTAGCAACAATCTTCATCTAAAAATGCAAGTAGGGAAGTGTTTCATAGAAACGTTACTTTTTTTTTATAAAAAAACCTGAAAATAATTATGACTATTACTACTTTCTTGGATAAGCGATTTTACTTTGTTTACTTAAAAATAAATATTTAATATGGATGTTTAGTGCAGTCATAAAAATTATCTAAATTTTTATATCCTTTTGAAAAATATTTTGAACACTTCACAAGACTGTATTAATCATATTAACGATGAAAAAAGAGGATTGTTCAGGCAGACTCTGTGTGCATAAGTATGTCTTTCATAGATGCCCTGGCTGATAAGAAGCATGAGCATACACCTCATCTGTCATCAGAAAGCTCCCACTGGACCTCTTGTAAAAGGCCCCACCAGGGGACAAACTTCAGCTAGAGGTTACTCCTCTTTAGACACCAAAAAAATTAGACAGAACTCCATAAAGAATCAGGGTTTTCAGCTTTCATGCTCATAGAACTATATATTTCTTCTCTTGCCTTGCTTTTTCATTTTCCTTCTAAAAGCATATTGCATATTTCTCTCCCATATTTCTCATTACTACTTGGCCAGCCTGGTAAATTTGCCCCACACTCAGCATTTCTTAGGTATTTCTTCAGAAGATAGCTGTCATTGCCTTTTATATCCATTATTTGGAGAATTGTTTAGAGAAAGATCTCTCAGGAGAAAAATTGAAGATCATGAGGTTTTCCTGTTCCAGCAGAACAGAGTGAGCTGCAATCATTTCTACACATCCACAGGATGGTAGCTCTTCCAGCTCACCCAAAGTTCTTCTTCTTCTCATCAAAAATCTACCAAAATGTCATGAAGCTGGACAGATAAGCACACACACGGGAAAAGAACATTCTGTCTCTGCGTTGTTCTTCTAGGAACCAGTAGTACACTTCTGATGTTTGTTTGCAGCGTTTATCCCACTTGCTGTGCTTCAGCTTGTACCATAGAGCGGTCTCAGAGCATAAAAAATGGATTCCTCTCAAACGTAACTAAACCAAAAGTCATGCTTCAGGAGATCAAATAATACACTCCAACTGGAATGAGTTTTCAGTCCACAGGAGCAGACGAGAGCTAGTCCAAAATAAACTCCTCCAAAACATGCATAGCGTGGACACTGGATCCTCACCACCAACTGCTACGCACTATAGATAAGGTCTGGTGGGTGCACTATTAGCTAAAGTGAATATAGCCATAACAGAATCAGGAAATAACTGCTAGGAGCTAAGGATGAGGCCTTCTGACAAGGTAAAACAGTGGGCTTCATCATAGGAATGCACTGGTTGGAAGCGAAGGAACCTCCACAAATGCAGACAATTCTCTCAGGAAGAAAAATATGCTTATCTGCCTAATGGGATTGAGGTCATCTGTCCTGGTTTTGGCTGGGATAGAGTTAATATTCTTCCTAGTAGCTGGTATAGTGCTGTGTTTTGGATATAGGGTGAGAACCATGTTGATAACACGCTGATGTTTTAGCTGTTGTTGAGCAGCGCTTACAATAAGTCAATGACTTTTCAGCTTCTCATGCTGCCCTGCCAGCGAGGAAACTGGGGGTGCACAAGGAGCTGGGAGTGGACACAGCCAGGACAGTTGACCCCGACTGTCATATCCCATACCATGCGATGTCATGCTCAGCATACAAAGCTGGGGGAAGAAAAAAGAAGGAGGACGTTTGGAGTGATGGCATTTGTCTTCCCAAGTCACCGTTACGCGTGCTGGAGCCCGGCTGGCCTGGGGCTGGCTGAGCACCCGCCTGCTGATGAAAAGTGGAGTATGAATTCCTTGTTTTGCCTTGCTTGCACACGTGTGGCTTTTGCTTTACCCGTTAAACTGTCTACCTCTCAAACCATGTGTTTTCCCACTGAGGAGTGAGCGGATGTGTGGGGCTTAGTAGCCGGCCGGGGTTAAACTACAACATCATCATATAAGAGATATTCCATCAGAACAGATTTTTACTGTTTGAGTTATCAGATTTATTAGAGGCAATATTTGTGTATCCTTCATGTATTATAGGAAAGTGCAACAGGAGCACCAAACTGCTTTTGTTTTTTTTGCATCATTAGCTATCTAATTTTATTCTCAGAATACAACACTATTGTCCATCATAGAAACACATGCTACTTTCATCAGTCTTTCCCCAGGGCTTGATGTAATGTTCCATTAGCTTTCTACATGGAACTGGATCAGGCCTTCATAGATCAAGCCAAAAACCTACCAAAGTCTGAGGGAAACATCCCTGAAGAAGAATTGCAGGATTTCAGCCATGTACAATCACAGTATTTCTTACCTTTTAAACCATGCCATACATATTGGGTTTAATCCTACTTTAATTCTTCCAGTTTTATTTTGTTGTACTTTATTGCTTTTGAATAGAACTTTAAATTTTTTGAAACGACACTAATAAAATACACAGAATTCATTATCACTGGTGCTATTTATTATCATGTTATAGCCTCATGACAGTTCTTCCACCCAGACATCATCCTTTGCACTACATCTTTGCAATATCACTTGGAATATCCTTGTGCTTTTGAGTTAGTCTTTTCCATAACACATTAAACTTTAAGATTACATTGCCTGTCTTTGCATTACAAAATCTAAGTACATTTCACAATTCCCTATTCTAAAGCCAACAGTGGTTGTGACTGAAATGTTTATCCCTAATATTTTTATTGAGATTACTACATTACTTTTTTGCCACAAAGTCAAGTTCGTTTCATTTAAACCAGTAGTTTCATGGAGGTACTCTGGATTTCCTACATTTCCTTCAGAATCTTCCTTTCTGTAGATTTTTGAGAGAGACAATACGTAATTCTTCAGTCTTCAATGGACTCTGCAGAACATGCAGATCACCTCATTAAAGAGAAACAAATAAAAAGTACATACACAGAGATTCAAGTCAGTCAGTAAAGTAACTTTATATTGATGTTTGCAAAACCTTCCATCTACACTATCTACTATGATGAGATGTTTATAAAAAGCAGGAAGTTCCAAAAAAATCTTTGCATTTGCAGCCTCATCTTTATTTCAGCAATAAACAAGTTGAAGTATGTTACATGGTGTGACTGATGTTTTATATCAGTACTAGTCATAAAAGCCTTTTTCTTTCAAAAGTTGCTGGTAACTACCCTGCTCTCCCTCCCTGTCTCTGAAGAGGTGAAGTCATCTGTCACCCTTCACGTATCAAAGCACAGCCACCAACTGTGACAGGTAAAATTGTTTGAATGTCTCAGACAGAATCCCCAGTAGTCACTCACAATTTGGATGACTCATGTGCTTTTGAAGCTATGGACTGATAACATAGAAACTGTCCAGGTACAACGTCATTGCACTTGAGCTTCCTATCTTGTTCTGCTTTCATCAAGCTATTAAACAAACTCTGGACCAAAACGGTTACTAAAGCAACATTCTGTTGGCTTGCAGTCTCCTCTGAGGGTCAGGATAATTCTGTGACTATATTTGACCATATAAGACTGAGGACCTAAACACCCTAGATTACACCTCTACTACCTAACCAAGCACGGCCAGGGCACAGCCCAACCACTGCTACATGAGCTTTTAAATCACTGACACAATCCCCGGGCACAGTTTTGAGCTGAGCCAACTACAACACTCCCAGATCATTTTGTGTAGAGAAGCAGGAGATAACGCAGGCCAAGACCATTCTCAATGCAGTCACCCTGTTTTGGGAAGCTGGGAGAGATTGGCTATGGCCATGTGAAGTGCGTCAAGCCAAGTGACTTCGGAACTGAAGGACAGTGCCTGACCTGGTTTAGTTACTAGTGGTTTTTTTGTTTTTTTTTTTTTTTACAGGAAAAGCTACAAGATTATATTTTACATTTTAGTTTCTTTCATCAAAGAATAGTTCTGACCTGGTTTTGGCAATACAGTAGCAGAAAATGCTGACAGACAGTATGCCATCAGTATGAGCACAGAATCCTGTCAATAGTAGAAGACATGCTTAAAATTATTAGCAAACTCAACTCAAATGTAGCTTTCTTTAACATCCATATTACAGACAAGCAGACAATATTGTGCAGCCAAAGTCTGTTTCCTTTCCTTTTAAATACAGCCCCTCTTGACTAAGTGTATTTTTCTCCCAAGGCCTGTCCATATGCATTGCAACAGTTAATTAAAGCTTTGTCCAGTGAAAAATCTTCCCATATCTTCAGATACTTCTTTCTACTAGTTTGAATGGAAACAAACTGTTCATTGTAGGGTGGACAGAGAATTCTTAGAACCTGCTTCAGTTGATCTAATAGCCTGAGCATGAAAGCATTTGTGAGGGGACCGAATACTAAATAGTAAGGGTGACAAAGACCATCAGCTTTCAGACCTAACTATCCAGAAGAACGCACAGAATGCAAGAGGTGGAAAATTCAAAAAACAGAAATTCACAGGACATTTTTGTGAAAGTTCCAAGGAGCATTTTGACCTTTCCCTGCATTATTTCCCTGGTAAAATAAGTAGCACTGGACAAAATCCCTGGTGTTATCATACACTGTTAATGGTAAGTCTGCAATTTCTAATGAAACCCTCCTATACTTTTTTTATAGTGTATGTTTAAATATTTCATCTGCATAAACTAAGGTCAACAGTAACTACTTGTGAGGAGAGCAACCTGAATAAAAAGAAAATACAGATAATGAAAAGCATACATTACCCCATTTGTAAGAACATGTTTAATATCTTCAACTTTGGCAGACAGGTGAGTGGACTTCTGTAAAAAGCTGGCACAGCTTTAAAATAGCAGTGGGTAAAATGATATGTGCTCTACATCACGGAGTCTGTGGTGAGACAGGCAGAGCATATCCATGGGTAACTGCTTCATGAATCGGGAAGTCAGCATGTCATTCTCTTCCAGCAAGCTTAGCGTGATCATCACATAAAAGACAAAAAACAGGTCCAGGGGTTTCCTTTTTGATTTGCATCTTCAGCAGGGCTGAGGTTTCTCCCAGGAGGAGAAATGTTTCAGCAGCCAGCTCAGCCAGAGCATCACCTGGAGAGGTCCCTGCACCAGCCAGGGCACCCTCGTGAGAGAAGGCATGCCTGCCCAAAAGCAGTGCTGGCACTCTCGCTCCAGACAGAAGCTGCATGGGAATACTCACCTCCTTGTTACGGGGACATGAGTTTCTGTGGTGGGTACGACAAAGGTTTCCTCTGGAAAAAAAAAAAAAAAAACAAAAACAAAAAACAAAAAAACCCACACAAAATAAAAAAAAAACACACACACACAAAAAAGCAACCAAACAAACAAACAAAAAAAAACAACAAAAAAACAAAACAAAACCAAAACAAAGCAAAAAAAAACCCACAACAGCCTTTGGTGTTGAAAGGATATCTCTCATCACAGCTGCGTGGGCTGGTGATATAGCCAGGAGTTCTATGCACTCTGCATTGTGGCTAATCCAGGCCCACTGTTAAGGGTGGCTTTCGTTTTACAATCAGAGTTTCCAGAGCTGGCACAGTAAAAAAAGGGAGTAAACAAAGGCAGAATTCTCTCCTGGAGAGGAGTGGAAACATGCTTCTAGTCGTTATACATAATGCCTTTTTATTTCCTGGGAAAAAAAAAAAAAAAAAAAAAAAGCCTTTTCAGTCTTTCTTGAGTTTGAATTTGAGCCCCTGCATATTAGGTAAAGTGAAAAACACTGAGAAGGATGGCTATGAAGTTATGGTTTCAAAGATAACAAATCCTTTAATTTTCCCACATTATATGGTGTTCTAGCCTTCCTCCAAATCGAAAGACATTTCACAAGGGCAGCCAGGACATTGGTCTATGATAGAACTAAGCACCACATGTCCTGGGAGAAGGTAAGTGTCCTCAGACGTTTATTCTAAGCAGCAGGTTTATGGTTAAGCAGCAGCTGGAACAGACTTTAAAAACAGACAAAAAGAAATTTGAATCTTGGGAAGAAATAAAATCTTGTTCACTTACAACAAAAACAGATCTCTTGGAGTTTTTCATAACAGATGTAATATCAACCACGGTGTCCTGGCAAGTTTCCAATTCAGTTAATTACAAAATACCTAACTAGATGTTCCCTCAGCTTCAAAAGCATTATTTACTACTACATTTAAATTGGTTAGTAGTATTTTTGTGTCCTCTCATGCAGCTGCTGCAGTCTGTTTTAAGAATCAACAATGGGTTTAGATAAATCAATGATGTATATTTACAAAGCACTTTCATATTTCTTACAAAAGATGCCATCAAAATCCATATTTTTTTTCCAATTAGTGAAAAAAAAAAAAAAAAAAAAAAAAGGTGGGAAAATGAAATACAGCAAGGAAAGCAGAGAAAATAATAATTTCATTCAATTCCCTCACATGCTGTCTGGTCAATGACCACTGAAAAAATATCTGAAATTTACAGAAAGAGTTTGGTCAAAACGAGGTGCTTGAATATTAAGAACCTTGATTTTTTTTCGTACACTTAGGTCTGTAGACTTTGTGTTAACAGAATTGAGCTCCAAAGCACTCTTAAAGTATGCATTATAGCAACAAACGGTACATAGAACATAATTTTGAAATCTTCAGAGCCAAATCTGTTCTCAAACGTTGGGGTAGTAAATGTAATCCTGGTGGTTTCAATCCATCTTACACTGAGGCATCAAACAGAGTATCTTGAAATTAGAGATCTTACTTCTCCAAATCCCCCCACCCCGTTTCAAATACAACACAAACTATTTTTTAAATGTCTTTACAGACCTGCTGACATTTAACCGGGAATTGGGGTCCACACTCAGAGCAAAATATTTCTCTAATGACACTAAAGAGCTCAAGTAATATAGTCTGCTGTCCCTACACAGGAAGATATACTTACAATGACACAAAACTAACTCAAATTAAGGCAGAAAACTTTAAGAGAATTACACATGTGCAAAAAAAGAACGTAAAAAATGCTTTGGATAACACATAGAACAGATCATTATTTCATGTAGAAGAATATTCAATGAATAGCATCCATCAGCTCTTATTTTTTCTCACATCAACCACAATTACTATGTTCCCTCAGTCTTTCTTTGTCTAGCCCTACTCACTCTGTGTAAGTCTTTCTGACCACTTTACTATTCCAAGTAAGTAGAGAAGTACAACATAACCAAGGACAAAGAAGACTGTATATTGAGTGGCTGTGGCACAGGCAGATAGTTACAATTACATTCAGCACAGGACAATGTGCCGTATCAGTAAGTGCTCATGCTGGAGCTCCCTTGCCCTCTCCTTCAGCAATAAGCCAACAGCTGATTATTGTCCGAGAGCATAAACCAAGTGATCACACACTTTGAGAAAAATCTCCCTCACGGCAGACAAGCCAATGCAATGATAAACAAGAGCACGCCATTGCACAGTGACGAAGGGCGAAATCAGACTTTAGTGCTGCAAATGTACAAATACCATGCATTATCAAGAACACTACAGTTCCTGCAACAGAAGCTTATTGCTCCTATTAGAGAGTGCAATGAATATTCTTTGTATGCTTTTTGGTAGAGATGTTCACAAGTCATGATACACTAGTTTTTAGAAAATGCATGTGCAAAACCATTCATGGTTTTGATATATTTCACATCTTTCTCATTCATTAATAAATGCAAGGTGAAGACAACAGGACCCTTTTTGTAACTACAAGTTGTTCATTAATTTGTTTTATAGTACAACAACAAATCCTGGCAAATGAGGGAGACTGGAAAGTTGAACTTCAGTTCCAGTTAGCCAAAGCAAACTGAACAGAGCTGAAGGCCAAATTCTACTTTCTGTTCAGTTCCACTGGTAAAAAACACATAGAAGAACCAGTTGTATATACTCATAGATGGTGAATATCTTTGAGATGTTCACTGAGGTATTTATCTGTTCCGCTGCTGATAGATTAGAATTATTTGTTGTTCTTTTGACATGTGGGGGATTTTTTTCCAAATTTTTTAAAAAATCAAAACCATCTGAGAATCATATTTGCTCGTATATTTATTATCTTTAGTCCTCTTCTGAAACTACTTCTCTCTTCAAGCACCACCTAACATTCTCAAAATGAGCCCTCTTTCTTAAAGAGAAAAAGAGTTTGTATATTTGGTCTGATTTTCCACTGCTTGTACAGGGAGATAAGAGGGAGTCCAAATGAAAAAGAGTAAAACATTCCCGCACTAACTTGTTGGTGCTTTTCCACGTGTGTTTTGTACAATCACTTACACATATTTCATTGGCATCAGAGAATCAGACCCAACATAACCCACAGTCCACTTGTACGAGATGTGGTGGGTGGATCGGTGCCCACTGCTGACAGAAAGCATTCACCCCTACCTCCTTTCACACACGTTTTCCACATGTGGTCCTGGCTGGGCGGTTGTCGTGGTTTGGGCCTGGTTGGCAGCCAACCACAATGCAGCACCTCTCTCTCCCTTCCCCTCCGGCAATGAGAAGGGACAGAGAGCCAGGCTTGGGGTTCAAGATAGGACTGGGATGGGGAAAAATTCCCCTTTATGATCACGAGCAAAAGGCAGACTCGTTAGGGGAAGGAAAAAAAGAACATACATTTATTACAGACACTAACAACACATAACAGAGTAGGACAGTGAGAAGCATTGCCACATCTTGAGAACACCTTCCCCCCACCCCTCCCCTCTTCCCGGGCTCAGCTCTGCTCCCGATATCTCTACCTCCTCCCCCAGGGGCGCAGGGGCAGGGAATGGGGGGTGCAGTCAGTGCTGCCACTTCCTTCATCTTCGGTGAGGGGAGTGTCCGAAACTTGTTCCTCCTGCTCCATCGTGGTCCCCCTCTCACAGCAGACAGTCCTCCACAAACTTTCTCTGACTTGAATTCCTCCCATGGGCCGCAGCGTTCCCCACACTGCTCCGTCGTGGGTCACTAACTTCCTCCGACTGGATTCCCTCCCATGGCTGCAGCCCTTCCCGAGCTGCTCCAGCGTGGGACTCCCCCGCATGCTGCAATCCTCCCAGCACTGAATTACAGCAGCGGGGCTACCTTTTCCTATGAGACCCCGGCCTTCTTCGGGCACAGAACCTTGATCATATGAGCAGGAGCAACAGGCCATAAATCAATGTCTGCTCCACCGTAGATCTTCATGGGTGGCAGGGGGGGGGCGCCCTGCCATCTCCCCACAGGATACAGGGGGGTCTCTGCTCCGGCACACCTCCCCCCTCCTTTCTTCCTCCATTCCTCCACTGACCTTGGTGTTCACGCAGCTGCAGCAACTCCTCCTCACAAGTCCGACTGCCCATCACCACGTCCCTTCTTAAATACGTTATCGCAGAGGCACAGCTGATGGGCTCAATTTCCCAAACAGAAGTGGAGCTGACGTGGAGCTGGGGGAGCTTCGAGAAGCTTCTCACAGGGGGCCGCCCCGATAGCCCCCTCCCCTGCCACCAAAAAACTCCACCATCTGCCACTCACCTTTTGAGAACCACAGTGCTCTTCAGATGCCACCACCAGACAGTTTACCTCCCTGAGTTGGAAGAAAATAACCAGAATGCTGGATGATTCTCTTTTGCGTTATCTAGTTGAATTGGTTCAAGGAAAGAGGTAGAGGGTGAGACAAAGCAGTGGGGACAGGACTGAGAGAGGGAAGAACAAGAAAGGAAGACACAGAACAGGGAGGAGGAGGGAGCGAGACATTCTCCTGTGGCAGCAGCAAACTGTTAGATTATCATTGCTGCTTCGTCTCTTGCAGCCATAAACTTTACCTTCGCAACACCAAATAACCAGTTATGCCATATTGTTAGATGCAAAAAGAAAGACAGGGCCAAAATTGTTCTTCCCAGGCACTTGGAAAAGTGACTGCTCCCTGGGAAAGCAAAGGCACATACCTAGATAATATTTTGAAGAACTGGGACCTAATTCATTTTAGCTAACGGGGGTGGAGGGGGAAGATTGTGTCTCCTCTTAAGTTAAGTAACTGTTAACAACATTCCTTCTGCTGAGAGGTTAAAATTTAGATGATTTATCACCAGCACATGACGTTACTATTTGCAAACATAATCATTTCTGGACTAGAGATTAGGTTGATCCAGTTTAAGATCATAACTCTTTTGGAGCTGCACATTCCTGAATGTTAGACTTTTCTTTGCATTTTTCTTTTCTTTTCACTTAACCTCATAATTGAGCAAATGAATTAACTTACTCGAATAAAGGCAGTAGGAGGTTTTGGTAGAATATAATTCTATTACTCATTGTAACAATCACTTGATTAAATCATTTGCAAGGCAGACCTCTTGATAAAAAACTGTTTATTTACCCCTGCACTGAATACAGCTGGGTCCCAACCACTGCAGGGTTGATTTAGCCATTCAGCCTCCAAGAAAAGATAAATTAGCTTTGAGGTAATTTGGAAAAGACACCCCAAAACTAAAATCCTTTGGAATTTAGCAATCAACTTTTACGGAGACAGAAACATTTGCTCTGTGATTCGTCTGCCATTTGAAGTCACTGCCAAAATGCTTCAGAGATAACTTTACACGGAGGCACGAGGACAGTCCTGGCACCCCCTGCTTGTTACCTGTAGACAAGATCAACCCTCCCTCACTGGGAAGGTTCACATACATTAAAGGTTAAGGCAGCCTGAATTTCTGCAGATGTTGTAGAGCTGGCTACCTCTTACAACCCAGCCATATCTTACCACTGCACAAGAAATAAACTTGACTAAAGAATCATATGGGGGCTTGGTTTCCTTAGGACCCTGAGGACAGCCTGCCCAGAGCTTTGCTGAGCTCCTCCTGGCACAGGCTACTGGGATGCAGGCAGGTTACTGGTGGCTGGGGCAGCGCAGTGTTGGGCTGAACAGCCATCCCGAGGCAGTTGGGCTGGGCTGGGGTGTTAAGGAGCACAGGAGGAGGTGGGAGAGGAGGCAGCAAATGCTGGAGGATGGCATGGAGAAAGTGGGACAGCAGAAGAAAAGGGAAGTGCACGTAGAATTGCTGTATGTTTGACTAACATAGTAGAGATGATTCATTTTCTGCTGGTTTAAATATAGTAAATTCATTCACCGTGTGACTCTGACACACTACTATTACTACCATTATCATTGTTATTGCTACTGTTATTATTCTTTCAATTTTATTATAGTCATAATTTCCATATTTATTCTCATGTATATCCCTATGTTTTGAGGTTAAATCACATTAACAGTGTGCCAGTGAGCTGTGGGACATGACAACTAACTCAAGCCTGAGACAGACCAGGTATTACTGCTTGGATAACAGCACCTAATAGCAGTCCCTGAGGTTATTGCCTTACAAAACAGCTGTAAGACTTCCAGAAAAGGCCACAAGGATCAGGGGAGGGAGGAGGGCAGAAGGCTGGATTTGTCTCCCCCCTTCATTCCCCTGACCCAGCCACAGAAAGGAGGAGAAGCTTCACCTTGCGCGGAGAGGAGCAGCACCCATGCAATCTTTGCTAACAGGTGCTGTGAAGATTCCCTCCCCAGCCCAAGAGCAGGTGCCTTCAGCATGAGAGCAGAGGGGTTCACAAGGGCTAAGGCAGCACCAGACCTACGTGACACCTCTGAAATTTTAGATGAGTGGTTTGCCCAAAGCCACGCGGAGTTAACAGGCTAACGATCCCGATTCCCAGGCCAGTTTGCAGTATCCAAGGTTAAGACAGTGATGCATGAAAACTCACTACTGACCAAAAAAGTGTGATACAGAGAAAGAGAAAAATAAATGTCAGCTGGGGTTAGCTTTTAGCATTAATTCTGTGTGGCCATTGGCTCGTTTTGACTCCTCATTTTTGTTCTTTCTGTAGAGAGAAAAAAAAAAAAAAACCACACACACAAAAACAAACAAACAAACAAACAAACCAACCAAACAAACAAAAAAAAAAAAAAAAAAAAAAACCAAAAAACAAAAAACCAAGCATTCACAGAAATTTTACTGAAATGTTATCACTCTTCTTTTTTTGAGAGAGAGTGTTGGCAAGGTGACATCTTTCAGTCCCTCCAGACATGTTTCAAATGGTACAAATCAGCATCATTCTGTTACACTGATAAAGCCGGGAGGATCACATTGAACAACAGGCTTCAGCCTCCTGTTGGAATTGCTGAAATACTTTCCTTATGCCATCTACATATATTTTCTTGCTGCTCAATTTAATGTGTTCTAGATGACCAGATCAGGAAGAGTAAAAGTCTGTGATGTTTTCTAAGACTGCTTACAGATGCATATAGCTGGTTTTCCCACGTGTTAGCATTTAATTTGGAAATTCAGAGGAATTTAGTGCTAAAACTGCCTAGCTGTACCACTTCAGCTCCCAGATCACAGCTTAGAGGAGAGAAAGCAAATGTGATGTGGACATTGCAGATTTCCAGTATCAGCCTGCATGGTAAAATACTTGACTCATTTCTTCTGAGTTAGACTTGTCTATTCCTCTTATTGAGAGACGCTCATGGACATGGACATTGAGAGATGCTCGTGGACTCTGTGAGTCCCTGTGTATTAAAATCTTACTGCAGTCTTCTATCATAATTCCCACTAAGCTCCTGGCAGTAATTACACCTTAAATAAAATCAGAAACAGGAATTACTCATTAATCAGAAAGCTGGGTATGTCAAGAGCAAAGGAATATTCAGATTTGTGTACTGCAACTAATGACTAAGTGAACAATTTGTTTAATTTGTCTGCGGCTTCAGACTTACCAAGCACCCTCACCATGACCAACAAAGGACATTTAGAGATGCTGATTGACACTGTTAAAATAAATACAAATTGACCATTATTCTGTAGGGGGATGACCTATCCCCAGAAGAACCTGATCTTTCATATCGCAATTGACAGTAGTTAAATCACTCCTAAGGATTAAATTTTGAAAAGAATTTTTTTCTTTTCTGCACTTGAATTCTTATCAAAATATAAACCTGACTTCTTTCGGTTGATTGACAGCTGATAAAACCAATTCCTTGCATTCAGAAACACAATGCATACTAAAAGAAATTTTGGAGTGACAGAAAAATTAATCAAGAAACAAAAAAAAGAAATATACTTTCATCTTGACTCAGCTGTCCTGTTCATATACTGTACTATATTAGATTAGTCCACACTATCTGTAATTTAATTGTTCTTGGGAGATGTTTGACACTTACTTCCACTGTTACAATCTCTACTGAATGGTAGAGACTACTTACACTAGTTTTGCCTGAACAAAATTAACCTGTGTTAAGACTTTCAAGTGGATTGTATATAAACTATTATTACAGAATAGTTATTTCCAATTAATGAGAATTTCCCAAAGCATTTTTAAAAAATAAAGCCACTTTCAGAAAGATTTGCATCTTTAGAATATCCACAAACAGGGTCAAACGCAGAGCTGCAAACTAAGATGCTTTGTCCAAGGTAACTCAGATACTCATAAAATGTTTTTACGCCGGGCTAATGGGATTATATAAGTACAAGTACTTAATATCACTTTAGGACAAAGCACATACAGATACAGAGTGTTTTCTCACTGATGATCACACTTCCTTGTTTTCAGCCATCTGATTTTTAAATGCAAGTATTCCCAAGTAGAAGACTGATGTGTCCAAACCCAGGTGCTTCTGTTTTCTTGTTTATTGAGACAAGGAAATTTCCTTTGAAAGCAGCTGCTCAGTGAACCTGCAGGGCTTACTCTAAAAACTGCTCTAATTTTATCTCCTTTCAGAGATATAAAGATTGGGCAATAGCCCCTTCATTTTCAAAGCATTGCCCAAGGCCCAGGAACACAGGGTCCCTCAATAATCACTGGAAATTATGCAGCTGAAACTCCATGTGGTATTTTCAGCCTTCCTTCAGCTAAGTGACCCATCCTAAAAGAACATATAATTTCACTGGGGCCTTCTCAGCTGGAAGAATATTGTGAAAGGCAATGACAACAGATAAAAATATCTGGTACCTGGAGTCCTTCTGAGAAACACTGTGAGAACAATGTGGTTGAATTACCTCTGACATTTTTGTATTAATAAGTATCTGCAACCAAGAAGAGCAAATGGTCCAGGATGCTATCTCTTCTTTTATCATGATGAGGATATAATTTACCCTAAGAGGTAAAATGCTTAGATCAAAGCTCATTAAAATTTCAATTCCCTGAGTATAACAGTAGCTTTGGGTCATTGTTCTTCACTGTCAAAGAGAGGGAGAATCAGATTAAAGGAATATGATAATAGATTTCCCAGGTTCATAGATAAATAAAGCCAAAAATGACTGAAGTGGTCTGGCCTCCTAAGCAACATAGGCCAAACAATTTCTCTGAATTAATATGTTTTTTAACTGGAGCATATACTTAAAAAAGAAACAACTGGCCTTGATTCACCTCTTAGACCTTGTGACCTGTAATCAATGCTGTTAAAAAGGTGGGCTTTATCAAAACGAACCATATTTAACTTTTATCCTTGTTTTACAGACTGAAAAAAGCCCTTTACTACCAGCTCTTCAACATTCATAACTTACAAAGTATAAGGAAGATACTCATAACCTCTTTCAGACATTCTAGATGGGTTGAACACCATGAGCATTTCATATAAGTTTTCCAGTCCTTTAGTCATGTCTACGGCTTCAATGCAACTCCTTATGTCCATCTGTCACCTTAGCACCCAGTCTGGGTGCTTCCCCGCTCCAGTTCAAAAACATTCTCTTTATACATACAAAAATGGCACAAGCCTTTTGGATGCAAAATTTCACTGGTAGCTTCTGGAAGATAGAAGTTTCATTTTTATTCTGTATCTTTGCAGCATCACGCAGTCCTTGCTGAAGGCAGGTGTTCCTAAGTACATTAGATAAAAGTTATAATCACAATACTATGAAAACCAAAAATATTGTTCTGTAGATTATAACCTTCTTGTCCTTTTCAGGTTCTTCTTATAGATAAAATGTATCTGCTTTCATGCTACCATTTTTTTCCTTTTTGACCTTACTAAATCACATACTGGCTTACCTTTTTCTTCAACAGTGACTGAGTATTTTTTTCAATTTATCATTCTTCCCTTAATCTATGTACCTTTTGTAAGCTCAATGAGTAATTGTTTTTTCCTTATAAAAACATTAAATATTGTAGGAAAAGCAGTGATCTCTTCAGAACCCTTCATCTGCTCATTGATGGTTCCCTGTTTACAGTTATATTTTGAGATTTGATATGCCTCCAATTTTTAGTTCCTTTAATACATGCCATGTTGATTTTATTTTATCTAGGTTTTAAAGAAAAATGAGTGAAACATCAGTCAAACATTTTACAGAAATCTATCACATTGATGTTATTATCTATATCAAGCAAACTAGCCTAAGCAGTAACAAGTTCTGCTTTCCATATTTCATGTGTTGAATGGTATTAGTTTAATTATTCTACACTACCTCCTTCTTAATGGAGATTCAGACTGTCCATTCAATTTTTCTGTCCTGGACTAACATTTTTTTCTGCCTAGAGCACCAGGATTAATGTTAGCTAAGCATTCCCTTTACTTTTTTGAAGAGCTTCACACTCTTCCTCAGAAATTTCCTAGGTCTTTTTCAAAGTCAGACCACATACGAACAACTATTCCAAGAGCTCCTCTAACATCTCCTTAGAAACAAATCATCTAGATGTGTGGATTTAAAATCTCCTGGGTTTTTAATAGGTACTGTTTAACACCTTCTAGTTACTCAAATGGAAACAATTTTATTCATTTGCCTGGAAGCCATCCAGTTGATATTACATTTGCTTATGCACATTGCAGAGGCATCTGTGCTATAGTTTAGTCTTGGGTTTGGGTACCAGCATCCCTGGGCTTGTCCAGTGCATTCAGTAGGTTATTATATTATTGAACTTCAACTGTGCACTTCAGTAATACAAGTGAAGAAAAGGTCTGAATTCTTGGGTGCTTGCATAGACCAGGCAATTCGGACAGGTCAGAAGCAATAAGCTGCAATTAATAGTACCTGGGCTTAACTGGGAATGTCTTGTGGCAGTTAATGGCAGAAAGACTAGCAACACAAAATTCCCTGATACCAAAGACATGGCCTACCACCTATTCTGGAGATGACAAATATCAGGAAATTGTTGAAATAATAAAGAAAACCAGGAAATCCAGGTTTTCTTCTAGCTACAAAATCACAAGGGTTTAAAAGTAGTTGTATATGAAAATCTGTCATTATGAAAAATAACACTGTGATGAAAATGTTCAAGGTTTCTCCAGTCACTATCAGTAAGTATCTGCCACAGAGTGCTAGTCTGGGTGTGGTACATGGGAACAATCCACAGGGAGTGGATACTGCAAAACACACCACATTTTTAAAATTGATGTGAAGCTATTTTACAAGCTCCAGGTGAACAATTCTCATCTCTACCCTCCAAAAGCACAGCCTGCCAAAAGCATCTTACAACTTGCTATGTAGTGGCTTGTGCATAGGAAGAATCTTCATTACACAGAGCAGCTGTTCTGCACGAGAGTGGGGGATTTATCTTAAACAACAGAGGAATTCTCATTTCTCATGTTTCTAAGCATTGGCAAGTGGAAATCACAGAAATTAGTCTAATTTCTCTCAGTGGAGTGGTCTGGCCTGCTTGTTCCTATGAACTGTCTTGCAAAACCTGGTACAAAACATGGAAAAGCACTGCTTGTTTCCCTTCCATGCTGTGCAATGTAATCAAAATCATGCTTTTTATCCATCCATCCTCCATCCATCCATCCTCCCTCCCTCCCCACCTGTGTTCTCTCCTCCCAGTAACGATCCAGTGCTTAGCTGGGGGAAGACAGGAGGTGTTGGGGCAGAACAGTGTTAATGCCCTAATTAAATCTGTAGTTAGCTGATGGGAAAATCGTTGTCAGGAGTGCTGATAACAAGTATAAACATGACAAGAGTGTTTTGAAAAGTCATCCTGTCACTCTGTTTACTTATGCTACTGCATGCAGCTCCAAACTGCTGTCATATATGTTTATATTGATCCATCTGCATCACTTTTGTTCCCTTTTCTTTTTTTTTTTTTTTTTTTTCCTTTAAGGAATATAGATAAAAGTTTCACACATCTTGCATTTCAGACGATCAAGGAGTACCCACAGTAGAAGCATATATTCACTGATTTAAGGAATAATAGGGAATAAGGAAGAGAAGGATCTGAAAAGGTAAGCAACTTCATACATCAGTTGTTCATTTTCTGAATGACTTCTTACAGATGCCCTTGTCCATAGTTAACTTTATTGTGATCTGTAAATAATTTATTAGATTTATATTAAATACATGAGATGTCTACACGTATTTTCAATAGAGATCTGAGAGGGTTTCAAAATATAAGGAAGAGCAGCAGAGTGTATGAAACGTTTCCCAGTCTCTCTGCCACAGCATGCACTGCCAGTGTGATATTCCCCTCACAGCTGGAATCACAGCACTGTATATGCTTCGTCCCAGTGACAGCCAGCAAGCCTTCATGAACTGTTCAAATTATTGTCTATATGAAAGAGCCCATCAGACCATCCAAGCTGTGCCATATAGTTTAAGAGGTTTGCTTTGGAGAAACCTCTCTTGGTTTTCCGAAGCTGAAGACTTGCTCCAGAATGAAAATTGAGACAAATTATGAAGCCTTATACTCCTGAGCAACTCGGCACCAACACGCTCCTTTCCTGGCTTCAGATGATAGAAAAAGTGGCAGCACAAGACTGTATACATGGCTCTGGAACTGGAGAGGGGTTTGGATTACAGTGGCTTCATTTGATTTTGCTTTATCTTAGGCAAAAGGAATCAAGTTTCCAGTTAAAGCATGCATTGCCTTCTTACTGTTGTTTTCTCTCTTAACCACAGATTACTCATTACAGGTAAGTAACGTTTCACAAATCAAGCTTTAATTATTTAGCTGACACAGGAGGCGTCATTGTCCAACCGACATAAGGAAAGTTCAACTACATTAGCCTTTCTTTTATAGTGGATGGGGTTTTATCAGAAGTCATTTTATTTAGGGCATGTAAAGAAACAATTTCAAGAGCTAAGGAGAAGAGATTTATCACAGACTACCTAGTAAAAATGCTTTATAAAAAGAAATTTTGTTACGGACCTGGATTTTTAATATCCCTATATCCTGCTGATCATGAGGAGAGATTAAACCCTTGAACTTCCTCAAGAATGTTCTGTCACCTGGAGGGAGACCACAGTGGAATTAATTTAATCTTATTTAGTCACTAAACAGAGCTCTGGCTAGCCATCCAGAGACCCTCCTCACTAGCTTGTGAAAAGAGACAAGCTCCTCAAAGGGGCTTTTCCTCAGCCCCCTCTGCTCAGACACCCATTTTAGGACAGTGTGAGCTGCCTCTCGGAGGGGCCCGCCCCCTTCCCTTACAGAATCTGCAGTGTAGACAGGACGACTCACATTGTCAGCTGAGCCAAATGAGATGGATGTCATCCTGTTCACAGGGAGCAGGACCAGGTTTTCGTCCTGTATATCTAAAAGCTACCAGAAAACATGGAACATGCTTAAATGTCATTAAGGAATGTCCCTAACACTAAACAGATTTTCTGTATGAATCACTGTCTTTATCCATATCTCTTAAACACAGTATTTATACAGGTGTCAGAGTACCTCATCTGCCCTGTGGCTCTTGCTCTCACCACACTTCCTTCCTTGGTAGGGAAGGACAGCTACTTACATTTTGCAAGCAACAAATACTAAGGAACAGAGAGATTGAGGTTCAAGTTTATGAAATACACCTGAGCACTGCAACAGCTCTGTGGCACAGCAGCTCACTTTTAGGAGCCTGGCTCCTGTGCAAAGTCTACATTTTCAGGTTTGAAGGTGTTTTGCCTACGGTCGCACAAGGAGCTTCTCGGGGAAGACAGAATTGAGGTCTTCCAAATCTTAGCCTCCAAAAAGATCCTAGTACCCAAATTTTCAGTGTTTCCTTTTTCAGAGTGGGCATGATAACATGCAGCGATACAGAGTGACTTCACTCCTACATTCAAGTTACACTTAGCTAAGATAAATGGCTAAGTTCTGCCACCCCAGAGCAAGTCCATCCATACATGAAATAGCTACACATCATTTGGCAGTTCTTCGTCGCAGCTGGAGCTCTTATTCCAGTAATCTTTCCTTTCTCACCTTTAGCTATATCCCATCCACAATTTAAACTTCCTTCATCAGTGATAAAAACATGAAGTGACCCGTCTTGTCCCTAGCAATGTAGAAATAGAAATAAAGCTATAATGCATCATAAGGGGCATGTCAGATGTGTAGGCACCTGCAGCAGTCACTGCAGAAGCAGCAATTTCTTTATAACAATGAAAGGAAATACATGAACATCATGAACATTATTCTCAAGCTCAGTGTTGCTAACTCCCATGTCCTGGCCAAATGCCAGACTGGGAAAATATATTCTGAAAGACCTAAATTAATTTCTTCTAGACATCCAACTAGATAAGTTGTCCTAATGGGAATAAGCAAAGAAAATAATGTACCATGGCTGCTGTTGGAGAAAAACTTTCATGAAGAAGACTCCCAAAGCATTTTTCCAACCACCGGATCAATCCAGGTCTGGGTTATGCCTGCCCTTACGGGCACAGCAGAAGATTCAAGATGTGACAGACAAGTCTGTGGTAGTCTGTGGTGGAACACGTACCTCTGAAAGCCACTCTCTGTTGGGAAGCCATGATGAGTAAAGGTACCTCAAGTGCTGATGAACCAGGAGAGGTGCTTCATGGAGTCATTCAAGAAGCAAAATTTCTCTGCAGTCCTGACTGGACATTAAAGCTCTCCTCTTCTGGTGAGAAGACCTCATCTGTGTCTGAAAGAGCTTCGTGAAGTCTAATTGTCATTATGAGCACAGAGGGTACAGTCATCACAGCAGTAGAAACTGTAGCCAAAGGACAGACAATATATTCAAGAAAAGCAAAGCTAGGTGAAGAAAAGAATTTTATTTTTATTCAACACCAGCACAAGGATGAAGAAAGTTTTCCTTGATGGAAAGGATCCCAGATGCTTCAGCAGATTTTGGATGAGGCCCTACAGGTTCTTCTACACAAGTCTCGCGCTATGTAAAAAAAAAAAATTAGAAGTTCTGTATTGCTTATAACTCTTACTTCCTTAATGCTACAGAAAACTGACATCCAGAGTTAAATTAGCAAGACACTTTTTTCACTTTTATGTTTGTGAGCTGCACAGAATTATGATTCAGAGAAAAGGTTCATGAAATTCCTCTGGAGAATGGCCTGTAGATGGCTAAAGTGGTTCACATACTGTTCCTAATGCAAATTGAAAGTTGATTATGAAAAACGTCTTCATATATGCATAGAACTATCCGTGTTTGTGACATTTCTAAAGAGACCATATCTTCCACAGAGACTATTTACAGCTTCACAGACTGACAAAGGTCAAAGAACACTGGTTAAGTACTACATAGATCGAACTGTACATCTTCCTTCAATGGAAGCTGTCATGTGGCTTAATTCCCATCCACCTCTTTGAAGAGTTGTCCAGAGATGAAAAGGCTCTCTCTTCTGTCATCTGGTCTCCAGCGATTCATATAAAAGAGGAAAACTTCAGAAAAACAACCAGCCTCTTAGAAATACTTCACAACACTAAACAGTCCTGTTTTTATAAAGATGCTTCTCCACAGAGAGAGTCACAGACATTACCTCTGGGCAGCTGTCTCATACCCACCCTAGCACTGTCCTGCTGGGAAAACGAGGCAGATTTTCTCTGAGAAATTAGGTGGGATGGAGAGCTTTGGTAGGACAGTAGGGAAGCAACGGAAATATCAGGTCTTTTGCTAAGCTGTTCAATCTCTTTTCCCTTTTGCAAATCAGCGCTCCATGCCTTAATAGAGGTATACTCTATCATCCTTTTACATCAATTTGCACCTATATGGGATCATTCAGAGGAGGAGATCCAAATCATTTATATACACACACACTAAGAAAGGGATAAACAGAAAAAAAGAATCCCTGGGAAACACTGTGACTTGTACTAATTTTCTCAGTGAACTTTTTGGCCACAAAAAAAAAGAAAATCCTGAATACTTGTCTCTGAACACACATATTAATTACTGCACAAGGTAAAAAACAATCTAACTAGGTGCAGTTTTTAACTAATATACTGGAAAAAAACTCTCCAAGAACATATTTTAAGTGCAAATGAGTCAATAAATAAAACATGGAGTACAACAAGGGGTCATGCCCTAAGTGTTTATGGTGGAAAAACAGACTAAAATCTGACTGACACCAAAGTACAGTGTGTTTGGAGGCAAAGCAAATACTTGGTGACAATACAGGCAGCTGGAACAAACCATGGGGTAGGAATAATATTTTTTTGGTTTTCCCAGGAGAGAAGAAGGATAGCAAATACAAAAATTATATAAGTTAAACGGTTCTCCTTTACAACATAAAGAAGTAACATATTTTTTTTCCTCTTCTGTTACAACCCCTGTGTGATTTAAGGCAAGTTTTTAGAATACTATAGACTTTAAACATCTAAGAGCACATCTGAGTATATGGATACACATCTAAATAGCCAGGTTCCTTTTCACATCACATTGTCAGAACAATGTAATCAGTATCAGTTAACATCTGCTTCGAATTACTGTTCCTCTGGTTAGTACCCAGATCACTCATTAGACTCAGGTGCTCTGTATGTGACTACAACCATACATTATTGGGCTGGAGAGTAAGAAAGCTTTATTTAAGTTAAACAGAGAAGTTAGCATGTATTTGTTAATGGAAGACAGATAATGGTGGTAAGTCATGTTTTCTTATTTTTATATATATATATATATATGTGTGTGTGTGTGTATATATGTATGTTGCAACAACATCTAGGTTAGGTAGAAAGTATATATGAGACAAACTCAGAGAAAACTATTTTTAAAAAATAAGGCCCATTTTTCAGAGAGAGCAGGCAATGACTTCAGTGCTATTTCAATTTTGACAACAGGACAGGAGAAAATAATTAATCACTATAGCTACCACAAGTGCTCACTATTATGTACTCTTTTACAAAGTTTTATCAGTGAGGATTTTTATTTGTTCTAAAAACTTGTCTTCTTTATTTTAATATAGTGCTGCCAGATCTTGAGGTTTTGTCACACATCTCACAATAATTTGAAAACTGAATCCTAGATGCATGTTAATATATAAGTATTTTACATTTTCTTCTTTTTCTGAATTGTTTATTTTTTGAGTTTAATATATATCAAGAGTAATGAGAAGGAAAGTTAAAATCCACCTAAAAAAAATAAGGGGTTTAATTCCATAATTTGTAAATTTAGCATTATTGTCTTAGATAGCCTGGCTCATACCTTTGCTGAACATTTGTGTGAAAGCTTCCTGCTACTCTACAAACCTTCACATCTTTGGGATTTTGGAGCCAACCTGTGCTGGGTAGATATTAATGCTAGAGTGTTACGTCCTTTGTCACAAAGCAAGGAACCACAAGAGTGCCAGAAAACCCGGGCCCCTGCAATGACCGACCCCTTCCAAGACCACTGATCTACTCCTGCCTAATATCACATTGAAGTGCCTTGTTTGTATGATAAAGTAAGAGTAATTATCTAAATCAGGGGCTCCTGTTTTGGGACAATTAAATTACTGGCTTTTGGTACAGGATAGTCCTTTCTTAGAGTACTGATCCACTCCAGAAGGCTGATGACTAAAACCAGAAAGAAAAGTCTCCCGGTCTACTCCAAGTTTACCCTCTCCCCAAAGAGTGAAGCCGTGTCTGCACTGGTAGCATGTGACACAGCACAACAGAGCTACCGCTTAATTTCCTCTAAACTGGATATGGCTTGGGCATGGAGAGTTCTTTGTAATGCAAATCAAAGCATAGTAAATGGGGACAAGGCAAATGACATCTTGATGCGAACTACTCGGTTACACTGGGCAATCCTGAGCGGTAAGAGGTGAAGGATGCAGCTTCATGGCAACACAAACCAGTGTAAGCCAGAGCTGTTGTAGTCCTACCCCGCAACAATTTTCCTCACAGCTCACTTTTTATTTCTTCTCCATTATGTTGGCAAGGTTTTTGCCTGATAAAGCACCATGGTTTCAGGGTATTCGAAAATATTAAACAAACAAACAACCAGCCAAAAAACACCCTGTTTTTCTATTCATTTAACCGCTTTTCCCCTTTTCCTTCCAAACCCAGCGCAACATGGAGTCAGCTGAGGTCCAGTGCTTGAGGTGGGAACACTCAGCTGGTGATAGAGTTAGAGATCAGTTGAAAGAGTTTGAGGACAGGACCATGGCAGACCTGACTGGCTTACAGTCAACACAGAGGACTGTATCGTTAGGCTGGAGACCAAATTCAGTAAAGAAACAGCAACAGGACACACTCTGAAAACATCTGTGCCTGGTAAGTCTGTGGTATGGCACAGCATTATTTAGATATATCAGTCTAGGCCCAAAAGCAGACTTTATAACCGAGATGCTCATTAGTTTGACCTCCTCTGCAATTTCTCCACTGCATGCTTTAACTGAATTCTCAGTTTTTCCTTCTGTACTCAAGTTTTCTCCTTCCTGGGCTATTGCCCTGAACTCCCTCTTATGGATTGGCAAAATTTTTCTATGACAAAGTCAACAGTTTTCACCGTGACCTGACAGCATGATGTCTAATTCCTGCCCCCCTCCAAAGTAATGGGGCAGTGAAACCAATTCCTCCTTAGTTTACAGTTGTATATAATTATACTCTTATGCATTCCCTATTCTGTAACTACACGAAGATTTCAAAGAATGCAAGAGTCCCCCTCGGTGCTACTTTTTGTCTTGCTAAGGTTTTCCTATGTCTCACTGATGGGGTTACTGTATAAATTTCACATGGAATCATACAAAAATAATAGAGCTTAGCAAATAAATACATAAATAGCAGAATGCTATGCCTGTTTTTATCCAAGATGTATAAGAGTTCAATGGTAGTTGATGGCACTAAGGATAACAGGCCTGTGTAAATAGGTGCAAATATGATGGCATCTACATTTATCCCCAAAATAAGATTCCAATACACTGCGTGTACAGGTCATCAGACAGGACATCAACATTTCAGTGAAAAGATTTAACTCCTTCAATAGGAAACTGAATAACCATTACAGTAAGTCTAATGGATATTTTATCAGCGGTTTTATATATTTTGTGGCTGTTTTTTTTTTTTATTAGTTTTGTGAAATGCAGTTTCCTCTGCCCCCACATTCCCTACTATGCAAGATTTCCTAGTGTGCTTTATGATAATGACAATTTAATATGTGGTAGGAAAACATTGCTAACTTTTTCTTCACTATTCCATAAAGTCCAATTGTTCACACATTAAAAAACAAACAAAACAAAACAAAACAAAACAAAAAAAAAAAAAAAAAAAAAAAAAACAGAACAAAAAAAAACCACACTCAAAAAAAAAAATCCAACAAAAACCAAAACCCTAAAATTTTCAAATAGTCCAGTATGTGACTCTGGATTACAGTTATAAAACAAGCTAACTTTCAGGCCAAATCTTGTCTAGACCAGTTTACATCAGCAACATTCTACACTTGAATACTTTTTTTTTTTTATTAAACAGTGGATTGTCCTTATAATTATTTGAGCACACAACGCCTCTGTACTTAAACAACTTAGTGAGTTTGGCTTCTATAGCTCATTACAAGTGTTCCCAAGAAAGAGGATGTGTTTTGAAATTATGACAATTCTCACTCCTAAATTACACTGCCCTCAGTAAATATTTAACAGGGGAGTGGCTTGCTTGTTTACTTCTCAGTATGGCTTTTGACCTATCAGTATGAAACTTCAGCCATTTGTGTGAGAGAAGAAAACCAAGATTTTAATTCTTGTGATTCTTCTCCCGCACATCATGAGTTGTTTACAAATGTCAGTGGCTGAAGACAAATGAGTGCCCTGGGTTTTGCTGGGACAGAGTTAATTTTTCTTCTTAGTAGGTAGAATAGTGCTGTGCTTTGAATTCAATACGGGATCTGGTATGAGAAGAATGCTGATAGCACACTGATATTTTCAGCTGTTGCTGAGAGATCAAGGACTCTCCAACTCCCCGTGTCCTGCCCATGTGCAGGTGCACAAGAAGCTGGGAGGGAGCACGGCCGGAGCACCGGACCCATAGCGGCCAGAGGAATATTCCTTAACATGTAACATCACGCTCAGTATATAGAGGAGGTGGGGCTGGGAAGGAGAGGGTTGGCTCTCACATTCAGGATTGTGATTGCAGGATCTTAATATTTTTGGGATTACTATCTAGGAATGGGCTGGATATCAGTCAGTGCGTAGTGAGCAATTTTGTACTTTCTATTATTGTTATTGGTTTATTCTATTTCAATTATTAAACTGGTTTCCTCTCAATGTACAAGTCTCCCTTGAGCCTTCCAATTCTCTCCCCCAACCTCTTCATGGGGGAGGGTGAGCGGCTGCATGGTGTTCGGCTGCTGGCCGGGTTCAAACCACAACAGTGAGCTTTGTGAAGAATGCCAGGTGGCAGGGAGGGGGTGGGAGTCCTTGCGGTGGGCTGCTGCCTCTTCTCTTGCCATCCTGTTCAGAGCCCAGATGGATTCAAACAGAAGTGCAGTGGTATTCCCTCTTCTGCTGTCCCCACTTCCACAACTACCTTGTGATGTTCAATGCAACTTTTTGACCAGGACCAGGTCTTGAGCTGATGTTCTTATGAAGTTTCCTGGTTTATCCCTAAGATTTAATTCTTTAATAACAGTCAGCTCAGTCAGACCCCTTCACTTTTCAACAGAACAGGATTTTTTCCCACAAATATTCCTTTACATTTAGGTGCATAGAACCTAATGTGCTATTATCTAGTCAATCGATACCAGGATGTGCTTGAGAAATACTCTGAAGTTAAATTTTGGTTTTATTGTCCCAAATAACTCAGTATCAACAAAGAACTTTGCTTCTTCACCGGTCACCCACACCTCTTTTCTAATCATTTATTGCTTTCCTGAACAACACAGGCCTTAGCAAAGATCTCTGTGGGACTTCAGTGGTTATCTCATTCCACTAAAAGTTGACCATATACTTCTACTCTGAGTTTCCTTTGTTTTAACCAGTTTTATACATATGAAAAACTTCCCAATTTTCCCATCACCATCTCTTTAAGGGACTTTGGTGAGCAACATTTTTAGAAATTTATCTAAACTGACATGTAACTACTTCACAGGGAAATTTTATTTTCTCTTCACACTAATTCAAGATACAGACACACTTGGAAATTCCATAATTGTCATAAGATTTGGAGGAATTTTGTTCAGCTCTTGTTTATCCTTTTCCTATAATTTATAACACCCGTCACTGAAAAGGTGGTGATCTGGATAACACAGTGTCCTTTACTGTTACAGTCTCCTTCCTTCAGATGAGTGAAAATATGTAAGACATGCAGTAATAAGCCAGATGATCGCTTATGCTGTTTGTTAATCACAGTATATTCATAGCCTTATAGAGCAAACTTACATTATGTTGGTGTACTAAACCTGCTGGAAGAAAAAGCCAAATAAATAGTCAATGTCACAGTAGTCAGTCTAATTTCAGGGTTCCATTTGAAAACAAGGAAGAAGGAATGGAGATGAACTACATTCGTTCATCTTTATTATATATATATTATGTATTACATCTGCTGCTTGTAAAGGTACTCGTATTAAAGATCATGTACTCCCCCTTTAATAGTGTTCAGTTTACATACCTATTGGTGGAGTAAATTCAGATAAGTGCACTTTACTTGAAGTTACAGATTTAGCCTTGCCCTTCATCTCCCAGATTTTCTCAATGTTGCCTTTTCATAGGTGGAGGGGATTAAAGCTCAGTAAAAATAACAAAAAGAATTCTACATAAGAAATAAAAGAAAAAAAAAAAAAAGGCAATAGTGCTTATGTTCATTTCTCTATGCTCTCTCCTGCAATCTCAGTTAAATGGTTTTGCAGCTGGACTTTCTAAGTGCCAAGTCCTTTTCAGAAAACATTTGCAAAACTGCTCCTGAAGATGGTCTTAAAAGATAAGGCTGAAAATTGTTAGTGCTTACTGAACAGATGGAAAGGATACCACTGGAGAGATAAGAGGAAGAATAGGCATTCAGAATGACCAGAGCTAAAGTAAACAATTAGACTACCAACCCCCCCAGGCCTAAGAAGCAAAAGCAGGGATAAAAAAAAAAAAAAAAAAAAAAAAAAAAAATGCAAAAGCCTCTTTATGCAGTATAACAATGTCAAAAAGAAAATCAATCTTCCTGCTGAAGATCTCCCTAAACACTGGCTGCAAAAAAAAAACATCAATAGTTGCTCAGATCAAGATTTGTTTTCAACGTGTCAATTCTATCTACACTGATATTAACCAAGTATAAGTAATAACCAATTTACTGAGCCTTCACAAACATACAAGTGCAGTATTAGAGCATGCCAAGCCAGCTGAGACTAATCTGAGGTCTGCAGGGTGTAGGTCTTGGAAGAGTTAAACTTCATATCACCAGACCAGAAATCTTCTCATAGTATCATGGCCTCATGTGTTTATTAGAATGTGCACAAAAATACATACATACTAAAGATGGAAAAGCTGTAACATTGAGATTTCAGTGTTGGGTGAAGTGGTAGAATAAAATATGATGACATACTTTTTTTTTTTTTTTTTTTCTCCCCAGCACAGCTCTTGTGAAAGGTTGTTAAGGTTGTTGTTTTTAACTTTTTGCAAAGGGTCAATTTGTACAGCTTTTCCTCAGTAAATCTGTAATTTGGGACAACTTAGAGAAATCTGCAGAATTATACAGAGGAGCCCTGCAAGAAGACATTTTTCTTGAAGTAGTCTCTCATTATCACTTCTGTGGGAGTTAATACTCTGAGTCAGGTAAGGACATGTTCCTCCAGCTCATCTGGTAATTAAGAGTGATTCTCACTGTATGACTCCACCTAAGATACGCTCTGAAAATTAGCGCTGCAAGCCTATGGGTTGGCCTAAATCCTGAAACTGTTCCTCGGGTGGAAGGAAAGAAGAGGCCTACCTTTTTCAAGGATAACTAGACAACTGAGCTGAGAAAGCCCAGTAATGTAGGGAACTGCCTGAAAGAGAGTCTTTAGGATGCCATGTGGTTGCTCTTTCAATCACCAACAGCATGGTACCTTGAGAAGTTGTATTCTGCAAGTCCTGCATCTCAAGATACAACCCTGGTCAGGGAAGAAGGAAATGAGGACTGTGGACTCTCAGCTTCTTCCCCATCTCCTGCACTGAGTTACAAGATCCACTGAGGGATGAGAAAAAATAATAGGAAATCCTATGTCAGATACCCCAGGGTTGAAAACACATCCCAAGCCATCAGCACAAGAGGTAAATGTGCCATACAGGATTGCACTTGTGCTGGCTCCTGCAATTGGATGCTGAAAACGTCCTTTTAGTCCACCAAATAAGCTCCTAGATGTTTTACTCTGTAAAGTAACATATATTATGTTTAAGAGAGAACAACGGAATCAAGAGTTTGTGCATATGTTGCTGATTAAAACCACAAATTGACATGTTAAAGATGACTAGGCTGACTTAACATATTGCTAACCCGAGCATATTACTAGCTAACCACCTTTCGTAGAAGATTAAATTAAGAGAGCAAGTGAATCTGGGCCACTGCAGCTGCTCAACTGCTGTGTCTGACAGCAGGGACGTACAGCCCTGGAAGGACAGAGCAAGTCTCCCCTGGAAGGGGCTGTCTGCATTTAGGCTGAACTAAGTGTAACCTGGATGATTTCATCCATTTGCCAGCTCAGCTTTGGGCTATGCCTTGGTCTAGGGACAACAATCAGTTACCATCCTGAACAGACACTGCTTTTCTGCACAGCCTTTGAGTGCCCCATACCAGTTTTAGCTTAAATCACAAACTACACAGGCTAAAATTCATGCCGAGATGTCATGAATTTGAAGTGAAACTGCTCAGTTTTGGAGCGAAGTGCTAACCAATCAGGAATAACTCCATGGGCACTATACAAAATCTGGGTGTGGAAAGAGCGATTGCAGATTTAATGCAAGTTAGCAGTTATAAAACCATAGGACAATTTAGTTTGGAAGGGACCTCTAGAGGTCGAAAAGTCCAATCCCTTTTTCAAAGGAGGGCCAACTTCAAAGTGAGATCATGTTGCTCTGCACCTTGTCCAGCTGAGTTCTGAGTATCTCCAACGATATTCGAGGTACCTTGGTACCTACTGTCAACAGTTCTGTTTACATCAAAAAGTGACTATGCTAGTTTATACGTGTTCGCTAATACACAATCAAGGGAAGATTGTTGTTGTTACCAACATGGACTTATCTAAAGGACTATGAATTCCAGAGTTTAAGAGGCAAATCTTACCCTCTTTAAATTCCAGCATGACTTCAGATTTCCCTTTGTTCACTTATGAACATTTATCTTAAGATTAAAGAGCTTGAGTCAGTTCTGGTGTGAGATGGGAATGGACTTCAGTATATATCAACATTAAAGAGAAGTTGAAGATTATTTAAATGTGTGTTTTTCTTTCCTTCAAAAATAAATAAAAAAAAAAAAAAAAAAAAAAAAAAAAAAAAAAAAAAAAAGCCAAACCAATATCCAGCACCCTATGTCCTGAAAGTGAGGCACCTCTGTGGGAGATTGGAGCTCGACCCCGTTAGCTAAGAGAAGAAATTCAACTCGCACTAGAATAAGGATGCTGACTGCTAGGCACTAGGCAAACAAGGCCACTGCCATGAGCACTCCTTCTGCAATCTCAGTCTGAAGGGAAACAGCCACTGTTCCTGCACTGTGCTCTGTGGGAGAAGCCCGTTTGCCACAGGGGGCACAGCAGAACCTGATGAGCTTGGGCTGAGGAAGACAGTGAGCTGAAAAACTTGACTTTACAAACCTAGAGAGTTTCTTGATGTTCTGCAGAGAAAATTTTAATTTTTCAAGGAGCTGCCATAGAAAAAATTATCGGTGTTACTGGATGTTTCTACCACTCAGTAGCAGTTGAGCTGGAAAGTGAAAGATCTAAAATGTTATGCATTTATATGCCCACTTACCATATTTTAATGTATTTTCTACTTTTTTTTTTTTTTCATGTGCTTTTAATCTTAACAATCTTGCTAGTCAAAATTCCCCCAGATATATATATTTAGCACTGTGTACACTCATTTTCAGATAGACTTATACGAGTTGGTGATAGAAAGGTCAAATTTTGTTTGCACAATATTTTAACCAAGGTAAAATACAAGAGGCTTAACAAGGTAGGAAAAAAAAAAAAAAGGGCGCCGGACAGGTCTTTATTAAATCAGTGTTTACTTACTTCCCTCTGCTTTCACTGCAGGGTTGGAACAATAGAGAAGTTCCTTAAGCATTAGATTGGGAGCTCTGGCTAAAGAAAATAGGTGGCAACAATGTACTCCTTGAATGTAATTTAAAGTTGTAAATTCTTTAACTTCATCTACATTCAAAGTCAAAACAAAATTACTCTGAATTTCAAATGTCAGATCCAGAATAAGATTCTAATTCTTCAAAATATTAAAAAGTTAGATCAAAGTTGTTAAAGTGGGTTATTATTTCAGTCAACAAAACTGAATGAGGTTGAGGTATAAACTGGATATGGTATCCATGCATTTATAGTGTATTACAAACAGCAGTCTTCATAGTTTTAAAATTTATTTTTCCTCTCTGATTATGTCCTTGATGCAGTTCCAGCAGCAAACTGAAATCTGATCATAGTAACATTACAGAAAGATATTAAGCTGCATTCTGTGCTTGGTTTTGTTTGTGGATTTTTACAGCTGAAATTAGTATGGATTTCTGATCTACATTTTTTTCAGATATTCTAATGTCCACATATCTGAGAACTGATCCCAAAAGTTTTGGGACAATTCTCACTATTTATCAGTGAGAATAATTAATTCCGAATAACTCCCTTGAAGTGAAAATATTTCTTGAAATAAGATTAGTGATACGAAATCTGTAAAGAATGGAAACCTTAGATTTCAAAATAGTTGATAGCAGATGCATTTTTAAAATGGAGAAACAAGCACATAAAGGTGGTATAACATAATGAAGATCACTATACAAGTCCAGGACTGATTTTTAAACTGGGGAATAAGATTCTTCATTCCTAGAACAGTTTATGCATGGATGATGCTAATTGCCAAGTGTATTGCTGTTTTTATTTATAAGAGTCTTTGTTCAGTGGGAAGAGGCTATATTATTTTTACTTTTGTGGATTAAAATGAATTAAAGAGCCCAAATACTCTAAGATATAGCTTGGATTTGAAGCAAGAAGAATTAAAACACTGTATTTTAAAGGCTACTTCAATTACTTTGATGTTACAGGAGGAAAACTTAAATTATGACATTTTTTTCTAAAAAGAACCTCAGTGGCAGCTTATGGAAACCATGTTTTCCATTAGTCAACAGAAGAAACATAGCAAGGATCTTGTAATAGCTGCCAACACAGTTAAGAACAGTAAATGATATTAGTGTCATTGGTGGCTTTATTTATTTAGATGTTTGTCTACTATAAATACAATTAGAACATAAATTTTATTATGGAAAAAGAAAAGCACTAACAATATCTCCCTCAGTTTTTAGTAACCTAGGACAGCTCTGAAACATGATTTTACAACAGCAGTCTTCCTATCTCATCGGCATGCATGGGGGTCATTCTGAAGAAGGTTTAAGTTATGCAAAGATGAAAATGGATGACTGTCCAAAACAGTATCTCATAATTTTGATTGTAAATTGAAATAAGAAAACTGTCTGAGCATCTGAATATCAAAGATGGTAAATCTAAACATAGCCCAAGGTGGCAGATACTTAGGAACTGTGATTTAATTATATAAAATGCAACTGTTTGAATTAAGATTTTTGTTGAACCCTAAAACCAAGGCAATGTGTTCAGTCATTGATCTTGTCTAGTCCCCTTTTGGAAACGTTCAGCTCAAGTGGTAATAGACTGGGTTAAATTAGAAAGTAATGAAGTCCTGATAGAGAAATCAAAGTGTGGGCTGGGCAGAGCACACTGGAGTCAATAGGACAGCTGAGCAAGAAAGGAGATGTGAGTGCTCTCTCACTTTTAGCATTGCTAGAAATATTTTAATTTAGGCTTGGCCCCTGCAAGAGTCTTGTCATTGAAAGGGGTCTTGAAAAAGCACGAAGTCGACTTATTCCCATTGCAAGGCCTTTTTCACTGGCAGTCCCTCATTGTTACTGAGATAAGGAAAAGAAAAGAAATATTTTACAGAGACCTCTAAACTAATTGTGGGTGGAATAGAAGTTATATTAGAGGCTTCTCCAATTAAAGATGATTATCGCTGCAGAGAAGCAGTCTTTCCTAGGGCAGAAACAGTGACACCTCTGACTTTCTCTTATTTCCCTTCTGAAAAAATTTTTCATTTCACTGTCTCTTTCTCCCTAGGTCTCACAGTTACCCAATTCCACAGACACTGCCCTGCAATCGCTCTTTGTATACTCCTCATGTCTTCAAACTTTCCCCCTCAGTTTCCTATACTCCTTCCTGCTTAATCCTTCTCTTACACCTCAATAAATCCCTCCCTCTCTTTCACCCCAGAGCTGGACTTATTCATGGAAGCTAATTAAAATGAAAAACGAGCACGATCTCTTTATATTAAAGGAAAAACCTTAGATCCTCGAGAGAACACTGTTATGAGCATCATGCTGTCTCTTAACTGTCCCAGAAATCTGTCAGCGTAAATATCCACCTACTCCAGATCCTCCAGACCTCTCTCCTACTGCTGCTCCGCAGCCAGAAACTCCCCAGCACCGACCCCTCTTGCAGACCCCCCTCTCCCCTCCACACGGCTGCCAGTATTAAAGCTTGGAGTTGTCTGAATTTTCTGTGCAAGCTGACAGCCCCTGGGGCCCAGAGGCCACCAGCACCCCCTGCCCTCCTCTCCCAGGCTGTCGGCGCTAAATCAGCCTGCTCGCCCGCCTGCCTGCTCCTGCAGAAACCAAGCGCCAGCTCCTGCGCCTGGCTGGGCCCCTGGCACCCCAGGCACGTTCAGAAACAATCTACCCAAACAGGGCTCTGACAGCAGAAACAAGAGACCACGTTAGGGAAAAAAAAAAAAAAAAAAAAAAAAAAGGTATTGTAATCCTATATCCTCAGCTTGCCACTCTTTTCCAATACCAGATAAGCTTATTACAACAGGAGTATGCATCTTGTGCTCTCCTGGCAACACTGAATTAAATCCAGACAACTCAAGGAGACCATTCAGAAGGGAATTTAAAGGAGGGGATTGCATTAGCTGAGTGGAGAACTGAGTAAGGTATAAACAAGTATTTCATCAAAGACAAGGTCAGGGTGAAGGCAAACTCTGGCAAGGGTCCAATCACAGTGATAAACCGGCGGGAGATGCTGGTGGAAGGAAAAGTTCAGGGTCAGCAGTGAGAAGGAGATCTCTCGCCTGGGGAGAAAAGTAAAGGCCTAGAGACACGAGAAGACTTCAGCCTAATTAACGGCTCTCCTTGTGCACAGATGGGCACCGAAATAACGTAGCTTCATTATCATCACCATCGTTAGGGGAACCCATATATCTTTAGCTTCCTGCCTAGGCAGCAACACGGCCTGGCCCCACAGCGTTTCCACTGGAGACTCCCTTCCTCCGGGCTGACACAGAGAAATAATCCCCAGTGGGCAGCCTGGAGACCTTGCCCCCACCCCGGGGCAGTGGCTCCCCTCTCCTCTGGAGAAGGCGGTGGTGGTGGGAGGATGTGGTCTTTTGCCTCCAAGGTGTCGTCTGGGCACCACCGAACCCAGGCGTGACACGGGGAGGCGAGCAAGCGGAGCACGTCGGTTTGTTTAAGGCCGTGCCTGGCAAGCTGTGAAGCAATGTATTTCCAGCTTGTTTTCAGCTCTCTGCGCGCTCGTGGCAGAGATTCGGAGCGTCCCTGTGCTTCAGCAGTCCTTTTAGAGAGGGGAAAGCGCCGAATAGCAAAATGCCTCGAGCTTAAAGAGTTCTGCACTGGGGAGGTAATTCAGACAGGGCCTCATTTCGCTGTCTTTACCTAACAGTTAAATGAGCGTTTGCAACTCAACAGAGAAACATGTCACTATTGCTGGATTCCAGTTAGGTTACCCAAGGAGTGGGTACCACTCACTTTCAGTGAAAATATGGAAATCTGACCCCAAGACTTCTTTAGGAGAGATTGGGTTACAGGGGAGTGCGGCTTGAAAAATTGAGAAGTGCAGACATAAAGTCCAGTTTACGGAAAATGCCTGCCTTCCCCTCCTTTTTCTCAAGACATTTTAATTTTTCAGCATTTTGGCAGTATTGATAAGGACTACCACTGCACCTTTAATTCCCATGTTCTGGAGACCAAGGAGAGTGAAAACCAGAAAGCTTTGGCTAATAGTTCTTCTGGTAGAACTGAGCCCTGAATCCAGCCACATATAGAAGCCGGGTGATGTCTGATACAACCCATTAAAAATTCCCCATGTAGTCTATAAATTACAGCTGTGAAAATGGAACCAAATCCTTTTAATGTGCTTTCCTCAAGAACATATTTTTATGTACATCTGGGTGTTTGCCTGAGTACATATGTTATTACTTAACCTCTGAATCTATCAGGTATACGGACAATAAAATCTACAAAAGTTAAAGCCTAATTTCGTAAAGATTGGTCTGGTTTCCCTGAATTTCCTGTACTTTTTAAAGCAAGCATTAGCTTTGTTACCTGGCGTGTCTGCAATTTCTAGTGTTCCTGAGCAGTTTACAGTGTAGGAAACAAAAGGTGTTACAGACTTTGAGTACAGAAATTCTTTTCAGATGAAGATCTACTTTTCGTTATTTATTTATGTTATGTGTGAGACAGCAAAGCGTGCAGATCAGTGGCAATCAAGTACACACAGCACGGTACATTTACTACCTCACTCTGTTAGTCCTGTTACTCCTGGACAGAAAAGGGACAGCTGAGACAGGTCTGCAGAGACCTGGCCCTGGGTAGGGGTGCTGAGTGAGGGGATTTTGGATTATCATAAAAAATTTTTCCCTTGACAAATGTGAAAAAAAAAGAATATTTGGACAAACTTCACTAATGGTATGTTCAATTGTTCATTTTTTTTTTTTCTGATGCTGAATAAATAGTGTACTTTAAAGGTTGAATATTTTACCTTTAAAACCATTGGTGGCACAGTGAGTGTCCAGAAAATTATTATAGTTACTGATGGAAAAAGTGGCAGGGAACTGAAAAGAGAACAGGATGAACATCCACTCTTTCTTTTTTTTCTGATAACGAAGACTTTTTAATTTTTTTTTTTTTGAAAACAAATTACTGGTGCACGCAGTATTGTCTGATGTTTTAAGCAGATGAAATAATGGGAGAAATATCTGATGGTATAATTGCTTTAATTGTGCATACTCAAGTACATTGTTTAGCTGCCAATTTTAACAAGTAAAACAAAGTGAAATGATTATCAAAGGCATTTCTCCTCATTCAGGGATCTTCAGGGGGAGGGGGGCTGGAACTTTTAGAGGTGAAGAGGAGAAAACGGGTCTTCCTCCTTATTTTTGTTTGTTTTCAGTCTTTTTGCTGCTTTATAGTTTTCAATAGTCCTGAGAAATTGCATGAAGTCAAATTCAGAAGTGAAGCAAAATTTTATATAAGGTGCCTGACACCAAAACTTCATCTAGCTGTCATAGAAGTCATTAGGAACTGTATAAGCTTCTTAAGCTCCCAGAAAGGACTGAAATTTTCGTACACATACATAGGACCAGTGTGCCACTGGCACATAGCCAGCATATTTAAAGATGATTTAAAGATTTACATTCTAAGAAGCCAAAGAAGAGATGTAAAAGTCTGAATTCTTGTCACTTCTCAAATGCAGCCCTACCTATGACTTATGTAACTGGAAGGTAATATTAGGGAATTTATTTGTGCCTAAGAAAAAATCAGTTTACAGAATACCACCTTACATAGTATTAAAGTAAGGTATTGCTCTCGCAATCGTTTTCCAAAATTTTGGCTCACTAGTGCCTATCTCTAAATTTAATTTCTTGCCAATCTTTAGGAAATAGGCATGTAAGGAATAATTTAGGAGTTACCTGCTCAGGTGTATAATGAATGGCAGATGCTACCACCACTGTAAATCCAAGGAGGCTTTTATAACCCTCTTGTGAACAGAGTTCATCTGGAGAAGAAAGTTCAAGGACACTCTAAAAACCAGCACAGGCTCTAATAACTATTTAGTTTTCAAATTCTATTTATTTTACCCACCATAAAGCTTATTTCCATCACTGTCTGCTGTTCCAACATGACTGTTTTTTATTAGATTATTTTAGATTTTTTTAATTAGATTCCAGCTTTTTCAGAAACACTTTTCTCTCTTTTCTCTCCCATCACCAATGTCAAAGAAGAGTGGGAGAAACTCCTTCATATCAGTAATTTGGAATTACATTATGAGAAGTACATAGGAGAATAATCTGTGAAAACTGTTCCTCAGAAGTAGACTTTAAAACAGTTGCACAGGTTGTACATGGGGAAAAACAGAGCTTTAAGTTCCATGCGTTTTGTTCCCAAGTAGATAAAGTTGAAATCTCCTTACTGTAAAGTGAGAAGGTGCTGTCATTGTAAAGAAGATCAAGAAAATTGCCTCTTAGAGAGTGATCAAATTTTAAACTACAGTCATGTATATAAGTACCACATTAGTTTGGTTATATAGGATTTAAAATTATATAAAATTTCCCAGAAGTTGATCTTCTATTAAAATACCCAGCATTAACATTTGCCACATGAAAGCCAGATTTTTTCAGATGATGGATGTTCCTATATTAGAAGAGAGATACAAATAGGTTAATGTTTGGATTTTGCAAAATCCTTTGCAACAATTTTAACCTGAACAGAAGAAATCTTGTAGTCTTGGCCAGGTCTTGACATATTTAAAGGTTATTGAAAAGGGATATGCTCACTAAGGGCAAGATCCTAATTGTGCATTTTGATGATTCCGGTTTAGGCATTACAGTGCCAAAACACAGCACCATTTGGATTGCTCAGAGTGCCAGTATTAGGCTTTTAAGTTCACTATATAGACAATGAGGAGAAATACACCTCAAAAAAACCCCTCATTTATTTGACCATTTTCAGGTGTAATCTCTATCTGCAACAAGAGGGCAGGGTTTTGATGCTGAAGTGCAATGTTTAAGGAGCCTACGGCTGCTACTTATGGGAAATACTAAGTACACGGTTCCTGAGCTGAATGTGAGCGTGTGTGTACTTGGGATCCTAAATGTTGAGCTCTGTCAGTTAGCCCCTGCCTCGGGAGAGCTCACTTCATTTTTGATATTTCCTTTTTTCAACTCTGAAAAACACTGAACCAGACAAAAGTCTAGGATGCTGCATGGTATGGAAAGCATCAGTAAAAAATGAGAAATAACTCTTTACCTGATTACTTACTGCCAAAATTGCATGTGTTTTTTAAAAGATGGTCAAAAGTGGTTTAGATATATAATACAATAAGCAAAGCTGCATTGGCAGTAGGATACACGATATGACCTGAAAAGTTTCCTTTTTCTATTTCCTGTGATTTCCAGAGATGCATATATGCAACCTTCAATTTACAATTTAATTCCAAAGTGACTACCATGACCTGAATCAGACTCAGTAGTGGGTACATTGTTTAAGTTCCCAATGAATTTATAAGATGACATTCATCTTTTGTTTAAGGATATATTAGAACTCATCCTTCAAATAAAACATTCATTTCGATCCATGTTGCTGTGCTCTATGAACAACTTTAGAATAGACCAGCCACAAACTCTAGAACCATTATAAAATCCTTTAAAAATTGCCTACATCATTTCCTCCTGCTGCAGACCCATGCTGGGAAGAGGGACCAGAATTGTTCCACTCAGTCCTGCACCACTGGGAGGTATGCCCTTTTGTGCATAATAAGTGTGTGGGGAAAAATACTGCCTATCAAAAATTACCAAAGGATAACAGGAAACAATCAGTATAATATGATCTTGTACCTTAATATTTCCATGTTATGTCCCTACATAAAAAGAGATCCTTAAAATGCTAGTCTAAAATAGTTTAAAAGTATCTCATAAAATTAACGGTGCTATCAAGTGTTTATGACATCAAACACCAGATTTACTAACACCATGGTTAAAGGAAGCTATATACTCAGGATATTATTTACAAAAAGAAAGGACCTGTTCTATTTTTATGAGAAAGGTGTTTTTCTTGTTCAGGACAGCAGTTGATTATCTTCCCACAACTTTAGGGTTGTGTCAGACAATGGAAGAGGACTGATGCTAGACTTTGTAAAGCCCTGAAATAATTTGCATTTGTTTTGTAACTACATTTCTATGCAAATGTACAGCACTGAGCTTAACATCAGCAGTTTTAAATCCACTAAGTAGAGACACTTTCTGAGACTTTGGAGAAGGGAAGGGATTAGAAGATTTAAGTATGACTGAAATGTTGGTGGAGTATAACTCATCTGAAGAAATTTCAGGAGTTTAAAAAGTCATTTTTTTTTTTCTGAACTTTTCCTTCTACTCAAAATAAAAATCTATTTTCTGCACCATGTGAGCTGTAGGGAAGTTTTCCTTCTCTTTTTCCTTAATTCTTTTCAGATAATTACTTCTTTTTACATTATAATACCTTATCATTCGTCTGTGCACACTTATACCCCAGTAATCTAGGTTATTTTCTGAAACTTGCTCTCTCCATAACACTGCTCAAATTCACTGTTCATCTGTCACCTTTTTATAAGAGGCATTTGTGATTTCAGGAAATCTTTGGTCGTTGAAGGCTTACTTAGCCCAGGGCAGGGTCAGCAAACATACAGGTACAATCTAACACAACATTCTGATAGCCAGAACCGCAATAACGGCTCCCTGGCCACCAATCACCATCTTCATCCATTTTATGAGGATCTTTAATCCAGACCATTTCACATGAACAAAATCAGCACAACTAAACAGACAGTAAACTGGAGCACAGGTTTGGGAACATGTGACTGCAGGAGAGGAGTCCAGAAGAGCCAGCTTGTCTGTGGGAGGAGGGACATACACACTCATCAGCACTCAATGGTCACTGTGTGTAATTACAGGGAGTGGACAAAATTTCTTGTTCTCCCCTTCTTACTAGAAAATTTTGAACTCGATCCCAATAGCCACAACAATATAGCAGGTGCAGACCTTCCTTAGCCTGGGACAGCACTAACTCATAGTTATGAAGACTACCACAGGTCACCCTGAAGGGACAGGAGTCATAGGTGACTCAAGCCACAGAATGTCATCTTGCAATTCGTGCATTGAGTGTTTATTTGAGCTGTGAATTTTGAAGCCAAAGTGACAAAGAATCCATAACATTGCTAGAAAACCTCTGCAAGTATTTAATAACTTACACTACTAGAATGTGAGCTTTATTTCTGAGTTGAATTAAGCTACTTTCGTCTTGTTGCTTGAAATGATTTCACCAGAGAATGGCAACATTACCTTCATAGGTGCCCAGACACCAATGCTAAATCCACTGCGACTTCTTCTACAGTGGCAAAAAGTTCGTCCAGGGATGTGAAAAGGAGGGGTTCACTCCCAGACAGACAGTGCAAGGTATTACTAGAAACACCACTCTGCTTCCATCTCTCCTGCCCCCACCTTCTGTGTGCATCTGCCTCCTTTCCTTCCCTCTTTCCCCCCACTCCGCGTCCTCTGTGCCACCTGGTATTCATATAGTTCCAGGAAGAATTTAATTGATTTCTTGCCTTGTATCTATCTGTCATGCCTTGAAACCTGTGATTCATCCATGCAAGTGACTGGACAGGCCTCTGTCAAAGCCAAGAGATTCTCTTCATAGTCCACATGTGAAACAAATGCTTAATGCAGTTCCCTGTTCTGTGACATATTTCATAATCCAGATTAACAACCAACAGGGAAACCAAAGTGTCACTTCATTAGCTCTATAATAGACAAATTTAGAATAGAATAGAATAGAATAGAATAGAATAGAATAGAATAGAATAGAATAGAATAGAATAGAATAATAGAATAATAGAATAGAATAGAATAGAATAGAATAGAATAGAATAGAATAGAATAGAATAGAATAGAATAGAATAGAATAGAATAGAATAGAATAGAAGCATAAAGTGCTAGAAAGTCCAGTTGCTCCTGAAAGGGGAGCCAAATCTGAGAAATTAGGATAATAGAAATCATTCTTCTGTGTCCCAGCCATTTTTATATGTTGTTGGCAGCTAAGCACATGTAAGCAGTGTGGGTTGCCAACAAAGATATAGTTGGAGTTATTTAAATTTTCTCTCAGAATTATTAGCTCCGTAGGTTTCAAAGAGCTGTAGAGTCACTGTACAGGTTTTGCAAGTGCAGTGATACGTCTACAGAGTTACAATCAGATAGAGCTCAGTAAATGAGAATGGGTTTATCAAATGCCTTTGGCAGTGTCATAAAGAACGAGACTGTGCACCTTAAGCATTGCAGGCCTGTATTTTGTTTTTCCCTTAGTGGGAAGATGCATTGTCCTTGTCGTTTTTTGATTAAGACACACCTATGAGCTGTAAAAGTGGCATCATCCCAGGATTTGCTCCTCAGAGAAGAGAGGATGCAAGGCTAGATTTTCTTTTTCGGAACTGATATCATAACTCAAGAGATCATAGTGCTAGCATAAGACTCAGGGTATTAGATCTTCTTTTCAGAACTTGCACTGCCCTTTCCTTCAGACTTTCTGAGCATTTATTTTAAGTTGGGCACTGTTTCAGGTGAATGAAGACATTGTTTTGCAGTAGTGAATATTGCAGCACTGCATTGTAGTTAGCAATGAGGACATGTAGCAAGAAAACAAAAACCCTTCCAGATGGATTTCACTTCAAAATTTAGAACATAGATTTATCTCTCTCTCATTTGACAATGGAAAATATTTTTTAATCTCTCAGGACATGAAGAAAAATTACTTGTCTGCAAGTCAAACAGAAGCACAGGTTCTGACCATAATGTGATAGGACTGGATAGAGTTCCTCTGCCTCAACCATGACAGCATTTCCCACTCCCATACTTGTTCTTTTGGAAAAGTGCTTGTGTGAACCCGCTTGTATGAATCTCTAAGAATAAACTGGTTCCACCTTCGTTCTAAGTGAGCTCAAGTGTAAGGAGTAGACAAGGGCCCTCACTTCAGCCCCTCTGTGTTTTCATTACAGGGCTACCGACTAAATTTCATGAGAGACCTAAAAACTAACATATCAAAAAAAAAAAAAAAAAAAAAAGCTTTTTTTTTCCATCAGCTGAAGCCTTTTCCTCATATTCAGCCCCCTGGATGTCCTCACAAGTACTAGTTACAGTACAAAGGATAAGGCACAAACAGAAGTCCAGGGCCTTGGGAAACCAAGGAGAAAGAAAGGATGAGAGAAAAAAGATTCTTCTTAACTACAGTCGGTATTTGTGCTTGCTTAAAACCACAACCTCAAACACACAGGTTCTTCTCCTGCTTGGAGTGTAATTCTCTTGGGTCCCATATGCTTGCTCTGCATATTCGCTTCTTGTCTTCAGGAATTTTTGGCAGCTATGAGCTGTGGTTTGTATTGGGCAATTACTGGAGTGGAATTATTTAAATGTCCACATGGAGATGAAAGTGGAGGTGGGAATTTACTCACCTAATCCAGATCTGCTTTCTGAGAGGGAGAAGAGTTTAACTCACAGGTGTTACAGTCAAAACTGATCTCCACATTACTGTGTTGACTGGAGCAGGATCTCCAGTGCAAACACTCTGTTCCCCTCTAAGAGGAACATCCAGCTGGCACAACTGTTTGGTTGTGAGGGAAGCTTCAAAACAGTTTGAGATCCAATTATGAGCTGATGAAAACACTTAGGGGACATACAGGACATATGATTTCAATAAATTGCCTCCTCACAGATAAAACAACCTGTGCTTGTTAGTAGAGAGAATAATATCACCTGCGTAACTTAATTGAATTACTATTTCCCCACACACTTGCACTATACTATGTAGAAGGAATATGTACTGATGGGTTGCCTCGCTCACCAAGGGCAGGGCATGTTCCTGGGGTACAGGTGGCTGGTTCTCAGCTGTCCCCAGGACCCCCCCTCCAACACCTCGCCAAAGATATCCCCCCCCCAGCAGCAGCTGCATCAGTGAATTGCAAGATGAACTTTGGATGACTCAAGAGCAAAAAATGTTGGTCTTTTCCTCCAGCTGCTAGAGTTGGATATGCCTCTTGCCCAACCATAGCTTTCAAACCCATCCCTGTTCAGCTCAGTTCCTAGCCTGGATGCATTTAAGGAGTGTGAATTATTTGGTCTCCATAACGCCACTGTAAGCACGCTGCTGTTTACTACGCCTTAGCTGTGTTTTCTCCAGGCTTTGAACTTTAATGACTCATGCTGATATATGTGACATGATGAGTGCTTTCTATATTTAATTATGAAAAAGATTTTTCTGATATTCCGGTTGCAATTCTAGTCTTGGCAGTTGATAATCCTCCCAAGGTAGTCTGAGCGCTTTTGGAAGTGAAAGAGAAAAGGAAGCACATGTGCACCTTAAACTAATTTCTGGAAAGTGGTAAAAAGAAAAGTTATATCCTAAAATAAGCTCTCCCATCAAAATTCATCCAGTAGTAAGCATGCTGTAAGCAGTGCTACCCCCTCTATGAAAGGCCAAACGTCTCAGGCTCAGATATAAGTTTGCTGAAAAAGCAGAGAGATGTGGTTTGTCTTTTAGGCTGCAGGAGAGGTAGTGAAAGACACAAGGGAGCATAAACAGCCCTGTGGGAAGCAATTGCAAGAACAGTGTCCTCGCCACCACCTCAGACAGCAAATCTAAATCAGCCTAGGAGCATTTCAAAAGATAGAGCTATTGCTCTCACACTCGTTTCCTCAAAGCTTATGAACAAAACCCCTGTAGAGCATGACTCACACTAACCTTACTTACCACCTCCATCAGAATTCATGTCATGAGTTAAAACCACAGTCAGGATCTTCGTCTGAAAGGTTATGCATTTTTGTTAGAAATCTAATGTTAGGAACCTAGTCTGTGTTTTAAATTTATGATCAAGTCATCTGACATTTGCGGATATCATGAAAACTATGGTTCTTACTTAATTCAATAGCATTGCAACTTTCCAGCTACTTTTCATTCAGTCACATGTGTTGTGTTGTGTACTCATTCAGGCGTGTCCTCTGCAGACAACATTTAGCTATGATTGCTGAATTAATCATTTACAGCTCTCCAAGGTAGGCTTTGAAAAAAGAGCTGCCTGTATCTCAAAGGTCAACATGAGACAAGGTTACGAATCCAAGGCTAAAGCTCTAATGCTGTTAATATCCCACCCAGCATGTCTAAACCAGATTATTCTCCCCATAATCAGGAATTTGTAGACTTAAATTAACTTTTGTTTTACTGGGTGATCTAATTCTTGAAACAGTAATCAGAAAAGTTTGTCTGATCCTGGTAGAAAAATGAGAATCTAAAGACTAGGCTGTTTTGTCCAAGGCCACCAGTCTACAGACTGAAGCCGAGCGCCAGACACAGCACTGCACTGGAAGGTGGCTTCTTAAAAACACAAATGGAAAATCAGAGCCAGGCCACTTACTGGGAAGGACGATACTTTTCTGTTGTCACAGATGAAAAGTCAGAAAGATTAGATCAGTGAGGAAAGACGCTGCTTCTAACAGCGAAATAAAACTAATCACAGCCCAGTAACAGAGCAGCTCTGTATCACTGCTGTTCATCTTAGAGAATATCTGATCAGTGACTGGCATTATTCAAACAAATGAGTCGCAATGAATTTTGCAAATACAGGAAATAGATTTCATATATGTAAGTGCTGATTGATTAAGCTCTCTCAAACCGATATGGCCCATTTACTGCAGTATCACTGGACAAAATAAGAATCCCTCTGAAACCACCGTGAAGAGCTGGGGCAGAAGAAGAAGAGGTCTGCAGCTCTACACAGGTCAGCAGGACCATGCAGGCTGTGTGCCACCTCTTCCCTAAGCAAGAAGTCTGGTCTCTGTCAGGCCCAGCTGAGCCCCAAGGCTTTCAGGTTTCCCAAAACGCCTGCCCTTCTTTTCTGCAGCCGTGCAGCAGTCCGTATCCATCTCCAGGTCAGGAAAAACATCACCAACAGAAACCAGTCCCAGCCATCCTGTGTCGTCACTTCCATCTGACAATGACAAATGAGAAATGGCACATATAACGTTAGCCTGTAATTATAATCTCCCATTGCTGTTCAGACAGAGAAAGTACACAGGGAGGAAGTTTGTGCCGTCCCTCAGCTGAATTTGGGCAAAACAAAGTGACTAAATGGAAAACCCACCAAACACCTTGAGCCGCCTGTTTCCTTTGTCTGTTAGCACTTAAGAGGCACAGTCAGCCTTCAGCAACTATTCTCTCTTCACAGGCATTTCCAAAAAGTCTTTAAAAGTTCAACACCATACAACATAAATTGAGTTTTTAATTTCATTTTAGCGTTCTACTGCTATCTTTCTCCAAGCAGTTTATGATGTCGTCTGCTACACACCACTAGAAATCAGCACTGTTTGACTATGGCAAGCTGCACTCATGCAAGCAATTTTTCACCATCTTTAGAAATGAGTAACTTTGATAAGGCCTTTAGAAAACATTCAAATGTGACCTATTTTTGGCTCACATAACATTCTGCTCCTAGCTTGATTTTATCTTTACACAACTAATACACTGCTAACTGTAGGCCTTGAAACTGTTCATTCAAGCCCATCCAAAAAGATAGCCATTATTGATCTTTTCTTCTAAGCTCTTTACAACCTTTTTCATGAACTGATTATATTTCAGCAAAGTAGCGTTTTCTTTTGCTTGAAAAAATGTCCTGTAAGAAGCAGACAACTCCATTCTGTGACCTACATACTATATTAGAGATATACATAGATGGAAGCCACCATTCAAACAAATGTAAACCATCTATATTCAGCTGTGAAAAATAAGTGAATTATTATCTTGGATGTGAAGACTGATACAGATGATAGCTGACTACCTTCTCACTAATTCAAAGATGTATTCCACAAAGCATACAAATCAAAACCTATTTCCATTTGTAGAAGATTTTCCATTTTTTAAATAGCTTTTACATTTTAAAATATAATTCCAGCTCCTGTAAATTGTGATATAGGCTCTACCATTGGCAGAACACGTAGACATTTCAAGAAGTCTATTTCAAATCTGAGCAGAATGAACACTGCCATCACGATACATTTAGAATATCCACCTCCTTCTTCTTTGCCTTTCCGCACAAATATTCATGTATGCACACAGAAATGGATGAAGATAAATAAGGTTCCTCACCCAAACCTGACAGGAAGGCAACCATGGCTCTCACAGCTATCGTGTTTCTTTCTCCTCTTTGCTGCTCTTACAATCCATGCAGTATCATTGAAAAGGGCAGCTTGGTCAAAACTCACTTATTTTGCTCCAAGCCAACTCCCAAAGCCTATCTGCAGAGGCCACTGTCTGTCATTTGTTTCTCTCAGATAAATTTAATTCTGTTTCCAGAAGCTCAGTTCCAACGCTCACAAAATTTGTCATTTAACTTTTAAACATTCGAGTATTTGTTCTGGAATCACTTTAAACTGTCATTCAGGGAGTACCAAAGTGCAACAGTGCATGCATTTAATCTGCTGCGTTATAGCTAACAGCTATAGCTTGAAGAAGGAATAACCATCTCTTTGTAAGCAATCCACTGTGTTAACTGAAGTTAGAAAATAATCGTAAATACCCTATATAACATATATATATATATATGAGGTCATCATTATGCAAAACACAAACAAACAAAAGCAAACAAAAAGAAAGCGATGACATTTACTATCTTCACCTCCTTAGAAATTAATCACTTTTATTTATACTCACTGCCACAGGGTCCCTTGATAGCCAAAGAAAAAGAATCTATATACAAATGTCCATCTTCATGACATTGCTTACACATCCATTCTAGGATGAGATGGCCCACTGAGAGCCTGTACACTTACCTTTTAGGCCTTTTAACTTAGCTGAGGTGGATCCTGCCGTTAATTAGCAGGCTGTATATGAAGAAAAGGGAGACAGACCCTTCTCAGCGGTGCCCGGTGAAAGGATCAGAGGCAATGGGCACAAACTGAAACACGTAAAAATTCTTTCTGGGTGTAAGCGCACACTTTTTTATCGTGAGGTGGCCAAAGACTGGAAGGGGCTGCCAAAGAGAGATTGTGACATCTCTGCTCCGGGGCACGCACAGAACCAGACTGCACACAGTCCGGGGGGCAACCCGCTCTAGCTGACCTTGCTTGAGCCAGGGGGGGGGACTAGGTGATCTAGGAAAGTCCCGTCCTCCGTCAGTAGTTCTGTGATTCTCTGATACACCGCAAAGTTTTTATTAAGTAGTTGCATTTCACTTTGAAATCGGTTTGGTGTTATAAGCTTGATATATAGCGTACTTCATACTATGCGAGAATGAGATTTTTTTTTTCTGCTAGATGTATTTCTTAAAAAGAGAAACCCCAAAAGAAATCTGTCTCAGCAGATGCAAGTAGTAGTTTGATAGCTAACAATTACTGAGTAAGACAAGACGTAAAGAGGACCAAGCTCTTTCGGTATCCACGTGGAATGTTATTGTATAGTGAGCTTGAAAGTAGACTAGGAACAGTAGCTAATTCCTCACACATTTGGAAATAAAGCTATCAAAATCTAACACAATGGTAAAGTACAGTGATACTGCTGTCAATTTGATATAGTCTTCTTTCCTTTTTATAAAGAAGGAGAAATAAATTATGTAAGAGACAAACTGATAAAATTACAATTTCTGACATTTTGACATCCTTATAACATTAAGAAAGGACAAAACCTGATGAGAATAAATGCAGAAGTATCTCCCTTCATCCTGCTGACACTTTGAGTTATTCATTGTAGTCACAGCTAACCTCTTTTTGCACTATATCACCACAGTTGAAAAGTTCCTGGATGAATCCTGACAACATTCTTAACTTGCCTGGGCCCGGATTTTTTTTGTGACTAGGTGTCCTAATTTAATTTTTCTACCAAATGAAAGGCTTGAGTCATGGAAGGAATATTGGAATGTATTAAGTCATTCTTTCAGGTATAATAGCTTTGCATGTCATTGGAGCCAATCCAGTCACTAATTTCAGGTACACCGAGCTTCACTTTGTCCACTTTGACATCATCTCATACTAAAATACACTCTATTGCAAGTGGACTAAATAATTAAAATGCCACCATGGATTTTGTCTATAGATTATACAAATGTATAGTTTAGCCTTTAGGAACCTTTTAGCTGTTCCCCTGCAAACATCTACTAATTAATCTCGGCTCATAATTGCAAGAACACTCATAGGGCAATATTCATATTTATCTGAGGCAGAGATTCCCAAGGTCAAAGCAAGGGGGGGGGGGGGATAAAATCAGCACAGAATCAATAAAGGAAACAAAACCAAAAATAAAATAAAATAAATAATTAATAAATAAAAACCAAAACACTAACAAAGCCAGTAAGGACATAATGACAAAAGAGGAAAAGAAGTGAAACCAGTCAACCAGCTAAAGGAGCATAGCAAATAATCCTGTAAAAAGTGGTATCAAAGCCTCTGTTGTTGCCCCTACCACAGACTGATTATTTCAGGAACAACGTGGACTATTTGGGACCAGTGAAGTTAACTAGGCAATTTCGTGACGTCTCTTCTTGCCCTGTGGTTCTGTAATTTAAACCTAAATAAAAATTAAGCAGCTGGCAACACTGAACAGGCCTGAAGTCCTCCTCTGTTAGTACAAGATGCTAAGCAAGGGATGGCAGGAAAGTAGCTTTCTGGGTATGGTCGTTCCTACGTAACCATGATGTGTCTTACAATTCCCTCGCCCTCAACCTGCAGTGCTGCAACACACTGTAACAAACAAACACAAAATCTATTCAAACTTTTTTCAGTTTTCTCTGATGAGGTTCAAAGCAGCCAGTGTTCCTCTGGAAGTAGATGTGGCTTCTGACTAAGTCTGATATTTCTGATGATTCAAACATGAGAATTTTTCTGGTTTTAATGGGCAAATCCATTGAGGAGCACAAGCGTAATCACAGTGAGGATGTCTGTCTGCTAACCAATCGAAGATAGGAAAATCTTACCAAATGCAGCATAAGAAAATTTCCTGCTATGAATTATTATTTATTTACTAGTTATGATTTATACCAACAGGGAGATACTTTCTGTAATATTAAGACCCAGTCTTATGCTTGGATATGTGTTAAAGAATGATGGACCCAAGTGTAAGAGCGTTAAATGGCTGCACTCCACTCCTTTCTCAGAGGTGGTTTTGGCCATTTACTCTCAGCTTTTCATATTTACTAGTGATACTTTTTATTTTTCCTTTTAAGTGAATCTGGGCAATTCTTTTTCATCGTTTTATAACTCTAATGTATCCTCCTTTGCTTTTTTTTTTTTTCCCATAGTCCTGAAAAAATTAAGTATTTCATTTTAAGTGGGATAGAACATCCCATGCAACACAAAGTGACATTTTTGGGTGTTTTGATTTGTCAAGTAAAAACTAATTTTTTTATTCCCTTTGATCTGTACTAGTTTTATTTTTATTTATAAATTCTACTGCTGAACCAAAAAAATCAACCATTTGTGTTGGCCTAGTTTCATCTACAAAGATTTTGCTGCCTCCTTCTATCAAAGAAGGGGTTCCCAAAGCACTGGATGGAGCACTATCACCGATATCAAAATCTCAGACATCATCACCTTTTAACCTTATAGTTGGCAATACTGTAAACGTGATACGATGTTATAGTCAGCTACAGTCTCATGAGGGCACAGTTTGGGATCAAACACTTCAAAGGTGGATAGCACTGTTTCTAAAAACAGTTCCCAAAACAAATTACATACCTACCCACTGTTTTAGTAGGAAAAACAGGCTGTTTGTGGCTATTGAACATTCTGGGACTGATTCAAACACAGGGTAAATGAGGACAGTTTAATTTGATACAAGATAGAGAGGTTTTGGAACATGCTAGCCCTAATATAAATGGGTGAAGTTATGCTGAAGAAGTGTAAAAGGCTTGAAATTACCTTTAGTCTTTGTGGGATAAGCCAAATCTGGTTTTAATTTAGGATTGCTCTAGCTCTGTATTTTACAGATGAGAGATTCAAGCCTACTTAGCCCGGAGATTTATTATATCGGAGTACCCCTCTCAAGTTGACAGCTTATACCACCTCAGCCAAAGTCTAATAAAACCGGCGTTTTGCCCAGCCATCAACAACTTCCTCACACGCCGCTCGACCCTACAAGAGCATCCACAGTGTATTGTGCTACCCAACATCCACCTGATGGTCACAGGGCTGGAAGAAATCACTGCAAAGAGTCAGGTCGAAAAATGACAGGTCCTTTTGCAGGGCGGGATGGAGTTGCATGGCAGACCAAAGCCCTAGGTGCAGAGGGTAGTGAGGGTCCTTTCTCTAACGTAATGGCCAACAGATGTGCCTCGGTGAGGCCAGGATTAATCCTCAAACAGCCCTTACCCCTGCTATAAGACACAATGGGAGTTGTTCATACAAGGAGGAGAGTGCCCCAAGCTGAATTTTCCGGGAACGGGATGGAATGGGATTCTTCTCCCGGCCGAGTGCAGAGGAGGGCATTGTAAGTGCTGTTGAAGCGATGAATGGTGCATCCAACCAGCTGGAGAAGGCCACCTGCATGCCATGTGCGGGCAGGCATGGGAGCACTTGGGGAATGGTTAATAACTCCCGGGACTGACAGGGGCAGATTGTGCGGCTTTTTCGCGAATGGCGGCTCCAAACGGTGGATTTGCATTCGCCCTCAAACCGGGACAAGAGCAACTCCAACTTATGCGTGCGCGTTTGCGTGTGTGTGCAGAGATTTTACAACCCACCCCCCCCGCCTTGTCGACTCATTCCAGAAATGAGGCAGGGGTTTCTTCATCGTGCAGCTTGCGCCGTGTGCCAGCAGGGCAGGCTGAATTGAAGACAGTATTCCAAGTAGCCTAATACATTCTCGCTGTTGTAGTTAACTTGCAGTACAAAGCAGGAGGGAAACAAAGGGCTAAAGAAAGGAAAACTCAGAAAAATCTACAGCCCGGGAAACCTGAAAGGGATTAACTTGGTCTCCCAGGCATGATTCGTTATGCTGATCTGAGAATAAGACAACATGGGGCTGGGGTAGCTGCCGACTTGCTAAGCCCCTTGGAAGTCTGAACTGGCAAATACCGCATCCCCTCCCGAATGACTTGCTCCATCTGTGTTCGCTAGCGTCCACGCTGACAGCTGCCTGCCATCCTGGCACGAAAGTCGGTGCAATTTGAGAATCTGCAGTGGACGCCTAGGGCATGCACGCACAAAAGCCCGCGGCCTTTAAGGCTGACAAAGCCTGTTACCTAGCCCCTCCAGTAAATACAGAAGTCCATGCATCCCAGTATATCAGCTAATTCCAAAATCATTAGGAGCGCTTGAATCCACCAACACAGGGGTGGCTGAACGTGCGTTTACTCAGACAAGGTAGTGTCAAGACTTCTGCATGCATTAACTCCCAGTTAGCAGATTCAGATCCAGGAGGTATATAATGTTGCTTAAAAAAAAAAAAAAGGGAGATACATCAATCTGTCTCGCAGAGAGTAGATAAATGTATCTACCTATCTACTACCATGGTGTAGATAGACATGATCCACAGACAGCTGATATGCAATAGGCTTAATAATTAGCTTTCATTTTAGTAACTTTATCAAAACAGAGGATATGAATTTCTTGCTATGAACGTGCATCACTGAATGCGTAACAAGTGCATCAGAATCATAAGAGGAGGTAAAGAATAAATCAGTGAACAAGGAAAGAATGAAGAATTGAGAATGCCACCCATTGCTACTCCCCCATTTGAGTAAGAGATGAGCTGCCGGTGAGTACAACAGCTAGTACCACTGCTGTATTCATATAGGTCCTCCAGAAAGACAGCAAAATATTAACACTTATCATTTATAACATGCTTCTTAATGGAACTGAAATACAAATCCCTGCCTATTTGTGATTAGCCTAGCCACCCTTTATTCATAAATAAGGTCTCCATCAGAGGTTTTATATGGAGATTTACACTTTACTGGGTATTTACTATATATTTTCTTTTCTGTTGCTTTGGTTATTGTTCTTTTTGCATGGTTACATGCATGGTTGCATGGTTGCATGCTTTTTGTTCTTTTGCATGGTTACAGATTCATACATCAGCTCTGAGTTTTCTGATGGGATTGTAAAGAGGTGAAAATACCTCATAAAACAACAAAAAAAATTGTAATTTCATTTTGCTTCCAGGTTCATGCATCGAAACCAACTGAAGCCTCGGGGTGGAGAAATTTAGGTCACATTTGTGCCAAACAGTTTCTGCTGCCACGGTGCTAGTCACTCCCGCTTACATAACTGATATTTTCAAGAAAGCAAAGCAGTCCCTTCCTTAAAGAATATTTGTTCAAGAGATTCAACCCACAAGAATTTTATAAACCAGAAGTTGAGCTCTAACAAGCAGATTGTCCCCGAAGGCTGCATTGCAAACCAGTAAAGATGTCCAGGCAAGATGCCTGCAGCATTACTCACTGGCCCTCTCACCCTCAACCGCTCTGTGGGACGAGGCATCGGCCTCGCTCCCTCCTCTGTGGCCGAACAGCAACCAGGTGGCTTCTGGAGGAACCGAGCACCCTGGAAGCAGGAGAGAGCGAGCAAATCCTGGCTGTCCGCGAGCAAAATGTTTGCGACTATGTCCAGCTTTAGGATGGACCACGGAGGCTTAGGGAGGTTGCTCACCCCCTCCCACTCCAGGCTACAGCTCCGGAGAGCGGCGGTTCCAGCTCTTGGGGAAAGAAAAAAAAAGACACAAACTGAGCAAGTTCGCCCGCAACACAAAGGCTGGCTTGGAGCTATGATCTGTACTGAGGGAGGCTTCTGTGAAACCCACCAGTGAGCAAACTTCGCCCTCCGGCATCTTCTGAGCCCCTTCTCCATTGCAGACGATAAGTTTTTTGGCACAGCTGGAAAAAAAAAAAAAAAAATAAATAAAAATGAATAAGATGCTGATTTGCGAGGGAGCATAGCTGAGGCTGGGGGGTCAGTGCAGAGCCATCAGAAACATCAGTTTCCGACAGCCTTTTGTGCAGATTCCTGTGCCAGGAGAGAGTGAATTTGGCCCATTCCAAATGCTGCATGGTAGGTTAGGATAATACAGCTGCAGTAGTCCAGTTTTATGTGCTGCCGTTTAATAAAGGATACTGCTCCAGTGGTTTTTCTAACGGTTCAGCAGGAGTTCACCGACTTTCATCTCCATCATCAGAACATGCTGCTTTCTTTCTTTATTTATTTATTTATGTGGGGGCTTGCGTAATCCACTGCCCACACTTCCTCTACTCATGAAAAACTTTCAGACAATTTGCATAGTTAATTGACAAAACGTCAGTTTAGATAGTGTCTCATCCTTGAGCACTGTTTAGTTTAATATGTTTCCAATTCCTATGATTGCTTCCCTTAGGCACAAAGCTGAGTAAATAGACTGGCCTTTCACCATACCTTGAAGGTCAACTAATTCAGGGTCTGTCAAGCCCCTGGCTGATGTGGATGCTAAAGCCAAGCATCCTGCACCAGTACAGCTTTGCTTTCTGCCCCCAGACATTCTTTATGTCTCCATAAAAAGCCAACTCTCAGGAGCTAGGCATAGGGAGGTTAATCCTTATTACTAGTGACACTGGAAAAAGCTTATGACAGATGCACAGTGGGTCCTTTTGGAAGACTGTGCGTAACCGAGAGCATGAGAAGGATGTTTTGCACAGAACTGCCAGGAGGCTTAGAAACTGTATTAGAAAAACGCTGTTTTTTTCACTGCATAGCTCCTTTAATGAACCTCTGTGCCTCAGGGTAAGGGAATGTACAGTATTTGAGCAGATAATCTATGTGACGTAACAAATTAACCTCTGAAAAGAACCTCAATAGTTATGCAAAGCTGTATCTTGCTTTCTTTTGAATAACTAAGCCTCACATCCCGAATAAAAACAAGTTCTTGCCGTAAGATAGATGGCTCGTGCTCTGCTATTACAGTCGGTAGCAAAAATAGCGATGGGAAGAACGACGAATAATGTTTCTATCTTAGTGGGACATCATTGCATAAGCAGCATGAATAAATGGGAAAAGGTACCTCTTCAACCATCCTGCTTGCAGAAGGAAAATTTTTATGGAACAAATTCCTCTTTTAGCATAGATTGGTGTTATTGGGAGGGAGGGGGTAAAACCACACAGTAGCCGGATCCTAATTAGCAAGAGTCACTAAGTTGCAGGCTTGTGCTGCGATCTAACTAAAACACTCCAAGAGGTTTTTCACTGTCCCACTGAGCCTGGACTGATGGCCTGAAGATGAGATGGGGCTGCATAATTCCCTAGTGCCTGCCTGAGCTGATGGTGGGCACGGATTCCTTCCTCAGCAGCTGCACACAAGACCCCTCGAAGGTTTGTTGTCCCCTGGACCATTCCTCTTTGCTCCAAAGAGAGTCCCCTGCTTCACCCACTGCATATCCCTGCATGGCAGAGAACAACATATGCCTGCACGGAAGCCCCAATGATCATGCCGTAACCTCTCTAACAAAAACACAATAAATGCAGTTTGCCTTTGTTCTAAGCGAATTCCTGACTTCCAAAAAGTCAAAATAATTTAAATGCCAAAGTAAGGTGCCCAAAATTAAAAAAAAAAAAAAAAAAAAAAAAAAAACAACAGCAAAAAACAAAACAAAACAAACAAACAAAAAAAAAAACCAAAACAAAACAAAAAAAAAAAAAAAAAAAAACAGGCCTCGGGATTTCTAACAAAAGTGAATGCACAATGAACTGGAGCTGGTTCATTACACATGAAAACTTGAAAGGAAGCAGTTACATTCTTTGTTTACCAACTGTTAGGACTGCATTAAGACTTTCTTACGTCCTAGGTAAGTGGTTTCGTGGAGGCAGTTTTCTGATCAGTAAGAAAAGTCTCACTACAGCGTTTGGCTCAGGACAGCCAGGCCAAAAACAAGCAAGAAATGAAAACAATGCTGACACCTGAGGGAAAGCTTAGTGTAAATTACAGAGCTGTTCTCACTCAGTCCCCTTCTGCATTATTCGGTTTCCAAAAGAGAAAAGTTTTATGCTTAGTGAAAAGCTCTCACTCTGGTGTAAATTAATTCAAGGTATTCTATTAATTTCCAGAGACATGAGCATCTTCAGGAATTTCTTTTGGTTTGATATATCAAACAAAATGGACTTTGTAATGGGTTTGTTTACCTTTTGGAAGTATTTCTGTGATAATTTCCTGATGAGGGCACAGAATTCAACGACGATTCCAAACCAAGCTAAACCAAATAATGCAAGAGAAGAAAATCGAGACAAGCTAATTGCACTCCGTGTCTTTCTTAACATGCTGAATGGGAGATCTGGCACTTGGTTGCTGCAAAATATCAGCTTCAGAGCAACGCACATTCTGGGCGACCGTACAGAGCACAGTGTTTATATCTCCCAAAATGCAGCATGCTTTAGATTTGTGCTTCAGGGTATTATCTGATCCTCACTGATTCCAAAGCTAAGGAGTGTTCTGAAGAGCAGGAGATCTGAAACACACGACAGAAATAAGGAACAACTTGAAGTGAGGTCAGAAAGAGACACAGGTTTCAATAATCAAGCGCTTAGCTTCCAGCTTTAGGCATCTACTCATCTTTAGCAGGTGAGTAACCTCATGCAATGCAAGTCTTTGCAGGGCAGGTTATTAAAAGTCACACAGCGATAGCAAATAACAGCTGTGGGGGAGCTGAGGAGTGGGAGAGGAGTCGGACTTTAACCTTGTCACTCCTTCAGGAATGACTGTTCCCTGTCCTGACCTTGAACTAGTGTGATTTTCTGAAGGCAGAAATCCCCAGTTTGTGGAGAAAAAGGAAACATTTCTCTGGCAGATTATCTTGTTAACAGCAGCTGTCTGAAACTGCTAGGATACTTGGAATGTCCCAGTAAGTCCCAGCAGAGAAGGCTGAAGGGGCAGAGGACAGGTGAGGTGTGTATAACAATGTGTATAACTGCTATTTCTGACGTGGCTGTCTTCTTCAGGCATTCGCATCTTTGCTCCCTCTGATCTCTAATTAGACCTGGAACCAGAACTTCAAATGCAAACGTGCTTCTGCCGAGAGCTGGAGTCTGTATTTGGCCAGAAGAAAATCCTGCCTCAGTCTCACCTCGTGTATAAACATACACATGCAAGTACAATTACTATGTAGAGCGAATCTCATTGGAGGAAGAATTTCTTAATTTTGCTGCAGCCTAAACAATCACTGAGCGAACACACTCAGGTCTTTTCAGCTTAGCTGGAATCAACTTAGAGGGCAAGTAATGAATCTAATTGTTACGCTAGTTTCCATGTCAGCAAAATAACAGATGTACAGTCTTAGGGAGGAGGGGAGACTTGGGTTTTGTTTGGTGAGCAGGTGCTACATTAACTATCACATGGAAGTTTCTCAAGTGCATTTGGAGCCAGTTGGAAGGGAGCCAAGTGCACAGCTTCCATTTCATCCTCTGGACATCCAGCTGTGCGCCTGCATAAGCCCCCCCAGAAGCAGCTGAGGCAATGAGGACAGTGACACCTTGTCACTTCTCCTTCAACCATGCCTAGGGTCCCACCACAACTATCAAAACAAATAAAACACCCAGGCACTGCCCTCCCCCAGCTGCGCCCACCACCAGCCAGAAATGCGCATCAGAAGGTGCCAGGCAGATTTTGGGGGGGGGGGGGGGGGGGGGATGGCAAGTTACCCCCAGCCTCCAGCAATTACTCAGCTCATCAGGGGCTAGAAATAAGGCTGCACATGCGCTGGAAGGGCTTTGGGGAAGGATCAGTGGGGCTGTCTAGGCGACACGACGATCAGCTCTGTCGCAAAGAAACCACCTGACGTGCCAGGCAGCTGCAGCCCCGCTGGAAACCGGTGTCTGTTTAACAGCGGTGCCTCGAAAACTTCGCCTGCAATTAGACCGAAGGTGTCATCAACAGGGAGGCTCGGCGCTGGTACGGGACCCGGGGTGGCTGTCAAGTGCAGCCCACCAACCAGTCTTCCGTGGGCAAAAGGCTTTGAGAGTCGTGCTCGTGCTTGGCACAGAGCTCCTCACCTAAGCAGTGCTGAAGCTGCGGGCAAAGGAGAAGCACCAAAGGATGGGAAGGCACCGTGATGCAGGTTCCCACCGGTCAAATAAAATAGGACTGCAAGACAGCCTGGAACCAGAGCTCCCACGGATGCGAAAGGTCACGGAGTGGTTTTTAAGCTACAGAGGGAGGGAAAGCTAATAGGTGCCCAGCAGTATTTGCAGGCATGCTCCCCGCAGGATTTAAACTTATTTGCAGCAGCTGATAAAGGGCTAGGGGAGTGTTTTTAAGCAAATGCAAAACTAAGTAAACTCAAACACCTGTGTTGATGTGATAGCCTTGCAGAAGCTTAGTGGAAGCAAGCCAGCCAGTGCGACACTGATAATAAAGATAACACTGTACACCAATTATACTGTACTGTGCAGTTGTGCAGAGAGCTGTATTCTAAGGGATGAAAGTCAAAAAATTCAAATTGTTGGCAAGTATAAGGACTACATATACTCCTATACTTTAGAGTTCTATATTGACGCTGAAATATATGCAGCAGAGCTGTGCCAGTGGCTGAGCAGGAAGGAGATAGCAGGGGTAGATTTGAGATGTTACAACAGGGTGTGATGCAGAAATAAAATTTTTAGATTCTATAACAAACTGGTTATTGAGGTAAACTAATTGGTGAATCCGTGAGAGAAGAAAACACCCTTATTTTAATAGTGAACGGTGCCTAAGCTCTGGTTTGATCTGCACGACTGTATTCAGTACACTCAGATTCTTGATAGAACAACAACAACAAATATATATATATATATTCCAATACTGTAACAGTAAGAGTTTACTTCAGGAAAAAAAAAAAAAATAGCAATCACTAAAAATTAAGATGTTTGTTAAATTAAAAGGAGCAGCTAAAAAGATAAAAATGCTTACAGTTGTCATGGAGACAGTTTATAAAATAAAAATGAGATTTTCAGAGGAAATGTATACCCCAATCAAAAGACTGTAAAAGTTAGCATAATTAAAAGGGAGAGTACACAAAACTATTAAGAGCATTGTGACATCTTTCTGAAATAGAAGTTTGTGAAAGAAGCAGAAAACTGAGAAGAATAAAAAGGCTGGTAAATGTGTAATACGGTGTCAAAAGAGATTCTGAGAAAGAGCTTGCTAGTCACATAGAAGCTGTATTTTTTCCAAAAACACAAACCAGGTAGCGAGTCTGCAGAGCTCAGAGGTGACTGAAGTACCAGGGCACTCAAAGAATAATAATAAAAAAAAAGTAATAAATATACATAATAATTACAAAAAAAAAAAATATTCATTTGCATTAAAAGTTTGCTACAGAGATGTTTGTAATGTTTCTGCTAGAGGAAAGTTTGAGAAAGTGTTTAAAATTAAAATATCAACAACTTCAGGAAAAAGAAATAATAAAAGAAAAAAATCACAAATAACATTGTCCCAGCTGTCCTAAACCAATCTCAGCTACGAATATCCTGGCTATTAACTGTGGTGAATAGCTCTGTCACTCAACCTGGTCCTCAAGCTGAAGAGGTTTTGTTTTAAGAGCTTTGAGAGTTTTGTTTCATGACTTTGCGGGGGGGGGTCCTCAGAAAAAAACCTGACAGGTGAGACTGATTTCTGGAGCAAGCACTGTGGTCAGTCACAGTAAGAACGGGGTTCGTAGGTGATTGATACGGTAAGAGCGGTCAGTCCGGCCTTTGTAAAAAGGAAATTATACTGGGCAAAGATCTGTGAAGTGACAAGAAGCGCCGCTGCCAGGGCACAGCGGGCCGGGGGGGGGGGGTCCCCAGGGCTGGGAGCGGTGGGACCCCCCGGGGCCGGGCCCAGCACCCAGTGCTGGTCCCACTGGGGGGGCTGGGATGGGGTCCTGGGCCTTGGGGGGAGGAAGGGAGCCGGGGGCGGGGAGGGTAGGCAAGGACAGCCGGGGCCAGGGTGCCCTCAGGCCCAAGCAAGTTTGCTAAAGGTTCCCTAAAGGGTCTCCTGTAACAGATTTCATCACCACACATTTGGGTTTTTTTTAAAAAAAAAAAAAAAAAAAAAAAATTCATAGGATAAATATAATAACTCACTAATAAAGGGAAATAAATGGTGAGGGTTTCCATAGCACATGGGGTCTGCCAGGGACACGGATTGCAAACGGGGACTGCACTGGAAACTGTGCTCCCCTGCGTTCATGCTGTCCATAAACTACACGGAGATGTTGAGAGCCGGTGTGGAAAAGCTCATTGTTGATAATGCTAGCGGTGGCATTAAAAATAAAAAAAACTGGATTTGTAGCTGTACCTCACCACTGCAGAGCTGTGACGTAAAGCTGTGTGACAGGGCAACGGAATGGCGACTGAAATTCCGTGTTCATAAATGCACAGTAGCCAGCAGGGGACAGAAGGCACGGTGACCAGGTCCACGCTGGCTGCCGCTGCTTGGGGATGAAATCTGGAAGGGTCCCCCCCCCCCGAAAGATCTTCACAACATCAGTTCGGTGGTGAGCAGGAGGCAGAGCAGCAATGAGACTGTCAAACCCCCGGTTCTGTCAGTGTGAAAACAAGATACAGAAGTGGCTTCTGCCTGAGGAAAGGTTACATAGGCTGGAAGTCGTCAGCTTTGCAAAGAAATGATTGAGGGGAGAACTGCTGGAGCTTTACAGAGATACAGGTAGTCTAGAGAAAATGAATTCAGAATGGTTACTCACGATTTTTCAGAAAACCAGAACTAGGAGAAACGCAGTGAAATCGGGCAGCGGGTTTGAACAAGCAAAACCCCATTATTTTTATCAGTTTACACAATAGAACCCATTGCCACTGTGTGTTTCGATGTCAGTAGTCGAAGACAAGCAGTGGATGCTATTAAACAAATTCATGGAAAAGTGGTTTATTAAACCTGAAGATACAATGCTATTTACTGCTTGGGGAGCCCAAAACACGGATTGGAGGAAGATACGAGAATGTAATGAGGTATGGTGTGCAATAAATTATATAATTATATACCGCTACACTATTTCTCTGAAATTGCATTAAAGGCAACTGTGAGGGTATGGAACCAGATGGAACTTCAACATGATTTGCAATAACGTTAATATTATTTGTCCTAAACTGATACAATGCTATAGACAGTGGTTGTACCTGCAGCATCTTTCCACTCATTACTTCTGAAATGAGTTTCTACATTCCTCAGATCCTAATGTATTTCATCTCACATAAAGAGGTTCCACCCTATGCTGGAGGCACTCCCAACATATTTTTTAGTTAAACTGTTCTTAGTATCACTTTGCATACCTGGAATTTAATACATGCCTGGCAATAAAGGGAAAAAACAATTTGCCTCACTGTGAAATTGCACATTCCTGAATCCAGTAAGGTGAGAGGTGTCAATTCGGAGGTCCTGAGGCTGAAGCTTCAAAATATTTCCTTTTTTAAAAAACAGATTAGTTTTTGCTGGGGTCAGTTCCTTGACCCACCTCATGGCCCAGCCACATGGTCATTAGCATTGCTGAAACTGTTTGCAGAAACGCATAGCCAGGTCTAGAAGAAGGGGAAGACAGGCCATCATTTAGGCAGCAACCTCCACTTATATCAGCTGAAAAAGCTTTGAGGGGAAAGCAGGAAAATATAAGGAGAGTGGGGTGTTTTTTCTACACCGAGCAGTAGGGACCCTGCACCTTTCCAACCATGTCATCGTACAAAGGTATTAAACAGGCAGGCATCAAAGGCAAGGCTTCCTGCTGCGGGGATGAAGAGGGACACAGCTGCTCTTTGGGAGGCAGAGTGTCATCTCCCTGCCAGATACAATGCTACCAGATAGCACGCAGCATCACACGTGTTCTCCAAAGAGTGTAGCCGGACGAACTCAGGCAAGTACTGGTTCATATGCTTGGACTTTAGTGCCCCAGCTAGCCATAACCCATGCTCCTCCTAACGCACCTTAGTGAACACCACACTTGACATTTTGCCACTCCGATTATTCAAACAAGCACCTTTTAATCCAGCGCTTAAGAAGTTTGGATGAACAGCGATGAAAAACCGTTAGCTAATGAAAAAGGCTAGCTTGTCCCACACAGTGTCAATTAAGCTTTCCTAAAGCTCCAGTTCCAGCTTTCACTATGCCACGCTGACACATAATGCCTTGGAATACACGGAGGAAAATTCTCTTATTTCAAAACCCCTGCTGAAGCATGGAGGGAAATTACCTTACTGCCATCTACTCTTACAATCTGCTAAGTAGGGCTATAAAATAATAAATATAATGTAAAAAGATGCAAACATTACACCTTTGACCTCACGTATACACATCAATAAAATAACTGCAAAGTAAAGCAGGTGGGCTGCTGTACTTTCAGTTCTGAAACCTCTGAAATACAGCAATTACCTCCCCTTGACACACTGGCGTGCCTGTCTGCCAAGCTGCAAGGCATGCATTACTGAGCAATGGGCAACCGGTGCCCGTGTGGCAGATTGGAGTTGCCTGTCCGCTGGAGCTTTGCCCCTGATGGCGTGCTCCGTCTGCATCACAGTGGCCGGCAAGGACTATTCTTCTGGACATGTATGTGTCGTGGTTTAAGCCTGATTGGCAGCCAACCACAACGCAGCACCTCTCTCTCCCTTCCCCTCCGGCAATGAGAAGGGACAGAGAGCCAGGCTTGGGGTTTGAGATAGGACTGGGATGGGGAAAAATTCCCCTTTATGATCACGAGCAAAAGGCAGACTCGTTAGGGGAAGAAAAAAAAGAACATACATTTATTACAGACACTAACAACACATAACAGAGTAGGACAGTGAGAAGCATTGCCACATCTTGAGAACACCTTCCCCCCACCCCTCCCTTCTTCCCGGGCTCAGCTCTGCTCCCGATATCTCTACCTCCTCCCCCAGGGGCGCAGGGGCAGGAAATGGGGGGTGCAGGCAGCGCTGCCACTTCCTTCATCTTCGGTGAGGGGAGTGTCCGAGACTTGTTCCTCCTGCTCCATCGTGGTCCCCCTCTCACAGCAGACAGTCCTCCACAAACTTTCTCCGACTTGAATTCCTCCCATGGGCCGCAGTGTTCCCCACACTGCTCCGTCATGGGTCACTAACTTCCTCCGACTGGATTCCCTCCCACGGCTGCAGCCCTTCCCGAGCTGCTCCGGCGTGGGACTCCCCCGCATGCTGCAATCCTCCCAGCACTGAATTACAGCAGCGGGGCTGCCTTTTCCCATGAGACCCCGGCCTTCTTCGGGCACAGACCCTTGATCATCTGAGCAGGAACTACAGGCCGTAAATCAATGTCTGGTCCACCGTAGATCTTCATGGGTGGCAGGGGGGGCCGCCCTGCCGTCTCCCCACAGGATACAGGGGGTCTCTGCTCCGGCACACCTCCCCCCTCCTTTCTTCCTCCGTTCCTCCACTGACCTTGGTGTTCATGCAGCTGCAGCAACTCCTCCTCACAAGTCTGACTGCCCGTCACCACGTCCCTTCTTAAATACATTATCGCAGAGGTGCAGCCGATTGGCTCAATTTCCCAAACAGAAGTGGAGCTGACGTGGAGCTGGGGGAGCTTCGAAAAGCTTCTCACAGGGGGCTGCCCCGATAGCCCCCTCCCCTGCCACCAAAAAACTCCACCACTCACTCAACCCAGGACAGTATGTCAGGAGCATAGGCAGGCTTTCCGACATGGCCAGCGGTAATATCCTTCCAAGATCCGTGTATGAAAGTGCCTGCGTTTACACTGCACGGTCTAAGTGGGGCTAGCCAAGCTGCAGCAACTTCTGTCAACATCTTGGCTCTGTTTTGTGTTCTTCCCTGCAGCCTTAAAGCAGGTCCACCTACTGTTCTGTACCTTATCAATAAAGAATGCATGCTTACATTCCTCATACTGAGGTAGCCAGCGTGGTTTACCTCGATAGCTGTTCCTACACCAGTCAAAGAGCTCGTTTCCCCCATTTCTCTTCACAGCACAGACCAGAGTTGTGTCTCTCGATGCAGAAGCGGTTGGCAAACAACTCCCCAGCTTTACACATTAACCTCACAGAAAGTGGCACTCACCAAGTCCTTCTCTCAGTTCATACCCTGACACGGGATGAGTCTCAGAGACCAAGCCTTAAGATGAACTCTTCAATTTACAAGACACGGCATTCCCTGAGCTCTCACCACCCAAGAAGATGAGGAACCCAGAATAATGGAAAAGAGGGTGAGTCACTGTTTTTCCCCAGCTTAATTTATATGTCATGACACCTAAGCAGTGGGCAACTGGCCCAGCAAGGGGTCTGAGTGTGCCTCGTCCTTGGTGTGTTGGCCCCTTGCAGTCACTGGAAAGAGAAGCAGGGGCCCCAGGGACTGACGGGGGAGGACTAAATCCCTTATTTTGAAGAGAGCAAGTCCACACATGGTCACTGCGGATCACCCTACTGAGCTAGAAGGCAGGCTAGCTCCTCAGGCACTGGAGGTCTAACTCGCTTCACTCTAAACATACTCCTGAGGAAAAAGCCAGTTTTATTTATGCTGTAAACAGCGGCTGAAGTAATTCCTAAAAGCTTAGGCATATGCCTCTTGCCATGATGGGACCCGCTACATCACTCATGTACCCCAGTATTCCCTCCACACAGGAGATGAACAGTCAACGTTCAGACTCATTATAGTACAGCCTGTCATACAATAAAATTCATACGCACGTTTCAATCTACGATGATGAAGAGCTCTTCATCCCAGCCACCTGTGTGCAAGCACAATGCAGAAGCTCACTGGTGATTTGGACTGATGAAATCTGGAGGATGCACTCACCCTCCTTTCAAAAGCATCGGGGGATAACATGATCAAAGGAAAAATGTTCCTTAAGCTGTTTATCTTTGTGAAGAATGACCTGATAATGTTTAATGGCATGATTAGACATAGCTATGGTTTAACGCATATTCAGAAGATTATTTCCATGATTAACTGGTTGTCAGAAAGCAAGTATGTAATGACAATGGAAAAGGAATTTCATCAGTGCCTTCCAAAAGATGACTTGCACTTACGGTCTTGATATGCAGCTCTTCATTCGGCTGTCTCAGAAGCAGAATTGTGGGTTATTTTAAAATTGGATTTCAAAAATGACTTCGAAAGGGGTCTCTTCTTAGGTAGGCTAACAGAATCATCAGTGAAAATATCTGAATCTAGATAACAGAGGTGTTCTTGTTCCTCACATCAATTTGCATATGCCTTTTTGGGACAGGGGAGAGAAGGGAAGGACGTAAACAGCAAAAATGTACTCCTCCTGAAGTTAAATATAAATCTATGCAGCCTTCAGGTTTTAGGCCAGTGCTTGAATCCAGACCACTGAAATTATGGGCTGCTAGAGTTTAGCTTATTAAAGGTTAGAGGATCCAAAGGACTGACTGACATGCGTGGGGTATTACGCAAAAGAGCATGTCATGGTACGCAACACATGATGAAGCCTTCAAACACATGCACGGCTAGAGGCTGAAATGAAGTCACTGCTACAGCACAAGTTACAGGCTCTGCAGGAACATATAAATACGTCTGATTAACCAGGCACTGTACTTCTAAAACTTTCTCCTTTCCCACCCCTCCTCTCTTCCACCTGAAGTATTGAAGTACCTTTGATCAAGTGGAAGAACGTTGATGGAGTCAGCTTCCATCTCAGATCAAACCCATGGACTCTGCCATTACTCAAGATTTACACAACATAAATGACCAGACTCACTGTATAGGGGAAATCCAGCTGTGTAACTCAAATGGAGCCACTTTCTTGGGCATGGGGAAATAAAGAACTTAAGTGTCTATCACTCCATTAATAGTATTCAAGTATTAGCTGGAGATGTTGAATTACCTGACATATTGAAGGGAAAGCAGGAGAACTGTGCTTTCCCCAGCAAAATACCTCCTCTGTCCCTGTGTGCAGGTTTTCCCACAAGACAAGGAAAACTAGCCCGGAATTTGGCTTATGTTTTCTTATTTGCACAGGGGAGCTCAAATAAATGAGCTCATAATGAACAATCTGCCAGCAAGCACTGCAAACATATTATTTACACAGAACCACACACCAGAATACCTGCATAATCAAAAGTACACCTGCAGCTATAATTATATGAAAATCATGTCAACAAAGACCAATAGAAGCACCGTGTTTCCACCTTCTTATTTTAAACCCCATGTTTCATTTCAGTCTTACAGAGGCTTTCAGATCCAGAAGTTAATTCTGAGGTTGGCTCTAGAGGTTGAACTGATTCTAGCCTCTAGGCTGACTGAGGAAAGCAAAAACTATTTTTTTTTTTCCCCCATCTGATATCCTCCCATACCAGAAGACAAATGTTTACAAAAATGTTCCTGACTTTTGACTTCTCTGTGACTTTTGGCTGACCCATATTTTCGGTGTTTAGTCCAGATATTGCGTTGAGTGTCAAAAGTGATACCCACTGTTGCCTCAAAGGCTAAAGATGTTTTGAAAGTTACCTTGCTATCCAACCAGACTAAAAGAACAGGGACAGAGTGACTTTGTCTCAGTACCATTATACAACTTCATTAAAACTGAAAAGAGTTTTATCATTAAAACCATATTTTCTCTTTGTTTTTAGCTTCCAGCTTCCATAGCCTTAATCCAGTCTTTGTGCTCTTTGGCATTATATATAGGTTATAGGATCTTATACAACCACCTCCCTAGAAAACAAATCTTCAACAGTAATTAAGTTCTAATACCATGCTAGAGATACAGACAAATTAGCAGCCTCAGCACTCAGATGGAGGTAAAACACAGCTATTGCATTTAGTCAGGTAGCACACGTGTGTTATCTGTCATAAAAGGTAAAGAATTTTCTATCTCCTTTCACTTCTTCTTATGCAGCTAACATAGTTGGCTAGGTTTGCTGAGGAAACATTTTTTTCCTGTGAAGCTTGTAAGATTTCCAAAAAATAATTCTAAATGGAAACCCAAAAGTCAAAACAAACTTCAAAAATCAACACTAGTTAAAACCAAACTTATTACCTTATAATTGACTTCTAATCAAAAGTCTTCATGAACTGAGAAAATTAAAACCAGGCTATAAGACTCACATTGTAAAGTCCTTTCCTTCGATTTTTTTCTGTGCAAGGGTGACACTTGAAAGCCAAAGAACAAATGGTTGAAGGCATATGTCTACCAGATCCAAAGCAGATCACTGTTTGATAAAATTGTCCTCATTACTCATGTTTAATGGAAATCTTTGGAGGGCTGGAGAATTATTATTTCTCTTTTTCTGTCTCTCCCTCTTTCTTTCTGTCTCTCCCTCTTTCTTTCTTTCTCTTCCTTTCTTCCTTTCTTTGTTTCTTTCTTTCTTGCTTGCTTGCTTGCTTGCTTGCTTGCTTTCTTGCTTTCTTGCTTTCTTGCTTTCTTTGCTTTCTTGCTTGCTTTTTCTTGTTTTCTTTCTTTCTTGCCTTCTTGCCTTCTTTCCTTCTTTCTTCATTTCCTTCTTTTTTTCTTCCTTCATTTCTTTCTTCCTTCATTTCTTTCTTCCTTTCTCTTTCTCTTCTCTCCTTCTCTCCTTTTCTCCTTCATTCCACTGCTTCTTCCCTCACCCCAAATGAACAAGCAAAACAGATTAATTTCAGAGATTTCCCTTCTTCTTCTTCTTTACCCTCGTGGGAACCCCTTCTCTGGAGTCAGTGCACCCACTCCCTGTATTTGGCAGAGGACATGGGTCAGTATCAGGGCAGGAAGAGTGGGCTATTATCTTACCTACACGCATCTGTCTAGGCACGTGCTGTCAGGGTCAGCCCCAGGTTTCGTGTGAGTTCACGTAGGCACAAGCTGGCGCTGCCAGAGCTGTGGCATTTGGTACCAGTTTTTGCCTCCATAAGGCAGCTCTCCAAAGGGACATACTGCTGGCCTGGCCTTTCCAATGGCTCCAACCTCCTGGACAGACTTACTAACTGGCCAGAGGTTTTCAGGATCACTTGTATAGGAAAGGGACTAGTTTGGGGAGCTGGAGGTAATCTTTATGTCCTCCTAATACCAATCACTTTGTTGAGGTGGGAGAGTCGGTACTTGATATTGTCTGTGCTTGTTTATTTAGTTTACGTGAGACTCCTGCTTTACACGAGACTCAGATTCAAAAGCTGTCAACAAAGAAGGTCCTCCGCCCTTCTAAAGTTATCTGACACTTTTTTTTTTCTGTGTCCTCTTCCTCAGACACAACCATGGTGTCCTTATTTGGGCAAAATTCCTTCTATTGTTGTCAGCGAGGGAGCAAGAGACCCGGACTAAGCCTTCTGCTAAGATGGTGGCTTCCCCTATGAATGGTAATTATTGCGTGTTTAAGGCTATTCTTTTTCAACTAGAGCTTCTGACAGGCTTGTGGTGGCATTTTAAAGTTGGATGGCTGGGCTGTTCACTCCCTGAGCTGCCCACCCCATCCCTGTGGGGGACATTTCTAGCCTCAGGACAGCACCGTCTAAGCTGTTCCCAACTCAGCTCCTGTTTTCAGCTGGTCATGTAAGGTAACCTAGCCCTGATTTCAGTTTATCTTGGTGTGTAGCACAAATCACTGCGGCAATTCAAACTATCCTTTAGAGGAGATCCCTAACTCGTGGGCAACACCATCCAGAAGACAGGCAGGGCAGACAGCTAGAGGCTGTCTTCAGACATCTGATTTTAATTTACTGCAGTGAGTCGGGCAGAGTTCTTATTTCCATGTACTTGCATTTGGGAGTAGGTTGCATTTCCAAAAACACTAAGTGTTTCAGGAGCATAACTACTGTAAAAAATTATTCAGACTAGTGAGCCTTAGCCACTTTGGGACAGCTAAGCATTTCACTGATCTCTGTTATAGTACTTTTAATATCCTCCTCCATTTGCCTTCTAGCATAAGAATGCTCTGTTTTATTCATGCTTCATTTATTATGAAAATACACCCAATATTTCATTTTGGCAAGATAGGGCTTGTATCTAATGGGAAGCAGCATGATGAAATCACTATTAGGACAACATTTTTGTCTCTTCTAGAGGGGAAAGGCAGGATATCCCAAATAAGTGACACATATTTATTCAGAGTCCTCCTCATGATGAAAACCACCAGCTGACTTTCACAAAGGAGTAAACCTAGACCTCACATCACCTTGGCAAAATCAGTGATAGTATTATCAGGGTTGAATCTGGTTCTGTGTATCTTAATGTAAGCATATTTCTTAACTATGCACACACTGCATAACCACAGACCTACACTTTTGGTCTGTGACAAATAAGGTTAGCATATTGGGGAAAAAAAAAAAAAAATAAAAAAAAAAGACAACAAAGAAACTGCATAAAAACACATCTGTATTGACTGAAAGTTCTGAAATCCATTACATTGTCAGCTAGGAAAACTGGAAAGCAACACACTTAAAGAGGTCACCTAATGAACTGATTTCTCCCATCTCTGAACAAAGAGCACTTAGGGAAAGACAACAAAATTGTCAAAACACAGAAAAGAACAAAGCAATAAGGAATAGTTATATTTTCCAGAAATGTGCATTAGTTTTAAGCTCAAAGTCTTGCTGTACTCCACAGCAACACAGAACTCTTCTAAATACCCCAGCAACTGCCTTTTAATCTTAGGGCAGAGTGGAAAGGAAAAGACACACTCTGTGTGGACCTTAGCATTAATGCTTGAGCCCTTCCCTCTATCTTTCCACTGCTTGCCTTGTTTCAAGTGTGTGGTCCATGACACAAATTCACTTCATTGTTAGATCAAAGAAGACATTTTAGCTTACACCCCACAGGCATGTAGTTCACAGACAAATTATTCCCAGTTTCCACTTCTATACTTCAAATGTGTTAAGAATACAGCATGAACGTTAAAAATAATTCAGTATGTATGCTGTACAAATACAAATAGTGAGGGCTTCCTTCATTTAGTCCTCTCCAAATCTCAAGCTTTTAATAGCAGAGATAAACAGCTTGGTCTTTTCATGAAGTTTATCAGCCTTGATGAGACTGAAGAGAAATTAATTCTGATTAAATGTCTGTAAAGGATCCTTGGTAAAGTGAATCCAGTGGTGTTCCACTCATTTCCTACTGAACTGTAGCTGACCCTTTTCTACCCCTTTGCAATGTTCAAAATTGGCAAACTTCAAAAAAAACACAGTTCCCCTAAGTCAAAGAAGAGATTTGTCAAACAAACTGCCTGATCTACGGAAGGGATTCTGGTATATCAGGTCCTCTAACGCTCTCGTGGGGAGAATGAACATGCAGAGTGGTATTCCTCACCTTGTACAACAAGCAGGAGAGAGGTCCTCACATTCAAACACGAGTCTTTTAATTCGGTTGTCACTGTGACCTTTGGAGGAGACATCTGAAAGCTGCATTGATCTTAAAAGGGGACATAACCCTCACGATTCCCAAACTCTGCAGAATAACTTAAACATTTCGAGTCACATTAATGTAGTTTACAGGAGGTTTTCAGTGTTGCCATCTGCACCTAAGTGAATCACCCTTGTCTCCCTTCTCAGTCAATGGAGAGGACATAGTATTTTTAGTTTCATATTTGTCTCATGCTAACACAAAGGTATGAAATAAATACTGTGGACCGTGACCTAAAAGTGACTTTTCTTCATCACACACCTATAAAAGCAGCAAAGGATGAAGACATAGGATGTAGACATCTAACTGTAAATGCCCAAACTTCATTTTTTCAGCCCAAAACTGTGACTGGATTTCATTCTGCTTAAGAGGTCCAGCAGTAGACTTCATATCTATGCTCTTTATCACCGAAATACGAGTGCCAGTAATGAATGGAAACATGCCAGCTCTTAAGTGAAAAGATCACCCCAGGGGGTGTAAGGGGATTTTGCAATTCCGTTTCCAAGGCCTGCCCAGGAGGGCTCCGTGGGGTTCAGTTTTCCATTGCCACACCTACCAATGCCACCATTTCTTATAGACAACTGGAAGCATAATAAACATCATCCCTAGAGAGGTGATCACTTTCAGTCATTATCAATCTGTTAGGGATTTATGATGCACTGTTTTGTTGCATCATTTTCCAGATCACTCCCAGGCAAGGATACAGCCTGGAGGGCTGGATAGACAGCTACTCAAAAACCTACTGAGACAATGCAGGGTCCCATTAGCAAAGTCATAACACTTCCTTTTTCTTTTGTATCTTCCGTGTAATTTATTCAAGGAAATACTGACCACAAAACAGACAGGGTGTGCTCAGTCCCTTCTTGGCTTTGAGAGTTTTGATTTATATTGTATATGATGCAGTTTGCATCCAACCCTCAGCACAAAGTACAACCCTTCAGAATTTCTTCTTGTGAACAGATCTTAAAAACTGAGTTTGGACCACCAAAGTCAGTAGGAATATTGCAGGAATAGGGCTATAAAATCACTGCAAAGACAGTAAGCAAGCTCTCCCGTTGTATGCCAGCTTATTTGTTGTGCCTTGCCAATCAGTCAAGAGGGATTTATGCATTGCTGATGAAGAGCAGCCTTAGCTAGTAAATCTGGCATAATATGAATAAGCATCTGTTTATAGCTAGAAAGAAAAGCCAAAATGTTTCCTAATAGCAACCCCTTTAAAAACATTCCCATTTAATTTCAAACCAGACAGAACCATAAATTTCTTCTTTATACCTAAAACTCTACTTCTAGACCGTAGTTGCCCTAATGGATTCCATTAGTTGGTACAACTTAAGCATTACAATTAGATGATTTCTTGAATGTTTACTAAAATATCGCTTTATACCTATAGGACCGCAAAGCCATCTAGTGCCCAAGCCTCGCCTACGGCAAAACAGATGAAATGACAAACACTTACTCCTGTGCTTTCACTTCTGCTCGTGTCTACCTTCCACAAAAACATTAGGTAAGAGAAAATGTACTACCAGTGTCCACAGAGAAGTTCATTGACAGGAGTATCTGCAAGGCCTTCCCCTGACTGCGGCAACGTAATACTTTTCACATAGTTGTCCTTACACGATGCACCTTTATCCACACTTTACAGCTGAGGAAGCAAGGCACGGTAAAGTGGAGCAAAATGATCTACCCGAGGTCATACAGGAAATGTGGACAAAGTCAGGAACTGACCTGCTGATTCCTCAGCCCCAAGCTAGCACCTATCTTCAAGTCTAGCTCTGGTTTCTTACAGTGCTGCCAGCACAATATCTAAGCCTTGATCCTTTAATCCCTAGTGGGTGAAAAGCAATGCATACCACTATTTCTATTTTCAAAATGCAAGACCAGAAGAGGAAACCTTGTGCTGAAGGTAAGTATTTCAAAGGTCTTATCATCACGTCCCTCCTTCACTGAAGAAATGATGAGTCTGGGACTCAGCATGAAACGTACTTCCAACAATGAAGGGAAAAAAAACACTGCAAGAACTGTAATTAGGAGTCCAGTGATATCTATTCCTGATGCGCATCTATCTTGCTTGTGTCACTCATCTCCCTGACAAATATAAACAGTGATCATCTGCTAACAGTTAGCTCTGTCTAGACATAGTGTGCTCTTCATTAGCTAATTGCTCACACCTCTCCCCACAGGCTGCAAGATGGCAAGAGAAATAGAGGCAAAATATGTGTCCATGTAGCACAACTGACTCAGTAAATGAATGACAGGCTTTTTACACCACCCCATTAACCTGCCAGTTAACTCAGCAATTGGGTAAACTCCATCAGGACCTCTGAAAGTCATCACTTCCAAGCCTTGCACCGTGTCTGCATCACTCCATGTATGTGGGGTTTGCTGGGCTTGGACACCTTAGGAGTCCCTCCTGGGGCAGAGCTTGTCTGCTTTGGGGGGAAAAGGAGGGGAAAAGAGGAATAAAATGGTGAAGACACTGGAGGACTCAGTAGCTCAAACTAAGTGTGGTATGAAATTGTCCTCACAGTTTTCTAATTATCAAGATGCTATCCAGAGTCCGTATATCACAATCCAGTATTACTGTGTTTCTTTCTAGAAATTGAAGAAATATTGTATAAAACTAGCTCCTCTGAAGCATTACAGATTCGGGAACACAGTCTGCAAAATTATTCCTCTCTATTCAGGAGTTTAGTTGTATTGAATGGACTATGACTCAAGTTAGACAGAAATGTCTCAGTGGAACAATTCATTTTGTTAGAACAAAAACATTTCATGGGAACATACCTGAGTGAAACAAGGAACTTGAATTTAAATCTCCTAGAGCCTAAAAGGTACTTCTTGCCCTGGAGAAGAGTTTTCTTGCAGTTACTTGGTAATTGTAAAAACTTCTGTTCATATAACAAACAAAAGCACTTTGTTTATATAATTAAGTGTGGGAAGAGCTCGTTACCCATCAGTCATAAGACCGACAGCCGACCCTGGCTCTATCGGGTTTAAGGGGTGAGTGTGGAGGGGACAATTCCCGCCTCCCATCTCACTACTGGCCATGCCAGCTTTCTGTCCTTCTCACAGGAGCAGTAACAGCAATAAATGCTGTCTGCTCAGCCACCTTCACTTGCAGCCACATATATATCCACAACCAATCATCAATTCCCGTTTACATTAGCTCCCTTTGGAGCTAACACCAAGCCGCGGAGTGAGACAACTCCCATCCTGCTGCCTCTGCTACACAGGTCTGGTACCAGCCTGGGGTGGGCAGCTGAAGGCAGTGGTTTGTCCTTAAAAGCTCAGAATGGCCATAGAGGCTGATGCATGGAAGAGGGACAGAAAGCGACTTGAACATGGATTTCACATATTATGTATGCGTTTGCCGCTAGAGTTGTTTCCCGTCTGATACGAGCATCTTTTAATCTCAGCATTTCACATGAGAAAAATTTTCTGTCTCCAGGTTCTACATGTGTTTGGTCAGCATTAGTGCCACAGAAACCTGAAGCGGGCCCAAAGTTTATTAAATATTCCCCTGGAAAAAAAAAAAAAAAAAAAGAAGGAAAAGGCTCGATAATACTGCACGACTTTAGAAAGTTAACAAGGAGGCAGGAAACTTCATTTTCATCAGCTGTGTCAAGTTGGGTAGGTACAGGCTACTTTGAAAGGAAAACAACAGCAGCAATTATGGCTGGAAAAATGCATTAGGGAAACAGGGTAAGGCTCTTCACCCACCCCTGAAAAGCCACAGAAATTTAGGACCACATGCCATTTGGCTGGCTCACACAGCCACTGTCACAGCAACGGGCTGACTCCTGGCATTTCTACACCAATCTGATTGACTAGCCAGTGCAATCCTATAGCAGGTCTCACACCATATTTTTCATCATAAATGCTTCAGAAATGTCTGTTTCAACACCCATGCGTTTCATGAGACTGTCCTCTTACAGTGTGCAGCTAAGTGATCCGTAGTCAGATCTGAAAGCCACTTCAAACCTTGTACAAATGCTTGTGTCTTCACTCTTTCTACATTCACCATGCGTCTGTCTTGAAGCACATCATCCCCCAAAAATGCAGCAAATGCATGGGATTTTTTTTATAAAAATAAAATACTGCGTAAGTTTTAGGCCTTGCCTAGAATAAATGATACATGCCATAACTATCTTGCCCCCAGCCTTCTGCTTTGCCATCTACCTTGCCCCTTTGTCCATCTATGGCTGTTGCACCTTCTGCCTGTCAGGATTAACATCCCATATTTGTGTATATATGTGTATACACAACATACTGCATATGCATGGTCTGCACACAGTACACATCGTGTGCATGTGTGGTTTAGCTAGCTACGGGGAAGCGTGCAGTGCTCCCGATCAGGAAAACACTGCAGAGGAAGGTTATTTATCTACTTTAGCATACCTATAATTAAGCCAAGTGCTTCATTGCATGAAAACCAAGAGACTTACATTGCACATTATTTCCAGCTCTTTGATGTGAGAGTGAATTTTACTGGCTTAAATATTTTAAAGTTTATGCGCATTTTATTGTGATTTCCGCTGAATTTGCTCCTTCTTTTAGGGTGTTTTTCTCCTTAAAAATAAAAATAAAGGAAATACAAGAAAAATAAAGAGAAAAAACAATTATTTTTAAAAGTTCAAAACAATAAGGCTTAATTAATACATCAACATTTAAAGAAAATAAAACTTTATCTGATTTAAGCAGAACTACACGTTCTGTACTCAGTGCAATGGGAAACTGCTTTTGGCATTCACACAGAGGTATATGAGCAAGCAGGTATTTTATTATAGAGAAGGTAACTCCATTACATGTAATCTTACGGAGTCAACATAAAAACTTTTTATAGATTCTGCTTTGCTCCAGCCAAGCTGTGTACAAAGGAAGTTCTCCCTATGAAACTTTATTGAAGAGACTGTGCTCACGGTTCCTCACAGCATATAGTTTGCTACTGCCCTGAAATACCTGGTAATAGAAAGAATTATTAAAATGGTTAGATGTAATAGAACACGCCTGGAATACTGTTCCAACCTGCAAAGTTCAAACTGACTTCAAGAAACCCTATAATCAAGGAAGATGGAACTATCCAAAAAGTCACAAGGTTATATTTTTTTGGCTGCTACAATCATTCATTGCTAGCTATTGGTTGAAGGAGGGTAGCCTCTGCTTAAACACTCTCTTTCCAGAGCAGAAGTAAAACATTTCGAATACAGACCCTCTTTATATGGGAAATCTCTTGAACATGACAGGAACGTCACCCAGTAAGGACCTTGTCCTTCATTATTTGATTACTTCTAAATCATCACCTGAAATTTGAAGGCAGCTACGGAAAAATATAATCATAATTCCATATACTTCTGTCCTGATTTGGTCTGATTCTGACAAAAAACAGCCTCTATCCTTCATTATACTAATTCTCAATTTCAGAGGAGAAGCCAAATACCGGGATAAACATAATTTATGTTTTATTCATCCAAATCCCCATTTTGACATCCGGAAAACTAGGTGCTTTTCATTGTTAATAAATTTAACAAAGATAAGCACAAAATGAATATAATTTGTAGGGCTGGCCTAAAACTGAAGTGAAACAACAAATAGGGAACTTTATATTCACGGCTGGCAGCCTGCAGTTTACACTGAAGTCAAACCTGATCCTTGCTCTTATAAGGAGATATTTCCCAGAAATGTATGCATCATCCCTGGAGGTTCCAAGGATTGCACATCATTCTCTTGAGATGCAGTCACTGCCCCTCTCCTACCCTTCCCATATCTTCTACTTTTTAAAGCTGAGAAGACTAGTTCATGCAAGGGAGATATAAGACCCAAACCTCCTGTCCTGTAATTGAAAGATTCAATTAAAAAATCACCCATTATTGGACAAGTGTGTCTTTTGCGTTGCATGTTCTACCTTTTTCAGTCCACAAACTTCTGGGTGAAGTGCCTTGCACTTCATTGAGTATTTCTTTTCATAGGTTAAATTCTTTCTGCTGTATTCTCCATTCTATGGCAAATTAATACTACAAATCCTTTATAATTAGGATTCGGTTTTAGGCCTAATTGCAAAAGAATGTATTTATTTTATCTTGAGAGATTACACTACGCAGCTCATGTTTTGCCAATAATAATAGAGGAACTTAACCTCTATTCTGACAATAGATCAAACAGCATCCTATAGTTTGTTTATGCACTGGGGTTCCTTTTAGCAGATTTAATGACTGTACTATAGAAGCTGGTTCACTTAAATCACTGTAAATCACTCAAATATGCCCACATTCTTAATCAAAACAGAAGTAGCCTGACCAGATTATCATATGCTCATAAACTATCCTAAAATTAAATCAGTGCACAAACAACACGTGGACTAGTTTTAAATAAGAGAAGACAAAAAGATATCTTAAACCTTTTCCCCGTAAAGGTATGAATTTTCTCTGGACTAAACCTCAGCTTCCCATTATGGGAACACAATTTGTATATTCCAAACTCCACACTCAGCAAATTACGTACTCAGTTTGCCAAATACTTGCAATCATCACATTTTGGAATGCGCTTTTCTGTTTATCAGTGGTCTTTAAAAAACAATCCCGGGCCTCAGCACCTTCCCACTGAAGCCATCGACAAATTTACTCTGATTTCAGTAAGATGACCACATTCTTATTTTTATTGCTCTATATGCAGTTTCTATAACTGCTGAATTATAAAATGTATGGTATGGAAAATTATATTTATGTTCAATAAATTAGTTCCATATTACTCGAAGCTGCCTTTATGCATTGTCATTTTTATTGCATCCCCCACTTTTTATAGCACTCCACTAACCATTTTGCTATGTGAGAGCGAGTCCTGGGAAATACTTGACTCAGGAATAAGACAGAACTTGTACCAGAACTCAAAGTACATATGGCACACAACCTCAGCATCCCAAAAGCTTGTTATGCTGAGAAATTACAAGCTTCTTTCCAGTAGTTCTTGTTAACAAGACTTTTCTTTACATTGACAGGCAATTTTAAGCAGCAAACCTATTTGTGGGAGCTTGTCTGTTAAAGGATGGGAAAAAAGGGTTACGTTTGACAAATTCCTCATTTCAAATCATGCAAATAATTGGCTCCATGGGGTGCTTATTCTAGAGAGATTTTTCACAACCTGAAAGAGGGAATTGATAGACTTAAACTGTGAGGTAAAACAGTGAGAAGTAATGAGAAAGCAAGTCCCGTAGAAAATTGGAGAAATGTTAGGTTTGCATGTTTTGCTGCATGCACTATTGAAATTGCAGTCAAACTGAAGAAAACATTCCAAGGTTTGTTTTTTCTCATGACTTCTGTAACACATGATGCTCCCTCAGGCAAAAATCATCTTAGAGCTGCCATACTGCAAACCTTTCCATCTTACTGCTGTCTCACTGAGGTGACTTGTAAAAGGGACAAATCAAGCTGGCTGAGCAATTATTAAACAAATCCGTGATTTCACAAGTGTGGTAGGACATATTCACTTGCTGCTTTGTGCTGTTGAGATAATTCAAAGCGAAAAGAACGAGCAGCTGAACGTAGCAGAATTTGAGTCACTAATCTGAATTAAAGGCCGTTTCATTGACGGTTTAATCCATGTTAGCTATTTTAGCCAAGGTTCGCTTGGATTAAGGATGTACTGTTTTGGCGTTCAGTCATATCCTGAGAACTCTATTCCCCATGGAGAAAGCCTGTCTTTTGCTGAGTTTCTAGATGTGAGTACATGACCATGCCAGTGACTTCTGGTGCAGCATTATACTAGGCTCTGCGCAAACACAGAGAAGTTTGGGTGGAATCTTGCCCCCCTCAAAGATGCAAAACTTTTGTTCTCTGTTTGCTATTGATAGGAAGCAGAGAAGGAGGAGGAGTTTCAGGAAAGGAAGGGGAGGGTAAAATCTGGTCTTCCCAAGTGAACCTAGATAATCTCTTCTTTAAATAAAGAGTAAGCAAAGAGCTCAGATTCCTGTGTTTGGAAAGAGGTATGGGGAGAACAAACTGCCTCAGTGTACCCTCGGGTATTGCAGAGAGGAGACCATGTGTTGGAAGGGAGTTCCACCCTCTCCCCTAAGGCCACTTCCCCTTTCAAGAATGAGTGAGCAGAGGTCTCCTGAGTGCTGCTGGACTGGTGTGTAATAGCATCAGCCTTTATACTTTCCATTTTCTTCTTCAAAAGTAAACCAGGACAACAGCACGCATTGATTCTTTGGGAAACTGATGTTCCCATAAGAAAAACATAGAACCACATTGGCAGAAGTCATCCTGGAGTGAAGGCACGAGACAGCAGACATACCTGCCTGATCACGGTCTGCAATTTTAATGTAGTTAGACATCAAAATTTTGCCAAACCCTTAAAGTCTTTTGGGAAGAAACTTCCCCAAAGGAAAGATAACCTCCTAATTGTCTTCTGAGGCCCACCGAATCTACTACAGCTCAAAGCCTTAGGCCATAGACCATCTTGTCTGATTCACAGCCTATCCTCTTTTCACCCAAAGTAGGCAAATTTCTACCTAATGTGTGTAAAAATTTCAATACTGACAAGGCAAGCTGAAGCTTAAAAAACTAATAACTGATCAAAATTTTTCCATTGTTTTTTAGTTCACTAGGTCTGTCCATATCAGAACTGATCCATTTCATTTGCACTAGGACTGTGAACATGTATGAGTTCAAAATTATTACATTATCTTTTTTCTTTTTTCCCTGATGAGGACGTGGGACAAACATGAAAGGTTCCTTTCTGGTCTTTATGATAAATCACTTTCCATAGAGAAAGCACATGAATACTGCCATCATAACCCTGTCTAATTAGTAATACTGCCTCCCTAAACTCTGATCAGGTTCTAGGGATCAATGGTCAGATGGGCTTAAATGGTCAGCAAAAATCACCGATTTATTTACCTCTTTCATCATGTCTTCTTTTCAAATCAATTAGAAATCATCAATAGTCACCGTACAGCTCAGCCACTGTTCCCTACATGGTTTGATGTATGTCGTTAAACTACAACCGTACCTTGAGGTTCCACAAGTGCTGAATACTCTGGGAAGGGAGAGTGAGGTATGGTTGTTGTGGTTTGAGCCAAGAAGGCAACTGAGCACCACACAGCCGCTCACTCCCTCTTCCCCCTCAGGAATGGGAAGAAGAAAATAAAGAAAAAAGGCTTGGGAATTGAGATAAGGACAGGGAGGGGTGGCTCACCCATTAGGTCACAGGCAAATGGCAGACTCGTTAGGGGAAGAAAAAAAGAGTATCACTTTAATTCAAACACTAACAAAAACGACACCTAACAGACAAGGTGGGATCGTGAGAAGTGCTATCTCATCCAAAAACACCTCCCCCCATCCCTCCCTCCTCCCCGGGCTCAGCTCTGCTCCTGATTTCTCCCCCTCCTCCCCCAGCGGCGCAGGGGGCAGGGGATGGGGGTCACAGCCAGCTCACCTCTCCTTCCTTCTCGGGAGGTGGGGGGAACGCCACACAGCCCTCCCCTGTTCCCTGGGGCTCCCCTCTCACTGCAGACAGCCCTCCAGGAACCTTCTCCAATGTGAGTGCTCCCCACGGGCCGCAGCCATTCCCGAGCTGCTCTGCCATGGGTCCCCCCCACGTGTTCCAGCCCTCCCAACACTGAACCACAGCAGCGGGGGCTGCTTCTCCCCTCAGAGTCCCAGCTGCCTTCCTCCCTCCCACTGACCTCGGTGTTCACGTAGGTGTCCTTCTCAGAACTCCTCCTCACAAGTCCCCACCGCCTCTCAGGTTCCTCGTCTTAAATATGTTATCACAGAGGCACAACCACCATCATTAATTGGCTCAACCCCGGCCACAGCCAGACCTGACTTGGAGCTGGGGGAGCTTCTAGAAGCTTCTCACAGGGGCTACGACTGTAGCCCCCCTCCCCTGCTACCAAAAACCCCCCACACACACACACAAACCCAGCACAACGGTAGAGAAAATACCAAGATAAAGATGGAACATTAGAATCATCCTCTCGGATGATCACTCATTAATTTCTTATCTAGCCACTGGCTGTGTTTTCTCTCTCTAAAAACCACCGGGACTTGCACACAGCCCTTCACACTCAAGGACGTAAGAGATGTGGGGATGATAATTCATCACCCGACCCTGCTCATTGCAGGGGACGTTGGACTAGATGACATTTAAAGGTCCCTTCCAACCCAAACTATTTTATGTTTACATAAAAAAGGCGTTACACTCTGAGTCATGTCCCAGGACCCCCAAAGGGACTCTGCAAACTGGACTGATCGGACACCTCAGGCAGCTCATGGTAAACATGTTTAGCTCTTTTGACTAGGTTATCATCCAGGGAAACTGCCGGGCAATCCATGGAGAATTCCTGTTTTACTTCCCAGTGTTCATTCTTGCAAGGAATTTTCCTATGACTGTACAAGTTCTTTAAGAGCATGACATACTCTAGTGCCCAACTTATTTCCACTCTGCAAGAGACTTGAGACATACCTGAGATAAACCCAAAGGCCAGTAAAAGTTATCTTCCTAATACAGGTAAAGCCAAAAAAAGTGCCTCTCTTATCTGAGATGCATCTGCAAAGACAAATACTGAACGATGGCAATAATTTACCACTCCTGCAACTTAACAAAATGGAAAAATCAAGCCTGCCGAATGTCAGCATCTTGAGGATTAATATAAATGTTCACATCAATCAGTGGTATTTTCTCCTTCCACAAAGAGAAAAGATGAAAGAAAGAAAGAAAGAAAGAGAACATGCTGAAAAGCCTAGATCTAAAATGAAGGCAAGCTAAAGGATTGTTGTTTAAAGTAACCCACTAATTCTTAAAGAACATTCCACTCTTCGTACGTAGAGAAATTTCAAAGCAAAACAAAATAATTTTTTTTTTTTTTTATCAATTTCAGAAGTATGAAATGTAGTATCTGACCACATTCACAAGAGTTACATTCTTTTCTATTTTATTTTTCCACTATTGTGCATTATTCCTCTAAGAATCAAATATAGCAGCACTGATGGTTTAAATTCAGCATAAAAATAAAATTCATCAAATGTCATGGCAGCGTACCAAACATTTAATGTCAGGTTCCCTTATGTTCAGCACTTTGCTGAAGCTTCCCATCCATCAATTAGACAATTTTGGAATAATTTACTTTGTAATTAAAAAATAAATCTCTTGCTCTTGTTATTGTTTGGTGGGAAGAATTGTTCCTTCATATACCGAGCTCAATATGCATGCTTGTACATATAGGTCTGTGTACATTTTTTCAGTTTTCTGGTATTACTCATTATCATCATAATTAAGCAGTTTCTTTCTATTAAAACTTTGCACTTAATACATAGTTCTGCAAGTGGACCCATGCAGAGGGCCAATCTATTTCCCAGCAAGTCTACAAAACTCTCTAGAGTCAGCCTGCAAAGACTCTAATCACAGGAGTGAAACCTTAAATAAGTGTGAGGAGGCCACACCAATTAAGGCAGGAAACAGAGTGTTTAACATTACCCAGGGGCTCAGGAGGAAACGTGGGATGACATGAAAAACAGAAGGAATAGGAATGCACGGGTGGAGTGAGCTGAGGAAGATGTCGCTGCCGTTACAGGCTACGAGAAAACAGCAAGGAAGAAAATACCTGAGCCCCATGCTGATCCTTAACTCCGAGCTCAGCGTAGAGCCCTTGCCTACACTGGAACCTTTCACCACCACGCTGGGAACCAGCCAGTGTTACCCAAGTGAATCTCTTAACAGACATACTGAAATCGGTATGGCTGTGATTTTGACCTGTACTCACAAAGCCCATCAAAACCTAACTCCGTACAGATACATAAATGCAGCTATACAGCTTAAGGTTTCTATTAGAGGCATTGCACATTGATGTTCAGCTCACTATAATTGAGTGTACAGTGTCCATACACTGACAGCTGGAATCCAGGGCAAATAATTACACGCTGTTTCCATTAGACTCATTCTTTGCTAACATAAGCTGGTGATCATTATTTTCATTAAAATATTAGCTCTTAAACATCACACTAATAACTATCATATTATTCAGAGTTTGTTCACTGTCGTGACAATTTAATTTGTGTAGGAATTCATTCACAGTTAAGCAGCAGCAAAAGCCTTTTAACTGTTTGGGTCAAAAAACACGCAGCCACAATAATTTGTTTCAATATCTATTTGTTTATTTTAAGCCTTCAAGGCAAAGGTTTTCCATAAAGTCCAATTGCTTCATCAAAACAGCATGATTTTGAGCTATCTGCCATCCTACACATACTTGAAATTGCAGAATAATGAACTATATCACCACAAACTAAGGCAAGTATAATCTGTAAAGCATTTTTGGGGCCAAATATATTTATGACTCGTTAATGTTTACTACCATAGACTGTATACTTCAAAGCACGGAGCTAGTCCTGGAAAGTTTTACAGCATGAGGTGTGAAATCTGAAATGCCACAAGGACAAACAGCTCAGCCTAGAGTCGTCTGAACTCACACAACTCAGTGACTGTAAACACAAAGGGCTGTCCGTATGAAACTTAATATCAGCAAAAAAGTGTCATGTCTTACTGGGTTTTGTTCAAACTATTTTGCAGTGAATGAGATCTTTGATAATGTAGTATGCAGGCAGCCCTCGTTTTTTTGCCATTTCATTCCACCCTGCCTTACTTGGGGTGCTCTGGTCTGTGTGTAGACAAACGCAGGATTTTTTCTGAAATCCGAAGGCAAGGCTGGATTAAGCAGGAGGCTAGGGAGCTGGCATTAACACAGCCCAGTGCTTTGCAGCTCTCTGTAAGAAAGTCTCTGGTGCTGTTCAGCTTTTCCTGTGTACATCAGGACTGTAAGTCATTGCATCAGTGGGGCACGGGTGACATGAAATCCTATTGATACTGGATCACGGCCACCGCACTCCGTAATTTGTAGAATCACACTTGCAACAGGTACAATTCTGGGCTGCTAAAGCCATTTGTATACAGCGACAGCTTCTGCTTACAAAACCATTCTTCATGCCCTCTTTACTTTAAAACTATATCACAGTTTCACTGGACTTCTTAACTGCTTGAGCTATAACATTTAGGTGAGGAATTATCTCCTTCGGCTTCAACGTTTTTCACTAATAACATTAATGCCTGGCAATCTCTTCCAGCCAGTGCAATGAAAACTGTCTGGATGTACAGCATACAAAGTATTCTTGTCCAGAAACATCCTCCCAGTGTTCATCAGGCCAAAAGCTATTTCCTTTCTGTTTACTCACACTCCATAGAAATGAATGAGCGCTGCAATGAAAGGAAGGACTTTGTCTTAAAGGGCAATTTGACATTAAATTTTATTTTACGCTCTTATTTTTTATTATTATTTTCGTCCTCCATCCTAGCTCTAAAATACAATTCCCTAAACATACATAACTCCAGAAATACCCACATTCTTTACTAACTGTAACGAAATGCTATTGTCTAAAGCACTTTGGCAGGGCGAACTGAAAAGTAAATCATGTACAATATAGCATGTGCTGCTCATGATGTTAATAAATAAGTGTGAATATATAAATAATACATTCATAATGTCCGAGACTATAAATGCAAAATAATTAGGCCAAGTCAATTTCTTTTAAGAAGAGACTCCAGTTTCTGTATCAATTTCCTGTTCTGATCCACGCGGAGCGTGTTTGTTCCAAAAATCAAAACTTACTGTAATATCCTGCTTCTGTCATGTTTCTCTCGTTTTAAGGCTGGTTGTTGAAATAAGACAGCATCCTGATTCCTTCTGCATCTGAAAGGTATATGAAGAAGTGGTACCCATAGTGGAATTTCTCAGCTTCTATAGTCAAAGTCAGATGCTTAAGGCTATTTAACACAATTAAAGCCAGATGCTCTCAATCACATACCAAATTCCTTTGATATCCATGAAGAGCAAAAAAGAATTTTGTTTTCTTTTTCCAAAGAATTTCAAAAGGTCTGCTTTCTAAGTCTGACTTCTAACTTTGTAAGGGGTCTCACAAATATATGTTTTCCTTCAGAGTGTCTGTTAACATTTAGCGCTCGTCTTTTTTTTTTTTTTTCTGAAACAATGTAGAGCACAAATTAGCAAGGACAAATAAACAGGACTTTTCAACTTCTTCATGCAATCACAGGGAATACACTAATACATCAATATTTTGTGACACTGTCATGGAAAGCATAGTTTCAGATAGAAGAGGCCACTGATGTAGGACACTGATATTCAAGTTGTTATAATGAGAATTCTGTCTTACTTAATAAAAGATCTCCTTCCATTAAAACTACTAAGATAAAATGGAAGTGGAAGCCACACAGGTTCTCAGCTTTTTGCTTTTACTTGCATAAGTCCAGAATAATATGGACTCAATAGAATCACATCAGTGCAACTTCATGTAAGAGAAGACTCAAGTCTCATGTGACTGCTGGAAAATAAGGGAGTAATAATCAACAGAAAAGAGAAATTGATACAGAGATACAAAGCAGCTTTGGGTAGGTAAGGGGGAAAACTCTGCAAAACACATAGATTTGAAGAAGTTATCATCTGCCCAGAAGTTTCCTTTACTCCAGTGTCCAAGGCCGCTTCTCCCAGACAACGGTAACGGACTGTGTGCCTGTGTTTCAGCTGTTCTGATGAAAGTCTGGCCTGTGTTTGGTGGAAAATGGAAGCAGGTTTATCTACACTGTGAGTGTGGCAGTGGCGCAGCTGGGGTTGCCCAGCGGAGGGACAGCTTGGGGCAAAAATATCTGCAACTGCCATGGGGAGAGCGGGCAAGCTCATTTGCCAAAGTCCTGTAAAACAACGGTGCACGTGAGCGTGCAAAACCCTCTATCAAATGGTGGTTTGCTTAAGCTTAAACTGGTATGGGCTTAAGCTGCGGTGGCTCACGGCCTACCCGTATTTAAATCCTGATTTATGTAACTCCAGACATAATTCCTCTGTAGGTGCTAGCTAGAATCAGTTCTCATATTCAGTACTGAAGCAGCAATCGCCCTACAGCAAATGCTATAAACCTATTTTAAATTCACAATATATATTTAATTAAGAGTACTACGCATGCTTAATTAGGATCGTGCTGATCTTGAAGGGGTTTCTGGCGTGGCGGGTTCTGAAAGATGTCTAATGTAATTATCTCCAAATATTAATTGGAACTATTGCTCATCCATACTGAAAAGTAAAACAATATTTATTTACTAAATCCAGAAGCCATTTTCATGGTAGGGCAATTATTCATTTTAACCTGTTGCTCAGAGATTGAAGAATTTTTTTGGGGGAAAACACAGACATTTAAAATCCCACGGGGTGTTTTGAAATAGACGCCTTATTAAACACTTGTAATGGAATAAGATAAGCAATATAAAACTCCTTAGAACAATAAAACTTCATACAGAAATATCCATGTTTATCAACTCAAAAAGCATCATTGTAGAATTACAACTATGTCAATGAGATTTTATAACTACAGCTGATTCAATGACAATCTGATTGCTTATATGAGCTGAAATTTAACAAGTCACTAAAATCTTTTAATGTTTTAAAACATTTAGCAGGCTCAGAAACAGAAAGTGTTTAAGAGGAAAACATTTCCAAGTTTTTACAGAAATTTCACTTAAAAGGGGGATGTATTATTGGCCCGCTTTGAGCTTCCTACTTGATTTTCATTTTAGAATTTCATCCTGAATTCCCCTGTTTTGTTTCTATCTGTTCTGTGGGAAACCCCAATTCAGCCCTGCCACATCCCAGCCCTGTTCACGTCCTGCCCTAGATGTGCTTCCACCACATGAGCTCCCATCGCTTAAGGCTGATTTACAGAAGTCACAATGATGTGACCTGCTGCGGGATCACTCTTTATTTGACTCCAGGCTTCAAATAGATGCCCACATTCTTTGACAGGGGGGAAAAAACATAGCACACTGGACACAAGTTCCCAGCACAGCAGACATACGGCAGCATTAGGTGCACTGTCCTTTCTGGGTACAGTCATTACCTCAGAAAAAAATATCTCTCTCCCCTCTTACAAGATCAGGAAATATTTTAGTGAAGCAGTGGTTTAGAAAATGAAACGTTCTTCTGCTACTGCTGGGAGAGGGGGCACAAAATCATGCACTCTCTTCTTACAGCCACACACCATGTCAACAGAAGGAACAAATGATGCCATGAAATTGCATGAACGCTGCAGTTTCCCATGACATAATTCAAGGTCAGTGCATTTCTAATTATTTTCTATAAAGAAATAAGAAAAATTATTACTGTTTCCTCAGTAGAGAAACAAAAATGACCATTTTATATATATATATAAATATATATATTTTTTTTTAATAGGGAAATAAGAAAGCTCACTTCTGTGCTCAGCTGAGAAATGTCTGGTAAATACTGTGCTTTAAAGACGCAGCACCTACAGAGAGAAGAAGGAAAGTCTCACAAGAAACTGCAGTCAACTCATCCCACTTTGCCCCCTGGAGAGAATATTTGCTTGCAAGATCTAGGATCTGGCATTTGCATGTCTCCAATCACTACTTCACAGGAAGAGGCAATCTATCATGTAAGGGGATTGCTCATCACAGCTCCCAGAAAGAGAAAAGGTTGCCCGTTACTTTCACACACCTTCACGCCACTACTGTCACCTTGAAAAGGCTCGGCAGCCCAGTCGGCTCAGATACCCAAGTGCAGCAAGTGGTCTCAGGCAGATAATCCATTTTCACAGAGATACCTGTATCAACACTGAGTTAAAGTGCGGAGGGACAGGCCTTCGGAGTGGCAGAGCTGTCTCCAGCCATTCCTCCACTCAGTGTCCTGGCTCCTGCAAATCCTTTTCACAAACTCTCCTGAATTCGAAGCACAGGGGACTCCGACGTAAACCCCCTCTTTGGAGCCAGGCACCCACCTTTTGAGCTTAACTATCATCACTTTGCTGAAGTCCCATTCTGGATCTGGCCCCCTGCACTCATCTATACGTAAAAACATTGAATAAAATTTCTCCATCAGAACGGTAGAGCATTCTTTCACTTTAAAATGCAAGCAACAGAACTTTTTAATATTTCAAGAATGAAAACAACGCACATAACTGTGTGAAAGAAATGGAATAATGTTCTTGACATAACCCTCTGAGCTGCCCAAGGCTTTCACTGTGTCTAATTTGGAGTCGGGATGAGTGCTTTAAACAGAAGTTTATTTTGCACTTGAATACATGGCATTTCATCAGCATTCTCTCCTACGCTCCTTTTTTCTTACTTTGCCCAAACGTCAGTGACTGCATATGATGGAAGCAGAGAAAAATCAAAGACCTTTATCCTGCAGAAGCATTTGTATCAAACAAGTCTAAAAGGTGTGGAAAGGTCCAGGACAGCAGAAGGATTTCTTGACACGAGGGTCTAACAACTGGTTTCGCTTTGTTTTATTTTTTATTTTGTGTAACTGAATTGCACAAACATGCTGTAATTTGAACTTTTCAGAGGAGACCAACCCTTTCCTGGGAAGGACATTGAAACAAATCACCCCTTAAGACCTTTTAAGACTCTTAAACAAGAATCGTGTGTATCGCAGTTCACCTTTCTTGTGGAATCACTTATCAGAGAGCTTGCACGTAACCGCCGCTTCTTCAGAAGGACGGTGCACAGCCGTTCAGTGGTGTCACCCACAATGCTGAACTTACGTCAAAATAAATCCTGCTCAGTACAGAGGCCTCCACATCCTCACCCAGATTGGAGACCAGTCTCCAATATTTAATTCAGGTGCCCATGAAAATATAGCAATAAACCCCGTGTTCATAAATGCGCTACTAGATCTGCGGTACTTATGTAGCTTATATGATGTCATTTCATTGGTAGAGAAATGGGGATCTTATTTAAAATGGGTTATAACAACTCATAAAAACAGCATTAGGGTGCTGGAGGTGCAGTTTTGTGTTTGCAGCTTACTCACTTCAGTCTCTATTAAATGTTATGTTCTTTTTGCTTCAGTCTCTATTAAATGTTATGTTCTTTTTAAATCCTCTTGACTTCAATTCTCCATGCAGTCCTCACAGACTCTGGGGCTGAATCAATGCATTCAGCTAAAAGAACTATCCTGTGAGGTTTTGACACAGTTGAGAAGGAAGCAATTGCATCCTGTAGTTTATGGAGATGCTCTTAAATTTGCCAGGCACTGTAGTCAGCAGTGGGAAAGGGAGTGATCCCACGCTTTCTAAACTGGGAGGGAATATGTGTCTATTCAACATCCAAATCCACATCTGAGCTCTACTAAACGTGTCTCAGGTGGACAAATAAAGACTATTTTCTTGTTGCGTGGGTTTTTAAAGAACAGTAAAAATGTAGCAGATGATGTGTTCTCTATCAGACTACAAAGGGCAATATGAATATTTTAATCTCTAATAACCCAGTACCCCTTTAAGCTCCTCCTGGCCTACTGGCTAAAATTATGATTTAAGAGAAGATACACCCAAAATGGATTTGGTTCAGCGTACCCTGCAGAATAAAACTCAGTTGGCTATGTGTAATTTAAATAACACAGGCCCAGATTTCACTCTGGGATTTGTGCTGGGGAATACTGATACTGTCCTGACAAAATTCCTAGAACCAGTCGTCAAGGGATAGGAGTTAAGTGGTATTTGAGAGGCTTCCATATCACCTGCAAATGCAGAGCTGAATAACACAGACCCAAACACTGACCTTTACAGGTCAGGAAAGGAGAGTCTGAGCCAGCCCATCTTCTTGGCAATCGCTGCTGCCAGCGTCTGAAAAGCCACAGGGAGAGGCTAAAGTTGTCGTGGTGCTGCTGCACTCCCTGTGAAGCATCCCCCCAGGTACAGAAGCCTGCATCAGAAGCCGTGAGTTCACCCCAGCAGCGGCAAAGGCTCTGGCTAGCACCATGGTTTGCTTTTTTTTTGGTGCGCTTCGAATTGGAACTTTTAAAACTCTCACGGTTCTCCTAAGCAACAAAGTGTTAGAGATGTAGGCTATCCTTGTGGTGCACATAAAAAGAGACTCGGCTGCGAAAAGCTCTGTTGCAAGGAGCATGACAGATATTCTGGAGTGTAATGACGAGCCCGTGCCCATCGCCACGGCTGCAGTCTCACAAGAATTGCAAGGTGCAGTTGCACTGCTGGGGCACGCTTACTCTCTGTGATGACATGACTGGCTCAATTAATCTGCTTAAAAAACATTGAAAAGCAGCATGAAAACTGTTACTTTAAAGAAGGCCTTTTGTTGCTCTGGCTTACAGCACTGAATTAGCAGAGAATACGAACAAAAGTTATGTAGGAATATATGCAGTATATTTTGGCCCTGGAAAAGGCAACAGAAAATTGTAAAAAATTCTATCCACAACTGAGAGGGTTTTGCTCTGTTTCTTGTGGAAACTATTTTGCAGCTGCTGACCATTTGTCTGAATTAACAACAGACCTTTATTTCTTCTTGGTCTGACAGATTGTGTATGCTGGACTGCTCCATAGGATTTTTCCTATGCATCGTGGCAGCGCATGTGCACATTAAATTTTTTCAGGGGGAGGGGGAAATCCAGTCAGATATCATTTGTTGAATATTATATTCAGGGAGTTTTGAAGACTTCCATTGTTGCAGAACATTTTTTGTAAAGCAGCTCCACTGACTGCAAATTTTATTTTGCATTTAACTGCTCCACGAACATCCCAAGGAAACAACTGGCAGCCTGTGGAGTGTCAGATTAAATGACTGGTATTTAAGCTTTAAAAATGGTCATTAGACTTTCCCATTAGCCTTTTCTATTAGTTCAGCTGCAGCAGGCCTAGCAGCATAGGGAATCCTGGGGTAGGCATGTTGCCATAGTACCATATTTAGCAACACGTTAATTAAATCTGCTGAAAGTAAGAGATTCTAATAGTTGATGCAGTAGTGAGAGTGAAAGGTGGAGCAGGCCTCCCAATATTAACAACTGTGGTTCGGGAGAAGTGGACATTTTTATGTATATGTGGTGTAGATAAAGCATTTGTCACACCACCACCCTGACTCATCCCCAGGATATATTAGTGGCAGGCTCCTTATCTGTACTGGACAAAACAAAGAACTGTATTCAGTATTGAACTTATGTGCTGGAGTAAAACAACCAGTCCATTTCACGCATCTCCCTGGCACAGATACTACAGTGCACAAGTACTGCCATAATCTACTAAAGCTCTAACTTCTGTAAGATAGCACAAACCATCCCTCACAGTCTTTGCTCAGATGGCCCTTGCAGTGTTTCTTCCCTTGCACAGACTCCTCGTGTCCTTGGTCTTCCTACTCTCCCCATTTTTTTCACATGCATCTTTTGACAGGCTGCTAGAAACCATTGTTAACAAATAAACCTCTATCCTGCATGTTTTACCATGCCTTTTTGAATAGCCCAGCCTGGATCCCAGTCCGTGTCCCACATCATTGTGTCCAGCACAGGAAAAAAAAAAAAAAAAAAAAATGCAAGGCAGTGGAGATTTGGCCCTTTATGAGGAGTAGGACATCAAACCATCACTCATGGCAAATTACTCAGTTCTCTTCTGTTGTCAGAGGATGACTTCTGCTTATGCTTGTTCACAGCTTGAAAAATGTGTCTGCCTCTGCTCCAAATGGTATGCACCAAGGTTTCGGCTGGGTTAAAAGCCAACAACCTTTAGTAGTGCCTCATCTGCCCAGAGGATGAGGAACGCAGATCAAGTTCACATTTACTTGCAGAAGATCTCATGGCTACTGCCTCACTCTGTTTTACATTTGCTGTCTTCATTTTTCTCTTTCTTTCATCTCCTGCTCACTCCTGCTGATCTCTACTATCCTTTTCTTACACTGATCCTTTCCCACTTTACATATACTGTTGTTGGTCAAGATACCAAAAGTCCTACTAGTGACAACTTATTTAGTACACTAAAAAGTTGTCTTGTGCTTTTTGCCATAAAACTAAGTGACCCTGCAAAACATCTAAGGGTTCTTACTCACATGTGGTGGGGGATTAAAGTCAGATGGTTGAAAGATGCACGATGCTCTGTCATCTGTCTCATCCTTTCTTGGAGGGCTGCTGCCCTCACAGGGGAAGCTGGTCAGCTCCTGGAGAAGACCTGGAGCTGCTGTAGTGTTTATAGCCAATTTATTAAAGAAAACCAATTTCAAGAGTCATTCAGAGAACTCTGCCACGGCGAGCAACCTCCAACTTACAAGCTGGGCAGATGCGGTCCCTGCTTTGGCCATCCCGTTTCTAACCCACCACCATGTGTGAGCTCAAATCCTCAGCTAAGTATTATGGAAAAGATGTAACCCAGCACCAGTCACACATGCAGGTGAAAAGCAGAAGAATAACCCCCCCTCTGAGTGTTTTAAGATATTGCACAGGTAGTACCGACAACGCCTCGAAGAGAGCATCCACATCACAAATTGAGGGGCTGGGGGTATTTCCAGACTGTGAATCACATGCCTTACATAAAAGCATGCAAGAACGCTATGTCGGTGTGGAAGATTTAATTACACAAACAAATAACTGGGAGGAGACGGGACACAGAGAGCCACATCCTGCCCATATGGGAAAGCATGCTGGAGCCCAGAAGAGAGGTGTGGTTGCCTCATGCCAGCTTCATGGACCATTCTGCTGGGGCAGCAAAATGTTTAAAAGCAGGAAATTCAGAGCCAGTCTCAGAAGTTTCAGCAGGCAACTGCAGAGCATGCTCCACAGATCCATTCCCCTCTGCTTCTTTGATGAAAATTGAGCATCATGTGCCCCTGGCTGAGACATATTGCTGGCAGTAGCGTATGCATTTGATAACAGCAGCTTTACCCTTCAAATAGGGAGAAAGGTTTTTTTTTTTCCAGTCCAGGAAAACCAGTGGAATATTTGTTTCTTTCCCTGTTGGGATGAACACAGGACTTTTTTAGCCCTTTAGAGGGGTGGGAAGGATGAGAAGGAAGTAAAAAGATCTCCTCTCCTGGAACAGGTGAAAGTTAATAGTTAGGCCACTCACCTCGGATGCTACTTCAGCTGCCAAGGCCCCCAGTACATACGGCACCTGAATCCTCAGTAAGAGTTAGCCCATCAGTCAGTCAATATAAGGGAAACAGGAATCCAACGGGACCTGTTACACGGTGTACATCCCTTGAGAGACAGGTTGAAAGATATAGCTTGATGATGGAAGCATGACAGGGGGGGGAAGCAAGATTTTAGGTGTAAAGGTCCCAAGAAGAGACACAGAAAAGAAGGAGAAAAGCATGGCAACATGACCCTTTCTAACTCCCTCCCATTACATTTTGCCGCCTTCCCCCAGGACAGAGTCTGGCACCGTGACTCTGAACGCCTGACAGTATGTTCTGCAGGAATACAGCTCATTTCTTAGACATGAGTAGCCTCATTTTTGAGGCTGAGCAGGGAACACTTCTGGGTCCACGTCCATTAATACTGCTGCACGTATTTCTGCAAGACAGGAAGCCAAGGTGGCTGAGCTCGTCACATTCCCGAGCACCAAAAATTTCCGAACAGAATCCCAGCAGGCCTGCAAGGCCATCTCCTTCTTTTAGACTGAAAGATCTGTCAAAACAAACCAGTCCCTGCGCCACCAGTGACTCCAACAGCCCATCAGTAAGCTAAATGACAAAACCAAGACATGACTTTAAGGCTGCAAACACGGCTTCAGAAGCCTGTGCCAGGGAGCCAGATGTTGCAGGAAAAACATCTGGGATTTTTGATTGCCTTTAAGAACGAGTAGGAGGAGAATTGTGATGTGGTATGAAAAATAGCCTGCTGCATAGTTTTTGGATTAATGACAAGATTATCTCCTTTAATATACTGTAAAATGTAAGAATTTTAACTCATATAGGATGGCTTAGCAGTAAAAAAACAAACAAAAAAAAAAACAAACAAAAAAAAAAAAAAAAACAAAAAACAAAAAAAAAAAAACCCACATTGTACAGAAGTACGGAAAACACTGAAAAGTTTCCAGATATGACATACCTCAAACATAGAACCTGAAAGAGCTTCATAAGGATATATAAAGAAGAAAATTTTCCTTTCTATCCATGAGCAAAGAACATGCCTTCATAGGGAGGAACGGGGGGAGACAGGAAGGGAAAATGGGGACAATTCTAATGAAGCAGCCCCTTGCAGTTAGAAGCAAACTTTAACGTACACATTGGGCATCCCCTTGATGCTAGTCCTGAAGGTGTAAATCAGGAGTAGGCCTGGCCAGAGGGCTTTTCTGCTGCTCTAAGGTTTTTTTTTTTTCAGCTCCCCCAAATGCCCTATTATAGGTACACCGGGACAAAACAGAGACCTCTGAAAAGAGAGGCAGTAAAAATTTCCTCTCCACTCTTCCACAAAGCTGACGCTAATGAAATCATGCGTACAGTGGGGAAAGGCAGCAAAAACTGAACCGAAGTTTTCTGTGGTTCTCCTACCACCCTGGGCTGTTCTGAGGAAAGGGCTTCGCCCCCAGCGACAGCTAGAAGTCCCAGCCTGTCCAAAACAAGTACCAGGGATCCGATTCAGAAAAATGCTGTGCTAAGTGATTTAAGTTAGTGGGCGCTGCACTTTGAACACAGAAAGTTTTGTAAGGTACTGTCAAAAATCAGTTCCTCAGGAACTCCATTTGGACACCAAAATTCAATGGATACTTTCAGTTTAATTTTTTCTGTGCTTTAGCAAAAATAAACTGTCCAACTCCACAAGCCGGTGCTGAAAAAACAGTCTCACAGAGCAGTGAGGGAAGCCCAGATGGAAATTAGTAATTCTGCCTTTAAAGGAGGGTTACAAAGCATGCAGCCACACACAGAACAGCCAGCCGAAAACAAGCCACGGGCTGCACCGTGAGTGCTGCCCATCCTGCTCCAGGAGTGCCGGAGAAGCCCTTTGGAAAAAAAACAGAGTGTTTAAGCCATTAATTATGCTGCAATAATGTTTGCGCATAAGGGAACTGGCTCCAGTAACAAAGCCGTCACAGTGGTAGCACGACCTAACTTTCAAATTTTAATAATATTCTTTCGGTGTGGCCTGTTTTGCTATCCACATGTTCTGTACGCTAACTTCAAAGAATTACACGGAGTAGAAAATAGTAGCTTCAAGTAACCTTTTCAACTGTGGGAAAAATCTCCTCCTTCAAGAAATGAACTAGAGCACATATTGCCTTTCCAAACAGTTTTTACTTCTTCTACCTACTTGGTGGAGTTAATGTTCAGTAAAGCATGTGTTACCCACCACACTCAAACCCAAACCATCTTTTTAGTAATAAGAAGCACATTTCTTTAGCAATGAGTATCTACTGTATTTTTCTAGTATTCTGGGAGCAGCTCTCCTTGCTGTGGCCAAACTCCTTCGTTCTCTACAAAACCTTTCTGTGAAAACATAAATAAACACATTTTCTCACTTAACTGTGTTGGCCAGTCTCTTTGGTTACAGTATCTGTGCCAGGTATTGTCTTGTCTAGTGTTTTTCGGATGGAAACATGCTCCCCTTCAAGATTTTGAAACACATTTTGGTAGCTAAAGATGCAGACAGGAATACAGGCAGATTTCAAATGTCCTACTACGTTTGTACATACTATTTCCACTCACGACACTTATTTGTCATCTTCGGACGAGACAGAAAACGTTTTACACCAATACATCAGAACTTCGTTGCTGTTTTTCACCCCAGCAAAACCTTAATTAATTTTGGAATCCCTGAAATGTAATGCTCTTCATCTTAGACATCTAAATACTTCTGTAAGTCTTACTCCCAGTGACTATTCTGACTATGTAAGGTTGAGGCTGATCTTGCTTAATATTTTCACTTTGTATGGAAAAGAGAAGGATGGTGATGAAATCTGCTAGTAACACACAAAGTTAGGGACAATCTCAAAACAGAAGAGGATGAGGAGATCAAGCAGAAAAAAAACTGGATGACTTTGAGAACTACAGTAATAAAAGAGGGCACATATAAAAGGTACTAAATGCAAGGCAATGGATTTAAGAGCAAGTAACAGAAACATGCTGTAAATCGGGACATTGACTTCTGAAAATGTTAAAAGAAAGGGAAAACCTGGGAATAACTCACTAAACACAAGGCTCCCCAAGAGCTTCTGGTGGTCCAGCTATGAACAAGATGAGTATGGATCCTACTACGCATAACTGCGGTCAGAAAAATGCTCGTGTCAGTATTTTATAGGTCATCTAGTGGCACATTATGCACAATTTAGCTCGTATTTGCTCAAGGGAAGGACATGATGGTGAGAATTGGCTGCATGGAGAAGACTTCCAGGGTGGTCAGAAGTCTGGGAAGCCTATGTTCTGAGACGGGCCCAGAAAGGCTTGGCTTGCCTAATCCTGTGAAGGAAGGCTGAGAGTGGGGATGGCTGATCTCTGTAAATATAGCCAAGGGAAAAGATAAATTATTAGGCAATTTAAGAACGGTGTTGTCACCAAAGCAAATGGGTCCGCAGTGGCCAACAACAGATTTGAGCAGAAAGTTAGGTTCCAAACACAAGAAGTCTGAGCTGCTTAAATAGCCTCCCAAAAAAAAAGGTACCAGATGCAAAAATCCTCAAAATTTTTAGATGGAATTTGAATGGTTTCTGAAAAGAATCAGATGGTGTAATTTGTGATTACTTGCAACTGCAAAAGACCACAGTTGCTAGGTGGACTTTTGGTGGAACTTCTCTCATGATATATTTCAGAGACTAAAAAAAATAAAGAAAAGCCATACCCTTACCTGTAATCAGTGTAATTCCGTTGATTCCACTGAATCTACTCCAGCATACGACCAGCATCTAGTCTTTTCCGTGGATTGCCTCCATCTGTATTTTAACAACAGATATACTGATAAAAGAAACAATTGCTGTTAGTTAAAATACTTCCGTAAATCCTGACAGTTACAATATGGTTCAGTTAAATTTGTTTTAGTAGCTTAAAGCAGAGGAAGCTTTAACAGACCATTTCGACCCTATTTACTCCACCCAGAAAGATGGGGTTTGCTGGTATGTCAACACAAAACAGCAACATCCTACCAGAAAGAAAATAAAGCTAAAAATTAAAAGAAATGCTGCATTTAGTTGCTTATGTAGTACTGACTGGACCTAACCGTCTCCTCAGAGAGCGTCTGTGCTCGGAGGGTAGAAATCTAGACGACAAACTCTTCGTGGAATGAAATTCCGCGTCACAAAAATGCGTCGCGGGAGCAGCCGCTGCGCCAGCCTCGCACCGCCCCGGCAGACCCGGCGCGGCTCTGTGGGCGCTTCTGCCCGCTCGTGTCGTACGAGACCGCTGCCAGCCGGCTGCCCGGCTCTCCCCGCTGAGGTGCGAGAGCTCCTTCTGAGCCCGTTGACCTTGTGGAAATGCAGATGGAGCAACGGTAGAAGACGTGAGACAAACCCGAAGCAAACCTGCCTGTTCACCACGGAGGAGCAGCTGCTAGACAAGGGTTGCTCCTCCCTTTACCCCTAACTTGAATGCATTTGTATTTTCAAGTACAGTTGCATTACATAGGGTGAACAGACATCACCACCAGCAGCTGAAACAAGAAACGTATGTCCCAGCCTTGTAGCCAGGCACAGCCTCCCGTCCCTTTCCTTGTGCTGGTCTTTGTGCCCATTTGTCCTTTCTGTGAGTTGACCTACTCGTGCTGAAAACTAACCTACCAAAATATATAGCAGGGACTAAGAAAGGCAAAAAGAAGAACACTGAGGCCGGGAGGAAGAATAAGAACCATGACTTACATTTCAGCAGGAGTAAGCAAAATGCCACAGACCTCAGCCAGAGGTAGAACCGTGGCCTTCAAAAGACCACCTAGACCTTGGCTCATGAGCAGGTGTTAAAGGTCCTGGTGAGTTTTGCTATTCTGATAACTGTTATTTAGGAAAGTCCCAAAAGAGTTAGCCACAGAAAGAAAAAAAAAAAAAAAAAAAAAGAGGCCACTTGATAATAACAAGCTTGGTGGTCAGTCAGTTGCAGCATCTTAGGTCCGAAACAGATCTGTAAAAAAAAAAAAGAAATGCTCTGTCTAGATTCAGGTCACCATTTCCAAAGGCTTTGATACTACCACTACTCCTTTGATCCAAAGGTCTCACTATTTGCAGGTGTTTCCAGCTGGGAAGACAAACTGTTGATCAACTGGGGTTTTCTTCGACGCAACCTTGTTTAGAAGAAATTCACAGTGTTTCATTTCCTTCCGCATGGAAAATCTGCCGGATCAGAACATGATGGCACTGTATCCCCATGTTTTTAGCCAGGGCTTCACCCAAATTGCTCGTTATTTGCCCCAGTCACCCTCTGCTTACCTGTGTCTCACTCCTTGCTGCTGCCTCTTGCTTCTCCAGGCAAGCTGTTATTTCCACAGCCACACCCCAGAAAGACACCCCAGATCCTCCCCCCGTCATTTGAACTCCTAAGCAGTTTTTCATTTCCCTTCATTTGGAACAGAAAATATGAGCTTAACTGACTCCTGGAGCTCCTCTATGTGAATCACAATGATTAAACCTCCTGATACTTTGGGACAGATTTCTGAAAACAGCAGTATGATCTCAGATGAAAATGTTCTTTTGCCCATTTGTGGGCAGCAAGTGATGACTGGTTTTTAAATATTTGTGAAAGTGGAGGCAAGCCTGTTGACATCCCCAAACTTCTTAGTTCATATTCAGTAGCATGGCTAAGGCAACGTGCTCCTGGAACACTTGGGACACCTGAGTGCTCATTAAAGGGAAAGCATTTAAGAGACTTAAACGGCTGTTGTGCTCTCAGAAAACAGAACTTAGGTAAATCTGTTATTTATTAATGTCTATGCCAGCACTGAAATGAGCACTGAAGGTCTTGACGTTTCCAGTTTAAAGTCTTTACTATTTTCCCACATCATTATTTCCATTAACACTAAACATCTGGAAAAGTCTCCTTAACCAAACCTTCAAATTTAATTCCATTTTCCAGCCTAATAATAACAACTCTTCTGCCAATCCTGTTTACCCTGCAAACTCACCTCAAATTGTGTTATAGTTTTTATCCTGCCCTCTCCTGCCAAAACCTTGTACTCCTCCATACATTTAATAATTCCAACTCTTTGACTTGGCATCAGGATCTATCAAATTCTGCTGATGTTAATAACATCTCTAAAACAGTCCAAATCAGACTTCTGCAGCAGTTGGCTTCACAGAAGCCTTTGGCCAGCAGGGAAAGGCCCATGAGAAGTTTGGGGAAGAAGTAGAATGCGAGGTCATAGGAAAGTCCCTGCACCTCCTCTCTGAATTTAGGATGTAAAAGATCCTAAGCAGTAGGATGTTAAGAGGAAAAGTACTTTTTCCCCCTGCAGTAAGTCTTTTACCATTTCTTGGGAAAGTCACACAATCTGCATTCATTTCCCTGTTTACACTCAAGCAAAGAGTAGCAGCCTGTGCTCTCAACGAGATCGTCTCACACCAGTCTTGAGAGCTGCTTCCTTCCCCCCGAGGTGGGACACATTGAGCCTCACCAGAACGGTACCTCCACGTCAATTCCTAAAACAATTAGGCTCTGAATAAAGGACTAGTAAAGTTCTCTTAGGAGAAAGTCAGCTGCCTCATAAGAAGATTCAGGTTCACTGGCTAGCAGAGCAAGAAACTGCCAAACCGAGTCAAAAGGAACTCACAAGGGATGGATTTGTCTCAAATTCTACCCTTCTGAGGGTTTTATATATCCTTAGCCCTGAGCATCATCCAGGGCCCAGGGAAGGCTAGACTTAACAACCCTGCACTCTCTCTTTTTTAAATACAACGTGCAGTAAAATGGGGTTTACTGTCTACTTTAGTCCAGGGGAGGGAGGAGTGGAGAAGAAACTTATGTCTCTTTTTATAGAAGAAGATCCCTACACGTAGGGCTGCAGCTATTCAGGAGCCGAGCGGAGGAGAGGGGGGAATGTTTCTAACTTCTGTTTAAACTGTAGCCCTCTTGGAAAAAAAAAAAAAAAAAAAAAAAAAAAAAAAAAAAAAGCAGATAAATCAGGATGGAGAGAAGGCAGGAAGAAGAGTGAGACCTTCTGTGCAAGTGATTAGTGCACTTATATGAGGCATGTGGCATCAGACCTACTACTCCAAAAAGTGTTAAACAGTGGGTGGATAAAATGTATAAGTATCTCACCGAACCCACAGTATCTCTCAAACCCTTTGCAGTATAGAAACCTGTGAGCAAAACTCTGAATGTTTTTTTTTTTCACTGTTGAGCAATTGTCTTTCCTTTGCTACAGGCAAGATGCACAGCCACCTGGATCCACCAGTATCTCATTACCCCACAGTAACATCTTCATGTAACTTGGCCTTCACACCTTTGTCCACACAGTTTGAAAACAACTCTCCTAATGGCATGTACAAAACCCAGCCTTTATGTAGGGCCAAATTCTGTGCCCGGCCATAGCAGTAATCCTCTTCGGTTGACTAGCGGTGTTCATACACGCAGTATCCAGCCCCTAGGAGAAGTGTTAGCATTTAAGCACTGAAATGCAGTCACTGCAACAGCCTCACATAGTTATCTAAAGGAAAACAAAAAATAACATTGCTTACAGCAAAGGGAAGGATGTGCTTGCAACAGTTATACTTGTGTGCTGTAAATATGAGAAGTCTGAACAACACATTTGATGAATAAGAAGGATATTTTAAAAACAGTGTATTCCAGTTTACTAATCTGTGTGAGAGTGAAATTGTGGGAACAAAAGTATTATGCTAATACGAAACCACTTCAAGAAAGAAATCAGAAAATATGTGTAGTTAATCTTCCACCCAGGAAAATGAAAGCATGAGAACAAACACTTACTTTTCACAGAGACAGCTGATGTTGGTGTAAATCACTCACACATTAGTATGTGATTTTCGTCTAGAATTATGTACTGAGCTGTTTATACAGCCTATGATTCCTGTTCAGATCTATTTAACAGTAATAGCCATGAGCTTTGCTACTCCAGAAATACGGTACAATGGAATTATTCTACTGCTGCAAAATGGCTCATTCTTACTATTTAAATGACTTCTACATTCACTAAATCAGGCTGCATTAAAAAGAGCTGATGAAAAGAGCAACATCTCTTCCTCTTCTTCTCTGTCTCTGCCCCAAAAGGAAGGGGAGGAGTTGTGGAGTCAAGCTGTGGCTTTCAAGACTTGCACCTGTAATTCAGGACATATATTCTACCCACCTGGCCTTAGGCAGGAGTAACTCTACTCATTTGATTGCAAAAAACTGTCAGAACTTTTTAAGGCAACTTTTGGAGTTTATTCCATCCCTTTGATGGATTGCAGTAAAGTTCCCGGGTGTTTAGGAAGCCAATTCTGGACTAGCAGAAAAAATTCTGGTCTTGAAGTTTGTACAATTCGATTGAGATAGCAAAGTTTACCCAGATTTACAGCACTGATAGTTACATCAATGTGGGTCAAAATGCTTGCTGTAAATAAAGATAGTTTCCCTTTTACATGAACGTCTAATTTGCTGTTAAATTTAACAATATACTGCAGATATCATACAGAAGAGGTGAGGAGCAGAGGAGGAAAAGTTTTGTTGTTGGGTTTTTTTTTTTTTTTTTTTTTTGCTTTTAATCCTCTTCATCTAGTTTATTAATCTTAATTGAAATAGTTTTCAGGTGAATGGGTTACCTCTGGAAAGAAAACGGAGATTAAAACTCCCACCATGCTGTCCTATCCCTTGGAACCAGAAAAGATGTCTCCATGAGTCCCCACAGTGCTGGAGGGCAGAGAAGAGGCCGGGCAGAGGGAGAAGAGGGAGCACACGCCTGTCGAGTCACTGGCCTCACTGCAGGCTCCTGGATCCTCCCTTCGACATCTGGATCCAACCGAGCTCTGCTCCCTTTGCCGGCTGTGCCCAGCATATGATATCATGAAGAGGAAAGGAGATTGCACAGCTAAAAAAAAAAAAAAAAAACACACACACACAAAAAAAAAAAAAAAAAAAAAAAAAAACCAAACAAACAAACAAAAAAAAAAAAAATCCACTTTAAATCTGCAGCCCCGAATGGCAGCCCTTGCCCTCCGTGTGTCTTCCCGGGTTGAGTGACCCAGTCTGTCACTGCCACCCAGCCCAGGGACACGGCTGCTCCAGAGGTGGAAACGGGCAGGGCTGGTGGGTGATTGAGCTTCCCAGACACTGATCTCAGCCTCTGTGGTCACTTCTGGGGATAAAACACAAGCCAAGTGTCCTCCACCTCTTTGCTGGCGCTATGGCGTACAAAGCGGGGTTAAACAGAGAGGTTTGATGGTGGTCAGGGGGTTTGGCTGCCCCACGCAGCAGCCCAGCAGCTGTGGAGGATAGCACAAAGCAGCACAAAGGTTCTCCTGAGCTTTACCATGAGCCAAGCCAGATGCCTGGGGAAAGGTACATGAGGGATTCAGAGCTGTGAATAGGTATTCTTGGGATGTAATCCGTCTAAGTTGTCTTAGATATCTACCACAGGATAGGAAAAGCTGCACTCAAAACCAGACTGGTTTTCTCACTTGATAACTAATACCACAAAAGGCTCACTTAACTTTAAGCCCAGCCACAAAATCTCATTCTAAATAACTTTCTGGAGCTGGGAAGTACAAGTAACTAAGATGAGATTTTCAAAACCTTAGAAGGAATTTTTTAACTCTACTCCATATCCACTCCCTTTGAGAATGTGATCTCTTTGGTCCATTTGGAAACATCAGTGTCCCGGCACTCCCTTTTGTCTCTGTGAGGGCATGTACCAACCTGGGGGAAATCCTGAGTGACCATGGCAAGGAGCAATGGGAACCAGGGTGCTCCTTCATGCTGGGAAACTCCGAGAGGCCTGTGATGGACCTAGCAGATTCCCCAGAAAAGGAGGAATAAAGCATGATGGCTATTACCACAGAGGAGCAATCCACAGGGGCCTTGCTAAGAACAGTGGTCCCATAATTGATCATCTGAAGGCCAGACATAACCCCTCTTACAGAACCACACCACAAAGAAAGACCATGGAGCAAAGTAAGCAGTGAGGAATTTCTTCAAGAACCCTGTTCAATGAGGGAAAAAAGTAATAATATTTCTAGTTTCAGGCTTCATGACACACGCACACACACACAAATATATATATATATATGCACATGTGTATATAATTTTCTATACATATACATATATATATATATATAAGAGCAAGCAAGGTAATGTCAGGTACTTACAAATTCTTGTGTAAGTTGTAAGGAAATTTGTCAGGAGCAGCAAGGAAGCAGGTAGCAAGAAAGACAAGGGCCTGCCCTTGAACAAGTAAGGCAAATGGGGCTGTATATTCACTTTATACTTGCCCCCTTCAAAGTACTCATATCTTCGCTACCCCCAGTTACCATACTGGGGAAACTGTTGGTTGGAATGTTTGCCACTGTGTAATATAACCTTCTCCAAGGAAACTTGATAGATACTTTGTAGAAGAAAGCGACACTTTATTACTAAAATTGATTCTACTTCCTGGCTTTAAGTTTAGTCTTAATAAAGTATAACTTTCTAACATATAAGTAAGACTTTCTTTCACAGTAAGTCCGCATTGAAAAAGTTTTTACAAACTTTACTGACTACAAAGCTTCTAAGCTATCTCAGATCCTTTCCATCAGGTGTCATGCCACAGTGCTGTTTCTCGAGTAGCAAAAGTGTTTCCCACCGTCCTCCAGGTCTCACTTTCCTCCCAAACTCACTTCTACCCCCAAACGACCTTTTACTGTCCCTTCATCTGTGGCGTGTTCCAGGCCCACACTGACAGAATGTCCCATGAAATAATCTGAATTAGCTAGTTTTTATAAGCAGCCACAGAGGCTGGTTTTGTCGCCGCGGTTGTTCTGTTCCGTTCCTTTGTTAATCAAATGGTTTCATTAAGAGAGTCCCACTTTCCCCCTGTCCTTCCACAAAGCAGTTTCTCGTTTGCTTCTGTATAAACGGGATTGTTTCACTGGTGTGGCTTATTGCACAGCCCTACAAACAGAACGGGAGCAGCAATAAAGCGTAGGTTGAGAAGAGGACTGACCAGCCGGGGCTGGGGTGGCCTTATGTTTGAGAATTCCTTGTATTTGGGCTCTACTGCACGGAAGAACGTTGCACGGTACAACGCCCTTGCTTTTCTAGAGTCCTCGTGGCTGAGCGGGTTGTGAAAGTAACCTTCAGCTCTGGCTGTGTCTGAACTCTGGGGAAAGCCGGGCTCTGATCTGTATTCCCAGCCAGTTTAACCAGAACGGCGCTTCGGGTGCTGGGAGTCTTGCTCTGCTGGCAGCTCCGAGATGTTCCCTCGGCCCACGTTCTCCTCAGACCGCTGGAGGTTGAAATTTTAAAAACGACTTGCGGATACGACTTGTAATTTGGACCGAAATTCCCTAAACGCTCCGGGGGGGTGTGGGGGGGGACTAAGCGGTCGCAGCCTCCGCGAGTTCGTGTTCGCAGCCCAGCCGAGCTCATCCCGTGGCGGTGGGTGAGCGCTGGTCCCGCACACAGCCCTTCCCTGCTGCCCTGCTCGCAGATGCCATCCTGCTCCTCCGCGGGCGCCGGCTCTGGCCTCCGACCCTGCAGCAAGGCCACATGCCAGGGCCTGAAGCAGAGAGTAACCTGTTTGCTCTCCTACCCACGTCAGCTTTCTCGAAATTTAGGTTTCTAAACCGACTCAGAGTCACATGAGTGACGCCAAAGCCTGAGGAAGTCTTCCAGAAAGACCCCCGGGCTCGACTGGGAGACGTCACGAAGTAGAAAGCCATCTTCTCTCTGGCTGCCTCTTCTGAAGAAGGATTATGTCATGTTTCCAGCTTCCCCTCTCCAGCCCACCTCGTGGCCTTTGGTTTGCACTGTCATGATTGCAGAAAGTACTCTGAATAAAGCTCTGCTACCTTTATCAAAAGAAGGTCTGCAAATAAGACTAGGGAAATGAGTTTTACCTCTGTGTTCAGTAACACCATAGTTTATTAAAGTTCATAGACAATGTTAATACTGAAAATAACCACAAAATTTGTTTGAGGGCTGGATAAAGTGGCTTTCAGTGAGAAACTTCAGAAATCCAACCAATTTAGTTTATCAAAGATTGAGAGGTACGGTGAGTAAGTTTCTTCATGAGGAGATAATACTAAGAAGATCTTTAGTCTAGTGGAAAGAAGTGTACCAAGACTCAATGGGTGAAAGCTGAAGCCAAACAAATTCAACCTGGAAAGAAAAGCCTTTTTTTTTTTTTTTTTTTTAATCACTGTGAGAGTAATTAATTAATGAGGTGGGGGAAAACTGCCAGGAGAGCGGTGGATTTTCTTTTCTTGATGTCTCCAAATCGAGACTGAATAACTTTCTGAGGAAGTGCTTTGCCAAATACCAGTTAATGAGCACGGTAAAAGGGGTAACTGGGTGAAATGTACTGGTCTGAAATGTCTGGGAGGTCAGAGTAGATGATCTAACCATCTCTTCTGGCCTTCACGTCCATGAGTCTATGAATTATCCTAGGTTTGTTGGCATGCAGTAGGATTTGGAGGAATTTTTGAGGAAAAAATTGTTTGCAATTTGCCTCAGGAAAGTAATCTTCTGGTTCATGCAAAGGAAACCAGATCGATGTGTATTAATGGTGTCTGGCAGAACATTTTCTTAGCTGTTTGCCAAAGTTTTGGTGAGGGCTTTATTGCCAACTGTAGGAAGTGATATGAATTGATATAAAATATACAAACAACTCAGTAACCTTCTCATGGGAGTGCAGTATGTATGATGAACATAATTCCTTTATTTTTGTTCCCTTCAGAGAATTCAGGAATTTGGCTCTTCCCAAAGTGTAGCAATCATGCCTAAGCATTTTATAGACTTCCACTGAGAAACTGCCAAGCCTTAGAGACTTGTCAAGGGCAGAGGTTGAATATTAATCTTCACCACTGTCATTTCAACTGCATCTGAGCTCCCTCTTCTGACGTTTAGATTTTGTTTTAACCCCTTAGAGGGACTGTAAAATAATCCTACCAGGTATACTCCATGGAGTAGGTACTGCAAGTAAGAGTCCCCAGGGTGCTGCGGACAGTAATACCTGAATAGCAACTCCCTTGGCTGCAGGTCCGTATCCATTTCAAGCAGGGATGCCTGTGATCCTTTCTCAATAATTTAAATACTTACTTTTTAAAAAAAAAAAAAAAAAAAACAAAACAAAAACCTGCAACATTTTTTCTGCCACTATCTTTTGTGCCAACCCTTTCAGGGTAACTTTTTCAAATACAATCATAATGAGAATCAAAAGTCCCCAGACATTTCAGCCACTTCACCCTGATTTACTGTATCTGGATATCTTCCTAGGATGCTGTCCAGAGCAGACACTGATTTTAAAACTTGCACAATGTTTAAGGCAATCAGTTCTTTATTATCCTCAGAGGCATGCACTCTTCTTTAATCACATCACAACTCTTATTGTAGTTTATGTCTGAGCTATCATCCTCAGAGGGCAATTTCTTTTTTTTTTTTTTTTTTTTAAATGCATAGACCCATATATGAATAAACATTTCCTGCCTTTTTGGCTGCCAGAGGCTTGAGAGCATTCTTGCACTCTTTTTTTTTTTTTTTTTTTTTTAAAGTTTGTGGCAATATTTATCTCTTTGACTACATTTTTTTTAACATGTAAAGATTGTCTGCACAGTCACACATCCCCTCAGACATCTCCACCCACAGACATATTTCAGCATCCCCTCCCAGTCTCTTCAGTGTATCTGAAATTTCATCTTTGCCAGATTTTTTTCTTGTCAAGAAAAGGACTCCATGGTGGCTGCTAGTTCAGCTTTAGCAAGAATAAAACCAAGGGAAGACTAGTCAGTTATAAGCATTTTCACCTGACTTTGCATGATGTTACTGTTCCTACTTTATGTTTAGAAATTCTAGTCAACCTCTTTTTGGCACGGTGAAAATTCACCGCCCAGGCAGTGTTCATTTTGCTCATTAGCTCTATTGCACTCCAAAGTATGCTTGCCCCTTAAGGAAGAAGGGAGAATAAATCCCACACAGTAGCTGATTGTCACCTTTTAGGATGCATCTTCTAAAAGATACAATGGTGATGGGTTGGGCTGTGTGCAACTGGTTTCATTTCTTCCAGTACCATCAGATATTAAAGCCCACTTGATCCCTGGGCCAATAGTGAAGACCTGATTAAAAAAAAAAAAAAAAACAGGGAGTTATTTATCAAGTTTTTCAAGGCTTTTCCTACCAGACTACAGTCCTCTGGCCACCTCATCTTCTCTCAGCAGACCTTCTTGATAATACCTGTTTCCTAACATGGGTACCAGCAAAAGACATGAGCTAGTGCCAACAACAGTAAAAAAGTCATGAGAAAATGTCGAGAAAGCCGATGAAGAAGAGCGTATCAAGGAACAGCCTATGCAGTGGAAAGGATGGTTTTAGAAGGTTGCTGGCGCACATTGAGCTGAGTTTGACAAATGCTGACCTTTCACAGAGCACTAAGGACAGCTAACAGCCAATTCTGAGCATATTTTCAGTAAAAACTGATCACTGAATTATTGTTGCTGTTCAGGCTGAGAAAACTTTTGCCGTCCGTTAAACTTTTTAAAATGTCAATTATTTGTCTTTTTCTACCTATAAATACAAAATTAATTACCGAGTGCTGTATATACAAAGAGAAAGACTGAGAGCAAGAAGAAGGCTCCCCACAATAGCTTGGCATGCTGAAATCTAATCTTCCAGCACTGAGATAAGTATCTAAGTTATGATGCTGCAGGCTACAGTGGGTGAGGTTCTCCTCTGGCAAAAATATCTGTCTTGTTTGGTACCCCAGAGTCATCCCAAACAATATGAATTTCCATCCTCATCCTCTTTCTTTGATTTCATTCTGACCATAAACTTCACCCTGAACTAGAAAGTTTCTCCACCTGAAGTCAAAACCAGTATGCGCACGGGAAAATTTTTCATTTTCAAATGAAAAACAACGCTTGCCAGAGTCTGCAATCATCTCTATTCAAGCGTAGTGGCTGCTAATGACAGCCATGCTGCGGGATTGTGTATCAATATCCCCAAGGACTGGTGCTCCCTATTTCTTGTTTAGATGCCTTAGTCTCGTCTTCCTCAGAACTCTTCTTACCTGTATTGCAGCTTCACTGGGCACAAAGAGGTAGAAGCTGAAGCTCAGACGAGGCTGAGGCAGGATTGCCATCCTAACCCTGTGTTCTCTAACGCCAGGGTTAGCAGGGCCGGGCAGTGCTGGAAACAACGAACTAATTGAAAAGGATTGCCTGATCCGTAAAGCAGCTTCTGTGAGTGCTGTCACAACTGGAGACTCCACACTCTGCGTGTAGACACTGACTCTCCCCAGTTCGTTTGCTTTGCAGCTGGCGTATTTAAGCACTGGCACGACCCCTTTATTCCTTTCCCTCTATACATTTTTATGCTTGAGTGTAGAGACATGAATGTATTATTATGTATTCCTTTCTGCGGTAAAAATACTGATTACACTTGAGTGTAGTACACCAGTTATAATAGCAGAAAAGGTTGTGAATAGATGCTATTTGAAGGCAGCCACTGTTTCGAGAGGAGAAGGTAGTTGTGATTAGGTGCTCTTGTTTCTGTGAATGATTCTGTGACTCCGAAAAGAAACCAATACCAAACCCTCCCTCCTCTGATGATGGAACCAAATATCTGAGAACCTACCACGTTTATTCTCTTGCCAGGGATCACACAGACAAATGGTAAGGGGGAAAAAAAAATCAAAATAGCATAACGTGGTAGATAGTGCTTTATGGAACAGAAAATTGGAGAAATGGGACCGACAATTTGGTAGGGTCTTTGGAGACTAATAAACTAGGTGAAAGTAAAAAATAAAAAATTAAAACATCTAGATGATTTAAGCACTAAGCAGAAGAAAATCAAATTATTCCTTGTATAAACATTTTCCTGCAATTATAGGGGAAAAACAAAAAAAAAAAGAAAAAGAAAAGGAAAAAAGAACAAGAGAACAATTTTTGACAGAGTATCTTAGAAAAAAATCATGGATATGAGAATCAAACACGCCATCCAGATGGGAGTTTCAAGTTCTTCCAGGTTATGTTGAGTGCTTATATACAGGCATATGTTTTAAAAAAAAACTCACTGTGGAAAAATGGCAAGGATCCTTGTGTAAACTAGCTGTACGAGAGTATTCATTATGTTGAACACTCAAGTCTAGCATTACACAAACAAAGCCTCTGTTGTGATACTGGCTAACAGGACACAACATGATCCTGCGGTGATAAGGCAGATAGAATTTGCAGTGTTTAGCATGATGGGCTGCTCTTTCCAATGTGGCAATAAACACAATCTATACTTGTCTACACGGTCACGGAGCAATCGATGATTGAAGTTCAGACCTACAGACAATGCTCAAAGTGTTAATAAACAAATATAAATAACTGACCTATTTAATGTCCATACAATATCCTGTCCTTTTCCCAGGTCGTCACGGGTTTAAGCCTGGACTTCCAAAACGAGTATCAGCTCCAGGCTCTCTTACAGATCTATCTGTTGTAAAGTAGGTATAAGACTAGGTATAGAAGGGATGTGAATTTCTGTCGTGTTAATGGACGCCTTAGTAACCACCTGGGCTCTGTCTGGGGTTCTGAGCCCTGACTTGGGAAAGGCAGATCTAAACTTTGAAACGTCGTGCTGATTGAGGCCTCAGGAAAACTGCATTCATAAGCAGCAGGATCCGTACGCAGTGATTTGCTTTGTTCTTGAGGCAGGAAGGGGAATAACGGGTCGGGGGGCAAACTGGATAGCTCTTCTGTGACTCCGTATGAGAGGAGAAGACCATAATCAACAAGCTCTCAAGAGAATATAACAATCAGTACATTCCAACACAGAGAATGCATCCTAAAATGCTTTCTTGGGATGGACGGCAAGGTAAATATATGGGAGAGGCTTGAAATTTCTTCCGAATGAGCTGTGAGAAGACTGTGGAAGAGATTCCAGGATCCCAACCTCTACATCAGTCCCTTGATCCATGGGCTCCCAAGGACAATTGCTAGGGCCACAGAGAGACAACATCATTATGATGTCCGGGACATTGCTCAGGAGAAAGGGGTGACAGAGGGGGTCACTGGGAGCAACCATGTCCACCTCCCATCACATCCATTGCCCAGAGTGAAGGGATTAAGAGGCTGCTTCTTGAGATCTCCCCTTCACAAGACTCAGTCCTTCAGCACCAAATGTACATCCGTCCAGCTCCTCACACAAACAGCTTCCCAAGGCTACTCATACGGCCAAATGGTCCTGGGGCTGATAAGCAAATTAAACTGTTCCTTCAGTTTCACTGTCCTCAGCCTCCCTAGCCCATGCCTTTCCTTGCAATCCTATTGAAAAGGCTCCCAACAAACTCCCCAGGCAAGACCCAGCACGGGAGCAGGAGCCACACCTCTGTCTCAGAGAGCAATATAAACACAGACTGTGCAGTAGACTTCAGACTGACAAAAATCCAATTTAGAAAGAGTGATTTAAGTGATTTAAGAATATAGATTGAAGCTTATAAAGCTTTTGCTCTACAGCTGAACCCAGCTTCAGTCTTTCTAGGGAACCCGAGATAACGTATTTCAACAGTCGTCTAACCTAAATTCTGCCTCCCCAAGACGGGGATACGATTTTTCTTCTTCACTATGATTTTGGGAGGACAAAATCTGATGATGATCATGACGTGCGCAGATACGGTGAGACAGACCCTAAAAACAGAACATAGAATACAGTCCCAGACGACACTTCTGCCAATATTTTCATTTCAGATGTGAATTCCATGCCATTTGCAGTGCTGCTGTGCAAAAGCTTAGCTTCCATTAAGGTGTTTTGTATGAGCAGCCATGAGCCAGCATGTCCTGTCTTCACTAATCCTTTTTCCTTACCTTCCCTTTTGCCTGTCCCAGAACTGCAGAGATCTTAGACTTGAAGCTTGGAGGTGAGGAGGAGAAAGTTGGTGTTTCCCACCCACCTTAATCCTACTCCCGTATGGCTCTGGGGAAGGAATGCAAAGAAAGGGGAATGCAGCTGCCAGCTAACAGGAGTACAAGGAGCCGTACTGGTGCTGGACATCTGCACCTTTGGAGGTTTTCCTGAAGTCCTTTTTTGCTCTGTGCTAAACGGAGGCTTGCTCCGGCCCTGGCTGATCTTCTCCCCAGCTTCACAGAGCACCTCATTGTCCCTCTGTCTCCTCCCAGCCTGCCCCCCAGTTCTCTTCCATCCCCCCGGGGAGTCCTCCTTCCTGACAAGCTCTCCCTTCCCCCCCCCCCCCCCCCAAAAAAAAGGGGAATGCTTTTGTGGCTGTTTCTGGTTGTGCTGCCGTGTTCTCTTCCCCGTTCCTGTGTTTGCTTTCTCTAACTGTAAACCTCGGGCTTGAGGGGAGCTATCTACTACTCAGCGTTTGACTACCATCCTGAAAAGCCTTACTTTGTTGGCGTTATTATTATCATCCTCATCATCCTCATCCTGATTATTATTTGCAACAAGGTAGGGAGACTAACACAGGGGGATAGCAGACCTTCTACAGGGCTCTTGGACCTTGTTACAAAACATTTCTCAGAAAAGCAAATTTCTACAATTTCCACGTAGTCTTTGTTATCAATTATCACTAAAATTCGCCAGAAAACAAAGCACTTTAGGTACTAGCCCTGTGAAAGCTGCCTGAAAGAGAACAATATGTATCTACCTATCTAGCATCATTAATAGAACTAATAAAAGCACAGTGCAACCGGCAAGTGCAGCCATCAATGAGGTTTTCAATAACCACTTTGGAAACCAGAGCTGGCTTGACTTTCTGTTTCAGAAATATCCAAATATAGTGGTGATTTGAGAAGTACAACACTTTACCTTTCACATTTTCTCCTAATCCTATACATCTGCTGCTTCAGTGGTTAAGATCTAGTAAATACCAAACGGTGACTTCATTAACGAAGTGTAAGAGTAACTTAAAGTGCATACTGATTTTACCAGCGATGCCTTTCAGAAATCCCATCTACAGTTGATGTATGTAAACATACATGCCAGGTAAAGCAGAATTAAAACCTGAACTTGAGTTGCTCTTATCTCTGTTTAACTGCAGCAAGTCTGGGATACTTGTCAAGGTTTGTGGGTGACGAATGGATTAGTGAGTCAGTGCACAACATATATTGGTGTGTAGATGCACTTGTAGGTGTACACAGATTTGGGGTTTGAAGGACAAAATTTAAGGGGAAAACTGTTGTGTTTGGTAGACTTCCTCTGCATCCAATTGAACCCACAGTCTATCATCAGTTATTAAAAATAAAATTAAGAAATTCCGGCTCTGAATGCTTCTATTGGTTTATATTTTGTTACCTCTACTGAAGATTCTGATAACTGCTCAAGTACAACTGTGAGAGTATCACATTTGTGCAGCGTTTCTGCAGAGCTGGAGACAAATTCCGCCCAAGGAAACAAATGACATTGCAAAGTATTTTTATATCAAGAGATTTCCAAGTAACTCAAACCAAAAAGAAAATAAATATAGATATAAATATAAAACCACCACATTTTCTTCATTCCCTTGTCAAACTCAGTGATATCTCTGTGGGGCCACCCCTGAAGGTTTGAGGAAGAGAAAGAAACAGGGTGATTTGATCCCCAAACCTCGTTTTCAGGCATCAGAAGGGAAGCAACCCACTGTATTAGGATACATTACGACACATCCAAAGACGCAGCTTGTGAGAAGCCCACTTTTGGGCCTGAGGCTCGGGGACTTTGTGCTTTGCTAAAAATTTACTTGACAACCCCTGCTCTGCCACCCATGGGCACAAGCCTGCCCACCACGGCAGTGAGCTGAAGACCCCCTGGCCAGGCTTTCTGAACAGTGCTGCTAGAAACACCTCGGGGGGGGGACCTAACCCACCCCCCAAAGATGTGCATTTCAGCATGTGTAAAGCGTCCTGTCCCGAGCACTTCTCCCATCCTAGTAACGAGCCGGAGACCAAAGTTTGTATCACCAGTCTGTATCAACACCCAGGCAAACATAAACTGTGTTTCCTGGTTTGTCTTGGCAGAAAAAGACAAAGGGAGCCCACAGCTTGGAGGAAGGTGTGGTCAGCCTTCCTCCTCTTTTCACCCTCCCTCTTTTATTTGCTGACTGGGCAGCTAGACGCAATTTGTATCTCTGAGGAGAAGCAGCTAGATAATACAATCATTTCCCAGTCTCAGGTGCTGGGATGCCCAAACCTCCTCTCTGAAGCCTTTCAGACAGGCTGGCTTCTTCTAAGCTTACTCAATGCCTTTTCAAGATAAAATTATCTGCTTCAAAGTGCAACCTGATGGTACAGAACGGAGCAAGCTTTCTGTCCTGGGACAGTGAGCAGCACGGTGAGGGGCAGGACCCCCGTGCTTGTTGAGGACAATACCAAAGGACAATGATGTTATGGCTTGCTGGCACCCCTGCAGAGTGGAGTGTCTGGAACACAAATGCCCTTGTTCTGCCCCTCCGCTCCGCAGGCCAGGCAGGTCCAGCCAAACCCACCTCAGGTCCGGGCTCCTTCTTCACCTCCATCAGCCATGCCCCTCTCATCAACCAAGTGTCAAGGCAGGGTAGAGTTTCTCTGTGTGCAGGATCACTTGTGGACCTGTAGATCCCAAAATGTGTGTGTGTGTGGGGGGGGGGGGGGGGGGGGGTCAGAGGGGGTGTGGGGAGGGGGAAGAAAGGGGTGGAGAAGAAGAAGAGAAGAAGGGTTTGTGCTGGAAATGGGGTCCTACACCCTGAGGGAAGGAGGGCAGGAGTCACCCTGTGACCTGTCCTCTATCAAGAGGTCATAAATTAGGTGTGAGGTGTGAGAGGTGAGATATGAAAGCCTTTCGAGGACTGGTCTCTGCTTTACCTGGGGACTGATGTACTCATAAAGAAGAAAGAAACTGCCCTTATCTGACTCTTCCCAGAAACCCACCGACCCATTGCTTGAAAAGTTTGATAACACTATAATATATCTTTATACCTCGAGACACTTCTAGTATCAATATCACTGAAGACTCAAATTATGTTTTCCATAAAGAACGACCTTTGCAGGCTGAACGGTCTCAGTTTGCCTCCTTACGCCAGGCACAGCCCCATTTTGAGTCTGCCTAAACGTAAGTTTCTGTTTGTTGCCACCACACGAGTTGCAGCCTGTAGAACTGTATTTCACTTTGATGCAAATGTGCAGAGCCTGGAAGAGGATCTCAAAAAGCGTGATGCTACCTCTTTTCTTTGGGCACTGAAAATTCAACTGTACGTACGGCGATAATTGTGGCTTTCCCATCGTTTTTGGCTTGAATTTTTCCTGTCCTTACTAGTGTGGAGGTGCTTCATGCTTGCTGCTCACATTCTTCCAAATCACCCATGACTGCATCTCAAATGCTCTTGTATGTACAGACTTCACAATTCTTTAGAATACAGAAAGTTTCTGTTATTATAAATGTTTCATAAACTTCATTTTAAAAAAAAAAAACAAAACATGTCAGTATTTTTTAGTACTGTGAATGTAATATTAGCCTTATAAGCATTTAAATGAGTCAGAAGCTTTATTAGTCCATTTCAAAAATTTTTCTTTGTACACGGTTGAAAAATTTAAATGGAGATGGTTCTGAAAGAAATAGTGTTGAACATATCCATATGAAAAGCAATCTAAAAATACTGACAGAGGTAAAAAAAAAAAAATACATTAAAATGCCCGTGATGTATGGGGATCTAAGAATGAAAGATAAATTGTTCCTTGCATGTGCTCTGTCAAACCAGTTGTTGCTCCAAAGCTCTTTACAGGCTTTATGCCCACACACCGAGTGAGCTGCACATCCTCCCTAGCAATGCTGAGTAAGACGCAGAAAGGGGAACTCTGCTCAGGGACTGCCAAGATTAAAGCACCTCAGAGGCTTAAATTTGCACTTTTTCTGTCCTTGTGCTAACTGATAAGGCAATGTCAGGCCGCAGAGATAGGTCTGATCTCACGGAGATTTCAGACTCCAAATAACTACCAATAAATCCAAGGAGGAAAAATAGAAACGGAGTAACCAGTCGTTGCTCTGCACCGGTAGGTGTAATAGCAAAGGAGGGGGTTTAAGGAAGCATAAAAGGAAGATAATAATACATTTTGTGGAGCTCCTCATAAGCGTGAGAGGCAGTATGACAAAAAAGACATAATTGCCGCTTTGAAGATTAAGAACTGGATGACAGGGGCCAGCATCATGAGATAATTTGGGAAGGCCCGAGATTTCACTGCTTGAATGCATACATTTTGTGCAGCGTGGTATACCCAGGAGACGAAAAGGGACTGACTTAAATAAAAAAAAAGAGGAAGTGGAACGAGAGCCTTTAAGAAAAGAGAACTATAAATTCTGTAAGGGTAGCTGCTATAAAAAGGACATCTACATGCTGAGAAGGAAGAAATAAAGGATACAGCTGAAGATTGTCAAAATAGCTCTAAAGGCAAATGTGAAATAGTTTCCAGTCATTCAGATCCCTCCCGGGCAGGCAGGGCCCGGGCCCTCCTCTGTGAGGGGAGCAGGCCGAGGCTGGCGTGGTGGGACGGCGTGTCCTCCGGCAGGCTCCGTGTTTCACGTGCCGGCCAGAGAGAAAGAAACGGGCCGGGGCCGGGGGGGGGAATCGCCATCTGCTTTTGTCAATAAAAGACCGCATGCGCGGCTTGAGCCTAAACAGGCTGAAGCCAGCCTTTTATAGCTGCATGGGGGGAAACGGGAGACCTTTCCTAAAGTGTGAGAAAGTATAATTTAAAAGGAATAAACAGAAATTACTATGACACCGCTTCATCTGCTCTCTATAGACTCCCACATAGCGTCACAGAACGCATGGGAACTTACACAGGCAGGGGTTCACATTAAACCTATGATTTTCTCAGCTTCCTAGGACCTAGTTTCAAGAACATTATTACAGATATTGTTTTCTCAGACTTTAATGTAATTTGTACTGTACCGGGGAAAAAAGATTGTAAAGTTTCTCAGTCCTATAAATGTGTACAGAAGGCATTTGTATGCCCCATTCACTGAAAACACTTCACATCTTTGGCATATTTATTCTTCCAAGTCACTTAAGGGGGTGTATTAATATTCATGTTCCATAAAACATTTAACTGAGGCACAAGGTCACTGGAATGTGATGTCTTGTAACTGAAGTGAGCACAGGCATAGCCAAGGCAGTGTGAAAAACAGTATCACACACCAAATCACGCGGAATCACAGCACGGCTGTGGTAGGAAGGTTCCTCTGGGGATAATTTGGCCCGAGCCCCCTGCTCAAGCAAGCCCACCTAGAGCCAGTTGCCCAGGACTGTGTCCAGATTTTGAAAATCTCCAAGGATGGAGACTCCACAGTCTTTCTTTGGCAACTGAGGGGACGCTGACCAGCCCGTAGTTCACCAGATTCTTCTTCTTTCCCCTCTTGGTGATCGGAGTGATAGCTGCTTCTTTCCAGTCCTCGGGATGCTGTCCCCATCACCACAACATTTCAAAGATAACCAGCAGTGACATCAGGCAGCTCCCTCGACCCTTGCAGGTACCTCCCGTCAGATCCCATGGGCTCCTATACATTGAGCCTGTTTATACGTTCTTTTCAACGGGGTCCTCCTCCAACAAGGGTGATTCTTCCTTGTTCCCTCTTCCACCCTTTGGTGTCAGAGGCCTGGTGTTCCTGAAAGCTGGTCTTACCAGGGAAGACCGGGCTGAAGAAGGCATGCAGTACCTTGGTCTCTTCTGTATCCTTTGTCACCAGGTGCTTCATTCAACAGCGGGCCCACATTTTCCCCAGTTTTCCTTTTGCTGCTGTTGTACACGTAGAAGCCCTTCTCATCCCTCACCAGATTCAACTCCAGGTGGGCTTTGGCTTTTCTAAGCCCATCCCTGCGCACTGTGGCTGTACTGTTCCTGGGCCACCTGCTTCTGCCTCTTGCACGCTTCCTTTTCATGTCTGAGTTCAGTCGGGAGCTTCTTGTTCATCCGTGCAGCCCTCCTGTTACCTTTGCTTGACGGTGAGTTGATACCAGCCCGGGTACAAGGTGCGTTTCTCAGCACAGACACAGAGAGTTCAAGGCAGAAAAATTTTCTTCACCAAGACGTGGACGCAGTTCACCTGTACTTATCTCCATGTCTGCTTCCAACATCCATCACAAGATGTACTACAGCTAGTGCCTCAACCCAGCACCCTTGTCCGCAGGGCAGATACTCCTACAGAGACTTACCTCAGTCACACAGGCAGTTTGCCACAGGGCAAAAATATGTATACAAATTCCCCCCGTCTTAAACTAGTTACTTCGCCAATATCCCCTCCTGTCTCCCGCATTGCGCGCGTGCGCTATTCCAAATCAAACAGGTGAATCTGTAATTGTTAACTCATTTGGTCTAACAACCCTTCATTTACTGACCTGCAGCCTGCAGCCTTTGAGCCTCGCAGCTGTGGTTTCTTGCAAAGTTGGCTACGAAAATGACCTCTCAGTTGTCACGATTGCTACATATTCAAAAATCAGTATGTGGCTGCAGGAACAGTTATACAGCAAACTTCTAAAGCTGCTGTTTAAAAAAAAAAAAAAGAACCTTCATTACCTATTTCTTACACTGAGAGGTTGGACCAGCCCCCTCAATGTGCAAACAGTAATTTCTCTTACCTATTAAACTTCAGTTGGTGGCTCTTGTACTACATATCCATATTCCTAGTGGCGACTGGACTTGCTGTATAAAGTGGACTCTTCTAGGGGTTTGTAGAACTGGGTATGAACTTAATCCTTTTGCATCAGGTTACTATGAAAAGCAAGGTGTTAAAAGACACAATACGCATAGAATAAACAATTTATAATATGAAAATGTTTAGACAGAATGTAAACCAAAATAAAATTGTGATGAGTACATAATACTGGGATTATATTCTGAATAGTCTGATTAATTCTTTCCCAGTGACAATGCAAAGAAAAAAAAAAAATATAAACATGGGAAGTGTGACATATCTAATATGAAGCATCAACGAACCTGTCTCTCTGTTGCGGGCTTAACAAACTGTAGCTAAATCTACAAAAGAACATTTGTAGATTTGGGGATTTTGGTTGTCCGAAGCCAAACTGAGAATTGAAAACTGTCATTCAGTTGCTGAATTCATCAGACTCGGCCCAGGAACTCCATCTGGAAGGCGAGATCTGCCCCTGCTTTTCAAAATGCCAGCGGAGAGAAGAAGCCAGAGGTTCCCCCCCCCGCCCCGAGGTGCCCAACCAAAGGACCGTGCCCCACCTCAGCCGCCCCGTCTGCGAAGCGCTTCGGAAGCGGCTGCCCAAGGCCCTTCCCCGGAGAGACACTGAGGAGTTCTCTGCTCGTGTGATGCCCGGAGCAACCGATGCTCACGTTGGCTCTGCAACCGATGCTCACGATGGCTCTGCCCCACCTTGCACGTGAAGGAGGTCCTGCGCCTGGTAAGGAAGGGGCCGTGGCACACAGCCCTCTCCCACCCGCGGCGCAAGCCCGGCAGCGCGGCAGTGCTGGGGCACACCAGCTCCCTCTGCTCAGGTCGTTCCACTTTGCAAAGATTATTCGAGGGCTGAAGAATAAGAAAAAAAAAAAAAAAGGGGCCGCAACCGCGTATTGTAATCACTGGGTCAGACTGCTAGCAACCGGACTCTGGGTGCCAGCCCTTGCTTGTTCTAGGAGCTAGAAACTATAAACCCGCAGCATTTTCAGTGGAGCAAGGACCTGAGGCAAGCTGTCTCCCGCTCCCAGGCAAGTATGCTGAACAATTAGCGTTCAGAATCGTGCTGCTTTTTTGGAGCAATTACTATGCAATTCTCCATGCCAAAGAGTTACTCTGAAATCGTTTGCTGAGCAGCTTCAGCGAGAGAAAATGGAAACATTTGTGCTCACGCTCCCTCACCCTAGAACTTGATGGGAAAAGCAGGAGGAGGTAAATGAAGGGATTCAGTTTTTCTTAGGTGGGAATTAAACCCGTGTTTCCTGAGCCCCACCACTGAGCTGCTGGATGAAAGGGGACTGCCTCTTAAGCTTTCAAAGGGGCTAAAGAACCTCATGGCAGGAGAGAGGTCAGAGCGCCGGCTCCCAAGTGAAGGGATGTACTTCTCTACCATCAAATATGAGGAATTCAAATCCCTGAGACGGGCACAAATGCTTCAGCTTTCCTATTTCAGGCGCGTATTTCTGTGTAGCTGGGGATTATATGACCACTGATAGCAAATCTGTACCCTACTAGGGCACCCGAAAGTACGGGTCACACGCATTTCTGCCAAGTTGACTGGGATGCACTGCCTTGTATTCATTCCAGCTACCTGAAGCAAACAGTCTTCCTGAGCTGAGAATAATAATAATAATAATAATAATAATAATAATAATAATAATAATAATAATAATAATAATAATAATAATAATAATAATAATAATAATAATAATAATAATAATAATAATAATAATAATAATAAATGATAATAATAAATGATAATAACGATAATAATACATTAATAATAATAAACTTATACTGGCTTAGCTTTTTGCACCTTATGGCTACAATGTATTTGTTCAGGCAATGAGAATCATAAGACCAGACTCAGGGTACCAGCCTCTACCTGCTGGCTGGGCAAATTACAGACTTTGGCACTCGGCTTTCTCCTCGCAGCCCCAGCCCCAGGGAGAGCCTAGGCGCCTGACGTGGACATTGGTAAGTCCACAACCCCAAGCCCTCCTCTTGCTGGATTTTGCCCTAAATCGGTTTCAATTCACAGCAATCAAATATCAGGAAACCAATTCTCTTAGGCAAGCACAAATTCTTCCTATTTCCTATTTTTAGGTGGCTTCTGTTTAGCTGGGGCCATCAGTTTCGTTTCACACCCTGTGACACTTTTCAGCGTGATTGTACGTGGTTCCACTCTTATTTAAGTCCTGCCCACTCCCTCTTGCCCTCCTTCTCCCCCCCCAATCTAGATGGAATTCATAAAAACCAGGCTGGCTCGTTCCTCAAAAACGCTGTAGCCACATGACAGAAAGCACTCGTCATTAAAGCTTCACGTGGTCTTTCAAAAAACCCTGCTGAGGCATCACCTGTCAGTGCCGTTCCAATGAACACCTGGTTATTGGGTGTTTTTGATGTAGATCCGTCCTCCCAGCAGAACCGAAGGAGGAGTGTGGAAATGGAAACGAACAGAAGTGGCAGGAAAGGGGGGATGGAGTGAGGCAGTGGTGCCGTTGGGAGCAAATGTCATTGGAACTGCAGCTTAACTTCGTGCCGAACCACCAGGTTATCACCTGCTTGTCATCGCTGCTGCCTGTCCGGCCACACCAAGAGTTACAGAAGCTCAACTAGCAGGAAACTACCCTTCCCTCCCCACACACACACACACAGAAAGGGGAGGAGGGAAAAAAAATAATAAAAAAAAAAAAAAAAAAATGGAGAGAGAGAGAGGAAGAGGGAGAATAGTTTTCTGCTGGTTTAACTCTCTAAAATGACTTATCAGGAGGGCAGAGGAAAGCAAAGGACCGTGGCAGCGCTGGGGTATCACAGTTGGGGAGCTACAGCCTGAGCAGTATTTATCCTTCCAACTGAGGGACATAAAATGTTTACAACTCCCTACCGCAGGGCTCCTGCAGTATCTCCAATTTTTTTGTCCACTTACCGAGCCCCCAGTGCCCTTTCTCTGCTGCTGAGATGTGGTTCTTTAAAGCAGAAGCAGGGTATAGCAGGGACCAGGCATTTAGTGGTACATTTGCACCTTCCCTGTTGTTGTTTCTTGCTGTGACTGCTCTTAAAGGAGGGGCTTGAGCTTTACCGGAGTGTTTTTGCTTTTGTACGATCTAAGGAATTTTTGTTTGGTTTGGGTTGGGTTTGTTGTTGGGTTTTCTTCTTCTTGATTTTAGTCTGTGGGTCAGGATTTTTTTTTGAGGGGTGTGTGTGTGTGTGTGTTGGTGGTTTTTGTTGTTTTTTTTTTTCTTTTCCCAGAAGTAACTAGCTTCATTACTGGAGGTTGGTTATCTAGTTAGTTGACAGATATTTTTTTATTAGATATGAGAAAGACAAATAGTGTGATATCTTAAAAATATAGAAGTTCTGTTAAGTTTTCAGTTTCCCAGCACACCAGACATTCAAACAGTCTGGATCCTATTTAACAAACATTGTTGAATGTATTCAGTTAATAACAGCTTGGCAAATATTAGTAAAGGGCTTGTAATGGTTGTGAGTGACATAAAGGTTAAAAGCTTTCGATAGCATTGCACCAAACTGGAGGAAGGCTTGAAGAAACTGAAGCGATGCGCTCGTAAGAAACCGCAGCACTGATTAGGACATCATGAAATACTCTTCTCGGAAACAGAAAAAGGCGCAACTATTCTGCCAATCTGAATTCAGTTGCAGAACTTGAAACCTTTAACGGTATTTGGATCATATTGTCCTGTTCTCTCGTTATCAAAAAGAATACGCAGATTAAAACAAGAATGAGATTCCTTCACTGTCCCAACCTGACAGCTCCTGGGAAAGCAAGATGCTTTTTTTCCTATGCGTATGTTACACTGTTTCTCCATAATGACCAGGACAAGAGAAGAAAGGGCTTTGGGGTAGATTGGCATACGGGGAACATTATCTCTCGGCGTAAACTATGATTATCATTTTTGCTTTGCACGCTGCCCTCCCTGCACTGAGGAAAAGTCTCCGCGCACCCCAGGACACATGGAGGGTTCCCAGCAACTCCTCCGAGCTCAGCGAGCCCAGGGGAGAGGCACAACGGGAACACCAGAAAGCACACACTGTTTCAGGATTTCGGTAAACACCGAATTCCAGCTCTCAAAACCGCTCTTAGATTCACTTTCTTTAAAGGCTTGCCTGGACGAGGATAAAGGTGTATTTAAAAAAAAAAAAAAAAAAAAAAAGTGTCAGTGAAAACTTTTAATTAACATGTTTTCAAATTCTCAGCGTTGACAGGGTGTGTTGCATTTTAGTGCATTTGCCAGCAAACGTGTTAAAATACATTTGTATTTGTCCCGTCTACGTACGGCAAGTTAGGACACGTTTTTAAAAGTTTCAAAATTTAGCAGGAGTTAAAACATGTTCATGGTTGTGCTTTTACCTTAGCTGAGGGTGAGTGTCACTGGTAGGTTTTCCTGGGGCTCCGGAGAGCAGCTGCCAGACCAGCAGGGAGCTGTTATTTAGCTGCTTTCTCCTTTTTCCTGAGCTGTCAAATAAAAGTAACGTTTCATTTACCTGCCTTTCAGGAATGGATGACAAGGAATGTTTTATACGGTATCGGGGATAACCCCCACACACAAATAATAAAAAAATTAGTGGGATGGGTGGTTGGGGAGTCGGAAGCCATGCTTTCCTCGGGTGGCAAACTGCAGCTGGGGAGGACCTGAGGGGGGGTCAGGATTTCCCTAGCCACGTAACCCAGAGCGTGGCACCGCGTTCAGCTGTTGCTCCACCTGTGGCCAGACGCTTCCCAGGGGCAACTTGGCTTCAGCTGCTCTTGGGCCGAAAGCCAGCGACCTTTTTTTCTCGCCTCCCCCCAGAAGGTCAGAGGAAAGTTGATGTAAACCCTATATACCTTGCTTATCCCTGGCTAGCTTGACAGTGGGATTTGTGTTCGTGCCCGATAAAGTCGTAGCTGAGGGGGACAAATTCGGTGTTAATGATCATGAAGTCACAGCCGGGCATTAATGGCTCTGAGTCAGCCGGGATGGTGGTTTGCTGGGCAGCACCGTACGAACCGTCCGCACCTCAGTCTTCCCCTTCCCAAAAGGTAGAGGATGAAAATAATCTCAGGCAAAACGTGCCGAGGGGAGTCACGTTTTGGAAGTGCTGCGGAAAGGCAGCTTCATCCGGGGGGTGCGGCGTGAAATCGGCTGCGGCGGGGCCCTTCGCCTTGGCTGGGACTAGGGGAGGCGAATTCTGCCACCCCCCTGAGAACAGCCCCCCAGCCCTGTCTCTGCTTGTTCATTTTTGGGCTCCTCAGAGCAGTCTCTCGGTCATGGCTTTCACGTTCTTAGGAAATATCATCACCCACGCCACATGGGGGCCGTGATTTTTTTTGCTGTCACGGCTATCGTGGTAAAAGCCCTAACACAAATACACTTAACGATGGTACCACTTTTCTCAGACACTAAATCTCCAACAGTCTATGCGCAAACATCTTTATACTGGTACATCCTTGTTCCTGCCAAAGAAATACTGGAACAACTTTTCGTGTGGAAGGCACTGTAGAAAATTGGTATTTTCACGTTCACATCTGATTAGTCCTGTTGCAATACACCAATGAGGGATTGTTTGGGGGTTTTCTCTTTTTTTTTTTTTTTTTTTTCTTTCTTTTTTTTTTTTTTTTCCTCTTGGAAGAAGATTAAAAGATCAGGAACTCGAGTAAAGTGCAAGTTTAAGAATGAGGAATCTCCCCTCCAGCATATCTGTTCGCATGGTGCTTAAAGGTGTGGCGTGACAGGGAGCAGCCTGGTAACTGGTGGGCTCAAGAGGTCAGTCAAGGGGTTAAATCCTGTATTTGCACCTCAAGTTCAAGGGTTTGGCTTAGAAAGCAGAGATAGCTGTCCAGGTTGTAGTACACTGGGACTGACAGCGGGACTACACGTCTATCCCAGATTTCCTGCTTGTCCAGAGACTCTGCAGAAGAACTTGTGGAAATAAGCATGTAGAATAACATCAGTAAAGGCGCTTTTTTTTCTGCCTCTTTTTTTTTTTTTTTTTTAATATATATATATATCTCTTAAAGTTGTAAAACATTGAAATGGTTGAAAAACATATCAAAAGCATAATGCAAAGCATACGCCGTCAGAACTCCCACAGTCATTCTGTGAAATTTTCCAGTGACACTACTTTGCAATTCCGATGTAGCTACGGTGGAAAGCAAAACTGTATATGCCCATGCAGGTGAAATCGCATAGCCCCGTGCAAGGTGGACAGATGACTTCTGATACTGATGGTGAAGTCCTGTCGTGGTCTTCCAGCAGGTCTTCTCAGGCGGTCTGTTACTTCAACCAGTGTCAAAAAAAAAAAAAAAAAACCAACCAAACAAACAAAAAAAACCCAACCAAAAAACAACAACAGCAAAAAGCCCCAACAAAACAAACCCAACAAACAAAAAAAAGGCAAACCCAAAAAATAGACAGCCCCAAAGCAGGAATAACAAAATCACGATCTGCTTAGCATCCAGATTAAAAGGAGCAGAGAAAACACCTCGCGTGGAGTCCCCTCGGGAAGTGGAGGAGAATCACGGAGGAGGAAGCTGTCTGGCTGTCCGTGCCCCATGGTCGTGTCTCCACAGGGTGAGCCCCTCCGCAGCTCTCGCCATCCATCCCTCCATCCTTCCATCCATCCATCCTTCCATCCTTCCATCCATCCCTCCATCCTTCCATCCCTCCCTCCATCCTTCCATCCCTCCATCCATCCCTCCATCCTTCCATCCATCCATCCTTCCATCCCTCCATCCTTCCATCCCTCCATCCCTCCATCCTTCCATCCATCCTTCCATCCCTCCATCCTTCCATCCCTCCATCCTTCCATCCCTCCATCCCTCCATCCTTCCATCCATCCCTCCATCCATCCATCCCTCCATCCATCCATCCCTCCATCCTTCCATCCCTCCATCCTTCCATCCCTCCATCCTTCCATACTTCCATCCCTCCATCCTTCCATCCATCCATCCATCCATCCATCCATCCATCCATCCATCCATCCATCCATCCATCCTTCCATCCCTCCATCCTTCCATCCCTCCATCCATCCTTCCATCCCTCCATCCCTCCATCCCTCCATCCTTCCATCCTTCCATCCCTCCATCCTTCCATCCATCCATCCATCCATCCATCCATCCATCCATCCATCCATCCATCCATCCATCCATCCATCCATCCTTCCATCCTTCCATCCACCCTTCCATCCCTCCATCCCTCCATCCCTCCACCCACCCTTCCATCCCTCCATCCATCCTTCCACCCACCCACCCATCCCCTTCTGCCGCCCGTGCCCTCCTCCGTACACCGCTCCCCCCACGCCCTCCCGGGGGAGGAGGGGGACGGGTGAGGGACCCCCAGAGGGAGCCCCGGGACGAGGCGGCGGCACCCCAGGCACCCCCCGCCCCCCACCCGCGGGTGCTCACCCCGGCGGGGCCAGCGGCCGCCCCCCCCCCGGGGGGAAGGGGGGGGGGTGCGGGTGTTGCCGGCGCGGCGTGCGCGGCCGCGGGTGGAAAGGGGGAAGAAGCCCCGCGGGGGAGCGGGAGGCCGCTGCAGCGGGTTGGGCGGCCGAGACAAAGGGATCGGCGGAGCTGTGCGTGAAATGCGGCGGGGGGCGGGGGGGGGGGGGGGGGGGAGGGAGGTGCTCCATTCCCCCCACCCCCCCGAAAAAAAAAAAAAAACAACAAAAAAAAAAAAAACAAAAAAAAAAAAAAAAAAACAAAACAAGAAACCAAACCCACAACAACCACCAACCAAATGCCCCTTTTGCCTCCAAGTAAGCGAAATATTCTCTGGACCGGCTGAAAATAACCGGCTGCCCGCGCCGGGGTTCCCGAAAGGCGGAGGCGGCCGCACAAAGCCCCACCGGCCCCGCCAGCCCCGGGGGGAGCCGCGGGGGGAGCCGGGGGGGGTGGGCGGCTGGGCCGAGCCTCCCCTCTCCGCAGCCCTTCATTATGGGAATGATTTTAACCTCCTTGTTTATAAACAAGAGGCGTTTGGAAGGAGATTACCCGAGTTTTGGGGGGGGGGGGGGGGGGGGGGGGAAACACGACACACACACAGACACACACAGACACACAAAAAAAAAAAAAAAAAAGCAAGCAACCAAAAAACCACAGACCCCCAACACGATCGTTCTGACGCTCGTTTCTGCTCCTTAAAAAGGGGGGGGCCGGGGGGGGGGGTGGGGTGGGTCGGGGCCAGCCTTTCCCGCATCGCAGCGCGGAGGGAGCGGGCTGGCCCCACGCACACGCCGCCCCCTCCCCGAGAAAGGAAATCAATCAGATCCGTGCTATTCCACCCACCCGGGCGCTGCTGAGCGCTGGAGATCACCGTTAATTCGCATGCATTAGTTTCGGGTTACATCTTATTCGAGGGTTTAAATTCAACGTAAATACACGCTCGGGGCTGGGGTTTGGGAAAGCGCAAAAAATGTTTCCCTGCTCATGTCGCTTCGCCCACTGCTTGAGCGCATGGAAATGTAACGTTGAAATGGGTCACCGCCTCAGAAAATACTTTAAAAACACAAATCAGGAATAATCAGACAGCCGAATTTAATTAGAGCCGTAGGCTGATCGCGAAATATTTTATTCCAAGCCAATATCGCTGGGGGGGGGGGGGAAGGGTCCGTTTCTGCTTCGGCAGCGGCTCCTGCCGCCGCTGCTTTGGCGTTCGCAACATCTGGCCTACAGACCTACTAATTTCGACTCGTGATCTCGTTTGGCGAAACCCGATCTACGTGGTTCAAATACCTTCCAAATTGGGGGGCGATTTAACAATCGCGACCAATTAAACCCGGGGAAGAAGAAGAAAAAAAAAAAAAAAAAAAAAAAAAAAAAAAAAAAAGGCAAAGCAGCAAATCTCCTCCTTCCCTCTCCCCCCGCCCGCCCCGGGCTCGCACACGCACACGCACACACACACACACACTATCTGTTGCTCTCTCACGGTGGGGGCGGGCGGCGGGGCCGGGACGAACTCACACTCATCCTCACGGCGCGTCCCCCCCGCCCCGGGGTGGGGGGGGGGGGGGGGGGGCACCATTGTTTCTGCCCGCCCGCCCCGCTTTATCGGGGTGTTTTTGTTCGCGACCCGGCGCGGGGCTCCGCGCGCCCGCCCGCGCCGCGCCGGAGCGGCACATTCATTATCGGCCGGGGGGCTGATTTCAAACCGCTGCCATCGCGGCTCCATTGTTCGCCGGGCGGCCAGGCCCCGCCCCCCTTTGTGTGGCGCGGCGGCGATTGGCCGGCGCCGGGCGGAGGGCTGCCGTCACCGCTCGGGAAGCCCATTCATCTGTGCACTTGGGCGTTGGACTCCGCATCTTATTAGCAACCAGGGAGATTTCTCCATTTTCTCCTTGTCTACAGTACGGCTACAAATCTGGGATTTTTTATTACTTCTTTTTACTAAACTTGGGCTCCTTTTTTTTTTTTTTTTTTTTTTTTTTTTTTTTTTTTTTTTGCTCGACTTTTTCCTCCCTTTTTTTCCCCTCCCTCCTGTGCTGCTGCTTTTTGATCTCTTCAACTTTAAATTTTTTAAAAGGAGTGCATTATAATCGGTTCTGTTCTCTCTTCTCTTTTTTTTTTTTTTTTTTCCCCTCTGGTGTGTGTGTGTGTTGCTGCTGCTGCTGGTCGCCCAGTATTTATACCAACCCAACGCTCTTTGTTTCCCCTCCTTTTGGATCTGTTGAGTTTCTTTGTTGAATAAGACAGCATGGGTGCCCAGTTCTCCAAGACCGCTGCAAAGGGCGAAGCCTCCGCCGAGAAACCTGGGGAAGCAGTGGCTGCATCTCCATCCAAGGCGAATGGACAGGTAATAAAAAAAAAAAAAAAAAAAAACCAAAACAAAGCAAAACCCGAAATTAAAAAAATATTAAACCTACTCCTTTTTTTAAGCCAACTTGGACGGACTCTCTTTCGCATCCTGTTTAATTCTTCTTCCTTTGATGCCCCAGTGGCACGTTGAATGGACAATACGGTCGATCCTTTTATCTTTGCAACTCGAGGCAAAGGAATAATTTCTTTATCTTTTTTTAAACGGGCTCGGCTTTGAATGATTCGTTCCTTTATCTTTCCTGCTCGGGGGGGGTGGGGGTGGGGAAGGATGAGAGGGGCACATATTTTTCCCTTTTTTTTGTTGTTGTTTTTTTGTTTTGCTTTTGTTATTAATTTTTTTTTTTGGGGGGGGGGGGGGAGGTTTGTTTTCGGTTAATCCCTCGTGTATTACGGTGAAGCGTCCCAGCGGCTCTTAAACGGCAGGCTCCGATACCGCTCGGCTTTTCTGCCCGCTTTAACCTCCTCCTCCTCCTCCTCCTCCCGGAGACGCTCGGTTGCCACTCGCGCGAAACGCCCGCCGTGGCGGCGGGACGGCGGCTGCGTGGCGGCGGGGGCCGGGGGCTCGGCGGGAGCGCGGGGCAGCTCCGCCGGGGGTGGTGGGGGGGGGGGGGGGGCACGGCCTTTTTGTCACACACCCCCCCCCCCCCCCTTCCCTCCCTCCCTCCCTCCACGCGTGAACCGGCTGCCGGGCTGGCCGTGCCCCCCTCCCGGGGCGGGCACCCCCCCCCCCCCTTCCCGGGGCGGCCACAGCCGCGCTCCGGGCCGCCGGGAAGATGCAAATGCGGCGCGGGCAGAGGTGCGGGGGGGGGGGGGGGTGTGTGTGGGGGGGGGGTCGCCTCGCCGCACCGCCCGGGCGGAGCGGGGCAGCGGCGGGGGGGGGGGGGGGGGGGGGGGCGAGCTTTGTTACCCGTCCCCTCCCCGCCCGGGGGGGGGCGCGGAGCCGCCGCCGCTGCGTGGAACCGCGGCGCCCTCTGGCGGCCGCCGCCCGCCGCTGGGGGCGCCCGGGGCGGGGATTATTGCGGGGGGGGGGGGTGTGCGGCGGCGGCGTGCCCGGGGGTTTGGAAGCAAAAAGCGGGCGAGGGAAGGCCCCTCGCGTGCCGCCCGTTCCGTTCCCCGCCCCTCTCGGCACCCGCCGGTAACCCCCGTCGCTGTCTTGCAGGAGAACGGCCACGTGAAGGCGAACGGCGACGCCTCCCCCGCGGCGGCGGAGGCGGGCAAGGAGGAGGTGCAGGCCAACGGCAGCGCGCCCGCCGAGGAGACGGGCAAGGAGGAGGCGGCCTCGTCGGAACCCGCCTCCGAGAAGGAGGCGGCCGAGGCGGAGAGCACCGAGCCGGCCTCCCCGGCGGAGGGCGAGTCCTCCCCCAAGACTGAGGAGGGCGCGACCCCTTCGTCCAGCGGCGAGACCCCGAAAAAAAAAAAGAAGCGCTTTTCCTTCAAGAAGTCCTTTAAGCTCAGCGGCTTCTCCTTCAAGAAGAACAAGAAGGAGGCCGGCGAGGGCGCCGAGAGCGAGGGAGGCGCCGCCGCCGCCGCCGCCGCCGCGGAGGGCGGGAAGGAGGAGGCGGCGGCGGCCCCTGAGGCGGCGGGCGGCGAGGAGGGCAAGGCGGCCGCCGAGGAGGCCTGCGCGGCCGCCGCCGGCAGCGCCGAGGCGGGGAAGGAGGAGGCGGGGGACTCGCAGGAGGCCAAATCGGACGAGGCCGCCGCGGAGAAGGCGGCGGGGGAAGAGGCCCCGGTAGCGGCGGTTTCGGAAGAGCAGCAGCAGCAGCAGCAGCAGCAACAGGCGGAGGGGAAGGCGAAGGAGGAGGCGGCGGCCGGCGCCGCCACGAGTGAGGCGGGAAGCGGCGAGCAGGAGGCGGCCCCCGCGGAGGAGCCGGCGGCGGCGCGGCAGGAGCCCCCCTCCGAGAGCAGTCCGGAGGGGCCCGCCGCCGAGCCGGCGGAGTGAGCGCCGCCGGCTCGCCAACACCACACACCCCCCCCCCCCCCCCTTCCTCCCTTCCTCCTCCTCCTCCTCCTCCTCCTCCTCGCCGACGGACTTTTCTTCCACCCCCCCCCCCCCCCACCCACCCACCCACCCCCCCTGTTTGTTTGTTGGAGTGGTGCCAGGTACTGGTCTCGGAGAACTTGTCTACAACCAGGGATTGATTTAAAAGATGTCTCGTTTCTTTTTTTTTTTTTGTTGTTTGGGTTTTTTTTTTTTTTCCTCCCGCCCCCCCCCCCCCCTCTCCCGCAGCTCCCATCTCAAACCGTTGTGTGTTGCCGCCATTCCAACGGGCGGTGGGGGGGCCCCCCTCCGCCCTCCTCTCCCACCCTCTATATTTTTGGTTTTTTAAATTTTTTTTTATTTTTTTTTCATCAGTATTAATGTTTTGTTTTGGTTGGTTCGGGTTTTTTGGTTTTCGTGTTTTTGTTTTTTTTTTTAATTTTTTTTTTTTTTTTTTTATTATTTTCACAACTCTCCTCATATTATGAAACTTTTTCCCGATCGGTCTATGGACATGCCCATATATGAAGGAGATGGGTGGGTCAATAAGGGATATCAAATGAAGTGACAGGGGCCGCAGTGGGGAACCCGGGGCGCGCAGCCCTCGCCGGGAGCGCGCCCCGCCAGAAATGATGTAAGGGGTTAGTCTTTTTTTTTTTTTTTTTAAAAGAAAGTTATTACGATGTATTTTGTGAGGCAGATGTTCTATAAGGTTTACAACACTACAAGTCTTGATTAAGAAGGAAAGGAAAAAGGAAAAAAAAAAAAAAATCAATACCCAGATAAAGAGATCATAGTCTTAGGAATTCATTTAAACCATAGGAACTTTTCACTTATCTCATGTTAGCTGTATCAGTCAGTGATTAAGTAGAAATACAAGTTGTATAGGCTTTATTGTTTATTGCTGGTTTATGACCTTAATAAAGTGTAATTATGTATTACCAGCAGGGTGTTTTTAACTGTGACTATTGTATAAAAAAAAAAAACAAAAAAACAAATCTTGATATCCAGAAGCACATGAAGTTTGCAACTCTTTCCACCCTGCCCATTTTTGTAAAACTGCAGTCATCTTGGACCTTTTAAACACAAATTTTAAACTCAACCAAGCTGTGATAAGTGGAATGGTTACTGTTTATACTGTGGTATGTTTTTGATTACAGCAGACAATGCTTTCTTTTCCAGTTGTCTTTGAAAATAAAGGAAAACTCTTCAGATGCAATGGGTTTTTTTGTGTAGCATCTTGTCTATCATGTTTTTGTAAATACTGGAGAAGCTTTGACCAATTTGACTTAGAGATGGAATGTAACTTTGCTTACAAAAATTGCTATTAAACTCCTGCTTAAGGTGTTCTAATTTTCTGTGAGCACACTAAAAGCGAAAAATAAATGTGAATAAAATGTATAATTTGGTTGTCTTTCTTTTACGGATACTCTGGTAGCTTAAAGGGACTAGCCAGTATTGCCTAAATTTGTATAAAGTCGTGTGCGCTGTTAGCACTAGCTTTGAAAACTACCTTCCTGGATCCTGGACTCTGTAACGCTGTGCATCTTTTAGAGAAATTGGGCAGTGCACCAGGTAATTTGGAGGCTTTTCTGCCTTTAAAAAGAAGACTGGAAGGCAGTCTGAGCATGTACAGTGTACGATTCTCCTGTCCAGGCTCCATCTTGCTTTTAAGACCAGAGGTATCCAGCGTATGAGAGTCTTGCCTCTTGAGGAAACTTAAGATTTGATTCAAATCGCTTAGGGTGGGGCACTGAAATTTTTACAGCGAGTTGCTTAAAAATTAAGCTCTTGAGCAGGCGTCCCACCCTCAATGCGCTGGTCCTACTTAGGTACCCAGACGGATTTGCTTGAAAACTTTAGCCTGGAGGGAGAGAGGGGGAATTCACACTGCCATTCTTCTCAGAGTAATTAAGAGCAATATTTTCTTTTTTTTTTTTTTCCTCAAGTGCTACTCCCAAGTACAGGTGAGTTACAGAGCAGATTTCAAAATTTGTCTATAAAAATAATCACTTGGTGCTTGCCTTTAATTGTTAGGCTTTTTGGCTAATTTCCAGCATCTTGCTCAGGGCATATTATGCCTTAATAAAACAGTGGGTTGGTGCAAGAAAAGCAGCAGTGGTATTTGGAGGGTGGAAATTGATTCAAGAAAGTGTTGCTTCTAAGTTTATAGGCGAAAGTTTAGTGTTACACTTATTTGCTTCCACCTAAATTTTCAGCAGAAACTCTTTGGAAGCAATTATGATTCATTTTATGAGAAAATGGCACGTTAGCACCTTGTTCCCTAAAGAACAAAGCCTAAACTGAATGAAGTATAGTAATTTCCTGCTGAATGCGTACTTTTTTTTTTTTTTCTTTTTTTCTTTTATTTTTTCTTTTGTTTGTATTTGTTGTTTTGTTTTGTTTTGTTTTTTTAATTCAGCTGTCTACCATTTTAACTTTGGCTTGTATGTACTCTAGTTGCCCTGGTATTTCTCTATAGCTTTAGAAATGTATTGAAACTATGCTATAATTGCTGAGGGACAAAAATAAATGGATGTAAAACAAGATCCTCCACACCAGTGTCATTCTTGGAGTACATGTGTTTGAAGTCTAGTGCATAACTGCTTTGCTAAGGGGTTTTTATAACATGGCTGTAAAAACCTGTTCTGAGACGCATGATGTCTTGGCCATAGAGTCAATGTCTCTTTTTAATAAATATATATATATTTAAATCCAAGGATTCTTAAAGAGAAGTCTGAATTTCTTCTTTTTTTTTTTTTTTTTCCCTCCCCCCCTCTCCTTTCTCATGCTGTATGTGTACGTACGAAGGAAATAATCGCTAGTAAAGTTCTTTTTCGGATTTTTCCCAACCCGCCCTCCTCAATCTTCCAAGTTCTTCCGTTGCTCAGCTGGTGCTGGTTTCTGAAGCGCTGTCGGTTCCTGCGGGTGCAGAATCGCTCCTGTCCCAGCAGACTGGCCTGAGGCTCCGTCATTCCATGCCTTGCTTTGCCTTGGCATCTTGTTCCAAGTCCTAGCATTAGTAGGAGGTTCAAAAATACATCGGAAGAAGACCAAGTTGGGTGGTCTACTCTTCTGGTCCCAGCAGTCGGGTGAGACTCGGTGACACTGGGTTTCTACCGCGCGGTTTAAGAAGAGGGGAATCAGAAGGGGCTTGCAGTAGTGGAAAACAGAATTTTGAGCTGCTTCCCCCTTGCCGAAGAATTGTCCGAGAGTATCCTTCCTCCCTTGGTCCCCCGGGGACTGAGCAGTCACTCCTGTGTGATTGTGAAATACCCTTATTTATGCGCAAGGAAAATGAAGGGTCTGGGTGTTAGTGACTGGTGAGATGGTTAATCTTCTCACTGAGGACGCTTTATACCTTTGTTTATTTTTTATTTTTTTTAATCGCATTGGTTGCCTCGGTGAGAATGCTAATTGGAATAAGTATTGTGATTTCAACAAATTCTCTCAGAATCGGAATGCGTGTGACTCAGGTGTGTGATTTCAAGCTGATTTTCCGATCTTGTGGGGTGCTGTGGTGCTTTTTAAGCCGAATGTTGTTATTGCTGTGAACAGGGGCACTTCTGTTGTGCTGAATTTTTAGGCAAAACTAACACTGGAATTTGATTTTGCCCCAGTAGGGGCTCTAGAGTTTTACTTCTTTAATGTTTATTTACTACTTTTATGTTTATTTGCTTAGACCAAGGCAACAGCCGTCCTTGGTTGTACGAAAGTCCCGTCAGGTTTCTCTGCCGATTTTGGTGATGCCTAAACTGAATTTCAGGCTCTCCAAATCACGGTGTCAGGTCCCGACAGCTCCTCATGGGAGGTTGTCGAGCCTTTGCGTCGAGGCAAGGAAGCGAGGCAGGAGAAGGGCACGGCAGGTTGGGTGAGGGGAGCGGGGGAGCGCAGGCCTTGGCTTCTGCCCGGGCGCCTTCACCCTCCCGCTCCCGGGCGCGACCACCGGCTACAAATCAAGTGTCCATACTGCCGACGTAACCCCAAAACTCCCGTTGGCTTTATTTGGCGCGGGTGTTGCCTATAAAAGAGTATTTTACTCCTTTGTTGTGAGGGAGGACGTTGCCTGTGTTGCAAGCTTGGGTTTTGTCACCTAATACGGTTTGAAACGACGAACTCGTGCACTTCGCTTGCAGGTGATTAGGTGCGGGTCAGAGGTTTTCATCTGCTTGGTTTTTTCTAAGTTGCGAGCGCTTCCGTGTTGCTCTTTTTAAGAAATCTGGGATGATGCGTGTTCTAGTCTGAAGCTGTAATGCCAGTTAATGGTTTCCCGCAAAACCAGTCCTGTGAATTCGGCCTTTGTGCTATTTGTGTAGTGAAGGAGTCGGAAAAGATCGCTGTCGGTGATACCAGGCTCGTTTCAGCATTCGTTTGTTAGGTTTTAAGAGACTGGGGTAAAATGTGTTTTCCGTAATGATGTAGCTTAGTTGGAAGCAGCCTGTTTCTAGGTTATGGCGAGTTTTTCTGCCGTGCTCAGGTCACCGGGACGGAGTAAAGCGGGTGCTTTTCTTCCCCAAGCAGGCAGCAGGTGAAAAATAATAGACGGTGTTTATAAGATACACTGTAGGCAGCGGGGTTAATGTGTCCTCTTTACAACGCCGGGTACCTGGGCTGATTGAATGGAAACTATTGGGGTTGCTCCAGCAGGGCAAGCGGGCCGGGCAGCCCCGTGTCCCTCGGCTGAAGGAAAATACGAGGTGGTGCTGCGGCGGAGCCCGGGGCGGCTGAAAGCCTCGGCGTTAGCTTGCCCCGGGGAGAGCCAGCCCGGCGGGGAAGCTTTTAAGGGCTCGTTGCTTGCCTGAGGAGTTAGAAAGGGGAAGTTGTAGCAGGCACGTTTCGTGATGCCTTTACGGAGACAACCGGGGAGATCGCTCCGAAGACCGGAGGAGGAGGGCCAGAAACGGGATCAAAATTATGATTATGGCTAAACAGATGAGGCACCGAAGTGTCGCCCCGTGAATAAAGTGCAGAGTTAGAAATACGTGAATTTGGGCTATATCAATGAGGACGCTTTCTATACACAAGCAAGAGTCTTGGCTTCAGAATGCCCCTGGTTTTAGGTTAGGGATGGTGTTATCTGATAGAGGTGACGTAAAACTGCAGTTAATGCTTTCAGAACGTTCTGAAATCTTCAGGAGGGTTACAAGCATTGTTTATACATCTTTTCCCTTAGTCTTTCTTACAGAAAGACATGTTTGTCTGGAACAGGACTGCCAAGATATTAGGTGAAAGGGGACATTAATACTTGCAGTTAGAAAGATCCAAACAAGATGCATGAAATATTAGTTCTCCAAGATATGATGAATTTAGATAAAGTGGCCAAACCATTATTCAATTAAAAAAAGGGGGGAGGTCTTGACTTTTTTTTTTTTTTTTTTTTTCGGTCCCTAACACAATTCTGATTTCAGACCAACGAGTAGGGGGAAACATTGCAGGTGGTGTATGCATTGTTTTCACCAAGTAGGTAAATGTGCCAGAACTTAGGATTCCTAGGTCAATTCTTGTGGCTGTGCACATGATAAACTGTGCTAGAAGAGCACTGGAGAGGAATTTTTCTGAGCCAAGCAACGCTACCTGCTGAGGTGCTTTCCAGCACCACAGCTGACACTGTCGGTAATAAAGTATTTGATAGTTGGTCTTAGCAGAGACCACCGTGAAGAGAGATTTATTTTTAGGTACCATCTAAACTAGACTCTGTCTCCTGAAGTTCACATGTTGAGTTTCTAAAAAAGAGAGAAAATAAAATGCCTATGAACCTATTGGGTAGGGAAGTCGTACTTGCCGAGTAGCTCTAATAGCTGCAAGAAGTGACTTGCTAGCCTATACTGGAGTAGTTATCGATCTGAAACTTGGTAGGTAAGCCTACCTGAATATTTTCAGTTAATTTGATAACACAAGAGCCATGCTTACAAGGGTGACCTGCCGTTCAAAGGAAACAAAACACACTGTGGAGCCGTTGCTAATAGGCTTCTGGCTGGAAGAGAACTGTTCTGGGCCCATAGGAGAAGGCCTGCATAGGCCTTTCCAGAAAGAGAGCAAGAGGAAAAAAAAAAAAAAAAACCAAAAAAACCAAACAAACCAAACCAAACCAAAACAAACAAAAAAAAAAAAACAAACACCAGCCTAAAGGAAGAAACTACTTTTTTTCTAGCTCTCTGGAGCAAGACTGTTATAGGTGTGAACCCCTCCCTGTTTTTAAAAATTATAATGTAATTATGTGAGCCACTGTTTCCACTGGAGTGCAAAGCCACTCCCCCTTTCAAAAACCACCAAGGAAACCAAGTCCAAAATTGATGAAGGTAACATTTTTCAGGAATGAATCATTAGGTCAGTCACAAGCCCTCCGTCGCGGCTCAGGGGCCTGTTAAAGCAAGCTTACCAGACACAGCACCTCTGAGGAGACTGGGCAGCAAATATTTTCCATCTTGGTAATCAAACAAAATGGCAGAAATCATGGACTGACACTCAGAATACATGAAGGGACATCTTTTTTTTTTTTTTTTTTTTTTTTTCCCCGGTTCTATTTCTGCATATCCTACATATGTATTTGGTTTCTAAGAATTATCCGGGAAGAAAAAAATGGTGGAGAGAGAATAATTCCAAAATTTCTCTGAATACATTTCCCTGGATGTTTTTATGCAGGTATATTTGAATTTTGTCATAATATTTTATTCTGACGTTTAGCAAAGTCCTTTACAAGTCAGTGCTCGTACGGAGAAACAAAGTCATATGCACGCTAAACCAGATAACAAATTTTGTGAAGCGCTCCTTTTGGCCTCATTCTTCTGTCATGGAGATCCATGAGAGGGAAGTTAAGCAATACAAAATGCTTCTAAGATTCCCTCATCGCAGTTGCTAACTGTAAGGGAAACCCATCTGATTCTGCCGCAGAGCATCCGCCTGCAATCTACCCGAAATGGAGTGCGGGCAATGAAAGGACGAGAAAGTGACTGTTCGCATGGATTAAGAGGCTGCAGACACCCAGGGCCACACTGGCAAAACGGACAGGAGCACCTTCCCCCGTTGCTGTGACGAATGAGAAAAGCAAAACGCTCCTGGCAGCTTGTTCTCCTTGTTACATCTGAGGGCATTTACAGCCCGGAGGGTCATCAGGCTCGGCTTTTCCCCTGCTGCCACCACACGGGGCCTCTCGAATACTTGACGACAAGCCTATACACTGAAGTGATGATACAGAAATTTATTTAAAAGCTTCCGGGGATAAATCATAGGAAAAGTTTGCTATTTCCAATGGAAAGCCGCTATCTTTTGGAGATCACCGATACCCACTGAATGCTGTGTTACCTGGTGAATTTTTTTGTCTTTGTGTTGCCTACACGGAAAGTTGTCATTCCAAGATCATGAAGCTTCTGATGTTGTTATAAATCGGGGCCGGAGGGGAAAATATCTTTCCAGTGATGTTAGAACAGGACCATCAACTTTACCAAACAGAGAAGAGAGATACGAAGCCAACCGTTCTCGAAATCCCAGTGCAAATCTAATCCGATCTGATCTGAAGAGCCTTTAGGGCTTTGACTTGCGTCTTGTTTTTGTTATTCCATCCGTGTTATGATAGGCATTGGTTTGCTAATCTGTGGATACGCACAAGTGGAAACGGAACGGGACTTCTGAAGTTTCTCTCCTGAGCGCTTCGTGGCCGGCCCAGGAGGTGTAACGGCAAGAAGCCAGCCCTGGGAAGGTTCTGCGTTGCTCCGTCGCGTAGAGCTGCAGAAGGTGGAAGTGCTACGTTGCACTTGAGGGTTGGGGGGGAGAAAAAATACACCCTCCATCTTTTGCGACAAAGATGAAATGAGAAACGCGTGTAGCTCAAGCCTTCGGGAAAGCCACACAAGTTCAGAGGACAGTGTAAAAGGGAGCTGAACGCAAGATGTTCCCAGTAGCACTTGAGTGAAGCAACATACGTGGAAGAAATGCTCCGTTTGTCGGTGCAACGGGACGTTTTCAAATTTTCCAGGCCCTTGCTGCGGGCTTTCTTTCCCACCAACCTGCTGCATTAAAGGCAGTGGAATAGCAGATGACAGAGACGTGGCCGGCTGGGAAGGAATCCCGACGGAGGAGCAGAGCCGGGGACTGCTTCTGAGTCTTTCAGCGGCACAGACAAAGGCTCGTTCCTGTACGAACCGCTATTAGGAAATAGCGATATCGTGATATGGGCTCCAAAGGCGCAGATTAAATGTGAGCCTTGCTTGTGCGTAAACATACAGGAGAGACGGTCTCAGCTCTGGAAAAGCTTCCAGGCTGAGTGCAGAAAGGTTAGGCTGTTTCACTTCCTTCCATTGTTAAAATCACATTTCTATTTGTCTTGGTCAAGATTATGAAGGGGGAGGGAATAAATTGCCAGCTTCCTTCTTTTAATTTTTTTTTTTTTTTTAAAAAAAAAAAAAAAAAGGAAGAAAAATCTACCTTATTTGCAAGTTTCTTTTCTCACTTCGTGCTCGTTGCCTTCATAAAAGTCGAACTGGGAGAACAAGAGATTTGCCGTCCATGTACAAGTGGCCGGGGCACTTTCATCGCCGTACATAGCGATGGCCGTTTTCAGCGGTAAAAAGGATTGTTACAAGTGGCTCTCGAGTGAAAAGGTCACAAAGACCCCCTCCCAAAAAAAAAAAAAAAACTTAAAATGTAGGTAGAAACAGGCTGCGGATAGCCCTCTAGTGACACTTGGAGGCCGTTTTCGTGTACTGAAGCTAAAATAGGTTTTGCTGCTTCAGGTGGGGGCTCTGTGCGCTGGCAGCAGTTCCCACCCCGGGAGCAGGGTGGCTTTTGGGGAAGGATGGGAGGAAGGTGCCTAGTTTAGAGAGAATATTCGCATGTAGGTACATCATTTTAATTTGGGGGCTGTTCATTCTTTATCAAAATATACCCTCACCGTTATTAAATATTGTCACATTGAAGTACAGAAGTGAAGATTCCGCATGGATTTTCTTTTCTATTACGAAAGTGCCACAACACCCTGAATTTGTTTTCAATTATTCATGATTCTTAAGAGTATTAATAAGAGGTTTGCTCAGTCCGAATTGTATTTTAAAACTACAGATCTCTGAAGAAGATGGGCGTATTTCAGCTGACTTACTGTAGAAAAACAAGAGAATGGAACTACTGGGAAATTGCTTCGGATCCATCGTCTGAAATGCCCTGAGTCCTCATAAACCAGCAGCCAGATGAGCCGAAATCCGTGTGTATACTGGGCATTAAATAGAAGAAAAAGCACGTTTATTTGAGTTTTTTCATGTTTATTTTCACATGGCATTGAAAGAAAGTGGTTTGTAAAATTGATTGTTTTCACTATCATTTCTAGCACACGGTGCCAAATGCATCCGAGGCACTTGCCCACAAATCACAAGTCTACAAACTTCTCCAACTTTCCCTCTAACGTAGACAGGAATGGGAGTGCAGGGATTGCCTGATGACATTTTCACCATCATGTTGCATAAATCAGCTAAAGTGGTAAAAATGCTTGTGGTTTGGCTAAATTTATAGTCTCTGTATTGCTAGCAGCATGGGAGAGCTATGGGAGGGAATTTCCCTAAAATTATTATAGCCAGTGTAACCACTGAGACATCTAGCCGTTGTTCCTACCAGGAGTGTTAAACTTGGAAAACTCTATCTACAACATCGCAAAAGAAGGAAAGAATAAGTTAAAAGAATAATTTTAAAAAGTAGTAGTCGAAGGATTTCACACAGAATTAGGAAATTAGCCAAACAATTTCAGAGCCATTAGTGAGAGTTTTTGACAACGAAAAGAAAGGGCGATAGTCTGGAGAAATGGGGAAAGGCAAACACAATACCTGTTTTAGGTATGGTTTCACAAAAACCTGGGGGGAAAAAAAAAAAAAAAAAAAAAAAAAAAAAAAAAAAAGCTAGAGGAGTGAGAAGTGGTTGCGGAGTGAAAAAAAGAAAAGAGAGGGACCAGCAGAAGGACAAAGAGACGTGGGTGTTACGTGGAACCACAACACTATGAAGCAAGGACTAGGGAAATAAGAGACAAAGCAGGCAACTAGGATAATTGAAAATGCACTAGGGAAAATGCATTTACAGGGGAATAAACCAGTAAGACATAGTCCAAATCAGCTTCAGAAGAATAAAACTTGTCCAGACACTGTAATTTTCTCTTCTGACAGTATGTCCAGCCTAGTGGTTCAGCAGGAGTCAGGAGCTGGGATGGATCTTGACTTTGCTAATATTTTTGATGCTGTCCTGTGCAACGTTCTCATAAGCATGGCCAGGGAAATAAGAACGAGGGAAATAGGAGCTGAGCAAAGGCAGCTGAAACCAACAGCCTCGAGGTGTAACTGCCGGTGGTTTGCTGCCATACTGGGAGGACTGGAAGTGCACGTGAAAGGGGACTCGGAACCGCCTTGCACTTCACATGGTAATAAAGTGGAGACGTGATCCGAAAACCCAGCAGAAGTTCATCAGAGGGCTGTGCTTCGGGAAAAAGAATAAATCCAATTCAGAAACAGAAAATGGGGACTCCCCAGGCACCAGGGAAGGAGCCTGGAGGCAAGGTGGCTCACGGGCTGTATGGGTCAAGCCCTAGTCCTCTTCTGAGTGCCGTGGCGAGGGCTCAACAGGGTCGTTTGGAGCATCTTTTCAGAAAGATGCACTTTAGGAACCATCCTAGGCGGTATGGAGATCGCACAGGAAGGCAACACACGGGCTTTACAAGGAAAAGAGTTGGTTTTGCCTACTCCAGGCAAGGAGAGGTTGGGAGGGCTAGGAGTTTAGCTTGTTTTTTCAACACGTGAAAGGTTATAATTAAGACAAATCAAGCGTTCTCTGTGTCAGCTGGAGGCAGGACCGAAAAGAATTAGTATAGTTTGTAAGAAAGAGGATGTTGCTTAAGTTTTAGGAAAGGATTTCTAACTATAAGCATAATTCAATGGTCTAACAGATTGCACAACAGGAAAGTTGTGGAAAACCGTCTTTCCTGTGGAGGTTTGAGGTTAGAACAGATAATCTGAAAGGGACCGACTGTCTTTATCCTAGTTTAATGCCAGTGGTGGTCAAAAATATAGCTCAAGATCCCTTCCCCACCTATATATCTTTCCTTCAGAATTTTAATTCAGTGCAGTGATTTCCAAAAGGTCCTGAGAGAGCCGGGAAGACTTTGTCTTGTGTTTCAGTAAAAGTTAAGCTGGTGTACAGGAAAGGGAGGGTACAATAACCGTTGTCCAGAATTTACCTCATGAGATACATATGTATAAACATCCAACTAAATAAAAATACACATGCACTAACAGAGCCACATATTATTCTTAATGCAGTTATCAGTGAGGTCTCTAAGCAGAAACAGATTTTAGAAATAAATCAATTGTTTTAAACATTTATTTTGTAGCATCAAAATAATGCAATATTCCATTACATGTTAACTATTTGGTCTAAGAGGTGGACTCTGTTGAGTTAGGTATTCTACACTCACAGCAAAAAAATTATATCCCCATTAGAATCTGTGGCCTGTATAGAAAAAGAGTTGCAAACAAACCAGCACTGAAGTATTGACATTCTGGTTTCGTGAGGAGGAACTGGTTTTCCAGTAGGAGTGTCCCAGTCCTTTAGCATCTGGCATTAAACTGCTTGAATTGTCTCTGGTGATCAAAGGAGCAAGGACCTTCTGCTGAATGTAGCTATTCAGCTACCTACCAGTACAACTCTATATTATCACTTATGATCGACCTGCAGCAAATGTGCTATATACCTCAGTAGTGTTGCAGAGTGCAGCTGTACACAAGGGCAAGCACGTCCATAGCGGGCTGACCAGCAGCAGAGATGAACCAGAAAATAACATTTTTAGGCAAAGAAAAAGGAGACGCTTGTCACTCCTCACTGAGTTCTCCCTTTTGGTCTGATCTTCAGCTGCGAAAAACAGATCCGCCTTCTCACAGTCTATAACCTCTTTTATATATACTCCCTGCACAGTACAGTGTGTGTGTGTGTATATTCCCATATACACGAGAGCGTACAAACTCTCAAAAGTGTAGAGACTCCACAAACAGCAGCAGTGGCAATCTTGCTTGCCTCACTACACTGAAACATCTGCACAGGCTGTGGGCTTCAGGGACCGTTGGGTTAGGTGCTCCACCACAATTTCATTTACTACATGCTACGTTTACCCAGGAGGCACTACCACTCCATTTGATGTTTTCTCCTGGTGTATGCATTCGAACACTTTCCTATGAGTGTAACTGGCCTTATTTTCAAGGGAAATTCATCAATCTGCTCCTGTGGACGGAATTAGGTTAATCGTCCAAGCGGCAACGGGGAGTGTGGTGGATTTCTGTCACTCCACGAGCGGGAATCACCATCAAGGTGGAGATTGAGATTCCCCGATCTCAGACTGTTGTCAGTCTCAACACTTCAGAACAAACATTTTTTCCCTTTCTTTCTTTTTAAAGTATCGACATTTCTCATTTATCTACTAAAACAACACGCAGGAATGGGACTTTCAGATGCCTGCTATGAGACCAGCTTCCTCTTAAAACAAGGAAATGCAAAGAAAGTACAAAGCCAAGGTAGAGAAATTGTCAAAAATAAGTTTACGCATGAAAACTTAATTTGGCTTCTTTTAACAAACGCAGTCTTCACGGGAATTTTAATAACGTCACCCTAAACATGAAGGATTTTTTGTACCGTACCTTCCTCAGCCAGCACGTGGGTTTCAGTAGCACCCACCCCTCGTATGGCTGCAACCATCTGAGACGGGGTTATTTGTGAAGTAGATCAGCAAATAAAACAGTAATGCAGTGTTCCTCAAAGCAGAACAGAGCGAGGCCAGCTTCTCTTACGTCTTACATCCCTGTAGTTCAGGTAGCAAAGTCGGAACGAAGAAGTGAAAGGACTGTTGTGTGCTCAAAGCCCTGAACTCAAGGCCCAGGGAAATGTGCTCTGCCCCCTGTCTCTGCCACGGGTTTGCCACGCAGCCCTCGGCAAACCGTTAGTCCAGTGGTTGAGAAGCATTTTGTGGGAATTTTTTTTTTTTGATTTTTTTTTCAGATTGTCTGAATGTTTACCAGTCTAGCCTAACAAAATGAGAACAGTCTGTCCTTTGGTATTTAAGGTTTTCTGCACGAGAATGAGGAATGCAGAAGTAGTATACCGTTTAGAAATTTTGTTTTTAATCATTCTGCACCGTAGGTCTCCCTATATAAGGGGGAATAATATAACTCCTTGACTTCACGTGTGGATTTGACGTCTAGGTTCCCTCTGTAATGCCTGGAGAAAGTTGATTACCTGGGAAAGACATTTCCAACGCCCTGCTCCCAGCTGCCCTGTTTAGCCAGTGGGAAACACAGCGAAGAGGGGAAAGGAAGGATGTGGGGGGCTTTCTACACATGTTTTTATGTACTTATTTTTACAATAGCTGAGAGTTAGAGTGCTCTTGGGAACCGCTGGCAAGCTTACATTCCTGGCTGAGGAGATCTGAATACCCACCCCACAGTAAAGTCCCCCCCCCCTGCTCTCCCAGATGTATTCAGTCTCGCGGGAGAGAAGGATTAGGAAAGGGAGGGTTTAATATCGCTCCCCTGGAGTCCACCCCATTGGGCTCCAAACTGTCTGATACTTAGTGGACCGGAGAAGGAGCTACCTTAAGTCTTACTTTTTCCCGGCTTTAAGTAGTTCAGTTGAAAGGCTTATTCTTTTTCTAAACATGGGCTTTTGTCAAAGCGGGCTGCGAGCTTTATAAGAACATAAAGCAGGTGTGAAGTCTTAGCACTCTTGTAGCAACCGCAGCCTTTGTGATTTTTCTGGTTTTTAAGTGGGTATTTGTCAACTTTCCTATTTATCCCAGTTTCTGCATCTCATTTCCCTCTTTTAGAGAAAAGGGCAAGAAACAGTCTGACTGTGCACATACAAAAAAGTTATGTCACTGTACGGACTTAAGTAAGGTCATCAGGTCTGACACTTAAACTGGTATGAACTGGGAAAGACAGCTGACAGTACACTCTAGACATTTCCACCCCCCGCAGACTGAAGCAATGGCATCCACTCTGGCTTTCTCAAATCGATTGGCCTTAACAGCTGGGGCTCTTGACAAATGTATCCATAACTGAGATGTCATTAAAGATATTCTTAGTAAATTAATCCCTGGCAAACTCGTTTTAAACATGGGTTTAAAACTAAATTAAGAAAAAAAGGAGAGGGGGGAAAAAAAATGAAAGAGGTCTACATAGTATGCAGAAAAATGACAAGTTGATTTAAAACTACTTAACCAATTTTCTTCAACCCAAGAGTGTTTTCTTGAAGAGGCTGTATCATAAGCCAACATAAAGATTTCTGGCTTGCCATTTTTGACTTAAACAGATGCAGAAGATTTCGATAACAACATATGGAAGATATTTTTTTTTTTTTTTCACATTCATTTAGCTGAAACAATTTTCTTCAAACTTTTCTGACATAATCCAAGAGTAAAACCAAATATGGAAATCCTCAGTCACGGAAGAATGTAAGAAATTAATGAGAGGTGCTAAGTTGAAGCTAAAATGAAAGTTGGCACTGAACTCTACTGAAACAGTCATTAGGGTGGATTTTTTTTTTTTTTTTTTTTAATAGAGCTGCAGCCATCTTGGGTACTTTGTTAAGAAAGTTTGAGAAAGAAACCGCAAAAATCCTCCCTGGTCACTCATGAATCTTTTAAAGGGCAGCCTCGCCAAGCTTGTTACTAGAATCTGAGATGTTCCATTTAAAGAAATACCGCTTTTACAGCGTGTATAGAGAGAGATAGAGAGATACAGATATAAAACCCCATATGTCTTGCAGGGGATAAGCGTTGGCATAGGGCGCGAATGAACGGCAGCTGCAACTTTGCAAGCCGCTATTAAGCATGGCTGCAAACGTTTTGGTGAACAAGGGAAAGGGTAATTGTAAATGGTGACTGTCGGAATGGGAACGGGTTGAGGCCCCCCCCCCCCCCCCTAATTTAGGCCGTAACCTTGTACAGTCCTACAATCCCTTTGTCGTTTGTACACGGCAAAGGTCTTCGTTATAAATCAGCCCCGTACGCCGCCCGGCGGGGTTGCCGGTTTCCCCGGACGAGCTGTTCGGCGGTCGGTGGTGGGAGCGCGGCTCTCCCCGGCGCGCGGCCCCTCTTTGCGGCCTGCCAGCAAACCCTCGCCTCCGTGGGAGGGCGTGGGGGGGCGTGGGGGGGCGTGGGGGGGCGTGGGAGGGCGTGGAGGGGCGTGGGAGGGGCGTGGGAGGGGCGTGGGAGGGCGTGGGAGAGCGTGGGAGGGCGTGGAAGGGCGTGGGAGGGCGTGGGGGAGCGTGGGAGGGCGTGGGAGGGCGTGGGGGGGCGTGGGAGGGCGTGGGAGGGCGTGGGGGGGCGTGGGAGGGCGTGGGAGGGCGTGGGAGGGGCGTGGGAGGGCGTGGGGGAGCGTGGGAGGGCGTGGGAGGGTGTGGGGGGGCGTGGGAGGGCATGGGAGGGCGTGGGAGGGCGTGGGGGGGCGTGGGAGGGTGTGGGAGGGCGTGGGGGGGCGTGGGAGGGCGTGGGGGGGCGTGGGAGGGCGTGGGAGGGGCGTGGGAGGGCGTGGGGGGCGTGGGAGGGCGTGGGAGGGCGTGGGAGGGGCGTGGGAGGGCGTGGGGGAGCGTGGGAGGGCGTGGGGGGGCGTGGGAGGGCGTGGGGAGGGCGTGGGGGAGCGTGGGAGGGCGTGGGGTGCGTGGGGGGGCGTGGGGCGAGGGCGCGGCCTTCCCTCACCCCCCCCCTCGCTCTCAGGCAGGGGCGAGCGGGCAAGCGGGCGCCCGCAGGACCGGCGGGGGCGACTGGAAGAGGGGAGGGCTCCGGCTGCCCAGGCCCCCCCCCCCAACTCGCTTCCCCCAGCTGCGGACCAGACCCCGCGGCCCTGCGCGGGGGCTGCGCTTGGACCCGGCTCAGAAAAAAAAAAAAACAAACCAAACCAAACCAAACCAAACCAAACCAAACCAAACCAAACCAAACCAAACCAAACCAAACCAAACCAAACCAAACCAAACCAAACCAACCCCCCTTGGGGATGCCGAGCGCTGCCAGCACCGTAACGCAGCCGGGCTCCCTGCGGCTGGGGAGCAAAGCTAGCTGGCTTTTGGCCCCCTCTTCCACAGGAGCCCGGCGGGGGACGAAGGGTTTCCCCCCCCCCGCAGCAACATAATTCTCTGTGGCTTGCGTGTCATTTGAGCTGCAGCCGTCAGGAGTGAATGCTGCCTGTACTTACCGAGATGCGCAAAGCAGTGTGCATAAGGATGTCCCGTGTTTAAGGAGCACCCATCGTTTAACGGCACGGAAGAACGGACTGAATCCTGATATTTATACGGAGAGCACTGCACTGAGTCCCTAGCACGAAAACCTTGTGCGCCCAAGCCTCGGCTGCTGATTGATTTTATCTTGTTGTGCTTTATTCGGCTTTTGCTATGAAATCAGTGGCAAGACCGCAGTTTCGTCCCCTGTCGAAAACTGAATTCTGCATGCTTGCTTGGTGGGAGCCATCGAACGGACTTCAGTGCCAGCACACGGAGCCCCTGCATGCAGCAGGAGCAAGAGCTGATTCTCATCTACGGCACGGTGGTGTGCTAAATGCTGACTTAAATACAACTAATGATATAATTAATGGCCAGGCTGGTGGCTTTTCATTATCTTGTTCAGCTAAGCAAACACATTTCGAAGCTCCAGAGGAGTCAGTCAACGTCCAGAAAAGTTGATTTATCAGGAACAGGCAGCCAAAGCTGCTCTGTATCCCTTTCAAACAAATAATCCTTTCCAAAACTAAATAAGTATATGAACTACTTCCTGAAAGAAATGGGCCTGTGCAATGAAAATTCTGAGTCGTGAGATGATTTCTACTGCTTTTTCCACCTTTACTCCTTTAGGTTTTCTATGTTGTAAGCGATTTTAAATATTAAAAAAAAAAAAAAAAAATCAGATTATAAACGATCCAGAAAACTTCATTAAAGCTTTAATTTTTACCAAACTGACCATACAAGTTATGTAGTATGGAAGTGAAACAGCCACAATGGAAATGTCGTGTCATGCTATTGTACAAATTAGGAAGCATCATCAGAAACTGATTATAGTTCCATTTGAACTAAAATACTAATTTCTTCTTCAAAATTAATGTTGTCCTGTTTAAAAACTCAAAGAAGTACCTTTTGCAATTAGTTATATTTGGTCAACTCAAAAGTCAAATGCATCTATAAGAATAATAAGAATAAAATTAGCCTGGTATGGTTTGTCAGCCCTTTATATGGGAAAAACTGGTCCTGTCTCCTTGAGATGTTTCCATTTTGTTTTTCGAGAACCACCAAACGGCATCCATTTGAACAAAAATGTTTTTCTGACGTATTTCAAGTAGGGAAATCATTGAATTAAAATTCTCAAAATCACAGGTCATTTTTTCAAGTGTAGGTCATTAAGCTTAATTGTCCCTTGCAAGAATTGGGCAAATCAAGCTCTTAAGATTTAAAAACAAACAAACAAACAAACAAAAATGCAGCTGCTAAGCTTGAGGAAAATATAATTATTCACTTTATTATTATTATTATTAATATTATTTCATAGCTGTAAAAATATACTGTGTAGTATTTTAGACAACAGTATTAAATATAACCCTCGGTGACCATTTCTGAAGTAGGGACACGGTCATTTTCTTAGCATTGCGAAATAATTTAAGCACTACAGACTTGAGTTATCGGAAAAGCTTTCCGGATCGTGAGGCCTGTGATAAATACCCTCCTCGGTCAGACTGTTTTCTTTTAGCAGGGTTTTATAACCGACGCGTGCAGCACCACGGCGGGCGGCCGTGCGGGGGTCCCTGCTGTCCCCCCTCGCTGGGGGGGGTAGGGGGGGTTGCGCCCAGCTGCTCCGCGGATGGCTCTGCCAGCAAGGGTGGCGCAGCTTGGCGAGGGGGCTTTTTCCTCCAAAAACTCGGGGGGCGCCTCGGACCGCCCCGAGCTGCTCAGACTTTGGGTTGTCCCAGGCGAAACGTCTGCCTCGCGGCTCATGACGGCGCCCTTTCCACAGGCAATGCCCCGTTGGGTTTGCTGCAGGCTATCAGTCCTATGCACAACCCCGTGATCTTTCCAGCCTATCCTGAATTTTTTTTTTTTTTTTTTTTTTTTTTTTAAAGCATCCACGGTTATCTCAAAAGTCTAGAAAGAAAGAGGAAGGATCCAAAACCTTCCCTGATGGCCAGAGGGAGAGGAAAAGCTTGCACACTGCTGAGCGCCTGACCCCTCTCCGTGTTACACTGGAACTGGTGAAACACCCTAATTGTAGGGCAGAGCTCCCGTGGCACCCGGCCTCCCAGGCACCGGGGTTAGCCCTGCTCCCGGGACCACGCTGCCCTCCAGACGTGAGCTGATCAAACCAGGGCTGGCAATTTCAGGGGAAAAAAAAAAAAAAAAAAAAAAAAAAAAAAAAGAACAAACGCCTCCCCGATCACCACGGGCCATCCCCAAGCCGCGACGCATGCTCGTCACATCCTTAGGTCCCGTCCCAGTGTGTTTCAGAGAGAGGTGCTGGCTCAACTAAAACCGCTTGCCCTCTGCTTGCCTCGCTGTTTAAAACCTCCAGGAGGGAGGGCAGTCGAAGAGAAAGACTCGTGCTGCAGGGAGACGTGTCATCTTCCCATCCCACCACTCAAAAAACCAGGTTCCCAAGCATCATTTAGGTGAATAGATCGAACACGTAGCTGGACCCTTTAGTTGGCCTTCCCGTCCCCCGGGAAGTTCCCCTATGCCCTCCCTCCCCCCTAAATGACCAGCCTTCTTCCTTTGCCCCCCTCGGCATGGATGGCAGGGGCTGGGTGAGAAAAGGGGTGAACAAGAGGGGGTTACGTTGGGTCATCTGCCTCTAGCCCCACGGGAGGAACAGCTAGCTACCCCCCGCTCTTACCGCATCTCAAAGCCTCTCCAAAGAACAGCCTTCACCCCTGAGTCGTTTGACTTCAGAGGCAAGTTCCACTTCCCAAGTTTTTAAACCTCCTTTGACCCCCTCCTAGGTCTGTGCTTGGCAGCAACTTCTCTCAGCCAGTCTGCAAACCCACGCCAGCCTCTGTAGCAGTCACCGTCTTCTAGGGACAGGGCACGAAAGGGTGGTGTCTTCATCCTGCATGGGGTAAAGGGGAAGGATAGACCTAAGGGCCTTCCCAAACAGCAGTTAGTCCCGAGGAGACACACTGTGAAGCGCAAAAATACTCCATTGTTGTCAAGTGCAAACAAATTTTATTGGCCCCACACAGAGAGGCTGCTGGCAAGGAGCAAGCTCTGAACGCCAGTCCATGCTTGACAGCCTTCCAGGGACTCTCTGCCCCACTGGGACACTAAAAGAAGAGAAAATATGCACGCACAAGCCAGGCTTTCTAACTAGGCTCAGCCTCCACTGCAACGCTCACAACCAGAAAATATTTTCAGATAGGCCACCCTTGTTTGTTGGGGCCAATTGGGTACCCTCAGAGTTCGTTCGGATTAAATGTACGTAGAGGTCCTTCTCAGGCGGCGGCACGAGTTGGGGCATTCTGAGAAAAACCGGAATAGCACAAACAGGCTACGTTCTGGCCTAGTCCATAAAAACACCTGGAAGACAGAAAGGCCCCCGTCCTTCTGAGGACCACACATCCTTAGAAACCCAGTAAACAAAAGCAAGTGCCAATAGCCCTTCCCACCATGCAGTTCCGAGGCACAAACCCCGACAACAGGCTGTCTGTCCATGTGCTCGTTAAAAAAGCATCTGTCATTGCAGGCTATGAAAACATAGACGGGGCGCTCTGCCCCTCGAGGTGAAGGCAGCCAGACCCAAGAAGCTCAGGAAGGGGACTTTACATCCCACGGTGGTTCCGTGACAGCCTTCTTCCGACCTCCATACCCATGAGCAGATTTGCTCCCTACAGCTACTGGTTGCTGTAGGGAGCTGGGCCAGCACTCAGGTGCCTGCAGAGCCACCAAGCCTGGCAGCTACAGGGGGGGACGTGCTGGGAGGCCCCAGCAGGACGATCCCTCCACATAACAAAACTACGGCACTTGACCCTCACAATACCCCTGGTACCACCCCCTCTCCTTGCTCCCCGTGACTGCTAGAGACCAAGGATTCGCTATTCCCGCTTAGCCCGTCCTTCCAAGTGGCCTGGACAAAGTGGTTGTAGACCTACGTAACATCTGCAAGAGTTTGGACTTCCTGGAGGCCACGTGTGAAGTCCTCCGTGGGAAAGAAAGCCAACGAAGCAAGGTCTGTGCTGCGCCTACCCTCGCTCTGTCTATTCAACAGAAATGGGGTCGGCTGGAAAAGGCAGTGTGGCAATATGTTTTTGAGGGACAGCGTAACGACAGCTAGTCCATCTCTGCATATTGTGGGCCCTCGAAAGGAAAAAGAAGCGAATCTTTTCTTTGGCCGTTGCAATTTTACAGCTTGGAGCAGTCAACTGTCTACCTTCCTACGGATGTGACAGCTCCCAGCGCCAGAAAGCTGCATTCCTCTGCTTTGAAGAGCAGACTTATAATTCATGAGCAGCAAAATCTAAAGGGAGCTATAAAGGTTTTCTCAAATAATAATAAAAAAAAAAAAAAAAAAAGAAAAAAAAAAACAGCTACAGCCTCGATTATACACGGAGGCTTTAGATCTGTTTTCAGTATTTTCACATGATAAAAGGCATCAGCTGAACCAGAAGAAGATGACGTGGGCCAGATGTTAGAGTGCATTACAGAAGATTTCTGTCACTGCCCAGCGTCGAGCTGTCTTGGCCATCAGCAGAGCCGTCCTTGGGGCGGGGAGGGTTCCTCTTGCTCCCTCCACCCCACACGCTCACACCGGCAGCGGGCGGGAGCTGCAGCCAGCCGCTCCAAAGCAGCCAGCATCGCTCAGAACTTGGCTCTGGGAGCCCGAAACAAGGGAGAGCCCAAAGACATCCGTTCTACCTTCCTTCCTTAACTGCCCCATTCTGAACGAGCCACATCCGTGGGTCCCTTCCAGTTGAGCCTACAAGAAAAAAAAAAAAAAAAAATATCTCCAGTGATTTTCAACAGAAGATTCTGACAGTTGTCAACGCTGAAAGTTTTCCTCCATACAAATAATGGAATTGCAGATTTATTTTTTTTATTATTATTATTATTAATTTTTTTCCAAAACGGTGTAGAAAATTCATCAGGCAGTCACAAAATCCTCTCTCAGGCTGTTTGCCTTGTAAGGGCAAATGACTTTTAAAAATGGGGGCTGAAGTGTAACAACTGGAAACATTTTGGTTCAAGCAGTATCTTGTTAGTAGCGTACATGTGCAGCTTGAGGGACATACAGAGTCCTTTCCCTGGTCCCAAAGCTCTCTCCTTTTCATGTGTAGCCTACCTGTTACATTAATGACACAACGGGCTTTAAGACTGACCTTTTCCTAAGGACCATGCAAAAGCTCTATAATCCTTATTTTCCTGTTGAAAATCGTGGCTGTAGGGAAGTTCTTCCTGCCTCACCATATGCATCACATACAAAGTCTCCACTTCTCTTTGCCCTCCTCCAAAGTCCCGTGGGATCGAGCTCCTCTTTGGTCCCTGAAGATTTATCTTCCCTGCCCCCTTCTTCCCCACAGAACTGTCAAGGATGGATGGAGAGAAGGGACCAGCCCTCCCAGTCGCTTGGCTCCCTCCCGTTCCTTCTTCAAAGGACGTAAAGTAACAAAAGATGCCAATAGCATTGCCATCTGCCCTGGCTGCAGACAGCCAGAAAGAAGAATCAGAGTACGCTGGGCACATACTCCTTGGCAGGTAGGCACCTCTGGGTTTTTAGCCAGAATTTTGCCCAGAAACCCACACATACTTTCTCTGCAGAGCACAGGCACGGGGGCTTCAGTCCCACGCACGTTGTCTGCCTGAGTCCTGCGTGTCAGGAACACTGTTCTCCATAGCTGTGATTTGTCCCGGAAAACTGGACACAAATATTCATAAATCCCAAATAGTAAACTAAACATCTTAAAAATCTGCCTAAACAGACTTTGCAGGTCCTTCTGGAAATACTGTAGCTCCACTACAGATTCCAAACCAGGGCCTCGGTGTAAAGCAGAAAAAGGACTGTATATTCATATTTTCTGGTCTCCCAGCTTGTTAGTAGTTTTCTCATTATTAGTCTACACAATTCTGCTTGACCTGAGGACTCCTCAAAGTAGCATACTATCACAGGACGGCCTCCGTTGCAGCTGGTTTTTAAGTAGCCATTTGGTCAGGGACAGGGAAGGTAATTAAACCTTGAAATATTTCTTCTCAGCTGTTGACAGGACCCTATCTTTGTGCTCCAAACTGAAGGGAAACAGCCACAAATTAAATCTTTTTTTTTTTTTTTTTTTTTTTTTTTTCCAGGAGGAAGAAGACTAGACTTTTACAACAACTGCTCAAAGTCTTCATAAGAAGACCTAAAAAATAAGGTACCGTATGGGCGTTCATCCGCAATATAAGGACTGGTGAGTCTGTAGTACAGTTGGAACAAGGTGCTTGTGGTCCCTGGGCAAGCCTTCTCACGTGGGGGTGTGTCTGAGAGAGATTTTTAAAGACCGGGTGTAATAATACCCTACGATTTGTATGGCTGATGAGGAAAACACAGACTCAATTTTCTTCTTATAGCAATTTTCCAGGCTCAGGGGGATCTGGAAATGGTTTGGGGGGGGGGGGGGGGGGGCATTTCCGCAGAGCCTACCATCGCCCTTGGGTGTGACATGGCCCCCCTGCTCCGGGTCAAAGTAATCGTGATACTCAACTCCCACGGGAGATGCAAATGCAAGCAAAAAATGAATAGAGACTCACGTATTCAGGCGACGTTACCTGCTCATAATCCCTTCTCTTCCCTCCAGCTATTATTCTCATTCCTGCGCGTGCTCCTGTTGTGAGTTTGGTTTTGCTGAAATAGGTGTTTTCAAATTTAGGAGCCGAAGGGCTAAATTTGCTGATATTCGCGGAACTCGCGAGGGTGATCCGGGCCGAAGCTGTTGCTGTGCTGGCTCTGTGCTGCCAAGCCACCGCATTCCCCGCCCAGCAGCCAAAAGAGCTTCTGCAGCCCAGAGACGACTGCTGCCTTCTTGTTGGGAACATAATATTGTTTGGTACGTAGCCATAAAGCAGAACCTGAGCCCTAAGAGCGTGAGAGAGACTGAAAGATTCCCCTCACACTTAACCTTAGCTGTGTTTTCTACCTACCATTTCGCTCACATAATGCCGTTTATTAAACTGGGGCTGAATAGATGCAACCAAAGTCAAAATTTGGTTCTTATTAAATTTCTGCAGCCAAGGGAGCCAGGGTTTGTGGTCGCAGAGGACCGAGAAGGGATGGTCACGAAAACAAAAGAGTAAAAGCTGGGTCGTAAAATAGCCCAAAGAATTTTTGTAGTTCTTCTTGAGTCATTCAAGGACAGGAGGATGATGTACGTAAAGAAGGATGGATTGAGACCTAGCTGAAAGAAGGAGGGCATGTAGTGCCTCCCACGTCTCAAACCCGTTATCCTGGGAACCATCTTCTTTGGGAAGGCATCTAATCTGAGCCTCTATATTTTTGATGAAAATATTCACAGAACTTGCGATGACAAAATCCACCCCTGTATAACTCTCCAGATGAAGAGCTCTCCATTTAGGCTATTTTATTTTTTTTTTAATTACTACTGCTTAAACGTCATTATTTCTGTTCTGTTGTCATTAACTAACGATAAGAATTTGATTGTAGCCTGTTCTTTCAGTCCTTCTTAAAAAAATCAACAGTCACATTCACCCCTGCTTCCCCCATCAAAATAAACCTTCGTTGAAAGGCAATTAAGGTTGCTCAAGCAATATGCCACCATAACAACAATTGAAAGTACAGACCTTTCCAGGCCACCCTGTCCCCATTATTTTTGGCTTGTCTTCTCTGGAGCACCTCGTCTGCTTCGGCTGCTCAGATCTTGCAGACTTTCTGCAAGACCTCTCAAACTTTACGTAATAACTGTCAGAAAACGTCGTTTTTGAACTGGCTGTAATGGTGAACCGGTGAAGTTTTGACTACAAGTCTTGAAGATCTTTGAGTTTCACTGAAGAGCTATTGCTAGAGCCTGTGGCATTAGCACCAGAGGGCTGACGTTGCCAATGGATCCGAGTAGCTGTGCTGGTTAGTGCTAGTAAAATTCTATGAGCTTAAGTCGAAGAGAGCAACAGCTCTTTGACAGGTTTTTGCATTCCAGTTAGAGCGGTGTAACCCTCGCGCCACTTCGGCCTAGTTGAGAAATGGGCCTGCTTGCAATTCTGAGGTGGCCAAAGGTTTCCTTTAGCAGAAGTTTATGAGGACATTTGCACATTTAAAAATTTACCTGGTCTCTGGCTGTTTAGAGATTCAGTTGTGGCAACCAGAAAGCCATGAAAAAGAGAGTTTTATGGGAAAAACAAACCCACATAATTAATACTATGGGCTTTATGTTTTAATGCATTTTATGTATTTAATAGAGTTAGTCTCTCCTTTGTGAACGTTTGGTGGCTACAGCAAGAGGTGTAATTCTCAAATTACCTACCCGGCCCTAACTTATCTGAGTAACCAATTTGGGGGGACAATAGAACCCCTCAGGGAGCTTATGCTTTTGCTGTTGGGCGCATGAGTAACGATATCTTGTCCTCAGCTTTGGCCTACGGTGCCTAAAGAAGGGCGTCCCCCAGAATAGAAGTGTGGGAGTCCTGTCCTGGATCTGTCCCCGAAAAGGACCGAGATGAAGGCATAACCCTCCCTTCCCCATTTCCAGTCGGCTTACAGGTCTGCAGCCCAGCCTGCAGACTGGTTTTTGTGGGTCTGATGCTCTGAGTTCCCAGGGACCACATGGTAAATTCCACCTCTGTCCGTGTTTCCTCATGGTCCTGGGAATCTCTCCGAGGCCTCTGGCTGGCAAGAAACTCGCTCGGGACAAGGCTGGGGTTGTGGCCACCTGAGTACGAGTGATGGCTCCCTGTATGAGGCTCTTAAGAGAAAGAGGGATGCCCAGGAGCTAGGCACTGCAGTGCTGTCCCTACATCACCCTCGTCCATGTGTTACCTCCTTTCTTGCCAGATGCATACTAAAATAGCCTGTGGAAAGAGAACCTCGTAGATGGGTTTTAAAATAAAATAAAAATCTCATGCTCTAGAGAGGAAAAATCCTAAGCTGTTCGCTAGCATTACAGAAAATAACCACACAGCGTTATAGCTAGAGAGTATGTACGAGACTGTATCAGAAGAATTCCAGATTCAGAAAAAAAAAAAAAAAAAAACAAAATAGATATTGCTGGAGACACTGTATTTAGCACTTTTATTGTTCCCTAAGAGAAATACTTGAATAATTATCCTTTATCTGAATCCTCTCATTCAGAGAAGAAGGATAATTTTCAAGGTAGAGTAAAAATAACGATAGGCATAAGATGTTCCTGAATCCTTCTTGTCTCCAGGGAAGCCCAGGTAACGCACAGTTACGTGTACCCTTCCCTGACGAAACTTCAGTGGTAAATTACTGATGGAGACAGAGGAACAAACTCAAGCTTTAGAGAGAATCACATGGTGAAACTCAAGCCAACTGAAATGATTCCCCTCTTTACAGACATCTTGCTTCTGGAGTACTATTGTTCCAAGCTGTGTATTATTTTCATTTACCTAAATGCAGATTGTTTGCCTTTCCCTTTCAGAATTACACTCGGACTTTGTTTCTTCCGTTTACAATTCCTTGTTGCATACTTTGTTGTGTTCTGTTAGTTCATTGCCTACTCTAAAAGACTAAAAATTATCAACCACGAGATAAAATTATGTTAGTATTGATCAGATCGCCCTGTGTATTCAAAACAGAGCAAATGTGCTGGAAGGGACGTCTCAGCCACTCAGATAATCAGAAGCTTCTGTAAACAGAATTCTTTTCACTATAACTATCAAAACATTAATTCAGGAAATCTGGAACTGAATAAGTGGAGTTAACCTGCATTTGCCCTTCTCTTTACACATACATATATTTACAGAAAGTTTCTGTCTCTTCTGGTTATGAAGATAACCTTTCAAGTATAAACTGAGGGGAATGCTGGCTTGAGTCTGGAGCCAAACACATGGAAACAATAACACTAGACATAAGCTGCCTTCATTCATCTCAGTGGGTTGCTAGCTTATGACAATGAAAAAGCCAGGCTTGTTAACTATTTCACTGCTACATTTTGGTAGCAGAAAATCCAATGCAGCTGATCTATCCATCAAAACCTGACAGTCTTTTCCTTTGAAAGGATATGCCACGTAATACGACTATGTATTTGAAATATGTACCTAACTCATCTTTATTTTTTGCCTGGACCAGACTACACTTTATTTGCCTGTTTTAATAACTGATGTTCTGCATGTCAGAGTCTGCTCTGTACTAAATGAAGAATAAAATCCTTTCTTGAATAAGTTTTCTTTTTCAAGGAACCTTCTCTCCCAAGGTTTTCTTTTTTTTCTTTTTTTTTTTTTTTTTTTTTTTATCAAAGGAGAGTCGTGGCTGAGCAATCCAATAGCTAAACTCAATCATCTTAAAGGCATAGGGACAGATACATCTGTCCAAATGTCTCTCTATCCTGTTTTGGGGTTTGTTTTTTTTTTGTTTGTTTGTTTGTTTGTTGTTGTTGTTGTTGTTTTTGTTTTTTCCCCTGAGAGCTGTGTGTCAGTTTATACAGAGAGGGAACGAACACGGTGCACTCAGTCAGCAAACAGGGGCTCGGTCAAAGGAATTTTTCTCCGGTTCCTTTTAGGACTCACTGACGGGATCTGTAGGATCCAAAATCAATTTGCCTTAAAGCTCTGTTGACAGGGTCTTTGGCTGTAGCTACCAAGCTGAGAAGAGTGAAGTACAACAAACTCCACGGCTGAGCGGGAAGCTCCTATGTCAGAAAAGAAATGTTGGGGCAATCTGCTTTGTAAAAGCAAATGACTTCTGCTCGGAATGAAGTGCATCAGAAGACGAACCAACAGCCAGTTGTCGGGTCTCTGCTGCACCCACGGAGGTACATGCTCTTTCCCTCTCTCTGTCACAGCTGGAAGCAAGGGCTCTGGCTGGAGACAGGAGCAGTGGTTCTTCTTATCGCCTCTCTCCAGTCTGTACTGAGAGTGGCAGGAAACAAATATATTTACTAAAACCATCCTTTTGTGTTATTTACTCTCGGTTGCTATCTCTGCCCTCTTTCCTGTCCCTTGCAAGGGAAATGAAGCTAAAAGGGAATGTGATAACATCACTCCAAGGACTGGGCTGGGTAAGAACATCAGAGAGGCACAAGAGCTTGGAGCAGTTAATGTTAGAGCAGGTTAAAAATAAAAAGCATCCTGTATTTCTAAAAGATGCTGACTCTTCTTAATGATGAAGAGTCAGTCCTGTACGGCGCCTTGCAGTTTGTACCTAAGAAATCCTCAATAATACCCCGCTTCATTCTTGGCCGTTGATTCCAGTTGCATAAAATGCTCCACCCAACTCAGTCCCACTGGAAAATGAGGAGAGGCTTTCCTGATTTCAGTGGACTTGTGATCAAGCCTGTAGCGGAGATGCTAACGGCCCTGCAGAGATCTTTCTGTGCAAGAATGCTGGCTTTTGCTGAACCCCATGAAGCTGAACAAGTCATAGCAATAGTCAAAAACATTTGAAATTACTTAGTCTTATCAGAGACATCTGGTACATTGGATCTTGTTTCCCAAAGTTGCAAGTTTTTTCTTTTGAAATTTTTCTTCAGGAGAACTGCACTTTCTCCCCATCAAAATGTTTAACATAATTCTTAATGATTACACATAAATGCTGTGGCATTCTCTTTCTCCAGCTGCAAGCTGCTGCATTTCAGGAAATGTTTAGGTCTGCAGCAAGCATTTATAGAAGAAGTTTACTTTCTTCGAAGTATCACTTATCTAATTGTTTTTTTTCAAGCACAGAACACAATTGTGATCTCCGTTCAGTCCTGGGTTTCTGTTTCTGTGAAGGCTGCTGGTGGTGGGCCTGGCGGAGGTTCTTTGGGTCGGGTGGGAGGTTCAGGACGTTCCCTGTTCTCTTCTTTCAGCTTTTGGTGGTTACCTCCGGGTGCTCTAAGTGGAGAACAGAAGCTGTCGTTTCACAACACTAAACCCACAGTGTTCTTTTAAACGGGTAAATACAGGCACAAAAATATCAATCCTAGTAGCACAGACTAACTAGCCTCATACCGCATATAAATACAGTTTCACACTATTTGCAAGAAATATTGTATTTCCTCAGTTCCAACTCCTCTATTATGATTATTGTTATATACTTGGATAAAACGACAGTGTTGACAATGTTGGGAAGGTTCATACCTGTTAAACTGTCAATCAGTAAGTGATTTTCTTGTCAATCTGGGTGCTGCTGAAAAGAGCCAGATCAACAGGCTCATTCAATTTCAGCTTCCTTTTTTTCTGTTTTGCACTTTCGCTCTCAATTCTTTTACTGGGCTTATAGGAATTTCAACTGTAACCTTGTTCACCTAAAAGACCTTCTTATAACAGTGCAGTCCCGGCTGAAATAAGCATTTCCAATTTGGTTGTGTTGCGAGAGCAGCACGTGAGCGCGCGCGGACATACGCGCGCACACGCACACACACACGCATGTGGATGACTAAAATCTCATCCATAATGCTATGCTTTTCTCTTGCTGCGATGGGAATAGAAAGAACCTTCAACTTCCCTCTAGACCATTAAATAAAGTAAATCCAGCAATGTGGTATTTTCCTTCAGTCTCTCCACTCTTGCCTGCAAATGTGGTTTGTCCTCAGCAGTGAAACACCTGCCACTTTCACTCAGAATGAATGGAATTTAAAAATCAACGTTTTGGAGCTGTTTTTCTTAGGATGATTGTCCTGGTTTCAAGAGGGATAGAGTTATTTTTCTCCCTAGTAGCTGGAACAGTGCTGTGTTTTGGATTCGGTGTGAGAATAATGCTGATAACACACCAATGTTTTAGTAGCTGCTAAGTAGCGCTTATCCTAAATTAAGGAATTTTCCTTTCCCCGTGTTCTGCCAGTGAGCAGGTGCACGGGAAGCTGGGAGGGAGCACGGCCAGGAGAGCTCACCCGAACTAGCCAAAGGGGTATCCCACACCATGGAATGTCATGCTCAGTATAGAAACTGGGGGGGAGATGGCTGGGAGGGCTGGATTGCTGCTCAGGCATCGGTCAGAGGGTGGTGAGCAATTGCCCTGTGCACCACTTGTCCTTTCTTGGGGTTTAGTTCTCTCCCTTTTTTGTTATATTCCTTTTCATCATCATCATCATCATCATCATCACCATCATCATCATCATCATCATCATCATCATCATCATCATCATTATTATTATTATTATTATTATTATTATTATTATTTAATTATTATTATCATCATCGTTATCATTATTATCATTATTATCATTATTATCATTGTTGCTATTATTATTATTACTATTATTATCTTTTGTTATCATCTTCATTTAGTTTAGTTTAGTTATTAAACCGTTTTTATCCCAATGTGCAAATTTTACTTCTTTTCCAGTTCCCCTCCCCATCCCACTGGGAGCGGGGAGGAGTGAGCGAGCAGCTGCGTGGTGCTTGGTTGCTGGCTGGGGTTAAGCCGTGACAAAGATGAATATCATCAGAGGGAAGTATCTTGCTTTCCAACACAACTAGGTTTGTCTTAAGTTAATTTCTTCTACCTCTGTCCATCTCGGCTGCTTGGGCTTCCATCCCTTCTCCAACAACAACATGGACATTTTTACCCTGAAACCCAAGCTCTTGAGAGCCAACGATCATTACTTTGCCTCCTGTGTCTGTACGTACATTAATTTGTGATTTTCTTTAGCATTTCCTGATGCTCACAATTTAGGTCTCTGTCACTACGGGGCTTTCAACTTATGCATTGCAAAGAAACTGTATTGACTCAGACCAAGAGAATGTTTCTAGGGTTTACAGGTCCACAGGGTGGCTAAATGCTCCTATAGCAAAACTGAATGACGCACAATTGTATTTCATAGGGTTAATGCCTGTAAGCTCAAGTCCTTGTCACTACACAGTATAAGAACTGTCATTTATTCTAGGAGCTGTGGGTACATGAGAGAATTTAATTAACTGAACCACTTTGGAAAAAGATGCACCCACAGGATCCACCATGGACAGTGACCGTGTTTCCACGTATTTTCTTCACTGGAGTATCCGTGCGCTGGTGCTGCCCACCTGGTGATCTCGCTTATCTCAAACCAAAAATAGCCCGAAGCTGCAGACAGCACAGAGCAGATCCCAGGGCCGCTGGGTGGAGGTGCAGCCACGCACAAGCTGCGGCTTTGGGCAACTGCCCAGCGCGCTCTGCTGCGGGACACGGTGGTGGCGCGAAGGCAAAGGGCCTCCGAGCAAAGGCTCTTGGAGTGGCCTTGGGGAGGTTTGGTTCACGAGAACGCCGTGAGCTCACAAGGCTGGTTACATTTGGATTTTTTTTTTTTTTTTTTTTTTTTTTCTCCTGTAGTTACAGCACTAGAGAAAACGGGGAGGACACAAGAGTTATAAAGGGGCAGGTTGGTTGCTTGTAACCCATCTGTGGTTAGCTTCTCCACCCCGCTCTGCTAAACCAAACCAGAAGCCACCACGAGGGTCAAACCACACCCGAAACACTCCCGGGAAAGCCCGAAGCTCTACCCTGTGCTTTAAAAACCCCCCTCCCTCCCCCAGCACTCCGGCTACCACATCGCCGCAGCAAAGGGCAGGAGCACGAGCGGGACCGAGCCCAGCGTGCCCGGAGGCTGCCTGACCACCCGGCTGCCGGGTTGGCAACCCTAAAATCTGCCTTCGACCTGGCTGCCCACGCGTGCCTGAGAGCAGCCAGGGGCTCCTGGGGGGGTCCCGACACGGGGAAGGGGGGGTCCCCGCCTGCACCAGGGGATGGCTTCGGCCGTGCACGGGGCCGGGCTGACCCATGGCAGAAATCTTGGGCTGGGATGCAAACGTACGCGCTCGGGCTTTTTGCTTCAGCGGGGAGGGGGCTTTAGGAAGCTGACAGGGATTTGGTCGCTTGGAGTTTTCCCTCCGAGCTCCTGGCACTCTGCCGGGGAGAAATACAGCTCAGCAAACGCTCGTTGCTTTGCAGATGGGGTGGGGGGGGTGTTGCAGCCCTGCAGCGCCACGCTGGGGGACACCTGAGGGACACGGGTGGCACCAGGTCCTTCTGCAGGCGTTACTGCCATGGGTAAGAGCCGGCCCCTCGTGAAACTAAAACCAGGAAGATGTAAAAATGTGCTCCGATGTATGTAACTGCGGTTTTTCGCAGCGAATAAGCATTTTTCCAAGCCTTTCCTGCTAATGGCGATTCTTGAAAAAGGGAATCTCTTCAATTTATAGGGCGGGCTTTGGTGGCAGCGTGGGTATGGCTGGGATTAAAGGAAAAAACCCGGGCACTTCAGAGGCTGGTCAAGAGCAATATGCAGTTCCCGGAGCTCAAAAGCAATGGGGCTTTGAGCCAGAAGGGCACATTTTAGCGTAAAGTGACCTTTGTCTATTCCCACATGAAAAACAGAACGAGGACCCTTTCAGAGAGGAAACCGTAGCCTGCCTCAGACTTCTTCGTTTTCAGCTAAATCAGGGGCACATGTGGTTTGAAAGACCAAAATAAGTAAAACCTCGTAGTTATTGAAATCTTTGAAATCCTCCTCTCACGTCTTTGTAGAGATAGGGAACATTTCCTATCACCTGTGTGTAGACAGCTTTTATGTGTGTGTGGGGGGGAAAAATGAAAGAAGCAGTAAAAATCTAATCTAATCTAATCTAATCTAATCTAATCTAATCTAATCTAATCTAATCTAATCTAATCTAATCTAATCTAATCTAATCTAACCTAACCTATTCTAATATAATCTAATATCTAATCTAATATCTAATCTAATATATCATCTAATATATCATCTAATATATAATCTAATCTGATCTATGTCCTCTGTTGGGATCTGCAAGAACATAGTTTGTGCTTACAGTTTAAAAATTTGTTTCTGTTTACCTAAGGGAAAGGAGAACTGTGGCAAGCTCTTTCAAGTGTGAGTACTGTACACTCCTGGGAGGTTGTGAAGACCTGCTGAAGCTACAAGCTTTTTTCCAAACCCAGTGTTAGCCCATAAAGACTGAGGATGGCATTCTGGTCCCTGAGGGGGGCAAACTGTGACAATCTATTAAGTTTCATGCTTTTGAAAAGAAAATAATGAATCAATTCCATCACACCTTTGGGTCAGTTTGACAGCCAGCCAGTGGTAATGGTTCGGTTTCCTTGCAGTTATGTGCCCAGGCACATTATAACATCAAATAATAGTCACTGGATTTCAAAATTGGTTTTCTAGACTTTAATCAGTATAAGAAACAAATTTGTCTTATCAATTTTAACGCTGATTTATCTGTAACCCCTCATTCAGTGTCATATATACACTCTCTTTTTATGCTTCAAGATCTCTACAGGCAATCTGATCACTACTTTAGCAGCTATGAGGAGTGAAAGCCTTTTAAAGTCAACACACGTAGACACGAAATGACCAGCCTTCTCATCACAGATGTGTAACCATTACAGACCCTGTGCAGCAGATGAGACAGTCGCAATCCAGGTGACCAGACGCGCAGGCGAACTTCGGTAGCTCAGAGACCAGGGCAACGCAGATTTCGGCCTTATTCCAAAAACTCCTTAGTACTCTGTGTTTAGTAGACTAACATCAAAAGGAGAAAATAAACATACTTCAGTTCTAATAGGAGAACCGAATTCAGTCTCCACCATACCCAATGTAAAGGTCTGAAACATCTAAATATTGTCAGGGTGAACGCAAGGTGCCGTGCATTTCTGACTGCTCCACGTGGGAATAGCTTTATTCTGAGCACACCCAGAAACTGGAAGCAGGTAGGGTAACGCCTTACCTTAGGTACAGGTTGATGGTTATCATTAAGCTACTCAGCGCTGCTGAATTCTGGGCAATTTGGCCTCCATCAGAAACGGGGAAGTTAGGATTTTTTCTAGAAGAAATTTAGGAATTAAAGAGACATAAACCAACAGTTTATATACAAGGAAGCAGGATAGTAATTTTTGCAAACGCTCACCTCAGCTTCCAGTCTTGAAGTAATACGTGCAGCAGTATTAATGGACGTGGACCCAGAAGTGTTCCCTGCTCAGCCTCAAAAATGAGGCTACTCATGTCTAAGAAATGGGGTGTATTCCTGCAGAACATACTGTCAGGTGTTCAGACTCACGGTGCCAGACTCTGTCCTGGGGGAAGGCAGCAAAATGTAATTGGAGGGAGATAGAAGGGGGCACGCTGCCACACTTTTCATCTTTTTTTTTTTTATATGTCTCATTTTGGGACCTTTACACCTAAAACCTTGCTTCTCTCACATTCCCTCTAGTCCACATCACAGTGCAAACCAAAGGCCACGAGGTGGGCTGGAGAGGGGAAGCTGGAAACATGACATAATCCTTCTTCAGAAGAGGCAGCCAGAGAGAAGATGGCTTTCTACTTCGTGACGTCTCCCAGTCGAGCCCGGGGGTCTTTCTGGAAGACTTCCTCAGGCTTTGGCGTCACTCATGTGACTCTGAGTCGGTTTAGAAACCTAAATTTCGAGAAAGCTGACGCGGGTAGGAGAGCAAACAGGTTACTCTCTGCTTCAGGCCCTGGCATGTGGCCTTGCTGCAGGGTCGGAGGCCAGAGCCGGCGCCCGCGGAGGAGCAGGATGGCATCTGCGAGCAGGGCAGCAGGGAAGGGCTGTGTGCGGGACCAGCGCTCACCCACCGCCACGGGATGAGCTCGGCTGGGCTGCGAACACGAACTCGCGGAGGCTGCGACCGCTTAGTCCCCCCCCCCCCGGAGCGTTTAGGGAATTTCGGTCCAAATTACAAGTCGTATCCGCAAGTCGTTTTTAAAATTTCAACCTCCAGCGGTCTGAGGAGAACGTGGGCCGAGGGAACATCTCGGAGCTGCCAGCAGAGCAAGACTCCCAGCACCCGAAGCGCCGTTCTGGTTAAACTGGCTGGGAATACAGATCAGAGCCCGGCTTTCCCCAGAGTTCAGACACAGCCAGAGCTGAAGGTTACTTTCACAACCCGCTCAGCCACGAGGACTCTAGAAAAGCAAGGGCGTTGTACCGTGCAACGTTCTTCCGTGCAGTAGAGCCCAAATACAAGGAATTCTCAAACATAAGGCCACCCCAGCCCCGGCTGGTCAGTCCTCTTCTCAACCTACGCTTTATTGCTGCTCCCGTTCTGTTTGTAGGGCTGTGCAATAAGCCACACCAGTGAAACGATCCCGTTTATACAGAAGCAAACGAGAAACTGCTTTGTTGAAGGACAGGGGGAAAGTGGGACTCTCTTAATGAAACCATTTGATTAACAAAGGAACGGAACAGAACAACCGCGGCGACAAAACCAACCTCTGTGGCTGCTTATAAAAACTAGCTAATTCAGATTATTTCATGGGACATTCTGTCAGTGTGGGCCTGGAACACGCCACAGATGAAGGGACAGTAAAAGGTCGTTTGGGGGTAGAAGTGAGTTTGGGAGGAAAGTGAGACCTGGAGGACGGTGGGAAACACTTTTGCTGCTCGAGAAACAGCACTGTGGCATGACACCTGATGGAAAGGATCTGAGATAGCTTAGAAGCTTTGTAGTCAGTAAGTCCTGATTAAATCACTCCTTTTGGACTCTAACATTACGGCACAGATTCATACTTGGGTTTAGGAGTTCTCGTCTAATGAGTCCTAGTCCAAGTGATGATCCGGGAGACAAAGGTATCTCTGCAATCGGTTTGATCCAGTGAAAGAAGCAGAGGAAATAAATGCATCCAGCATTATACCAAAACTCTGCACAGGGCTAGCTTAAGTCTCCTTTTGCAAGGGTATGTCAGATCGAAAATAATGATGTTTTGCAAGAAATTCATTTTTTACTCTTCCGATTTTACCCACAAGATTAGTTTGTACGAGACTATCACACTGCTATTTGATTTCTATTAGTTTATTGTTTTCGGGGGTTTGGGGCATTTTTAAAATAACGAGAAACTTATCCCCGTGCTTTTCCCACGTGTTCTCTCACATCAGTGTGCGAGAGAGAACTTATGTACAGCTCTGTCATTATTCGAAGTGACAGAAACAGATCAGAAGTTCAGAAAGTTACTGCTTTTTTTCATATAACAGTACGCCAGCAACCGGGACGTAGCACGCAGATGGATTTTCGGAGCATAACGCCCCCGGTCTATCTGCATGTCCAAGGGAAGACGGCGAAATAATCAGCATATTTAGGATGGCTCCAGTGCAGGAAGGAGAGACCAAAGCGCCGATCGGGTGGGAAATCACAGACCCAGCCACTGCACTTACTGGCACTGCGGAGAGTCCGCTCGAAAGGGAAAGATCCAGAACGGCTTCGCTCACGTCGGACCTCAGAAAGGCTGGCGGCCCCCCGACTGCCCCCCCGTGAAGCCTCATCTCTGCCCGTGGACTTGCTGCAGCCGCGTGAAACGCTTTGGGGGGGGACGCGGTGAAGAGGCGGCTGGTTTGCTGCTGAGGGTCTTCTCCAGCAGCCCGGCCCTCCCAGCACGGGCCCCCGGGAAAGATTGCCGCCCTCCCGGGCACCACGACCCGTGCAGGGGTCAAATCCTTAGAACAGGTTGCTAAAGCGTGTTTTTCGTTTGGCTTTCATTATGCAGGAAGGCCACCGTAACCGTAATCAGTATTCACACACCTCCTGCATCTGCTCAGGTCCATCTTTCTCGCGGTTTCCTATAAGCAGTTAAAATATTTTCCCTTCTTGGTAGGGTGGTGCTCTGTTGGTATTTTCAATAAGCACAAGTGTTCAGAGTGATGCCTGTACTATTTTGGACACTCATGTTATCCCTTACTGTCATAAATAAATAGGGTATCACATAATAAAGTATATAATAAATTATAATTTACCCTCCCATCCCCAGAAGTTAGCACACTTCCAAAAGTACAACTCTACTATTACACTCCTTTGAAAAGCATAATAACGAAGGAGCTATTGATTCTGTATTCACTGTTTTCCAAGAGATGCTTTTTAATGTTCAAGAGGAAGATGAGATTTACATTCAGCCCCTTCCTCTTCCTTTTGCTAGAAAAGCAATATGATCTGTTTCAGGATTCTAAAGCCCAAAGCCCCATTAGAATTAGACATATTAAATCTATCCAGTAAACTATCATTAGGATAAATGAACACAGTTTAAGCAGACCTCAGAAGACTATTCAAGATTCTGCCGTGGAGTTAATTTCACATTAGTTTTTGCCCTTCCCCCAAGATATCTTTTTCTTCAAGGCAGCTAATCACGAAGGTAAGTGTAAAAGCATCTACCTATGCATAAAAACATTCCTTTCCCTCTTCGAGGAGAGATCCTATTACAGATATTGGCACAGATTTCCAGCTGTCCAATCAACAGATCACGTAGTGTATAGAAACCACATCATATTTATGAATGTCTCTGCCTTCCACACAAGGGGCAGGCTGGCTCAGCAGCGTCCGCAGGGCCGGTATATTTATATGCAATTAATAAAGACGGCAACCTGGAACCCAGGTGCAGCTGCAGCGATATTCCCATACACTCACTACCCCGTACGCTCACATCTTGCATACAATATCGCGTTATATTTGCCCTTATATAAGCCCCTCATGTGCCTCACGTGGCAAAATCTTGACTGGGAGAACCGAACCAGGAGCAGCCCCCGCGCCGTGGGAAAAGGGGGAGACACGTCTGCAGCCTCCAGCGCCAGAACTGGCAGCCGAGCTCTGCTGAAGGTTGCTGGGTTTGCTTTTTCATTCGCTAATCAAAGCGAGTACATGCTGGCGTGGGTTTTCGCTGGGTTTTGCTTTTTAGACTTTTTTTTTTTTTTTTTGCCAACATTAAAAAACATCCAAAGAAAATTGCTTTTTCTTGACGATAGGAAATGATAAAGGCAATACACACCATCAATTCAGGGTTATTTCTCGATTCAAAATTTGCTTAAGGCTAGTTAGCTTGATAGCAATAAGATTTTAAAGAATAAAAGGAAATCTTTTTAAATGAAATATTTGACTATTCTGCATAGTTTTAGTTTTTGGAAGTGCTCAGAATGGTTTTAGTCAGTATTAAGTGACATATTTTGGGAATAAGATCTGAAAAACATAATCCTATTCTAATTCTGAGTGACCTACTGTAGAGCTAGAACCAAAATTAAAAAAAAAAAAAAAAAAAATCTGGAAACAGTTGACAGGTCTAAGAGTTTAGGTGAGGGCTGAGGGACTGGGTAAGTCTAGCAGGTCATGGTATCTGCAGTGAGAAAAAGGGAGCAGCTTTGCTCTACACAGAGGTCTGAAATCTGTAGCTTGTTGCACGTCCAACTGGTCCACTTGGAATAGTAAGCAGAAGGTTTGATGAGACAGCAGAAAGACTGAAAAGAATTGGCTCCAAAGCCAGAAGAGACTGCAAAACATTTTTGATTTTATGAAGGAAAATGAAAGAGAATAGAAAACTTTTCATAACAGAATTCTGGACTCTGCTGCTTAAGCGAAGATTATAAACACAGGTACCCGAATGTTGCAATTGCAGCATGTGATGTGCTCTGCAAGTAAATCAAATCCCAAGCAGAAAGCACCACAGAGAGAACACGCACAGGTCAAGTGCTTTAATATGTTCAGCAGTTCCGCAGCACTAATGCTTTTCCTTTCAAGAACTAACACTACAGCAACAGAAAGAAACAAAATTGTGAAGATGCTCAGTTGGCCCAAAAAGTAAAGCTATCATCTTATGGCCCTTACCTGAAAATTTGATAGAAACAAACTTCCTACTGCTGATAGAGGTTAATTGTCAGAGAGCTGTGTAACTTCTCCACTAACTCTTTAATTTCAAGCTCAACGAACGAGCTTGATCAGGGATGTGCTGCCTCAGTAATGCCACAGCATGATTATCAGGCTACATAGATGAAGTTACAGAAAACTCCGAGTCTTCCAAAACCATACAAATCCTCGTTTCCCATGCAAGGCTGCAGAAGGTAATATACAGCATGTGCTAAGTCGCCAGGCTATAAAGAGGGATATTGTGTTTTGTTTGGCAGAGGACAAGCGTGCCTCGGATAGATTGGCAAAGCACCAAATGCCAAAGGTTTAAAGAATTACAACCTCCAGCCAAAGGAGAAAAAAAAATGAAGGAGGAAAGTGATGTTTTTCAGGATTGTGCCAGGACCTTAAGATTTACTAAAGTAAATTGGTTGTGAAGAGGCAGAAGCACGTTTTACAAGTGCAGGGGAAGGCTAGAAGTAGGACCTTGGCATTTTTAAATCCTTGAGTTCTTTGCAAAGACTCCCAGAGTGAGAAGGGAACGCACCAGCAGCACCAGTGACGGAAAGAATGATGCTGTCTACAGATACAGTGATTTCCATGTTAACCATTAGGGTAAAACCACATCTGGATCATTCTTCCTTAAAACAGGGAGGGAGTATGCTTGTTCCGCAGACTGATGAGTATTTCTTCAGGATCTACTTAGGTCAAGCCCGGGTGTAAACCAGACTGAATATAATTGCGAGGTACTCTCCGTGGCCAACACACACACATGCACCCTCATGGCCTTATTTTGGTACAGCAGGAAAATGTTATCTGTACATACAAGCCTTTCCAGGTACTGAGTGTTTCTTGGAAAAAAAAAAAAAAAACAAAACATCAGTCCCATGAGAGCATCTCAAGAGATATTTGCTTCCAAATTCAGTCTTGTGTTAAGAGAAAGCGTTTTGTTTTGTTTTGGTTTCCCCCCCCCCCCCCCCCCCCCCCAAATTAATGGCCTGCTCTGACTATACAAAAGAAGAAAAAAAAAAAAAAAAAGGTCTCAGTCATGCCAGAAAAACTGCAGCGTATTGTACATTCTGCTAAACCAGCCCACTGGTGGATGGATTGATAAGATAATTAAAGCTTTTATCCGGGCCTTTAAAACCCTGACCTGCAGGAGTCTTTCAAAGAAACAGCGAGCACAAACATCCACACTGAACTCAAGATCAAGCAGGCTCGGACACCCACACGCTTTTCACGGGGAAGAAAAAGCCTTCATGAAATAATCCTGAGCTAATACGCAGAGACCAGAACCGATACCAAGACTCAGATGCATCTGCTGACTAACGGAGCAGAATTAGTGCATAATGCATTGGGGGGGGGGGGGGGGAACCCCCAAACATTCAACCCAGCTGTGAGATACGTGTATGGCAGAATATTCTCTGCCTGTTGCGAATCTTGACCAAGACAGCTTCGCTGCCTTCTACGGCAAAAAAATGCATCCCAGCTCTGTTACCAAAGTGGCAAAGGCCTTGTACATTTGAAGGTGGCAAATAAGTATTTAGCAAGCAAACGTGTCAATACGTTTTATTGTTTTGTGAACGCTGTGTGGTAACAGCAAGGATTCAACAGGCCTGCTGTCGGGATAGCTGGGTTTATATACATCAGATGGGAATTTTCCCCAGTGTCTTTTGCTCAGTGTGCTTTTATCAGCAGTTCCTGAATGAGGCACGTCCTCATCGTCTGTGGTTGACCTTTCAAAAGATGTTTTGCTGTAGTTTCTGTATTACCCAGCTACTTAATTTTGAACGATTTATCCCTTTTTTATGGATAGTTACCTGGAAACAGTGTGATCGGTTAATGCAGAATATCCTGTATGCTAAAATAATAAATACACGTGCCCTTCAGGTGGATTTAACCTCAGAATCAGATTGGTGTAGATAATTTAATTAACTGGTTGTTCTGTCTCCATCCTACACAAGGTTTGGAATCTTAAAATAAATAAATAACTAAATAAAAGGTGTTTTTTTCAGAGTGGCCATTCCCGGGATGAGAAAAGGGGATTATGGACTTTATCAACAGAGCACCATCTGGGGAACACCAGATGGGAACACCGTCCAGTGTATTTTTGCTGCATCGAGTTCTAAAGACAGCACACGAACACCCTCATCCTCCCTCCGGGATGGGATGCTGAGACAGCCTCGGATTTCTTCTTGAACTAAGAGACCCTTCAGGACTTCCCATGTTTCCAGTCCTATCCCTCTCAACTTCTAGGCAGATTTATTTTCCGAAAGGCGGCACGGCCAGCGTGTTTGATTTCTATTGCAATACCTGAAGATGCTGGAGAACACCACAAGCACCTGCCCTTTCTCTGCGTCGCCAAGACGCCACACGGCCGCAGGCGCTTCACCTGGGAAACCCTGCGGTGAGGTCTGGGGAGGGAGGCAGAGGCAATAAGATAGACGCAAATATACGTCAGGTGCTCTCTTGCTACGCTGTACGGCGGAGAATGAAACCCGTATCGGTGCAGGAATTTAAGCATCCTCTGATCAGCTGTTGTGGTTTAGGCCTGGTTGGCAGCCAACCACAATGCAGCACCTCTCTCTCTCCTTTCCCCTCCGGCAATGAGAAGGGACAGAGAGCCAGGCTTGGGGTTCGAGATAGGACTGGGATGGGGGAAAATCCCCCTTTTATGATCACGAGCAAAAGGCAGACTCGTTAGGGGAAGGAAAAAAAGAACATACATTTATTACAGACACTAACAACACATAACAGAGTAGGACAGTGAGAAGCATCTTGAGAACACCTTCCCCCCACCCCTCCCTTCTTCCCGGGCTCAGCTCTGCTCCCGATATCTCTACCTCCTCCCCCAGTGGCGCAGGGGCAGGGAATGGGGGGTGCAGTCAGCGCTGCCACTTCCTTCATCTTCGGTGAGGGGAGTGTCCAAAACTTGTTACCCCCTGCTCCATCGTGGTCCCCCTCTCACAGCAGACAGTCCTCCACAAACTTTCTCCCACTTGAATTCCTCCCATGGGCCGCAGCGTTCCCCACACTGCTCCGTCATGGGTCACTAACTTCCTCCGACTGGATTCCCTCCCACGGCTGCAGCCCTTCCCGAGCTGCTCCGGCGTGGGACTCCCCCGCATGCTGCAATCCTCCCAGCGCTGAATTACAGCAGCGGGGCTGCCTTTTCCCATGAGACCCCGGCCTTCTTCGGGAACAGAACCTTGATCATATGAGCAGGAGCAACAGGCCATAAATCAGTGTCTGCTCCACCGTAGATCTCCATGGGTGGCAGGGGGGGCCACCCTGCCGTCTCACCACAGGATACAGGGGGGTCTCTGCTCCGGCACACCTCCCCCCTCCTTTCTCCCTCCGTTCCCCCACTGACCTTGGTGTTCATGCAGCTGCCCCAACTCCTCCTCACCAGTCCCACTGCCCGTCACCACGTCCTTTCTTAAATGCGTTATCGCAGAGGCGCAGCTGATGGGCTCAATTTCCCAAACAGAAGTGGAGCTGACGTGGAGCTGGGGGAGCTTCGAGAAGCTTCTCACAGGGGGCCGCCCCGATAGCCCCCTCCCCTGCCACCAAAAAACTCCACCACTCACTCACCCCAGGACATCAGCCCAGCTCAGTGCTAACAGACCACCTAGTCTTGAAAACACGGCACTGCAGAAGCGTGCTGAGATCCAGAATTCAGACCCGTGGAACACACTCAGGGAAGGCGAACACCCAGGGCCCTGCCTGGTGCTCCTCTGCTTCTCTTATACAAGAGCCACGAGCCTTCTGCACCCCCTGAGGACACCCACAGTGTGTTCCTCCTTTCACGGATCAGCAGTTGGGAAATTCACCCCAAATGCAACGAACTTTAGCTCTTTAGCTTCTTCCTGAGAGAATTCAACCCCACACGGTTTCTGACTTGTAGAAGAGCTAGCCCCAGAGAAAGTATGATTTCATTGCAGCTCCAAAGCCAAAATGACTTGTGCAAGAAGCAGCATTAGCCTTTGGCCAACTGTGATATGCAGAGAGGGAAGAAAAGTACATTTTTTGCCTTTTTTTTTTTTTTTAATTCAACACTCAGATACTTACTTTCGGGAGGTCTGCAGTAGAGAAATCGGAGGGAAACGGAGCACCTCTGAGTGTGTGTCCGACAAGGGGTCTTTGAAAGGCAGTTTAAAAAGGTACATCAACTTTTATTAAGGCCTACTTTACGAAGCTCTCTGTTCGGCAGGCTCCCAGTGTAGTTGCCTCACTTATGTCACAGGAAATTTGGGAACAACAGCAAAGAACCCGCATTCTTCTGAGCAACCGAATTCACGCTTCGGTCCTATTTACCCTTGTAACCCTCAGTTACCCCATGCAGAACAGTTTCTTGGCTGCCGAGCAGGAAGGAAAAGTTTACCTGCTGAAAGTCTACATAGCTAAAAGAGCAAAATCTTTCTAGTGCTTTTATTTTTTTTTTATAGCGTCCATACGACTCTAAGGGAATTTGGCCTGGCAAATTTTAGGTTACTTGAGGCTATTTGGCATTTCAACAGGACTTTTCCAGAAGACTAGTGAAGGGCTTAGGGAGAGGGGTTCAGGTTGCCTAAGCCAGGCTTTCTAAAGACTTCAAAATGCATTCCTACCCGTGTGTATAACAAGGGCTTTTTCTTCCATTTCAGGACAGTGACAGTGTGCTACAGCTGCCTGATTTATTTTGCGAGGGTGGGGTTAATAAGTGATTTGTTTCTCAATATGCTGCTTTCAAGCAGCACAGGCATTCAGGCATTAAAAGGACAAAGGTCAGCATGAATGTATGAGTTGCTAATATTTTACCCTGTGTTCCATATGCTCTTTCAATATCTGGCATTTGCCGTGTCCGCAGCTATTTTCACTAGGATCTTTATCTATTGTCTGCTTCAGACCATAAAAAGGAGACTCGGTGGTGGTATGAAAACTTAAAGAGATGGGAGGGGAGGGGAAAGAAAAAAAAAAAAAATCAATAAAAGACTGTCTGCAATTTGCCCTGGGTTGGGACTTGCTAATGGTTGCCTCCTTGTTCCTATCAATAGAAGAAAGCAATAGAACTCATCTAACTCCCAAGGGCTCTCTCAGAAATACATGGAGTGCAAGGTCATCAAGTTTTATAAAGCAACAACTTGTTTAAGAAGGGACTTTACATTGGTAAGTAAATAGTTCTACCCAGTCTCCACGGCTGTTAAATTGGGATTTCATGATGAATCGGAAAAAACCTCAGCAGTGAAAGTAGGGATAGTAAAAAAATAAAATAAAATAAAATAAATAATCCTAAAGCAGCTGCAAGATGCCTAAGACAATAGAACATCTGAAGGACGTGTCCAAGTATTTTTGGCAGAGAAATAACACGCTGAACCCCTACCCCCTACAGACCTCATCAAGCTGAGAAACTCCAAAGGAATTTACAAACAAACCCTCCATCCATAACAAAACTTCAGGCAGAAGTGAAAGAATAAATAGGACTACGCATAGTAGGAGGACCACAACAGTGGTTTGTAACAGCTCCTCAGTGCTTCACCGTGACGTGCACCAGCATTTCACTGGCCTCACCACCTGGGGTTGGAGAATGTGGACAGAAGAGAGCTGAAATAGTGAAAAGATCAAACAAAACAAATTATTTTGCAGATACTTCACTTTGGGGTTTGTTTTTTGGTTTTTTTTGTTTGTTTGTTTGTTTGTTTTGGTTTGGTTTGGTTTGTTTTTTTTTTTTTTTTTAACGGAGCATGTAAGGCTTTACCCTGAAAAAATAGTCAAGTTTTTACCACTGACTGAACAAGATGTCCTTGCTAGAGCAGCAGCCTAGGAATTCAACAGGAGTTAAGCACCAAACGCTCAAGGCTGCTTCAAACTGGGAACTGTTCTCCTTTTAAAAATCAGGTAATATTTTCCAGTTGTCTTATTAAGCAAGGGCTCTTTACTCACGACTCGAGCGTTTATACGGAAAAGACTGGGCGCCCTCGAGATGGAGTACTGCAATAACACCGCTTTGGAGCTGATGTAATTTGTGTCCCGAAAAATGAAGCCCTGTAAGCATCGAGGAGAAAGAACACCAGAGAACAACCCTTTGACAAGCCCTTTTCTCCGCACTGGTACCACACTAAGCCACCTCTGCCTTCCCCCACCCACCGTCACCTCCGCACGAGAGCGCAGAACCTTTTTTTTTGCTGGGTTATCCCGAGCCCCCAATTTCCAATCCCCCAGCCCAGCCCCTTCGGCCGCTGTCCTGGGTTGAGTGAGTGGTGGAGTTTTTTGCTGGCAGGGGAGGGGGCTATCGGGGCAGCCCCCTGTGAGAAGCTTCTCGAAGCTCCCCCAGCTCCACGTCAGCTCCACTTCTGTTTGGGAAATTGAGCCAATCGGCTGCGCCTCTGCGATAACGTATTTAAGAAGGGACACGGTGACGGGCAGTGGGACTGGTGAGGAGGAGTTGCTGCAGCTGCATGAACACCAAGGTCAGTGGAGGAACGGAGGAAGGAAGGAGGGGGGAGGTGTGCCGGAGCAGAGACCCCCCTGTATCCTGTGGGGAGACAGCAGGGCGGCCCCCCCTGCCACCCATGAAGATCTACGGTGGAGCAGACATTGATTTGTGGCCTGTTGTTCCTGCTCAGCTGATCAAGGTTCTGTGCCCGAAGAAGGCCGGGGTCTCATGGGAAAAGGCAGCCCCGCTGCTGTAATTCAGTGCTGGGAGGATTGCAGCATGCGGGGGAGTCCCACGCCGGAGCAGCTCGGGAAGGGCTGCAGCCGTGGGAGGGAATCCAGTCGGAGGAAGTTAGTGACCCATGACGGAGCAGTGTGGGGAACGCTGCGGCCCGTGGGAGGGACTCATGTTGGAGAAAGTTTGTGGAGGACTGTCTCCTGTGAGAGGGGGACCACGATGGAGCAGGGGGTAACAAGTTTTGGACACTCCCCTCACCGAAGATGAAGGAAGTGGCAGCACTGACTGCACCCCCCATTCCCTGCCCCTGCGCCACTGGGGGAGGAGGTAGAGATATCGGGAGCAGAGCTGAGCCCGGGAAGAAGGGAGGGGTGGGGGGAAGGTGTTCTCAAGATGTGGCAATGCTTCTCACTGTCCTACTCTGTTACGTGTTGTTAGTGTCTGTAATAAATGTATGTTCTTTTTTTCTTCCCCTAACGAGTCTGCCTTTTGCTCGTGATCATAAAAGGGGGATTTTTCCCCATCCCAGTCCTATCTTGAACCCCAAGCCTGGCTCTCTGTCCCTTCTCATTGCCGGAGGGGAAGGAAGAAAGAGAGAGAGGTGCTGCGTTGTGGTTGGCTGTCAATCAGGCCTAAACCACGACAGCCGCCTTTGACCGGCTTGCTGACACGCGCTGAGGAGGTGTGAGGGCATGAGAAAAAGGAGCAAGCAAGCCAGCAGCGCTTGAGCCGACGGAGCACAAAGCTCGTCCGATGCTCTCAGCCTCCGGGACCCGTTTTACTCCGCCGGGGGACACAGGGACACGTCGAGCACGTTTTCACCTTAAGAGACACACTTCAGGTTCCTTGTACAGGGCGACAGTGATTTTGATGACCATTCAGGAATTCAGGAAAAAGGCTGAAGGAGTTCACCGGGAATTTTCTGAGCTTCTTTTCAAAGAAATCAGAAACGCGCTTTGTTAAGCGCTCGCCAGTGAGGCTTTAGGCTCTGATGTTTCGCTGAAGGGTTTCTCGAGGACCCTGCACATCTTTTGTGTTAGCCGTGTTTAGATTAACAAGAGCTATCGCACGCAGGCAGCCCTTGTTTATGGCATTTCATTGCGAAGGGGCAGAGCGGGGTGAGGTCATACCTCCTCTGTTTGTCCTGGAGGCACTGTCCGTCCGTGTCCCCCCCCCCCCCCCCCCCCCGAAAGGCGACAGCCTAACAAACTCCCACATAACTTCCCACGTGGAGAGGAGGGAAGAGGTGGGGTGCCCAGGTTCCTCTTTTGCTGGCTCCCACCCCCTCGGAACCACAGATCCGCGCTTCCCAGAAATTACTCCGGGTTCTGGTCGGGCACAGAAAACTGGTTGTGCCCACCAGCTCGTACAGCACGTGGGGTGTGTGCGGAGCTTAAGCGGCGCGGGGACCCACGGACAGAAGTGATCCACGAAAAGGAAAGGAAGAGAGCGGCGCACCCCTGCTAACCTCGCACCGCCTGAAACTCTGTAAATCCCTGCTCGGAGGGTTCAGGACTCCCGGCAATTCCCACGTCCTCTTGTTGGAGAGTTCAAGTAGGAAATGCAGAGGCTGGCCACCGCACAGGCAGGACCCGTTTCTTTCTAAACAAGAGCAGACGGGACAGTTGTGGGGAGGAGGCTGCTCCATCGAAGCAAGATCTCTGGCACTAACAGCGAGCATCCTATTGTTGCACCCTCTGATGTGACCAGCAACAACAACAAATTCCCCTGCGACCTCTCCCCTCTCTGTCACGTATCTTAGCTTCAGCAACACCAGAGTTCAACTCCCCGCTTCTAGGATGCTTTTGGCCAGCACCTCAACAGCCTGGTTTCGTTTGTACACAAGCTCAGCCTACCTGAGACCTAATTTTGAATCGACCTGAGCTGAACCCTGTCCTGGAAAGGCTGCCACTGCAAGCTGAGCAAGGTCTTTTCGAGCCAGCTAACCAAAGAGACACACCTTTGGTTGCTCTCTCTTACAACACTTGTCCCTTCAGGGGATGCCCCAACCATTTGTCAAGGTTTGTGCCCCTCTGGGCTTCAAAGAGCCAAACCAGTCATGGTCTCAGGCCCTGTTGCTCCTCTGTAGCGTGCCGAGACGTGCTCACCGCACACCACCAACCAGTGCGACAGGGGCACGCCAAGACCTGCAGCACAATTCTCCAGGCCTGCTTTCAGAAGACAACTCAGCGATCTGAGAAAAAGAAAACAAACAACGAACCCATACCAAAGCGGACTTGTGACAGTGCTGGAAATATTTTTTTTTCTATTAAAAATAGAAATTTGTGAAGAAATTTTTCATGTCATCATGTAGCACAGAGAAACCAGAAGCACGCGTCTGTCACAGAAAGGCTTAACTCATCTTCCAAAATTTCAGCTCATCAGTTTAGAAACTACAAGATGTTCAGGCTCGCCACAGCAACTCTCGTTAGGAGGTGCTGATTTGCAGAACTGCTGTTTATCTGCCTCTCAACAGCAAATCCCAAACGGGTCTCCCAGATCAGGCAACCAAAATCGCTCGGATCTTAAGTTTAACCCATTATTTTAAGACATCACCCATCTGGGAGCAGGAAACATCTAGGAAGGTAAACAGAACGGAAAACACTTTTGTCAGACTTTACAGATGCCAGGGGTCGGATTTTTTTTTTTTTTTCTTCCTCCAAAGCTGCCTAAATACGGCAAACAGCTTTAGGCAGGGGGATGGAGATTGAAGCGCGTTTCCAGTGAAATCAGTTTAGGAGCTTACGGGGGTCTTCGAGCTGTCCCCCTGCGTACAGCCCAGGCTAAGGAACGCCGGCCTGCGAGGGGTCAGCCGAGGAGAGCTTAAATCAGGCTGAACAGAGCCCCGTGTTGTCCCCCTCGAACCGCTGCTGAACGCTGAGCAAGCTCGTCCAAAGGTACCGCGTGCAAGAGACCTTCCCTCGGGTCCGCCGAGCAGCGCAGCCTTGTAGAGGTGTTTTTTTTCCTCATCCCCCTCCCCAAGCCCGGCACGCAGGGCACCGGCCCTTCCTCCTGCAGAACACACGGCCCGTGGTCACAGCACCGGCGGCCAAGGCTCTGATTTTCTGGGGCGCTGTGTGCGCCCGGAGTCGCGGGCTCTGGGCGGCTGCGGGTGGAGGGAACGGGGATTTCCCCGTCGTTCCCGTGCTGCCAGCGGTTCAGACCAACACCTGGTCTGGTGAGAAAGGGCCACCTTCACTGGTTTGAATGTTCAACCACCTTCACTGGTTTGAATGTTCGACCACCTTCACTGGTTTGAATGTTCAACCACCTTCACTGGTTTGAATGTTCGACCACCTTCACTGGTTTGAATGTTCGACCACCTTCACTGGTTTTAACGTTCGACCACCTTCACTGGTTTTAACGTTCGACCACCTTCACTGGTTTTAATGTTCGGCCACCTTCACTGGTTTTAATGTTCAACCACCTTCACTGGTTTGAATGTTCAACCACCTTCACTGGTTTGAATGTTCAACCACCTTCACTGGTTTTAACGTTCGACCACCTTCACTGGTTTGAATGTTCGACCACCTTCACTGGTTTTAACGTTCGACCACCTTCACTGGTTTTAACGTTCGACCACCTTCTCTGGTTTTAACGTTCGGCCACCTTCACTGGTTTTAACGTTCGGCCACCTTCACTGGTTTTAACGTTCAACCACCTTCACTGGTTTTAACGTTCGACCACCTTCTCTGGTTTTAACGTTCAACCACCTTCACTGGTTTTAATGTTCGGCCACCTTCACTGGTTTTAATGTTTTCCTTTAAATGGCAGGAGCATGTAAAGTTCTGCAGAGGAATACCTAGCTCCTTTATTTTCTGGGATTTTGGTTTGTTTGTTTGTTGTTTTTTTTTTTTTTTAAGAAAAAAAGGAGAGCGTCTAGGTTTCTGATGTTGAAGTGCATTGTGCAATTTATTAGACTGGTAACGTACGTATCTGCACTTACAGTAGCACTGTCTAGTCGAGGATTCCTTTAGCATGTTACCATCACCGATCGTGGAATGAACAAACACTGCCAACAAAATAGGGGAAAAAAAGGGAGGAGAGGGAAACAACCCCAAACCCCTGCACAGTGATGCAAGTGGGGAAGTCCGCCCCTTTCACTTCCACAACGAAAAGGTTAACGTGGAAACTGTTAGCACAGAAAAAGATTCCATGTAAAAATCCACAGTGCTTATATCTGTTTGTTCCAAACCGAGCTGTCAGAAATCTCCCTCATATTTTCGGTCTCCGCAGAAAGGTACTAAGTAGAAACTTGAAAAGAATGTTGCTATTGTGTTTAAAAACCTTCTGGACTGAATGAGGTCTCAGCCAGCCACACAAAAACGTGGTTTTCTGACTCATAACCCTTCTCGCTCGCTCTGATCTTCCCTTCACTTCAAGCCCGAATGCCGATTTGTCTGTCTTCAATTGCTCGCTAGCCTGAAAAAGAAAAGAGCAACTGCTTTTTTTTTAAATTTATTGAGTCAATTTTGTCCTAGGCTTAACACAGCAGCATGATACAATCTGCAATGATACAGAATTTTTCCCTCTGCCAGCTGAGTCTCTGGGGAATTTTATGGAATCAAATATTGTTAAAAGCAGCATCACATAAAGAAAGTTTTTAAAATAGATTTAAAAAACAAAGAGCAATTCAGCATATGCATTATCCATGTGGAGCTGGTTTGGCAACTGCAACATGGAATTACTTAAAGCTTGCCCACAGCTTTTTTTTTTTTTTTTTTTTTTCCCCCTCCTTCTGGCAGCACCATCATGGAAAACGTTAGGCCTACCCTATTATTAATACGAGTTTCTAACCTAGGAAGTTATTCTTTATTTCTGCCTGCTGTTTCCCAGCTTCAATAGCTAGTTTTGCCAGGTCGCCTGTTTACAACGAATGCCATTTCAAAAAGACATGGTATTCTCTAAGGTAAACTGAAAAGCATTAAACACTTCGCTAAATTTACTGTTGACTGTGGTACATAACCTCTTTTTAAATAAGCTCATAGAATTCCCCGTTCCATTTTCACGTACTCCTACAGAGGTGATACGACTAAACAGAACGACACGAGCCAGAAAAAAAGGTAAAGGTTTTGAAGGATTCTTTTACTAGCAAAAAAGTAGCAGACGTGTCATTTAAAAGATAACGTCTTCAAACGGAACAGATGCCTACATTTGCATTTACAGTTATATTTATTGAAGTCCACTTTTAAGCGTTTGCAGTGAATGTGACCCAATGCGGTCCCATTGTCTCCATTATTTGACATCTTCACCTCACAAATAAACGGTTATTACGCATTATTACAGTTTTCATAAAAACACCACATGGTTGGTAACTGTGTTGGTGATACGTACTGCTGCTGGGACCTTCTGAACAATATCTCACAGACTGCATGTTTGCAGCATCTATTAACCATATATAATTATCCTTTCTAATACGGTCCAATTTACAGATTTCTAAATCCCACTGAAAAATCGGCTAAAGAGAGCCACATCATCTATCTTAAACCGCTAGCACACACGTGAACCGAAGTAGTCAATTTTAGGCTCTGAGCAAAAGAACTTCTGGACTCTGAACTCCCTTGTAGATATTTTTTTTTTTTTTTTCTCCCCACACACAAACTCAAGTTCCCCAAACGCTATTTACTGAAAGAATGGGAAGCTGTGAGTACATGAAATGTATTTTCAGGGGGGTTCGCAAATTTATAAATGCAAACCCTGTTATGAATTCAAGCTTTTGGTCACAATTTCAAGTCCGTTTTGAAGTAGCTCTGCTGCTGAAAGGAAAGGGCTGCTCCTCTCCGGTTACTCCTTTCCTCCCTGAAAGACCAGCCAAACATTGCACAGCCACTTGGGGGACAGAACTGAAGAAGAAATCCAAATTAAAAGAAAAAAAATCTTGACCCTTCTCCCTCCCCTCCCCAGGAACTAGCTGTTGATATTCGTTCCTATTTCTATTGCTGTTGAACAAAGAAATTAATAATACAAAAATCTGTTCCCATCTGTACGCAGACTGAGAACATTTCAAAGAATCTGCAGCTCATGAAATAGGAACATCTCAAATTTCTACCTGGTCAAAAAGTAGTTGTCTACACCCAAACCCAGCCTTCAAAATATCCAAACACTGCATTTAGGAAATACTTGAATATCCTGAGCTCTTCCCAAGACAAATCATTCACAAGCTCCTTCTGAAGCGACAACAATATCAAATTTTCACAAGATCCTTCATAACAGAATGAAGGTGGTAATAATAAATGAAATACAAGAAAAAAAAATAGCCAGCGTGATCATTAAAAAAAATAATAATAATCCGTTGTCATTATTAGTTTTCAGGTTTTTAATAAATTGATGGTGACCATCAGTGTTTGGAAGAAGGGAAAAAAAAAATATATATTTTCTTGGATAGGTAAAGCTAAGAGAAAATTATGCTTGAAATGTGGATCAGTTCTTTAAGGCCAGGGGAAAGAAACTTCCCTCCTCCAGGCACGAACACTGAGCACAAAGTAACCTGACCCAAAGTACTGGAGCTCATCAAATCTCGAGGAGTAAGTCTGCCCAAGCTGTACGAGTGTGAGCAACAGCTCCTCTTAAGGGGGGACGGGGCGGGTGGAACCAAACGCTCGTGTCCAGAGAACTTGCAGAGTTAGTTCATAGTTAATTGCCCAAGTAGTGAGGCCCCACGCAGCCGGGAAGGTACAGATTTTAATATTCCACCTCCTGTTAATAATAAAAGAGATCGTCATCAATCCTCAGTAGGAAACGAGTAGCCTTTTTCAATAAATAAATGATGGAGGATGAGGCAAAACCGTTAACCTTTTTGCTTAGCTTGAGGGAGTGGAGGGTTAGCGTGGCTTACGCCTCATCCTGGATTTCATTCCTGTGTTAAGGTCCCTACGTTCTGCTGCTTTGTGCTGAGCCAGGCACCAGCTCAGATCTTCTCACCACCTTTATCTGGGAAATCCAGCTAACGAAGCACACTTCTCGGTCTACTTGTAACAGTGGCAGAGATTGCAGGTTACTTGAATGAGAACCCTGTAATAGACGCGGGCAAGGTATACAACAAATTTAAGAAAAAAAAAAAAAAAAAAAACAAAAAACCAAAACCACCTCCAAAACTGCGAATACATACGTTACCTTCAGCTCGATAAAAACTCGTGTGACAAAATTTACAGTGCCAGGGCGCGCTCAGAGCGTCCCTGGCCTCTCGGTACAATCCTACAGGTTTCCCACCCCCTCCCCAAATCCACCATCCAACCCCTTCGCCCCGGAGAGCTGGCAGGCCTTGGGTCCCCACGGCACGCCCCTTCCCAGACGTTGTCTCCAAACCCATCGTTCACTCAAGAAAAGAAAAAGGCAGCAAGTCCTCCCCCCTCTTCCCCCATCCTCCCAGCAGCCAGCTGCAGCCCAAGACCCTTTTATAGCACGCGAAGGCTGCCGAGGGGCTGCCTGCTGTTGTTAGAAATATGAAGTGAAATAGCTTTCTTCTTGGTTTGTAGGTTTGGTTTTTTGTCTTTTTATTAAAAAAAAAAAAAAAAAAAAAGAGCTGATCCCATTCAGTGAGACGGCGTCACGTGGGACCAGAGAAAGACAAACAGACTATTTGGCCAGAGCACGGTCCTAGAGTATCTGTACCTTAACTACCTTCACTCAAACCAAAAAAAAAAAAAAAAAGCAACGCTTCACCACGTCGGTGCTACTGAAGAGGTTCTCAATCTAGCAAAACCACAGGGGCACGGCAGTGTACTGACAGCAGCGGGCTAATTCACGTCAGAAAACACCCTTTTATCCCCTTAAATCCTGTATCTGTCAGTCCGCTAATTCTACTCACACTCAGTATTCATCCCCACCCAGCAATTAATCCACAAACTATTTAAAATTAACGGCGCCTTAAACTACAATTGCCATACCCCTGCTAAAGGTGACAAAGGCTTTAGGCACTGAGAGTTCACGCTGCTCTTTGTAAAACTGAATCGTACGGCTTCTCTAGCGTGGTGCACGGGACCAAGGTAGCACAGCATTTAAACCGCTGGGCAAATTTACTATTAAAATCATCATTGTGCAAGTATCAGGTAAGAACGGGCTCGCTCGACTGAACTGCAGCGAAAAATTACGCCGGATTTTTCAGGAGTTGGAAAAATGTTAATGGGAACCTAAGGGCACTGTCCTGGAAGGAGGAGCACGGGGCACAGCACTACTAACACTGGTGGTGAAAAAAACCCCAGTCTCTCTCCCTACCTGTATTAACAATCCAACCCTTAAATTTATGTGAGTCCAAATGGAAGAGGAGACTCCAAGATGACTCAGGAAGATTCAAGATTTTTTTTTTAAGAGCCCCAACCACGTATTAAAAAGGCATTGAGAGAACAAATCTTTTCCCCTCCCATGTATTCAAGTAGTCCTACTTCTAGTGGAAGTTATTTGCATTGGAAAAAAAAAGGTCAAATTAGTTAACACAGGACATGCCTTCAGAAGAGCCTTCGGGGCCTGTACCATTTAGACCAAACAAATGCACAAATAATTGATAGAGCATTGGAATTTTAACACGAATGAATCAATTAGGCCACAAGCCACAATCCCAGAATTTTATGAAAAGGAGAGAGAATAGGTTGTTAAAAAAAAAAAAAAAGTAGTAAGATTAATTTTTGTCAAAAAAAAAAATAAATAAAACCGAAAAGATCAGCTAACCAAGCAATTCTGCAAACTTCTGCGCTCACTGCTCCGAAAACCTTGATACCAAAGCTTGTGCATTGCATCAAATGTCAACCTACAAAACAACTGCTGTAGACTGAGGAAGAAAAAACCCAAACGTGTGCGCTCAGGTTTCTGTTTCAATTCAGGCACCAGAGCCACCTAATGAATCCAAGGCGGCGGCAGGCAATAAAACGTTTCTCCTTTTTAAGGTGGACAAAGTTTTATGTTGCTCATCGTTGTGGAAAAAAACAGAACGGGTTCTAAGCTGAACCCAAACTTTCACTTCCTACCTTGCAAGCTCTGAAAGATGACCGGATACCAATTTAATGAACAGCAATTGAATCGGTCTGTCGGGTAGATTGATGGTGGGAATGGCTCTTGGACGGTACAAGGCACGTGACTGCAGAGTTTTAGACCTTGACATTAAAATGTGAGCGCGTACAACCACTTTACTCCAACATCTCTTCAGCTACTAACCCAGCTGGTTCAAATCCCACGTATTCAGACTCCCCTCTATGTGCCTGCACCCCTTGCAGAAGCCACTGAAATGTGTGGAGTCAATGGAAGCAACACAGTTCAACTCGTGTGATCGCCGGCTGCTCATTTAAATCCACTGGCTACTCATAGATACGTCTGCTTCATTTACACGGAGTCTCTCCTCCTTGTAGTTCAATGATGGACAAAAGACAACCAAGTAAGATTTTTTTTTTTTTAATAAAGATAAAATTACAAAAAAGGTAAAATCAGCTCAGGAAAGGCAAATTACTTTAATAGATCGGTTTAGACATTTAACATAATAACTCACATCCATTTTTAAATACTATTACATAAAGCATGGTGAAGAAAGGAATTTCTGCCTCATAATTAGAAAACTCACAATACAACTTGCCAAAAACCAGAACAAAGCCGTTTGAAAATAAATACGGTCCATGCCAAATAGTACAAAATGAAATCAGCAGTCTCTCTCAATACGAAAACTTTTCTTCTTTTAGGTATTCTCCAACTCTAGTATTATGTTCTGCAACTGATGAGAGGCTATCTTTTGTTCAGGGATTGCTGAGCTGTTCTGATTTTGCTCTGTATAAAGGCAAAAATAAACTGTTAAGTTGTTTCAGTTGTTTGATTAAGGGTGTTAGAAATGCAATTTTGAATTACTACTGCCATGGGTCTTAAATACTTCTAGTATCGTGAGGAACTGAAAGCCTTCTCTACAGAATTTAAAGTATCATGAAGTATTGATTGAATAAACACTCTTCAAAAAGGTGACATTCATTACTGATTAATTAGTGTTTACCCTTTGGCGTCTGTCTTTTCACCACTGCTGTCCTTGGATTTATCCTCCTCCTTAACATCTGAAAAATAACAAGATTTTTACATATACCAAAAGATGCTAGAAAGCCTTAAAATACTTCAGAAGAAAAAAAAGCACGACCGAGTTGTAGCTTTTTTGTATATACCCCTAGCCAGGGGGAGCTACCTTTTAAAAGAGGTCACTGGTTATACACCAACAGAGTGTTGAACGCTTCCACCCAGAGGAGTGATCTGGACACAAGGCCAAGCGACTCGCAATACCTCAGGGCAAGCCTCCCCTGACTGGCCCTATGGATGGCACGCCGTCAGAAGACCCGGATCTCCCCTGAGCATCCTGTGGTCGTCTTGTAGCCCAAAGATGCAGCCTCTCTTCTTGGAAATGTCAAGAGTCCTTGGAAACACACCACCGCCCCCAGAACCCTACCCGGCTTCTGTTTCAGAGAAAAGTGGTTGGCTCACCCCACAAAAGCAAACAGGAACAAACTCTTTCTCTTCTGTATTTAAAGCAAGAACTGTTTTTTTTCCCTATTTTCATTAAGCTATACAACTCCCTGGCCCTAAGATTTCAACCTTGTGGGGAAGCAACAATAACGCTTGACTGAAAATACTGTTCTGGTGTGAATAGCTGTATCTTGAAACTGGTTGATTTAAGAGATGCTTTAAATATGATGGAAGAAATAAATCATCATCTCAACAGCTAATTAACAGTTAACAGAAAAGGCATCTTTCTCCTGGCAGAACTGACATGTGCAGTTCCAAAGCACAGGATGAAATTACACCAGAGTTCTACCTGCTTTTTTGTCCTCCGTCTCTTTTTTGTCTTCCTCTATCCTGGCTTTCTTTGCTCCTTTCTTATGATCTGCAACATTTCGTCGTCCACCTTCCCCTTCGTCTTCAGAATCTGAAAATTCTTCATCACAGGCTATGCGCTTGTCAGATGCTCGAACTAGGATTCAGAGTCATGAAATTAATTGAGCATGAAGTCCAACTACAACAGGCCTAGTAAAAAAAGAACTATCAAATTAAGAATGCATAATGATACACTATAACAATTCAATGTCGATGAACTAAATTATGGATAAAAATACTGTCTTTCAAGATACGGTAGGACTCTCACAATCACTTCTGAAAACAGCTTTAGAGACACACAGGGGGAGGGTGAGAACATTTTAACGTGTATCAAATGAATTTCAAAATACTGAAAACTAAACCATGGGAGAAAACATTACAGTTTCAACAGTTCAGAAATGGGCAGTGCACCGAGGTTACAGAATTACCCCAATCACTGTCAAAAAAAGGTTAAATGTAGCAGGAAACTTAGCTATAGCTGAAGAACTACTCGCTGTCCATACAAAGGCTAATGGTAATAAAGTGAAGTAAAGGGGAGTGTTGCAAGGGTGGAAAACCACCTCTCTCTCTCTCTCGCAACAAAAAAGCAAATAAAAGAGTATTTTTGAAAACACAGCACCTCACTTTACGTCGAGGAGGAACACAGCTCCCGTTTTGTGGTATTCACAAAAAAAGTGAAGTCCTCTACTCCTTCAGTTAAAATTCAGGAGAGATTTCTGGAGTATCTATTTTAGATTTGAAATAGCCGGCCTGTTTCCTAAGACTCAAAACACCAAGTTCCTCCAGCACTCCCTTAGACCCCTTTAACAGGTTCAGATTTGTGCCCAGGTGCCACCTTAAGAACAGCAGAACTGGCAGACCAGCGTCAAAACGTTTTACTCGGGGAACAGAACTCCCAGCCTTCCAATACTGCACGACTAGGAGGACCGTTCTGAACAATTACATCGAAAAAGACCCTGCTCATGCTCCAGCGTGAAAAGGTATTGCTTACTAGAAATGCGTTTGTCTGGATCTTCTCCATCCTCATCTCCACTGTCTTCATGAACAGCATCTTCGGGAATGGCCTGCATCTGCACACCGGGTGCATGAGGTAACATGCGCAAGTTTTCGAATAAGCGTTGCCTGCAAGCCAGGGAGAGTTATTACTACACAGAGGTAGCGTTTCCTTGGATTTTGGATTCAGCTCGGAAACCTCTGCACTCAAGGTTAACCTGCTTTGCTTTAGAGTCATTGTTTCACTTGGAAAGCACAAAACAAACTACAAAAAAACCCAGAAGGTATGCCAAGTTCAGCAAGCTTGCCATCCCCAACAGATCCTTAGTATGCGCAGTGTACTTGAACGTCATTTTCTCTGAACTTTTTGAACACTTACTTCAGTCAGCTTCAATCTCCAGTTCCCCGTAAGGTCAGCACTGCCCACCTGGGCTGAACCGAGTGATGGTATTACTCCCTTTGTAACAAGCTAGAGTACCAAGTCGGATAATAAACTACCTTCTAGTTTCTTAGAAAGACAGTCAGGTGCTTGAAAGCACGAAGGCTTCCCAACTGTGTGCAGCAATGACATCGGGGTCAAAAGTGATCCGCCTGGACAAGATCCCTTGTTGGCTGTTTCAGGGAGAAAAGAGAGAAGTTTTCTCCTGTCTAAGCAACCTGATGCGATGAACCCCACACTCCAGAGCACCACGTGCAGGAACAGGAAGGGCACCGGGCTTCTCTTGGGACTCAGAACTATCAGTGCGGGAACAGGAAGGGCACTGGGCTTCTCTTGGGACTCAAAACTATCATTCCAAAGAAGCACAAGTAGAGAGAAAGGTCTGGCAAGTGTCAAATATCAGCACTTGTAACAACTAACTGAATATCCCTCTGCACAATTTGAAGAGCTAGAGAGCAACTGGTTGCTTTTCTTTGAATCCTTACAGTATTTGCCTCTGTTCAACTCGCGTGATCTGGCAAAGCAGTTTTGCCAAGCCAGGGAGTCCCCTCAAGTCAGGTCCAGGGGAAAGCATACAGCTAACTGCCGGAGGATTCTCTGAAAGGAGGGGTCATTGCTCTTCTTGTGGGTGCTAGCATGGGGACGTGAGATTGTATCTCTGTCAACAGAAAACACACAATCTGTGCCCAGGGATGTGTTAAGGAGCAAGCAAGCTCGGCAGCCTACTCGCACCACGAGAGCTCAGCGACACACAATACACGGCGAGCAGCCTGGCAGATCACCAGCTGGAGCACTACACTACTACGGAGATATTCTGGAGGATTACATCAATGAAAAAGAGGTGTTTTTTTTTTTTTTCCCCTTGCACATTATTCAAAATTAAAACCCCTTTCATCTGATGGTGACTTACGTATTTGTGTTACGAACACCAATCACAGTCTACACACCAACCACTTCAAAAATTAGTATTTTAACTGCTGTGGTGTTTTTTTGCTATTTGCCAGTTTTACAGGTTACAGCAGTACTGGCAAACTTATACAGCTAGTTTCACATCTTTATTCAGCTATTTTTAGTAACCAAAAGAATTCCTGTGCACCGTTAATAGCCTGTTAAACTCGGGGCAGGGGTGGGGATTTATTCCTTTAAACCCAGAGCAGGGACAAGCCACGGTAAGCAAAGACTACTTCAGGCTAACCACTTATCTCTTATCAGTCAAGTACAGAACTGGTTGTACGTATGCATTACTCCATCCCCGAAGTAAAAGATTTGTTTACAATCAAAAATTCAGGATGCGAGGAGGAATAAACTAAGTCTCAAAAGTGGCACAGGCTAAAGACACGTGCCCCCTCTAGCTTGGCAATGAGCACTTCTCAAACCTTGTGGATTTGTCAAACCACAGTCAACTGCCTGCACACATACCACCATCTTTCCACAGTTCTGGATGTCCGAGCTCACACGTGACTTTTATTTTTACAGCTGACAGCTACAAAGAATGACGATCTCCGTTTATGTTTAGATGTGGAGCCGAGAATTAGAAATCCTACTCATCACAGCATACCAGCTTCTTTCCTGGCAGGATAAACTTTCTACAAAATTAGAATGGGAAGCCAAGTAAAACAGTCATCTCCTTAGTTGCTGGAAAAAGTAAAAATCCAAGCTGGGTCTTAAATTTTCATATTTATAGTCATAGGACTTCATGAACATACATACTGCTGGAGGAGCAGACTTCTAAAAAGTCCCTCTTCTGACAGGAATGAAAAACACGTCAAATCTCTTCAGACTTATTTTCAGTGTGTAACAGAAAGGCATCAAGTTTTCAAAACTGCCTCTAACAATTAAACCTCTGGAGAAACGCGATCCGCGTGACCTATTTTGCAGATAAGTTAATCACTACTTACTTGATCTTCTCCATATATTCTGGCGTATTCTGGTTAGTCATATTCGAAGGACTAATGTGAAGCTTAAAGTCTGGTCCAAAATACTCAAAGTAGTCATTGTATGGCAACTCTATGAACCAAAACACAAAAGACAACTCTGTGAGCCCAAAAATATTTTAAACATTTTAAATACAGCACTAATATTTTGACAAGATTTCAGTTAAGACCTGTCAAACCTGAAGCATTCCGGTAAGCAGTACTTAAGTACTGACTGAACTGTTCAGTGTTCTTCCTCTAAATGATTCAATAGATGAACTTAAATTTGTTGGTAAAATACAAAAAGCAAGAGCAGGTCCTACTCCAGTCACGTTAGAACACACACTGGAACAACGTAAGTAACAAATTGGATATAATAATTCAAAATGTTACTTCTGCAGAAAAGAGAGGATCGATTGATGATTTCTTACAGCCGATCTGAAGGGTTTCAGCGAGCCTGGCTCACTTCAGTAAAACATGACACACGTACTAGGAGGCTGAAGATCGCAGCAAGTTTGACATCCACGGTCGGCGCTGGACAGTGGCTCAGTGAGGCCCACGTCTGGATGTTTCCCCTTCCCCTGCTTTTTGTATTTGCACCCACAGTAGTCCCCTGACTGGAATTTCTCATCATCAAAATGAAGTTGAAGACGACTTCATATCCAGGAAAATGGTAGCACTTCATATCGAGTATCACTGTACCTTCCCAGATGAAGTAACAGCAGAACCCTGGAATCCAATTTTCACTGAACCCTCTGTCTTGTTTCCTCACTTATGATTACTACAGGGTGACAGATCTTGTTAGGTGGGTAACAGGGAGATTAAGTTGCTATTGCAACATTTAGAAATGCACTGCTATTGCTTAGAACAGATTAAAGGTGACAGGGACCCACAAAGTCGAGAGGAATGTTAAAAAAAAAAAAAAAAATAAATCAAAAAACCTTCATACATATCCATTCAATGGGACATGCTAGCGGAAAGAAAAGTCCCAAGGTAAGGAAATACTACTGTCTCTTCAAAAGCTTTGGTTGACAAAGAATATATATTGGCCTGCAAAATGGAAAATATACATCCTGTAAGGTACTGTCCAAATATTCTTTTCTCACTGAGAGCAGCAATCCACTCACAGCAGACAGAAACGCCATGAATCCAGCATGAGATACATGAATAGCAAAAGGTTATCAGCAAAAGTTGCAGTCCAACAGGAAAACTGCCAGGGACTAATCTGCAACAAACCAGTCCAAATAACTATTTTATAAAAAGGCGTTCCAAGAACATGTCCAGAAGCATATTTGGCCAGAACAAAAGGGAGTGTAGGATCTTTGGGAAGCTTCCTCAGAGAAATTACTTCACTACTCAACTATTGGAAAGAAGTCTACTGCTGCTTTTTTCAGTTTTGACTTTTTTTTTTTTTTTTTTAAGATAGCTTGTATAATCAAGTCAAATGGAAGAGGGGAAGTCAATATACTTTCGAGTTACTTTTAAGTCATAGATACAATGAGGAAACACTTTACTACCTAAAATGGACACTTGCATACTCATTCATTTCTTATGAATACCATGTCCGTGGTGCCCAACTTCCACAGGTCTACGCTGTTACAATCAGAAGGCAGTATATATTCTGTTATACTGATGACATTCATATTAAAACGAGTTACACGTAAGGTTCCGCAAGTTTTACATGCTTTGAATTTTCCAAAAACGATCCAATCATGTAAAGCTTTTGATAAGGCATAAAAAAAAAGCCCCAAATGCTTATGTTTATTTAGTGAATAAGCTACTGAAAATTTATTGGTTAAACCGTAACAATAACTTTCTACACAGTTCATTCTAAATTGATTCATTACAGTTAACTACAGAAATATTTGCTATCTGCTCACTTAAACCCTCCCATGCTTATTTCTTAATAAAATATTAATTTGGGAATTAATATTTACCATTAGGAATTTCACAATCTAAGGCAACAGCAGTTTCATACGTCCAGCATCGAGCAACATTACGAATCGTATATCCTCCTCCTCCTAACATCAGCAGTGGCAAGTTAAAAGTCTTTACAACTTCCACACATTTAGCATGACCTGTCAAACACAAAAAGAGTTGACAATACATGCAAAATATTTATTCAACAGAAACACGTATAATATACTTAATCAGACATACACAGTCACACTTATCAAGTAAGAACTGAATCGATTCAAGTAAAAGAGAACTGTCTCCCCCTAGAGCCAAGTACAACCTCACAAGAAGTCAACACCTACAGATAAGAAATGTACAAAATACACTGCACATTATCCACCCCAGTCTTCAGAGACTTTGTATGAAGGTCTACTGCTGCTGTTCTGAAATGCTTTTAGAATGCTTAGTGTTTTGTCTTTTCTTAACTGATGTCACCACAGTGACAGATCTAGGGAGAATTTCTCAGTCAAATGCAATGGGGGAAGAAGGGAAAGCAGCTAATCAGTACTCGGCCCTTTCTACTTCTAAATCTGAACCTGTATTAGAGGTTGCTAAGTCTTGCTTACAGAGTGAACTGGTGCCAAGACAGTACACACTCCAGGGAGACACAGCATACTGAAAGGCATCTGGAGGAGGCAGCAGCTCTCTTGGTTTCCAAGATATGCAAGATGGAAAAAAATCTGAGCTGTATGGGCAACTGAAGTAGCTTTGCCACCTGGTGCAAACCAAGAAAAGAACCCTGAAACACTGCAGACCCAACAGATACTGTACTGCATTTTGTTGCCTACAAAACTCTAATTGCCTCATTAAGAAAACACAAAACCAAGAAAACGAATGATTCAACCAGGTTGGATTTAAGGTTTAACAAAAGTTCAACATATATTTGACATTTTATCACTTAAATAATATTTACTATTTTTAAATCAGTATTCGTTTTATTATTAATAATAGTATTTCTGTTTGATAAATTAACACCTCATCCCAATTTTGAGAATCAGGATTTTGGGTAGAAATGTAAGCAGTACTAGAATAAATTAATTCTGTAAAAGTTAATAAAAATGAACGTTAGCATAAGGCTCAGTATAACAAACACCACTACAAATTTAACAATGCACGGAGTGTTCTCATTTCAGTAATACCTATTTTACGCCCAACTTGGTGTTTGATGTTTAGTAGCTGTAGTCCTACTAAATGAACCACTAGTTTTGGTATCTATACGCCCGTCATAGTAAGTGCTGCAGTAGGATGACTGCTGTCATCCTGTCATTCCAGAACGCTGCTGGAAAGCTATGGAAAGCCTGTGCATAGGAGAAAGGGAATCACTTGAGTGTCTAGGAAGAACATGGAAAAACAAGCCGCTTAACTTTTTAGATGGACAGAAAGAAAGAGGTAACTTCTGGGTTTCTTTTAGCCATTCCTGTATAGCAAAGAAAGAGGTGATTAATCATAGCAATGAACAAAATCTTTCTGACTCCGGTCCTCATCATGCAAGTGGCTTGAAAAATAGTAGGAAGGGTAGAGTTTTCTACTAAATAAAAAGCTACAGACAACAAGCAAACGCTTTTCTGCTTACCTTTAACAGTAAGGTTAAAGCATCCCAGCCTGTCACCAGACAGCGAATCTGCTCCACACTGTAATACCACAGCACTGGGCTGGTACATCTCCATTACTTTGGATATAATCTATAATCAACATAAAACAGTAAGTCGCTAATTCACGTTAGGAAACAATACACATAATGCAACTACCATCAGAGCAGAGAGTGAAAAAAAAAAAAAAAAAATAAAAAGCACTCACTGGTTTGAATATCTGTCCATATGATTCATCATCTATGCCATCCCTCATTGGAAAGTTGACAGCATAGTATTTGCCTTTTCCAGCACCAATGTCCTATAAGCAGAGATGACAAACACTTCATTACAAACACAGAAGCACATGATGGCATTACGGAAAAAAAGTCCATACAAGTCTGCTGAACTGTTTTGTACCCATTAACCCATTATTCAAGACCGTGAGGGAAAAGAGTCCAAGTACCTTACTTTGTTCCCATTCTCCCATAAAATCGTTTTGGGGTGTAAAAGTTGTACACCAAGACTAAATTTGGAGTAAGTGCACTTGATTTTTTTAATTCAAAGACTTAAGATAAAAAAACAAAACGTAACTATTTTTACTGGGCTAAACTGATCGGTTAAACAAAAATAAGCAAGAAAACTGAGAAGAGCATGGTGATATTCATGTTTTCAGTCCTGTACAGAAGAATGAGACTTAAAAAGGTTTTTAAAGCTGTATTGTTTGCTCCAAACATAGGATGAAGAACTAGCTGCAGCAAAAGGGAGAGAAGAAAATCAAACAGAGGCCACTTATATGTGCCCTTGAAGAAAATGAGACGTTCTGAAGAAAAAAAAAAATGAACTTGCAGATTATTTCCAGGTCCATCAGGTGACAAGGAAGGAACTGTAGTGGTCTATCTTAGCAGCTTTCCTAGACAACGTATGCATTAAAAGAAAAAACTCTTTCCAAAAAAAAAAATCGAGTGAATAAACCCCGAATCCATCCACTTCTGCTTTGATGATCAGCTCAAAACCTAAAGATCCCCCCTTGCCACACATTCCCACTTCTCCCCTTTAGCTCATCAGCAACGCACAGAGAAACTGATCCAGTTTACTGAGCAGTTCTCTGACACTTTAATAAAGGTGCAGTGGGGAAGACAGTAAGATTTAACCTGGTCAGTTTGGCTAGAAACTATTACCAAACAGCAGCTCTGCAGAAGGAGCACACTTCAGGAAGTCCCCAGTAGAATGGCCCAGCGATACAGATACTAAACTTCTCAACACTAGCTACTGAAAGAGTCGTGGACTTTTTCCTCCTCCTGAACAAAGCCTCCTTGGCAGTGAATGCATCAGTAACGTGTCTCTTCCAGTAACTATCTTTTACTGAGGGGAGAGAGAATGGATGGACATCGGGACAGGGATGAAAGGCCCAATGCAGCATCGGCACAATCTTTTTTTTTTTTTTTTCCCTTCCCCTTCCAGCACACAATTAACATGTCATAGTTTTGCAAGATGAGTGACACTGAAGACCCCTGCTGAACTCAATTCTGGCTGATTTGGAGCATGACAGTTATCCAGAATCTCCCAAAGTGAATTACCTAGGCTTTAAGATGCTGATTTTTCTGATGTGATTAGTGCCTTGCTTTCAAGATTTTACAAAACAAAACAAAAAAAAGAAATCACTAAATCCATCTCATCCTAAAACATCGCAAAGCCAGCCCTTCACACAAATTCCCTCTGACCAGGTTAATTGCTTTCCAGCCCCAGCTACTCAAGGGATGTTTTCTGTAACTGATACTTTCATTGGTTATAAACACTAAAGAAACAATATAGCACTCTGGCAGCTGGCAATTCATCAACAGATCAAATTACCTCACAGAACCTGGGCCTCTACCTAGCCCTGCAGTCTCAGCTGACCTATTGATGTATATACAAGACAAGATTAGTGCTATCATCTAAAATGTGTAGAAAGTCAAGCAACTTACTAAGGCCACTGGAAGTTCAGACTGTCTAATACCTTCACAAAGAAAATGGATGAATGCAGCTGAACTACACAATGTCCCTGAGATTCAGCTACACCCATGCAGCTGCAATCACAAAACCATCAGCTGATACATGATTTGTTCCCGCAGCAAATAAGCATAACCTAGTCAGCAAAGCAGACCAACTAATTAAAGAATTGCAGAAACAAAGCTTGATTGGAGCCCAGTGACAAAAACAAAGATTTGGCTGTTAAAGTTGGTGTAAATAACCAGCAATGGCAGATCAAGTTGAGCAGAAGTAGGGCAGCACGATACTGGCCTCCAGAAGGAACACTGACTTTTCAGAGAATAAGTTCTCCCTTCAGTTCAATTAACTTTGCAAGCTCTGGAGATAGGAAAAAGCTAATTTTTTTTTTTTTTTTTCCCTACGGGGATGTAATAATTGCAATAAAGCCTGCTGAAGTCTGTATGCAGGCAATGCTCATTTCAAAATACTAGCTAGCAACACAGAATAAAAGATACTCTGCCTGAAGTACTGTTTGTCACTGACACTGTTAAAAAAAAAAAAAACCACCACACAACTAAAAAACCCCACAATAACATGCAATATTCTGCTATTTATTTCAACTGTTATCTCTAAATTCTTTGTCCTGGGTGTGGTGAGGTGAAGAGTCCATAAACTTTTCTGTCAACGGGAAGTGCTGTTTCTAAAAAGCCAAGATATCTAACCCTTCAAAAAAAATTTCTAGCCAAATGCAGCAACAACAGCTTGTCATGACAAACATCCTCAGTTGAGCTGCTTTTTCTTTGAAGCACCACTACCACCTTGTGGCCACTCGAGTTAAACCACACGGATAAAACCGAGGCCTAATCTCAGTTCTACCTAAATCAATTTAGAACACAGTTTAACAGAATCTAACAACCGTAATAACATTCAGCTCCAACAACAGCACTGAAATGAATGCTTAGCACCCCACTGATTTACAGCTCAACTTTCCTTTACTTCTGTGTCCTCTGGGAATCACCAGCACACTGGGGAGCACACATTCCAGGAATATAGGCAGAACCACAAATATCTGCATCTCTCGAATCAGTTTAAAGAGAGCAGGAAAACAGTGAATTCTTTCCCAACGCAGCACTTTTGTAGGTTAACTTCTTAGAATTGTCTACAATTTTTTTAAAAAATTACTAACTGTATGTACAAACTAATGTACGGAGCTGTTAGTACCACACGCATGACTTATCTGGGACTGCCTCTGATAAAAAAAGGCTTAATCTAAGAGTCTGAAGCTAGAAACACATTAATCCTAATACTTGAAATACTCCTTCAAATTGTGAAGTGGAATAATTTCCTGTGCTAATGGACAAGAGTATAACATGAGGAATGACTAACTTACAATTAATATGAAGTGCCAGGAAAACTCGTTTCCATTCTCAGCTTTGCCAGAGATTCTACAACAGCTTAAATGAGAATTCTTCACAGGCCAGCGCTGCATCCCTCAAGCTAGCTATAGGGCTCAGTACACAACTGCCTGTGGAGATTGCTAAGTTCTTCAGCAACGAGCATTATAAGCACTCAAAACACACTTTATGACATAAGAAATATTCCAAAACTGAGCCAACTGGGTTACTAGGCAAATAGAACACAATAAATTCAAGTTGCAGCTGAAGCTCTGTGACTATTAAAGTTTTGGCATGAAGTTATCCTAAGATTTCAAATTAGTTTTGAAGGCATATGATCTCCAAGCAGGTACTGTATGTGCAGCATTGAAATGTACAGATAATCATTATAAATACACCACATTGTCTTCCTAGTGACATTTCCAAAAATCTGAATGAACTAATCATGTATTTGACCTAAAATTTCAGACAATTTATCCAGAAGTGAAGACGCTGACTTCGTGTAGAAGAGAATACTTCCCCACTATCTTGTATTTTTTTTCTTAAGGTTCTTCAACAAATCTATCACCCCAGACTAACATACTTTCTGAAAACTTACTGCTGCATACTATTACTGGACAAAGTTACTGTAGCCTAGTACTAGAACAGTATCTACAAGGAAGAGAATATGAGGGAATTTATCACCTAATGAAATGTCACGTTCAACCTTACCCTAAGGTCCCCTGTGCCTGGAAAATATTCACCATACTTATGGAATGATACTGTCATGACACGATCTGTGGTATAAAATGCTTCTTCAACGCCATCACCATGATGGATATCAATATCAATATACAACACTCTTTGGTGATACCTAGAAAGAAAATAACGTATGAGAAATCATCATTACCTGTAGTGCACACTTCAAACAGCACACTGCCAGGAACAGGAATAATCCATGTTCTATAAGCCCACAAAGAAGAAATGTGAATACTTACTTTCCATCAACTTTTGTTCTTCACCTCTGCAACTTGCAAAAACAGGCACACGCTTGTTTCCAAGTGTATCACACTTACTGTTAGCATAAAATTATTACACTACTGCTTAGTGTTTCTTTATATACTGCAAGTTTTAGATCAGTATATTTGAGATGGATAAAGAAACCAGACATTTAAGGCCTCAGAGCATTGGAAACAACATTAAGTATCCCTTAAATTCTTTGTTGTTCAGCAAAGAACAAAGTCCATCAACATCAGAAGATGCATTTTCACCATACTTTGCATATTGCTATAGAATGTGAGTCTGAGCAGCCATAATTTCAGGTGAGCTAAGATGTTTAGCTTAACGAGACACTAAAAAGGACAGTTTCCTATGGGTACATAATCTCTAACTATTTGAAAGTTTCCTTCCTTCACATGCACATTAGGCTAAAAAAGTTCAAGACTGGACCACAGAAAATCGTATCGCTTTTCTTAGACCGTAGAGACAGATGCTCAATACATGCTGTACATTAAAATGATTTCATTAGTTAATATGTTAATATTAAGTATTTGTTAGTGTCTTTAGAAACTTTTTCCATCTTTAAAAAACACTTCTAGATTACAGCTGCTTCCCCCATCCCTCACCAGCAGACTCAGCTGCTCCATTCACACAAGTCAAATACCTAGAAGATGTTTTTTGTAAAAAGAGATGTGTTATTAGAAGGGATACAGTCCCCTGAGGCAGTACAAGTAACACTCAGGATTTGAAACTTTAGTGAAGCATTACTGCTTGAAGTTAATTATACGATCACTTTTTCATCAGTTCTCTCATTTTTTATTTTGCAGTCACAGCAGCACAGCTGTTATTTCATTATTTAGTCATAACAGCCACAATAATTCATGTACCAATCCAAGGAAGCTCAGTGCATGATCTTCCCTGAATATTCCTGTTTGGTTCAGTAACTACTCAAATGATAAGAAACAAGCAGGCATATTGGGAAACCAAAGGGATGTATGATTGTGAGTGTAACGACTGCCCTAAGGGGTCAGGGCAGTGATCCATCTAGCCCAGTATTCTGTCCCCTGGAGTAGCAACAGGAGATTAACAGTTACAGAAAGCATGTAAACAGGTCCATTTTCTGAAGTCTACTACCCTAGTACTTCCCCACCATGTGGAATTACAGCACAGGGCATTTTACAGGGTGCATCGTTGCTAGGATCTTTAACATCCATTTACAGACCTCTTCTCCATGATAATGTCTAATCTCTTTTTTGAATCTCTTGTTGCTGTCTGCTTCCTTCAGCCTCTTGTAGCAGCAAGTTCCAATAGTTTGCTATCCTCTGTGTAAAGAAGTACTTCTAAATATCTCTTTTAAACCTATCTGCTATTAGTCACCTTACTAGCTTGCCTGCATTTTAGTTTAAACTTCTTGCTGAAGCCAAACCAGGCTGAGCTTGGAGTTTTCTTAATTGAAACTATACAAGTTCGACATAGGCTACGAAAACTCACCGAAACAATAATCAGAACCTGTATCTTCAAACATTTAAATACTTCAACTTGACACTTTCTATCCTTTTATCTTGTTCCCATCATAAACTTACTTCAGCAACTCAAGGATGGCAAGCACGATATCATTGACATAACAGAAACCAGATGCCTCCGATTTCTTGGCATGGTGAAGTCCTCCAGCCCAATTAACAGCCATGTCTGTCTGCTGTCTGTTCAATTTTACTGCCCCAGCTGTAAAAAGACATACACAAAACCAAAAGGAAATGTAGTCAGAAACTTCTGAAGGCCTTTAAATCCGTTACATGAAATTGTATCTTTTTTTTTTTTTTTAAGTTGATCCTAGAACTGACCTCTTACCAATACTGAGATATAGACTGTCAAATATGAGACATAGCAAGTAACTGATATACAATTATTATTTCTTTATAAAAACCAACAACTTATATTTACTCTAGGTTTAAATATACTATCAAAGTTTTAAGTTGCTAACATAAATGTAATAAAGCTACAAAATAGCTGGCAAACCACCCATACTTACCAACAGACCCTCCAGTTGACAGCTGACAAAACTCAAACAGGCCATCAAATACAGGACAATCTTCTCCAACATTAACTGTGTAAGAAATGCATTACTTTTAAAAAACACCATTCCAACAGCATTGCTATATGCATGGATAACAGTTAAGAACACTTACAGCGTTTTAACTACTCCCCACACCTCATTTTGGTCAGGCTAAATTTTAAACACTGAAAACAATGTGAAGTCTTCATAATCTAAGATGACTCCAAACTACCTTTTTTTTTATTTTTTTTCTTTTTAGTTTCCACAGGAAGCTTTGTGTCCTCATTAACAATAAGTTAGCTCATTTTTAGATTTTTGAGTAAGCGCTGATTAACATAGGTCACGTTAAGAAACGCACAATTACTTGGAAAAATAATTTGCTGAGAATAAGGCATCATAAAAAGGTTACAATACTGCCTTTTCAATTGATATAATAGCTGTCAAACTGCATTCCTAGCAGTCCTTTGAGCCTATTCCTATAATTAGAGAAATAAGTTAACAGAAAGGATGAACAGTGAATCAGCTACAATTTTTACTATCTCACTCCAACAGGAGTAACTCCTTTTCTTGTCTTAAACACACTTCCACATATTGATTTTTACTTCTCCACTCTTCTAAACCCCATTCTTTTTCAGAAAGATTTTGCACTGGAACAGAATTTAAGGCACTTTTGCAAACAGCTCACAACCAAAGTCCCATCTGTGCATTAAGCCTACAGAAAGTATTATTTCACATCTAGAACACACTCTGTGAAAGGGGAGGCAAAAATCCTTCCGTAAGCTTAAAGAACACTTTTGCCAAGATGGCTGCTTTTAATAGAAAAGCCCCCAAATTAATGTAGCTAAAAGCAGGCACATGTTCCTTTAATTACAGTATTTCTCTAACCCACCCACACCATTAAGCCATGTTCATACCTCTAAAGCTAACCATCAAAGCATGCACACACAGATTTAGCCTAATGTTGACACTTACATCTCTGCATTTGCTTGCTGTACTCAGACATATTGTCAGGCCTTATTGATCGGAGAAATTTGATGTATTCATCGCTATGGTACTTGGTCATTTCTTCAGCAGTAGCTTTGTGGGGTCGCTGATAACAAGTTACAGAAATAATGAGAGTGCTCTGCAAAATCAGCTAGCAATTTGCTAAAACTGGCAACTCTAATCTACTTTGAAGGGAGAACAGTTAAACTGAGAGTAGCACAAAAAAAAAAAAAAAAAAAAAAGCAAGGGCTATTTTGTTGTTAGTATACAGCTTAATTCTTTGCACAGTTGCCCCAGTGTTCCCCCAACACCCCACCCCCCTAATCGTAAAAATACTGGTGAAAATTCTCTAGTCTTCCAGACACACACAACACTCCGCAATCCTCACCAGTCATAAAAGACTGTTTCACTTCTAAGTCAGAGAGCTCTCAAAACACTGTTTAAGCATTTTCTATTTCCACTTCTCTCCATTTATTTGCGTGAGAATACACGAAGCCCTTTAAAAATAACTTAAAATGTTTCAGTGGTCATTCTATTGCTTATACTCACATAAATTTCCATTTTTCTGTATAAGCCATAATTTAGCAGCAAGTTGTGGGTCATTCGGATCCTATGAGGTTTCATTGGATGCCCTTGTCCATAGTAATAGTTTCCGATATCACCTGTCAATATTACACAAATTAATAGCTATTCATACTACAAAATAACTTTTCATTGCTACTTTAAAGAATCATTTGCAGAAGACAAGCAAGCGGGTATGTTTCCAGGAAAAAAACAAACAAGCCAACCAACCTAATGAAGGGATTGCTGTCTATTTCAAACAGGTTACGGGAAAAAAATTGTCCATAAAAGGTTGCATGCCAGAAGCAGAGGGCAAAAAGGAGGCCAAATCTAACACCTTCACTACAAGCAGACAGTAGTAGGGGAGCAAAGATGCCTACAAGGTGTGGTTTCAAATGAAGAGTAAAGGAAATAGTGGGCCAGAACTGAAAAATAATGGGAAACAGAACTGGAATTAAGAAGGGAGTAGAAACTACTGATGACATAGACACATTATACCATGACAGAGGCTGTAGTAAAAGCTACCATTTTGCAGGATCTGACTTTAAGCCATTGTCCTCAGCCTGTCCTTAACCACTAACCCTAGCAGCTACATTCCAGAAGTTGGCTTCAGATCCATTGCTGCAACTGCAAGCACAAACGTTCCCCAGGCACCTGCTGGTCGAGGTGCACGGTACTCGAACTGAACCTGGTAGCCCAGATTAGCCCCGCTCCGGCAAATTGGAGAGCAACTAGACACATGATTAAGATAACAAATTTGAAACTCATTTCCAGGAAAAGAATGGCTGCTATCACAGGCTAGTAAGTTTTCTCCCCGGCTTGGGTACTGTTGGAAGATACACGCCTCCACTTTGAACACTGACATTCCCCAGGCATGAACCATTTTAACAGAACTAGTAGTCCTTATGTTTCTGGAAACAGACAAGCCTAAAAGGTATGTCCAGTTTTCAGCTGGAGAATTCCAGAACAACTCTTTGCAATAGCACCTCTCTTCTTTTTGACCCTATTTCCTGGTAGGATTAGTGAACTTTACCTTCTGGAAATTTTTACTTTTCTTTCACAACCTTAAACATGCTCTGCCTTGTCCACTGGGAATGAAAGAAACACTATTTTCACAATGTCATACTATTTTAAAATTTTGTTAGTCAGAGGTAAGAAGCAGCAACGCTACAAACCAGCCTTAGTTTCACCTTTTCAACATTAGCTTCAGCTCAGGAGGAAGGGAAAATGTCAGCTTGCAGTAGCATCGCCAACTACCAAGAAAAGCAAGGATTACAGTAAGATTTTACGTCTCAAGGCATTCTAAAAATTAATCTTTCAATGTGAGAAGGAGAGTAAGGACACTTAGGAAAACAGATATCACCCAATGTAAAGCAAGATGAAGTTATCTAGAAAAACAATTGCTCAACACCTAGCTCCTAGCCATCCCATAACAATGGAAATACCAAGATTTAGCATTAAGTTAAGAACTTAAACTTACGCCTAATTTAGGTATTTAAACGGAAGATTAGTACTTCTTGTCAGTTACTAAGACCTGGAGTCCTGCAGATACTTACTGCAAGCCTGCAGTTTTGGTCACATGCAGATCAAGAGCAAAAGGTATTAAGAGAGAGAACCACACTCCTCCTCACCAGCAAAAAACATTTCCACACACTTTACAAAACAGTATCTTACAATTTGGTGCTTAGGGAAGATCTTGGAAATTAATGACCAGAAGATGGAAACGAGCCATTTACTAGCCCTACTTTGTTTTATGAAGTTACTGTTAAGTCCCAGATTTAGAAAGTTTCAAGCTAGCGTGAGCTTAAAATTTTGACATTTTTAAGATAATAGTGACTTTCAGTAACATGATGCTTTTGAGTAAACTTCATTCCAAATGCATTTGTGCCTTAAAGAATGTGTATGCATTTAATACCTTTTTTTTTTTTTTTTTTTAAGCAGGTCATTTCAGTTTTAACCACTTCAGCTTGTATAGTCATCACTGACATTTTACCCAGAAAGCTGATGGATAAGGAAGCAGATCATTAATGATTTTTCTATCTTATGTAAAACGTAAGATCTGTTATTTTCCCTGATTTAAAAAACACATTAACAAGCTTCCCAAATGCACTTGCAACATATTCTTTGATATATCGCAAATAATCAATTAAAGAGATTCAAAATTAAGCATATTCTACATACTACTGCAGTGCAGTTTTTTTAAAAAAAAAAAAAAAAAAAAAATCAATCAAAAAGCATACTTTTTAACTTTCACTTTATTTTTTTTTTACCAGAGAGGAGAACAACGAATTGGTAAGTTGGTAAATTTAATGGGAGGTCATTTAATCAAATAGATCTGTGGGTGAGTATCTGGCAGAAGCACATTGATCCTTTCATATTAGAGGTCAGTAGTAATGACTAACAATAGATATCAATACAATACACCTTAGCAACAGGCAATACCATTTACATCTTTCAAGGTCTTAGCATCACCAACAAAAAAAGTTTTGGCATTAGCCTCACAAAAAAATAAATTCAAACATGTGGACAAAAAGCCCATTAAGTCTCAAGGGACTGTTGCGATGTGGATGTTGGCAGGGAAGGAAAAGGTACTCTAAGAGGTTCCTCTTTCTTCATTAGCACCTTGATTTCCAGCCAGCATCACACAGCACAAAGGGGACCCCATCTTGGAGACATCATCCTGTGGCGAAGGCCCAGGTGTCCAAAGTCTCTCCTCTCCTTTACCCAGTGAAGCAGAAGGTGCCCTTCCTGGTACAAACACTTCATCCACGGATCCTGAAACCTTTTTATCTCTTCTTCATATATCACAGTCTTACTGGAGTACTTTGGGGAGAAAAGCAAGGTGTACCAAGAGCTGGTGTGTGCAGGGATGGGACTCCTCCGTCACTGACGGAGCGAAAAAGCTCTGCACATAGTGCCAGACTAACTCTGGCTAAAGCATGTGTATGTATGAGCAACGGGTACAGTGAGGCCAAGTGCACCAAACTAGTATTGCAGATTGTATGAGTACCTGAGCCTCAACTTGTCAATACGAAGGTAAAAATCTCACAGAAGTGTCACAAGCATATTTTATATCACCCACCAGTGTGGGTGCATGTGCAAAGTGCAAAAGAAAAGAACGTAACTGAAAGATGAAGTGAAGAGAAAAAAAGCAAAGTAGCATGTGCAGAAAGTTGGCAAATCAATCTTTCACAGTGAGGTTTCAAAGACTGAGATTTACTGGTTTATACCAGTAAAAATACCAGCTAAATGGCTCTCATTGAGAAGTAACAACATAACCTCTGAAAAGTTGAGTCCTTAACCAAAAGGAAATGAACCACGCACCAATTTGATGCTAGCACAAATATACTGCCCTGCATGGTTCATGTGATGCAAAATGTGATACCAATACACAACCAGAAGACCTACCTGAAAAATAAGTTATGTCTGTCACGTTCTGGGTTCAAATATATTAAAAAAAAAAAAAAAAGGGGTAATACTTCTCAATTCATACATGTTACTCACCTAAATTCCAAAAAGAGCTATCGAATAAAGATAAACTCACATGTTCCCTTTGATGAACATAACTTTTAGACACTCACTTCTCTGACATTTCAACAAGTTCTACAGATGCTGAATATTCTAATACATAGGAATATACAAGAGGCTACATGCCCTAAAGGAACTTCAGTTATGTCTGACAAGCACACAACCACCTAACAAAAGTGGTTATGTCCCCCCAAAAGTATGTCAGACTCTTTAGTTACTAAGATATATAGAAAAATAACAGCTTTAAATGAAACCATTATGAAACAGTCTTAATGACACCAACAAAGAGGCAAGAGATGACATTTTATCTTTTTTGATACTTTGTAAATGCTAAGTTACATTACTTTGTAACTTTGATAGTGTTGTGTACACTGACCATATTTCTGCTTAAGTACTGTTAGGATGAAATAATGAAGTATTTCAGAACTGCAATAAATGCAGAAACCAAACCACTACAATGGAAACCACGTGGAAAAAAAAAAAAATCTTAATAGCAGTAGTTATATTTAGATTGACTTCTGCAATACTAACAGGTAAAGTCATGTAAAGATAAATGTAAAAGAGTTCATCAATGCCTAATCAGTCCAATAAACAGATACTCAAACAGGCCTAAAACTACTGCACTAGCATCTGAAGGGTTGGGGATTTTGTTCTTGTTTTCAAAACTAAGCAGACAGCAGAAGACCAGCAAAGTTCTGACTTCTGAGCCCCGAGCAGAGAGGTTGGACACCACCTCCACGTTTGGAAGGCACTGCGCAAAGCATTGATGAGTTTCCATTAAACACTACAGTGAAAGCTCACATCTCCAGATAAGATTTAACTTAAACTAGAAGTGCTAACGTCTGAGTAGCATCCTGCCCTATTAAAACAGGTTTAGTCTCGTCTTTATGGGTGGAACCAACCACATTCTGATGCAGATCTCCTCAATTTTTCATGAAGGTAGTAGCCTTTTGAACACCCCCATTAAATTATGCACAAGCAGCAATCTAAAAAATACTTCCAGTGCACTGGCATGGAATAAATACACCTATTAAGTGTAACCATGCTAGTTGCGGCGTGGTTCTCTAGAACTGTGCTTTGCTGTACAGGAGCACAGAGTTGGAAAGACCATCTGGGTCCTGTCCCCATCGCTACGGGCAACTGTACAACACACACCCATTCTGGAAGAGGCTACTGAACTACCTGAGCCACCTGAAGACATATGGCAAGAGGCTAAAAGAAAAGTTACAGTGTTTTTCCATACCTAGCATGGTTCTAAGCAGTGCCGGAACAGACTTTGATGAACTATGGCTACAGATATACATAAAGACTAGAAGCATTTATTAAAAATATTTCAGATGACTCAAGCATTTTAACTTGTACGGTTTTAGTTCTTGCCGTGGTATACTGGCTCAAATTTAAACAAAATTCCTGACCTGAGCACAATCACAAGCAAGGCAAATTAATTAAATCAAGCTTTGTCTATCCAAAGTTTATTGGTTCCAGGTACAGCACGCAGGCTATTAAAACTGTTAATTATCAGATAACGTTAACAGCAATACACTCCAAGAAAACTTGGTGACAGGCTAATTTAAAAAAGCAACTTCAGATGTCAATCACACCGAGTTCCACAAAAAAGCATGTAGAAACTTATTGCATCTCAGAAGATATGCATATACGCTTCTAGTACTTTTCAACACTCTTTAGTCTATAAAGAAACAGAGTGTAAGTATGTGTGGCGGGACAATTAGGACAAAAAATGGTCTTTTGCCTTAGTTATGACATCCTTGGAGATATACCATTACCTCAGTGGTATGCTTGCCGTATCTTTGCATGTTTTGGGTTATTTAAGGCTTTGAACACTCCCCTTGCTTTGATTCAAGACCAGTATAAGAGTTAGTAAAATACTCAGAATTGCCAGATGAACCACAAATCAGCATTAGAAATATTTACCGCAGATATTAACTCTAAAATTTCTTCTAATAACTCTGTTTCCAAAAGAAGTGTAAAATAACTGTGGGCTTTGGCAATAAAAAAAAAAAAAATAAGACATCAGAAACATTCCAAAGCTGTTAATTTCTGTCACATAGAAAACATTTTTTTTTTAAATTGCTTTTACAACAGATAGTCTTTTCTCTACATTATTAACTGCATTTATCCTAGTCTCCATATTCAAGCCACATATAAGCTACAACTCCTTTTAAGTCGCCATTATCCTGCCACCTCCAAACTTCTTCCTTCTCCAGTTTGTTCTCCCTCTTCACTAGTATAGCTTTTTGGCTGTAAAGGGAGCCTGATACTAGCACTGACTACCAAAATGCATGGATCACAAAAAAACTAAAGATACTGATATCTAGTAAACTATAGTCACATGACTTTAGGAAAAAAGAAAATAAAAAAAAGAGCATATTGATTAAAAAAAAAGAAAAACAAAACAAAACCAGGTAAACATTTGCAGCAAGCAAGCTTCTAAACTGACACTGCAGCCTTCAACAAAACGAAAAGTGATTCCTCTTCCCTAGGAAAAGTAAGATCCCAGCCTCACCAAAATTATCCCTAACAGGGGCCTCCTTTCCCCTTTAGGCTGAACAAAGAACCAGAGCTAGCAACAAAGAGAAGGGGGCGGCAACCACCACTCTGCCTCCTTTACTGTGCTAAAAAAGCCAAGACAGGCCCCACAAGATCTGCCATTTCTAAAGAATGGCAGATTTGCTACAGCAACAGACACCTTTGATATCTTAGTGGGTTTACCCATTCATCTTCACTTCCAAAATGATGAAAACACCAAAGCGCTACGGCCAAACAGCCTCAGCCTCCGTTTCCTGGCTACTACCAGTATCAGTCTCAGACACAAACTTAAAGGATCGTTACAATAGGAGGCAAATTAAAAAAAAAAAAAAATAAAATCTCTTAACTAATCTGACCGCCGAGTTTACCCTCCCAGTACAAAAAAAGGCAAATCAAACGCAAGCTCAAGAAAAAAAAACAAAAAGTTCCCGCTGCTGTGGTCAAACAGAAACAGAAACAAGTTGCTGCCAATATCTGAAACTAAACACAAGCTTTAAGGTACTTTTTCGACGTGACTGACAATGCAGGTCCCAAGCTACTGCGTCCTCCTCAGACAAGCGTGCAAACTTAGGAGGCCCGCAAGCAACTCGAATTTCACTATTATTAAACACCTACGCGTGCAACTCCCGTGTTTTGCTAGGAGAGAGGCTCGTGGAAGCCAACCCCCCCCCCCCCCACTCGCACGACCGTTGGGTTGGGGGGGGGGGGGGGGGGGCAGAGTCCCCACACCAGACTTTTCTCGGTAAGAAAACCAGAAGGCGGCGAAGGCCCCACCAGCGTAAGAACCTCCAGGTGCCGAAGCTCCACATGGCCTAGACTTTTTTTTTTTTTTTTTTTTTTTTTTGCAGGGGAGGAGCTAGACACGGCAGAGACTCCAACGCCCCTGTGCTTAGCGGATGAAGGGGAGTGTCTCAACTTTTTTTTTTTTTTTTTTTTTGAGGGGGGGGGGTGGTGGAGGGAGGGGGGTGGTGGTGGAGGGAGGGGGGGGGTGGAGGGGGGTGGAGGGGGGGGGTAGAGGGGGGGGGTGGAGGGGGGGGGGGAGCGGGAAACAATAGAGACACAGCACTCACCGCCGGGCCCGCGGCAGGCCGGGCAGCTCCCGCTCCCGCCCCCCCCCCCCCCTCCGCCCGGTGCCCCCCGGGGGCTCAATGCGCAGCGCCGATGGCGGGAGCGGGGCGCGGCGGCGCAGGTGGAAGAGGCGGCGGGGGGGACCCCCGGCCGGGGCCGTTGTGGAGCCGGGATGAGGGGGGGGGGGGTGGGGTGCCCATCATGGCGGGGGACGGGGACAGGCCGCCCTCAGCAGCCGTTGGAGGGGCTCCCCCCCCCCCACCCCCAAAACACACACACCCGCTCGCTCCCGCGCCGGCCCCGCTCACCGTCATAATAGTAGCAGACTTTCTTCTTGCCGCCACCCTGACTGTACGCCATAGGGCCGCCGCCGCGCCGGGGCCGGGCGGAGGGAGCGGGAGGCCGAGGCGAGCGCCGAGCCGGCACGGAGGGAGGGAGGGAGGGGGCGGGAGAGCGGGAACTCGCGACGCCGGGCCACGGGCAGCGCGAGCGGGCCCGACCATCGGCAGCGGCGGTGGGGGGGGGGCGGGGGGGGGGGGGGGAGGGAAGGGAGGGGGGAAGAGGGAGAGGAGGAGGCGGAGCGCGCCCAATCCGCCGCCGCCGGGGGAGGCGAGGGAGAGAAGGAGACGGAGAGGTGGCGTGCGAGCAAGCGCGGGCTCTCGCCTGCGTGTGCCCTGCCCTGGCCTCTCGCTGGAACACACGCCGCCAGGGAAGGAGCCAGCGCGGAGCCACCGTCAAGAGAGTTCTTGGAGGAAGCTCTTTCCTCGCTCACCCCCACGTCGCGCGGTGGTACAGTCCGCCGGCGGGCATCGGGCTCTGTCCCCGCCCTTCAGCGGCGCCCTCTGGCGCATGCGCGGAGGGGGCCTCCCGCCCCGCCGCCGTGTGGGCCCGGTACCGCATGGCGGCCGCCGCGGGGAGCCGCCGCCTCGGTGGCCGAGCCCCGTGCCGGGAAAGCAGCGGGCCCTTCCCTTGTTCAGCGCCAGAGCCGCGGCCACTGCCCTCAGCCGCCTCCCCCGGGGCCGGTACCTCATCCTCGGCCCGGCTCCCCGGCGCAGGAGCGGGGCTGGGCGGGCGCGCGGGTGTCGCATCGCGTGCTCCCCCCTCAGCGAGGAGTCACGCAGTCTCCTGGTCTCCACAACAAAAGGTTTCTGCTGGGGTGGTTCTAGGATTGTTTTTCAGTACTGGAGTTACGTGCGACTGTTTACTATTTATATTAAAAAAAAAAAAAAAAAAAAAGCCAATAAAGACCAGAAGGAAGACCTTTTTACCCTTATTTGTGAAGAGCTCAACTGCCTCCCCCGGCCGCCCTCGCCCTCCCCACAGGTGCCCGAGGCAGGAGGTGGCCGGGCCCGGTGGGACGTGGGCCCTGGTGGCACTGGTGCTGCTCGGGGTCCCTCTCGGAGGAGCCCAAAGCGCGCCTCACAGTATGCGTAGCAATTCCTTCTTCCAAACTCGAGGCAAGCTATGCAAGGTGAAAGCAGTTGTGGTTTCATACAAAAGGGGCTTGACATCTGAATTGAGTTTCGGTTGAAGAGCTGCCAGCAGTTCTATCTGCCTGCCTCAGCTCAGCTGCGCAGGAGGGAGAAATATAGAAAAAGTTAACATCACATTTATGCTTAGCCAGTAACTACATCCTTCTTATATTTGCATTTATATAGGGATTCACACTTGTTAGAACTTGAGGTCTGATATATCTGAGTCTGGGAATGTGCATCAGTTACAGAAAAGATTACTGTTTCTTCAGCTGATGTGAAAATCCGGTATTTAGGGATTTACAGTCATTGTAGAAGTCTTGACCAAGGTTCCTTGATTTATTGGGGTCTCTAAAAGCACCTAGAAACCCTGAATGTTGGGACATGTAGTATTATATTAAATTATATAAATGCCTACATGTTGTGTGTCACTCATCAAAACCAGTACATGCTCAAATAGAGGTTAGATCTTTGTTTCCAGAATCAAGTTATTTTTACTCCTCGAGATACCTAGCAGGAAGCTGGGTCCTTGTAGCTAATAAAAAACGTCTTTATATTGTTACAACCAATGGTAAAATAAGCTTATGTTAACCACATATATACACACAACACCCTGAGGATAAACCTAGGACATGCTGAAATAAAAATGGTTTCTGATTTTTTTTCTCCTCTTCATGTTGTAACAAAAGGATACTATTTTGTCAGGTAGCCATGTGGTGTAGCACATTTAACAAGCATTTGCCATATTCCGTTTGGAAATTTCTTTCTTCGAACTAACATACAAAATTGATTTCTACAGCTTATCATACAGCTAATATGTGCTTCTTGCTGAAGACTGCAGCAAAATACCTGCATGACATTATAAGGTATAATAGGCATGATGATATTCACTTACCACTCACTTCCTTTCAGTCTTAGCCTCCTTATGCTGTTGCTGCTTGAACAGAGTTAGACTGGACTCCAGAAGCTCCATACGTTAGTTACCTAATACAAAATAAAGTATTATACACTCTGACCATTGAAATTCAATGTGTTTGTGAAGTTACTCAATGTTTTGTAGCTGCCTGACAAACATTTGTATCCAAACAGTGTAATAGCACAAGTCAGCTGGCTCAAAACGAGGAAGACTTTTACTTGCACCATGAAGGGAATTCAACACAAGCAGTGACATGCTGTCAAAGTTCTTCTTAGGGACTTCATCTAAAGAAAAAAGTTCATGATGACATTAATAATTTACACAGTTTCAGATGGGTACTCAACCTCATATAGGAATAGCGTATTCTAGTTTAAATGAAGCTGAAGTGACGTTGGCTAAATCAAAAGAAACTGCTTTACTTTTAGGGTAAAAATGACTATACTTGTTCTTCCGACACCTGAATTTATAGAAGTGTAGATCTCATTTAGAGAAGCTCTTAGAGTAGTACCTCATACCTGAATTGAGCAAGTGCAAACAAGCGTATGAAGTTATCCTTTAGCCCAAGAGATTCATTCACTGAATTGGCGATAATTCAGTAAGGACATTATTGGATTTAACAGGTCAGTAAAGCTTAAATATCAAGTTTCAAAGCTAGGTATACAAGGGTGATTTCCTAGCCTAGTCTCACTTCTAGAAATCCAAGTTCTGCAGATACATTCAAACCTGCTTGTGAAGGGACCAGCTCAGCTACTGACATGGAAAGAACTCTGGGGCAGTCACTCCCCACGGTGAACGCGCATGAACACCAGCTTCGTGAGTCCCAGGCTGCTTGTGAGGCAGAAAAGAGTAACAGAGCATCTGCGGGAAAGGTGACTATTCAATTTTAGGATGTAGCCACGTACAGATGTGATGCTACAACATAACGGAAATAATTTTATACCTTCCTGTAATTGTTTGTTGCTGTTACCGGATGACTTTTGTCTGTATTTCACCCTTTCTCTGCATCACTGTACAAGCATTAGCTTGTTCTTTCACACAGCATTTATGTTGTGCCTTAGGTAGCATTTATTTAGTAAATGACATGAAAAAAAGGAGCAATAAGGATCTTCTAACTTTCACCTTCAGCATTTGCAGTCAGCATTACAGTAGCAAGTATGACTATTTCTTACATAGCTCTCCTAAAACACATCTGCTGTGAAAGCTCATTGAATACTTATACCGCCAGTGAATGAGAGATCCTCTGTACATAGAAGTTTAAACCTTTCTTTTTCTTATCAAAAAGTGATCTAGATAGCATTCTCAAATGCAGAGGACCGCCTTGGTAAAAGTCAAGCAGACTAAGATATTTTAAAACAGAGGGCTTAAATGAAGGCTCTATAGCCCTTTTTTTTTTTTTTCCCCTCCTAGCAGCTGCAATAAGGAAGCGGCGTTACTCCTATACCACAGAAATCATGACCAGATCCCCTTCCATTCTCTTTCCTTAGATAATCTAGAAGCTAGAAAGCTTGTCATCACCTAGCTCATTACTTACCCAAACTGTGCAACCCCATACACACTCGTGTACATACAGCCACCTCAGTTCACTTCATCAGAACTTGATAACTAATCGAGGTAACAAAAACAAAACAAAAACCAACCAAACAAAAACCCATTAAAATGAAAACCACAGCCAAAAAACCTTTAAAGAGCAAAGGAAATTGTTTACCTAACAATTAATGAGCCTCCCCGTTATCAAGGGCCAGAAAGAACCTTTTAAACTACCTCACTCTTGTCCATACGCTCAAAAGAGCCAAAGCATTTCAACCTAGAGATATGCACAAAATCCATTAATTAACTTACCTCCTCATAGTTATCCCCTATACCATTAAATACAACCCAAATCTCTACCCCTGACCCAACCCTTCCCTTCCCTGAAAAGTAAGCATTTTCAGGTGCTACCTGTTGGCAGCATGAACAGCTGCAAACTTGCTCTCACACATACATAAACGTAAGGAGAAAGTCACAGGCCATACTGGTGCCTCGTCCTGTTTTCTATCAATGCTGACAATCTCTTGAGAGCACAGAAGAGCGTTAACATGGAGAAAAGTAGTTTTCTCAAGACATTCCTAGTCCTTATAGGGGTTGTAGGAAGCATAAGAATAAAGAAGGCTTCAGGGCTGCTTTTCTGAGAAGGTAACAGGGGTTTCATCATGTAGATACCTTGCTAATGAAATCACTTTATGCAGAATGTCAAAGTCATTAAAGAGCACATAGATAAAGAGAACTAAATAGAAAATTAACCGTGAGGTTCAGATCTTCTCTCTTGCTTATTTGTGCAATGAGCACTGGCAATATTGCTATCTACTAATTGCTTTTGAATTTCGAGAGGGTAGAGTGCCGAATATTCTCCTTTAATCGTTGCTAGAAAGTGCTAAGACTCACAGTGGTTCTGTATTAGTGCTCTATAATAGTCATTACTGTCGGTCCGGGAGCTAAGGGAACTTGCCCTGCTCCTGAATGCTCATGTCAATCGTAAAACATGGCAGTAATTTCAGTTTAAGTGGTAGGCCAGTATGTTCTCTTACGTGCCTGTCAGTTCTCTGTGTAGTGTCTTCACCTCCATGTGATGTGTGTAAACATAATACATCAGTAGTATGTTCTGCCTGGAGCAGCTGTGGCCACCCATTGAATTTCTTCTGTAATTGCCTGAAACTGGTTTCCCGTGCAGTTGTGTGCCTGGCAGGCCGATAGCCAGGAAAAGTCTGTCTTTGGTGTGCAGCACATAAACACAGATGCAGTTTTGATGCAAAGCGGCAGTAGCTCTAATGCTTGTCTTTAAAAAAAAAAAAAAACCAGCTATGTAATGTTTTTAAAGCACATAATCGTCAATAAGCAAATATTTTCTTCTAAAAGCTTGCTTTTTCAGAAGTTGCTAGGAGTAGGGAGGTGGCTTGGAAGAAATCTGCAATGCTAGATATAGTATAATGAGAGTAATGCAATTAACCTTTCCTATTTGTACTGAAAATCTTGACAGACCTAAAGAAAGTGGTGTACGTTCACCTTTGTAATGCTTTAGGTGGCTTTAACTAGCTTTTGCAGCTAAAATACTGTTTCACCTTTATAAGAACTTAAATGGCTTTAACTAGCTTTTGCAGCTAAAATACTGTTTCACCTTTATAAGAACTTAAATGGCTTTAACTAGCTTTGGCGGTTAAAATACTCTTTCTTGGTGACTGCTAGAGCACCCAGAAAATAGAGTCTTACAATGTTCGTTGTTTGCAAAGAGAGATCAGTTGAATTTACGCTAGCTTTTGGTGAGATGACTGAATGATATTCTCTGTATCTGGTAATGCCTGGAGAAAGATGGACAAGTTTTTAAAGGAAAACCTGACAGATAGTTATGACGTGCAAAAATTATAAGTAAAAAAAGTAACCAGCCATCACAATGTATTTCCCAGAGCCGCAGACCTCAAGCACAGTACTTGTGATTAATTGATGTCTGCTCTCCTTTGCTTTATCCCATCTGCTGCTGAGCTAAATACTGAAGTTTGGTGGAAGGTAAACTTGTGTAAAGCAGCAGACAGGCCTTCTCAACCTATACGTGGTGTTTTAATAGTTCCGTATGCTTACAAATTGCTGGGGTTAAATGTTTCTGTTCTTAGCACCGGTCTAATTTACGGACATTGGTATGGACGAACGCAGGCGAGTTTTTGTTTTCAGTAAGTGGTGGGAACCAGTCTGCTGGCAGAAATTCCCCAGGTGAGGAGCGTACCAGGGCAGAGACGCGCCGTGTGCGGAGCACCACTCCCCTCCAGCAGCTCTCGAAGAGCGAGTCCTGAACTGCTCTAACCTCTAAATCACTTCCTTATTTCTCCTCTGTCTCAGGGGCTGAACAGCTCTGAATCAGGTCACAGCTGATAAGGCGTTCTGGTCCCCGCGTGAGTCACTCTCCCTCCCGATTCCTTGATTGAGCCTTGGTATTAAGCGAACAAAACCCAGTGAGCCTCTAGCCATCCATGCAAACACTCTGCCAGTGCTAGATTTTGCATAGCGGGTGTACCATGTGAAGTGTTAATAAAATAAAGCTGTACCGACGTCAGGAAAATGCACCGATTTATCTTAAATCAAATTTAAAACTAATTTTTACCGCAGTGAGGCACCGTATAAACACTATCTCAATTTGACAGTGGTGGGTTAACTTCAGTTTAAACCGATTCTGATCTCTGGAGAGTAATCTGATAGAAAGCAGTGTCCACATAGTTATTTGTATCAATTAGAACGCGATTTAAGGTAAACAGGAACAAACTTCTCCTATAACTGGCGCCTATAAGTTTCAATTTCCTATCTGATTGAGTCTTGGCAACGAATAAATCGCCAATGAATAAAACCAGACAAAATAAATGGAACTCTGGAGTCTGCAGACGGTTCACTGCTCGGAGGACAAGGCTGCTCGCCACGCGGTTAGGCACACCGGTGCAAGGTTAAAAAACAAAAAGGGTGACCTGAGGATGGATGTGTCTGAGCAGACGTGCGGCTGTCAGCATGCAGATGAGGTCCTTGGCAATTCTTTTTGGCTTTATTTTCACCGTGCAGGAATTACCGGCCGGCTGCGGATCAGCAATCTCATTATTGCAAAGTCATGAATGTTCCTTCTCTCCTCGTCTGTTCTTAGTGTGGGTACATCACAGGGGCAGTGTACCACAACGTTTCTTTGCAGCACAGCAAACACGGGTGTCAAAGAACAGAAGCAAAGGTGGGCAGAGGCGTTTTTACAAAATGGGTCCCAAAGAAAGATTTTTCTTGTTACTTTTCATAAATCTAGTCAAACAGGGTCATAATTTAGAAGTTTTTAAGCAACTGTGATTATTTTTGGAAAGCCCACTGGAAAAAAAAAAAAAAATCATTATCTCTACCGAATTTTACCCCACTGATCTAGCTTAATATTACATTCTAGAAACCATATTAATTGCACATTTCAGGACCTGTGATTTATTGGTAGCTCTCTGTGATAATGTATCATATTGTACCCAGATGAAAATACTGCGTTGTATACGCTGTGCATATTTTGTCCTTTTACTAGCAATACTGGCTTTAGTAAAGGAAACAAGTTCTTTTCCACACCTTTCTGCCATCGTTTTTCCTGGAGCCACCGATGTTGCTTTGCTGCCTGTACACTCACTTCTCGGCCAAGATTCCCGTTTCCTCACCTCACCCCACCTGATAAGCAGTTTTCTTCAGGAATATCACATTCATGCAGGTGGTGGCTGGGAGATCAAAATATTTGAAGGTCAGGCTGAAGCACGTTTCTTGGCACTGAAGTGACAGAGGAGCAAACTAAAGCAAAGTTTTTATATTCTTACAGAAGAAAAAAAAAAAAAAAAAGAGGGAGAAAGTCCCTGTTACATTTTTATTCCCCGTGAAATTTCCCACGCTGCTTCATTTTCTTTTTAAGCACTTTTAGCCCATGATATATTCAATATGAGGGTTAAATAAAAGACATCTTAGAAGGCAGGCTGAGTGCTGACGTGGCTGCATCTGTCTTACTGGCCCCAGCAGCACTTTCCTGTTTTCAGATTTGGCTGTCCAGCGGAACAGGAGGCCAGCTGGACCAAGAAAAGCGTCTCCTTCGTGCACCATCTTTGGTCTCCTCGGTCCCTTCTTTGGTTTCCGTGCAGGTCCGTGGGTCCCCTGGCACATCCATCAGAATCTGGGCAAGGATCAGACAGGCAGTGGCGTGGGAGGTGCTGAGGGTGCTTCACCCAGGAGGAGACTGCGGCGTTCTCCAAGAGAGCAATGCAGCGAGCCAGACTGCTGAGTACTCGTGGCATCACAACAGTCTGTAGTGTCCATTAGGCTGAAAGCGAAGAGAAATACGAAATATAATGGCATAAGACTGCATAATAGAAGTGTTGCCCTCCAAAATGACCCTAAGGAATGACAGGGAAGCAGTCTGCTTCGGCAGGATCACTGCTGAGAGGCTGTGACTAGTGGCGTTTCACACATACCCTGACTCTAAATCTAGCCTGATTCTTTTTTTCCCTCCAGCCCTAGGTGGGGGTCTCGCACTCCTCCTAGCATCACAGATCCCGAAGTCTCCTGGTAGGCAGTCACTTTGGTGTTTTTGGTTTTACATGAAACTTCCTGCCTGAAGAGATGAGGCGAGTCCAAAAGGTGCGTTGGTCTGACGAGAGATGCAGAGGGACGAAGCTGGTTCAGGGCCTGAAAATGAATTCTTAAGTTCTAAGCTTTAGCTAGCTTCTATCAAGAATTTCTTTTTCCTCCTTTTCTGCAAATGTGATTTACTCAAGCCTAAATGCCTACACAAGCAGCTGGTTTAGCACCTAAGCTAATTATACCAGCTGAGAATCTGGACAGGTTACATTCCGAATGATTCCCAAACTACCTACGTTCATTGCAGTTCACTTAAATAGCCAAACCTATTTTGAGAACACTGAGCGCTTATTTCCACTACTGTATTTATGTCAAAAGTTTTAACAGTTCTAAATATATCTTCAGTCTCCCAAGAGACCTACATTTTAAAAGCAAAATATAGCAGAAACCAAAGGCTCAAGTTCTGACATGAAAAGCAAATAACAGAACTAAATCTCACGTCTGTTTTCAATTCAGGTGTTTAATAATCTGTCACGGACAATATGAAAAGTTGAGGTTACTCTGTCATACATAGCCCGATGGCCTAATTCTCCACTACTTTACGGAGTCCTGAATTAAAGCAGGATTTAATGCTGTCCATGAAGTGTCCCTTGATTCAGATTTTTAAGTGGCAGTAATCAAACATCACGAGGTGTTGATATGCAGCCTTCATGATGTCGTGTACCGTATTTTTGAACCATAGGGTACACGCACGAAGCTGCATCCGCCTACCTTCTATTCCAGGACTGGGAAAGAAGTAACTACAGATTTGTTTAGCAAAAAGCTAAGGCGACAAGTGTTTTCAAATTTGGCACTTAAAAAGAGGAGATAGTGAATTTACCAGTTAGGAGAGTCCACCCAATGCAGTTGCCACATTTTGGATAACTGGCAGATTCTCGACATTGTCTAATGTTCAAGGAGTTTCCAAAGACTGATAAAGACTTATGCCAAAACCTGACATTTTTAAAGAGAAGAAAAACAAATTAAGTCACGTTTCTTGGTGCTTTTCTAGAAGAAAAATATTAACTTCCGTTGCATCTGAAGACAAGTCCAGTCTCATTTTAAGCTGTTACTCTAAACTCTGAAGTGGCTTTCTCAGGGGGCTATATTTCACAGCAAGGGGATATATATAACTAGAAACTTTATCGGTGGGAAGTCTTGAATTTTTTAATTATTGTGCTGGTTGTAGCCATGGCAAAGTCTGTTTCAGTGTTCAGTGTGCATTCTGGAGTACAGGAAGAACTTGTTGTACTTCTGTCCCTGCCGGCTCTTGAAACAGCACAGACAACTAGCTGAGTAATATTTCAAAAAAGAGAAATTGCAGTCACCAGTTGGGTGCTACTAACCAAATTCCGTAGGTGTTCCCCCCAGATCTGCAGCCGAAAAAGCAGAGAGAAAGAAACCACTGGTAGAGACTGTTATGGTTTCTCAGAGCCAGTAGACAGGATGAGAGGCCAATAGGTTTAATGAAGATTATCCACTCCACTAGCCTTCTTTAGAGAGATTTGGAAAATTATATTTTGTGTTAGAATTTGTCCAAGGAGCCAGGTGAACTACTTCATCGATTTTTTTTTTTTTATTATTATTTCCTTTAGCACCATGAGCAGATAAAATGCTGACGCTCTTGGACTGCTTTGCTAGATTGCTCCTGGGGTGTGTCCAAATGAGAGGACTACAGGCCATAAAACTTTGCTTGTGTCCGTGCTCTAGCCCCAAGGAATGATGTAAAACACTTAATTTATGAGTGGGTAGCTTGGTGTACAGGGTATCCTGAGAGAGGAGCTATATCGGTGTGTCTGGAAAGACTTTCCTCAGCCCTTTTTTCTTTTACCATGCAAACTCTGTAACCCCTCTATTCAGTGCCACCCCCTCAAGAAGGTCCTCAGCACCTACTCCAATCTCAGCATATCAATATCTTCTAGCAAGCACACAGATACGATATATGTGGTAGCAAATGATGGTGGGAAAGATGATAAAGGAACAAAAGATTTCCAAAACCTCAGAGGAGGGAGCAGCGTGCTCAAACTACTTAAGCTCACTGCGAGGTCCATGTCACCCTGTCAAGTGCCAGTCATGATGCCAGGTCACCTGCTCCGACATAGCAAGAGTATAACCAAGAACTTGCTGTCGAGACTTGGTTCACCATCTTCGGCATTCCTGGAAGTATGTACTGTGTGCTGACCAACAAGGGTTCATTTCTGGATGGTCGTGACTCGCGGCTAAGTGAAGGAGCCTGGCTGATAAGTGGGTGGGAGGAGAAGGTGGAGGACAGCCGGTGGCAGGAGGCAGTGTTGTCTGCTGACTCTCTGTCTTGGTTTGGGCTGAAATGGAGTTAATATTCCTTTTCAGAGACTAGGGGTGGATGTTCTGTATTGTGTCTCAGCATTCTTCCCATACCAAACCCAAAGCTAAATCCAAACCACAGCGCTCATGCGGAGCCGCGGACGAACGACACGCCGAGACGGGTTCAGTGCGGGTGATAGAGCATCAATCAACGTGGGTCTTTATTGGTCCAGGGTACATATATTTATACAGACAATGATAATTATTATGCCTACTAGTCACTAGTTGATTGGCTTAAGCTCTAAAGGTCGTATTCGCACGGTCCACCTCCTTGCAGTTAGCTTACAGCACAAGCTTCTCATAACACTAAGTTTCTCATGCTACTATTTCTGATTCCTGTTGACTTGTTTTCAATACATGACAGTACCATAACACAGTGTTTCTCAGACCACCGGTACCATAACACTAGGTTTCTCAGACCACTATTCCTAATTCCCCTTAACCTGTTTTCGACACACCACGGTACACAGGGCTGAAGCGTCCTTGACATTCCTCCTGTATCAGCAGCTGCGAGCAGCTGCAGGCAAACCCTAGTGAGGCTCAGCATCAGCAGCTAGAGCAGGCTCTGATCATAAAATTGCTCGGTGGGCTCAGGACCCTTGTCTCTGAGCCATTCTCCAACAATTCCCCCTTTTTCTTTTTGTATGAGCAGAGCCTGCGCCAACGTTCGTTCAAAGATTTTCTTAATACATGACAAGGCACAACTTAAGCATGCAGGCTTACAATCTACTGGCTAAAGGCACAGGACCCTTGTCTCTGAGCCATTCTCCAACACGCTCATCTAGTCCCTGAGAAGGAATATACCTGGCAGGGGATACACCATGCTACATCCTGCAGTGATGGTACTGTCTGTGCCTACCATGGTGAACCAGGGCCCTCACAAGAGGAGGAGGAGGAGGCAGAGCCAGGGGTAATCACCCGATCCCTATCCCTGAGGGAACTACGAGACATGCGAAAGGATTTCAGCCGCCATCCAGGGGAACACCTCCTTACCTGGCTGCTCCCGTGTTGGGAGAGCGGTGTTGGAGAATGGCTCAGAGACAAGGGTCCTGAGCCCACTGAGCAGTTGTATGATCAGAGCCTGCTCTAGGGGCTGATGCTGAGCCTCACTAGGGTTTGCCTGCAGCTGCTCGCAGCTGCTGATACCTGAGGAATGTCAAGGATGCTTCGGCCTTGTGTACCGTGGTGTGTCGAAAACAGGTTCGAAATAGTGGTCTGAGAAACCCAGTGTTTTAGTAGCGATGGTCTGAGAAACATTGTGTTATGGTACTGTTGTGTATCGAAAACAAGTCATGAGGAATTAGAAATAGTAGCATGAGAAACTTAGTGTTATGAGAAGCTTGTGCTGTAAGCTGACTGCAAGGAGGTGGACCGTGTGAACATGACCTTTAGAGCTTAAGCCAATCAGCTAGTGACTAGTAGGCATAATAATTAGTATTGTCTGTATAAGTATAGGCACCCGGACCAATAAAGTTAGTTGATGCTCTATCACCCACACTGAACCCGTCTCGGCGTGTCGTTCGTCCGCGGCTCCACAGAGCGGGGCCAACAATGCGGAATTAGAAGGTAGAGAAGCCAGGCAACTGGGATCCCTGCCCAGGGACGCAGGCATTGACAAGGTTATTGGAACGCTCAGCCTTTGGAGACGACTACTGTCAGGAGTGAGGGACAGATATCCCTTCAAGGAAGATCTTACATGTCATCTAAGTAAGTGGACTGCCATGGAGAGAGGCATCCAATACCTGAGGGAACTGGCTGTGCGGGAGATGGTTTATGATGATCCAGATGATGCGCGGCTACCCACAGACCCAGATGAAAAGGCCCCTATAGCCCCCTCCCCTGCCACCAAAAAAAAACCCCCACCACTCACTCCACCCAGGACATTCTCATGGAGAAGAACCTGGAGGATCGGACTCTCTGGGGAAAGGGATCTCGCTGCTTCCACCCTTTCGTCATCTGTAGGGTTTCTGCGGTCGAGGCCATGGCTGTGGAAGGTCCCTGCTGCACAAGTTTAGTGCCCCATCCACTGCTCTGTGGATATTCCAAATTATTTTCTCTCCCACCCAGCCCAGAGTTTATCACTGACATTTTTTTTTTTTTTTTTCCTCTTTTTCCCTGCTCCCACGCTCACGCAGAGGCTGCACAAATTGCCTACTGCTGTGGATCTCCTGAAACACTTAATCTGCAGTAGGAAAGCCCCCGTAACCTGAGCAGTTATTTTTTTCCTTAGTCTCATTACAGCCTTCATCTCCTTCTGTGAGCACTGCCTCCACGTTTGTGCATACCTGACTGGGACAGCTACACATCAGTAAACTCAGGAATGAACCAGCTCAGGTCTACCTTGGCAAAGCTAGGGCCTGACAAAAAAAAAAAAATCCCGTAGAAAAAGGTTCTTGTTAGAGAATTTTAGTCTGAGGAGCAGGCTGAAGGCTTCCCGCACGTGTGGCTCAGTACCAAGTGAGCTGTGGGGTTTTTTTAAGAACAATGTCTCGTGCTCGGTGTGAAGATGCAGTGACCATAGTACAGTGCCTTGTGAGATGTATACTGGTGAATCTGAGCGCTTGCTGGAAGAGACTACACTTTCAGAATGGACCTGGGGGTTTCTGGGAGGACTGGGTGACCATCAAGTTTTCTCTGCAGATAATAAACAGATAATAAAGATAATAAAATATAACCACTCTATGATGTTCCCAGATAGTTTTCCTAAACGTTAGGTACTTAGTCTTGAAGCCATCATAAGGGAACATTTACAGAGCTGTATTGATCACTAGGTTAACCACCAGAACTCTCTTGTCTGACATAGTTTCTTGATTTAGATAATGTCCTTGGAGTAGGAAGGAAAAGCTCTGAAAGAAGCTATTGCAGGAGAGTCTTTGAAGTACACTTCTGGTGTAGTTTGGCTGTTAATACACATGTCGAATAGAAACAAAGGACTTTTGTTTGTGTTTCATTACAAATCCTGAGTTTGCAAATTTATTGCGTTCCTGGTTCTTCTGAGAGAGAGAAAGAAGGAAGAAAAAAGGAAGGAAAGTAGAAAAAATACCCCCAAATTTAAAAATAGTAATAATAACCCCCCCAAAAAAAAAACTCAGTATTTTTTCTTCCGCCCATAACAATAGTTGCTAAATATTTTCTTCACAGCTCTTCTTGAGAGAATTTGTCCTTACGTGAGAAGTAGCGATGTTAATCATTGATAGCATTTGTTATTTATAACACAAACAAAACCTTTCACAAAAAAAAGTAGTTCCCAAGACACAGTAGTGTCATATGATGAGATGACGGGGCATGTGAAGAACACATGCATGCATGGTCTTGTGAATATGCCCCTTACCCTCCAAACAAACGTTGGGCTTCGTGAGCCCAGCCCTGCTGTCTGAGCTTCACGTGTCACACCAACCTCTGCTTGCAAAGGTGGAATATAACTGGAATGAATTTGAAGGTTCTTTTTGGACTGGGGGCTGGGGAAATGTGATGCTGTACTGCAGTCATTCCTCTTCTGTCTCTGATAAGCAGTGCTAGAAGGGTGTTGACATTTAAAGCATTACCAACGGCTAGCCAAGTTGGTGCTCACTGCGAAGGATGCGGGAAGTTGTTCCTCAGAAGGTTTCTAGTTCAGGTTCTGAAAGTGCAAGCAGATGCCACGACATCTGTTACAGCCTCTTCCCGTGTTTGAGTGCGTCTCTCCGACCGCATCGGCTGGAGATCTCAGTCTGTGGGAAGCAGCAACAAGCACGGATATTTGCCCTCGCCTCCCAAGCCTCACAGGATCCGGCGAACAAAGAAATAACATTTAAAAGATGCCGGTATATCTTGCAGCTTACTTGCCAAATCTAAACTGTGCATATATTAACTATTAATATTTACGCATGTGATGTGGGAGAAACTTGTTTTAACGCGGTTTGGGTAAATGGCTGAAGATGTGTGTGCTGACAACAATGTGGCTGAGAGATCTGGGAATGTGAGGAAATTGCTTTTCTCCTGGGTGAAAGCGTAAGGGACAAAATGCACTACCCGGTTCATATGGCCAGTTTCACAGAGAGAATAGCAACGGAAACAAGCAGTAAATGACTAAGTAGGAAGCAGCATTTCTTCATAATCCTGCTTGCAATTATGGAATAGTTATAGGTCATTCATAACAAGAAATGTCTGTGTGCTTTGTTACTTATTTTGTAGAAGTGATTCAACCATTTTTTAATATGTGTTTGTTTAGCATGTTGAGTTACTTTTTGTGGCTTTGAAATATTTCTGTATATCTATTAGTAGCATTGTTCTCCTCGTGCTTAGCACATACAGAATTAGGGCCTGAGAGCTGTGAATAGTAATTTAAAATGATATTTAAATTCTGTTGCTGATGTTGCTTTATCAAGGCAATAATTTTCAGTGGCTGTACAAGTTTTCTTTTTTTGTTTTGTAGCATTGATACACTACAGTAAATCCTAATGGAATAAATTCTGCGTTGCGGCCAATGGAATAAAACCAGCACAGTGTTTACAGACAGTTATTTAAGTGCCAAATATCAGAGAATCTGTTATAACAGTCCCCAAGAAGCTCAGTTAGGAGTCAGGAGGATAGACATGTGATAAAAAAGAGCCTGGGGAAGGGAACACTTATTTCATAGTTACACGCTGAGCAATACCTTCCTGTTTAAATCATTTAAAGCAAAGTATGCACACCAAGAAAACAAGCAATTTAATATTAAAAAAAAAAAAAGGAGATTAGACTACAGAGACAGGAATAGGTACGGCACAGGGCTCCTGCTTATACTCGCTCTTTCAGGTTCAGGAAATCCCAAGTCCCTTTCCTGCAGAGCCGCAACAAAAGGTTCGAACCATGCTGCTTTTCTCTCCTCCAGACCCTTCCCGTGTCTATAATTTAAGTGTCTTCTGGTAGCTGGGAAGATGTGGGAGAATGTCTGAGGAAGAGGAAGGAAGCCTCTGCTTCCTACAGGTGCACTTCACAAAGACAGATCACCCCTACCAAAGGCAGCGGCAGCTCCTCCTCCTCCTCCTCGTCCTCGTCCTTGTCCTCGTCCTCCTCGTCCTCCTCGTCCTCCTCGTCCTCGTCCTCGTCCTCCTCCTCCTCCTCCTCCTCCTCCTCCTCCTCCTCCAAGCAGCTGTTAGTGCTGCTGAGCACTAACCAGTCACCACGACTGAGAAGACCATCAGGACCATCAGAAATGCAACTTCACTGCCTTCACTTATCCGTGTCCCCGGCATCCCAAGTGCTCCTTCTCCTTTACTAATTTCAGGACGGGTCACACACTTGTGTACCTGTCTGGCACAGGAAATTTTATGTCTCAGGATTTGAGCCAGGCACGCCCTTCAGTGATTTTGGGTGGTATCAGAGCCTTCTCTGCCTGTCCACGTGCAGTGGACGCATCCAGCACGGAGATTAATACCCATTGACAGCTCATCACCAGTCGTAACTGGCTGCTGCAGAATCTGGTTTTAATTTCATCAAAGAAGGAGTCACAAAACTTAACTTGGGCAGGGAGCGTTGTAGGACAAACGATCGGGGACAAGAGCTGCTTACATTCCCATTGCCATCAGAAATCTGCTCCCCTGTAAGCATTCTACCTGCGAAGCTATCATGCAGATGGAGAAAGGCAGCTCCAGACAAGCCCCAAGAGGAAAGGTTCAGGAGAAACTACAGACAGCACCAGCTTTCCAGAGCAGGCTGTGGCTGGGGGTTCCAACCAGACAGAAACACTTTCTTGGAGATCCTTCTGAGCATAAGGTCGTATTTCGGGCAAAACTCTCTCCTTGGTGTTTCTTATTAGCTGGCTCTAGGTGGCTGTGCTGTACAGCTGCCAGTGGTGGCTGGGTTTGACTCTGGGCATCAGTCATCCAGACGCAGGCCTTGGGCATGGGTCAGAAGTTGGTGTGGTTACGGACCGTTTCCAGGAGGCAGTTTGGGTGAAGCCATCTGGTTTTGAATGGTGAGGTCGTTTTATGTTACCAACGTGGGCTGTACTGTTCCAGTCGACTTCAATGCCCCAGAGCTGTCCTGGGCTTGATTAACTCACTAGCAGAGTGTCCTGGGTTGAGTGAGTGGTGGAGTTTTTTGGTGGCAGGGGAGGGGGCTATCGGGGCGGCCCCCTGGGAGAAGCTTCTCGAAGCTCCCCCGGCTCCACGTCAGCTCCACTTCTGTTTGGGAAATTGAGCCAATCGGCTGCGCCTCTGCGATAACGTATTTAAGAAGGGACGTGGTGACGGGCAGTGGGACTGGTGAGGAGGAGTTGCTGCAGCTGCATGAACACCAAGGTCAGTGGGGGAACGGAGGGAGAAAGGAGGGGGGAGGTGTGCTGAAGCAGAGACCCTCCTGTATCCTGTGGGGAGATGGCAGGGCGGCCCCCCCCTGCCACCCATGGAGATCTACGGTGGAGCAGACATTGATTTATGGCCTGTTGCTCCTGCTCAGATGATCAAGGGTCTGTGCTCGAAGAAGGCCGGGGTCTCATGGGAAAAGGCAGCCCCACTGCTGTAATTCAGCACTGGGAGGATTGCAGCATGCGGGGGTGTCCCACGCCGGAGCAGCTCGGGAAGGGCTGCAGCCGTGGGAGAGAATCCAGTCGGAGGAAGTTAGTGACCCATGACAGAGCAGTGTGGGGAACGCTGCGGCCCGTGGAAGGGACTCATGTTGGAGAAAGTTTGTGGAGGACTGTCTCCTGTGAGAGGGGGACCACGATGGAGCAGGAGGAACAAGTTTCGGACACTCCCCTCACCGAAGATGAAGGAAGCAGCAGCACTGACTGCACCCCCCATTCCCTGCCCCTGCGCCCCTGGGGGAGGAGGTAGAGATATCGGGAGCAGAGCTGAGCCCGGGAAGAAGGGAGGGGTGGGGGGAAGGTGTTCTCAAGATATGGCAAAGCTTCTCACTGTCCTACTCTGTTATGTGTTGTTAGTGTCTGTAATAAATGTATGTTCTTTTTTTCTTCCCCTAACGAGTCTGCCTTTTGCTCGTGATCATAAAAGGGGGATTTTCCCCCATCCCAGTCCTATCTCGAACCCCAAGCCTGGCTCTCTGTCCCTTCTCATTGCTGGAGGGGAAGGGAGAGAGAGCTGCTGCATTGTGGTTGGCTGCCAATCAGGCCTAAACCACGACACAGAGACACAGGAAAAGAATTGATTGTATTTGGGGCTTTTTGTGTTAATGCCCAGTATTTAGCATTAGTGTGCTTAATTTGGACAGAACCTAAGCCGAAATAAAGGTCCCTTGTGCGTAAAGTCTGTCTCTTTGCAGGTTTTGTTTCGGAAGAGTCACACTGAGGGTTTATTATGTTGCTGCCTCGTGCATTACAAGGGACGTTTTTAAATTGACTTGACACAATTAAGCAAAAAGTTTCATGCCAGTGGGGCACGAAGTGGTGTATGTTGGGGTTTTTTATTGAGAGCCGTTCAAACCAGAAAATTCTAAAGCTCTCCTTTTTTTCTTTTTCACTAGGAAGAAGAAACATTATTTCATTACTTTTTATTCTCTTTCTTGTCCTCGGTGTCAATTCTGACTTTAAAGTCAGTGTGTTCCATAACACTTTGCTAATGATTTTTTTCCCTAGACCATGCAACCACTTCTTTAGACTGTGCTTCTTTTTAATTGACTTGCTAAGCTTCCTTCCAAAAGCTTCTTTTCTTTTCTTCTCCTTTTCTTCTGGAATTCAGAGAAGGCAATTTGGACTAATTTCAGCCTCTCACAGATTTTGGAAAGCTTCCAGAGGCAAAGATAGGACTAAAACAAACAGGCAGAATCGATTATTTTAAAGTCTTAGCTTTTAGTTTAGACAATTTTGACAATAATGCTGAAAGGATGTTGGAAAATGTCACTGTCCGGTCAGGAAACTGCAGTATAATGTGTGGTGAATAAATAACACACCAAGTGACACTGATAAAGGATTTCTGGGGAAAATTATACCCTCAAAATGTTTTCAAATTATTATACCCCAATTTCTGCTCCCACTTACGTCAAACTAAGTCTGCAGCAATTTCACTGACTTAATGTCAAGGCTGGATTCTTTATTCCCAAACGCAGTTTTTTACCGAAAGGTGAGCCTCACTGGAGTTATTTCAGTGAGAAATAGAAATAGCTTAAGCTTTTAGTGAAGGAAGGGAGCTGAGGGGTCACCGTGACTGCATTTTGCCTAAGCAGTGGGTACATGGCACAGGCTGCTGGCACATCTCTGCTGGCAGCCAGCAGCATGATCCCAGATATCAGGGGTCTGAGTGTCCGGGCTCCTTCCCTGCGAGAGTTATAGGGAGGGGAGAAAACAGACTGAGACATTTTGGCATCCCCTGATACAAATATATTTACTAGTGTATATATTTACCAGGTGTTTAAAAGATATAAAAGTAACTCATCAACTCAGGCGAAGCACTTTACGTGCATCTTGCGTGAAAAGAAAAGGACTAAAGTAGGATCCTTAATCCCGAGGGTCTGGATGTAGTCCCGAGATTCTGCTTTTCAGCTCCACGAGCTGATGTTGTGCAGCTGTGAATCGGGTGCAGTGCCGTCCCGTCACCCAGCTGTTCACCGGGACAGCTGGTGTGTGCAGGCAGGCCCACGTCAGCCCTCCAGGGAGGGAGGCCCGATTAGCACCCGCCAAAGATGATGATGGCCAAAGACCATCCTATCCAGTAACATTTGGGATAACTACGAAACTTAAAGTTACATTTTAACAGCCTTTTTTTTTTTTTTTTTTTTTTTTTTAAGAAAGGAAACTGGGGTAGCGTTACAGTTTACCTGCATGCTTCCCAAGAGATGCGTCATTTCTTCTGACCTGTGACTTAGCTGTGAATTTCTTCTAACGCCACCTCCCAACCAACCAACCAACCAGGCCTCTGAGGAATTTTCTGTTCCTTAATGCATGAATATGAATGCGAATACATAGTTGGACATTTGTAAAGCCACGAAAATAGAAATAAAATTACTTGCCTTAATCCCACGTGAAATGTTGGCTGTCATGAGAACGGAGTTTTGTCAAAGACAAGCCTTGAAACAACAGGATAAATTACTAAAGAACCATAACTGGCCAATTCCATAGCAGAAATATGTCATTACTTTGTAATAAACCTAATTTCATCGTACTTGAATCCTTTTCTTTCCATGCGAGGTGTACATAAAATTCTCAGTCTGAGGTGTTGAGTTACTGCAGCACTAATAAATGCAGCAGCTCTTTTTCTTTCCGTGCTTGCCCCCTAAAAGGTTCCCTATCACTACACACTTTCCTTTATTCTCAGAAGATAAAAGAAGCATTTGATTCGCACCGGCTGAGACAACAATCCTAAGCCTAACATTTTTTCCCCACCTAGACTTACCCTGCATTTATATTGCTCAGTGACAAAGAACTCTGATAACATAAATTGCAGTGTCCTGGTTTTGGCTGATTTTTCTTCGTAGTAGCTAGAATAGTGCTGTGTTTTGGGTTCAGTGTGGGATTTGGTACGAGAAGAATGTTGGTAATACACCGATGTTTTCAGATGTCGCTAAAAAATCAAGGAGTTTTCAACCTCCCATCTCCTGCCCGTGTGCAGGTGCACAAGAAGCTGGGAAGGACAGCCAAAACAAGGGACCCAAACCGGCCGGTGAGATATTGCAGATCATATAGCATCATGCTCAGCACATAGGTGAGGGCTGGCTGGGAAGCTTGCTGGCTCCTGTCTGCAATCGCAATTTTGGGATCTTCTCTCCTCTGTGATGGGCTGGGCATTGGTCAGCGGGGGGTGAGCAATCACATTAAGCATTAGTTCTTTGTATTTTCGATTATTACTATCATCATTATTACTATTATCATTATTACTATTCTCATTATTATTATTATTGTTGTTGTTGTTGTTATTATTATTGTTATTATTGTTATTTTATTTCAACTATTAAATTGTTTTCATCTCAACCTACGAGTCTCTCTACCTTTACACTTCCAATTCTCTCCCCCCATCCCATGGGCAGGGCAGAGCGAGTGAGCGGCTGCGTGGTGTTTGGCTGCTGGCAGGGTTTAAACCATGACATGCAGACAGCAAAAATGGTGAAGGCAGCACTTCCTTCCCCGGTTTTTGAGGACGACAAGGTGCTGTTTTCTTGCCTTTGTCTCCTCATTGTTCACGAGCTCCAAGTTTGTCGCCTGTCGCTTTTCACAGGGCACGAGCTTGGCAGAGTCCAAATACCACACAGAGCTATTTTCGCCAGCAGGATAACTCCTGGGTCTCTGAATGGATGTCTCGAAAAATTGCTTTTTATGATATTTTAGTTCAGCTGGCTCTGCAGTGGAGGCCTGCTGCAATTGTTTGAACAGTTTGCAATGAAGAGGGCACGAGGAATAAATGTTCACTGTCTCCCTTGGGAACGTAAGGAATGCATCTGCCTGTTAAACGTCTCAGAGTTTAATTCAGAGAGTGAAGTGATCCTCCCAACAGCGTGCACCTTATCCTCGCAATTTCAAATACATAGTCCCTCGGGTTGTTCAGGTTATGCATTTACTTTTGCTTGTTGTTTGCTCTTGACTCTCCAAGGCCTGCTCACCATCCAAATGAACTCCTGAAGTAGGTCTGATACAATACCTCCTTCTCTCTTCCTGGGAAGTGGTTTGGACAGTTTTTGCGTCGATTAGCCTTCCAGCGCCGTCGGGATTCTGCTTGAGACGGCTGAATTCAGCTACTCAGGTCTAAGGGAGCCTGTTGCATTATTTCAGGTGACTTCAGCCTTCGTATGCCTGTTTGCTTAGCTCAAGCAGCACCAGTGCTTTCCTACTCGGTTCTATGGCTTGACATTCTAATAGAGCAATGAGGCAAATCCTTGACTCATCCTTAACAAGCACAGCCCCTCTGATTTTAGTAAAATAATGATAAAGTGACAAACTGTCCAATACTTACCCTACCTTGAAGCTGTCTGCGTAGCTCCAAATTGCATTTTTTTTCAGCCTATCAATATCCCAGTCCAATGGATTTGAAAGAACTAAGCACAATTCTAGGGCCAAGCTTAAAACTGATTTTTTCACTTCTTTTTTAGATGAATGACTATTCGGATGTGAAGTGTTACAGCTACACCTCTGCAACTTCTTGCTGGAACAGGCAGAATTAATAGGCGTTCCAGGCCTTTTATTAGAAAAAAAAATATCATTCCGTATCCAAAATAAAACAGTGTTACCAGTGGCAACCTCACTGGCTGTTTTAGCAGACAGACCAGGTGCTGGAGGAGCGGCAGGAGTAAACCACGCTCTCAACATGGGAGAAGACTCTTCTTTGTCAGGACAATGTAGGAAAGATGCTCAAGCTATACTTGCTTTGTGTAAAATTGCAGAGCCCCACAGCTTCTAACGTGGGTTATTCTATAGTAAATTACTTTTAGAGCAAGCCAGAAATAATCAGAACAAGGCAGGGTGTAGCTGCTGTCACCTGATTTCATGCCTCCAACTGGAACTAAATTCAGCAAAATGGACTGTAAGAAGTCTCTGTTCCTTTTCACCTGTGTTTAAATAACTGACTTCACCCTTCAGCTGGCTTCAGGCAAATTAGCCCGTTGAGGGCAACAGCCATCTTTACGGAAAAAAAAAAAACAACTTTAAATCTCCTTTGTTTAGAAGTAGTGAAAACTACAGAGGCCATTCACTGCCACAGCAGTTCTGTGGGGAGTAAAGGATTAAGAAATAGGCTAACCAGGGATAGGAGGGAGTCATTGGCCGCTGAAGCTCTTTTTGCCCCCGAAACGCCTCTGGCCTGACCTCCGAAAAGGGAATGCAGGACATCTGGAGGGCAGCCCTCCGGGCTCACCCGGATGCTAGCACAGGAGGCGAAGCACGCCGGGTGGAGATGCTTGTGTCCGTCCCACGTACGCTAGCACGACCGAGCCACGTGCCCACCAGCCGGGCTGGGAGCTGAGACGTGCGAAGGGAAGGGGCAGCGGGACTTGGCTGGAGGTCTGCAGGTCCAGCAGGACCCTCGGAACGGGCTGGTGGACGACACCAGAGCCAGGAGGCTTTAGGTGCCAGGTACCGCTCATCGCCTGGAGCCGAGGAGAAGCCAAGACCGCAGGGAGGGGTTGTGCTGGTGCTCAGGAGACCAACGGCCACTGGAAAGCTGCAACTGCTGCAGCTGCTCCTCCCGCAGCTTTCCACCTTCACCCACCACGGACCCAGCAATCCTGAGCAGCCCCAGGCCTTCAGGCAGCTGCTTGTGTTACAGGCAAGCAGGCAGGGTTTCTTGGCCGTTACGGTCATTACTCTCTTTCCCTCCTTGCCCACCTCTGGTCTGACATGTGAGCTCAAAATCTAAGCACGCTTTCTGCAGTACATCATTCCTTATTTTTTCCTTCCTTTCTTTGGTCTTTGCCACTGGAAAGAACGGCAAGTTTCTCTTCAACAGCATTTAGCATTCTTGTTGCACTCTCCGCTACCTACAATTACCTTTATTTATCATCTCTATTTCACTTTTTCTCTTCTGTGTCTCAGAAACACATGCCTGAGAGGTCATCATTTACTGAAGGCAGTGATAAAATATTTTATTGTGTTTAATTTTAAATTTATAATGAAGAAATGGTGCCTTAGTCCAGAGGTGCTGGAAGCTCATAAGCCATAGATTATTCAGCGCAGTAGTTGATGCAGGAAATTATTTACCTCTGAAGAATCTGGAATGGATGAGGGATCGTTTTCTGGGTTTACAGTAGGACGGCATCAATCAATGTGAAAAAGTCATTTCATTGGCAAGCAATTACTTAGCAGATCTTTGACTAAAAGACAAAAAGTTACAGGGTGAGTGAGAGAAGATAACAGGGAATTTCTGCCCCTGAGGAAGTTTATTCATATAAAAATATTTCAAGCGAAATAAAGCAGGTGGGGCTGGCACAGGTAGGATGCGGAGCTAGACTCAGTTGTCATGGGCATAGCCACCCGTTTCCAAGACAAGTGACCATCAAGTACTGAACCACATGTCGACCAGACCCAGAGCCTTTTTTAAGTATTCTGTACTTGCTGCAACCACAGGGTGTTCGGGAATTGTACAAGAGAAGGACACTCGTACAAAGTGTTTGCTAATATTACATATTCCTGTAGCTGCAGACTTAATCTTCAAACTTGATTTTGAATAAATTATTTAGCAGCAATCAGTCACATTCAATCAAGAACGAACCACCGGTTACATATTTAATTTTACTGTCATAGTTCATCTTGGATTATAGGTAATCCAAAGGCTGAGATACAGTCACATTTCCACCTCAACGGAAGCAAAGACCAATTCACTGCATTTAATATTGATAAGGGAGCAAAATCCTCTCACCTTTGTGGAAATTTCATTCATAGTGTAAAAAAAGACTAATGGCAGCTCTCACCGCATGACAATACTATAACTAGGGGCAATCTCTAAAATTAGGGGGAGACTGTTTTAAAACAAATAAAGGAAGTAGTTTTTACACAGTGAATTTAAAAAATAGAAGAGGAATGTTGACAAACTGGGGTGAGGAAAGGGAAACAAGAGAAATTCCAATTAGGAAAATATTTTTCACAATGAGCATGGATAAATCCAGGAATGCGTTGCCCAGAGAGGCTGCAGAATCTCCATCCTTGAAGATTTCTGAAGCTCAGGTGGAAAAGGGCCTGAGCAACCCGATCTAACATGGAAGTTAACCCTGCAACGAGCAGGATGTCGGGCTAGGTGACCTCCAGAGATCCTGACCAACCTGCAATTCTCTGTGAATCTGCATACTTCTGGAAGTTGTTGCTGAAGGGGGGTTGAGGGTTGCAGACCGTCTCAGCAAATTCGAAAGAGGATTAGACAAATCCATTGACAGCATGTCCATAAACAGATAGTAAGGAAACAGGCAGGGATGTGCCCTCTAACATCCCTGACGATTGTGGATGCTGGAGGTGGACAAAGGGAGTAGGATAACACTATGCTCATGTTGGCTCCCTAAGTAGCACCTCCTGCTGACATAGCCAAAGGGAAAATACTTGGCAAATGAATGGTTGGTCTGATCCACAGGACATCTCTCTTTTTTTTTTTTTTTTTAATCATTCATTCTTTTTATTTAACTTACTTCTTGGCTGCAACACTACTACTGCTGTGTCTCTGATACGTTTCCTAGACCCTTCACTATAGGCCTTCCACTCACACGACCTGTCCAAAGTCCTTCGATCCCTCTGTTTCCTAAGTCATTTCTGGTTTTCCCAAAAACCTCTAAGGAAAAGTAAACCCAAGTGTCTTAAGAAGTCTTTCAAGTCTGACTATATTGAGTACGCAATGACATTGGTCACAGGAAAAGGAGAGCTGAGGGATTCGCCTGTGCTGTCTTTAGTCTCATGATAATAGAGCTGCTTTTATTTTTTATTTTTTATTTTTTATTTTTTATTTTTTATTTTTTATTTTTTATTTTTTATTTTTTATTTTTTATTTTTTATTATTTTTTAAAACCAGTCTCTCATTGCGTTGAATAACTACCACTTATTATCTTCTGCTAGTGCCTTGGAAATAGTGTTGATGGTGACTGAGGATGATTTTGAATCATGGACTCGTCTGACATCACACCAAAGGATCCCAGGTACTTCACTGTGGGCCTCTGCTGGTTAGCGGTGTACTCAGATTTGGAGCTGCCAGAAGGCTACGTATATGCTGTTTGAGTGCAGAAAATTTAGGTGGCCCTATGCAATAAAGAGCTATGATATTAATTCGTCACATCTAGAATTACAAATAATCTTCAGTGCAGAAGATAGGAGCATGGAGATGCAGGCTCTGGGAGACTGGAATTTACTGCGGGACATTGGAGCTCTGTAATTTGGGATTAAGCCCATTTCCATTTTACTAAGAGAATAGTTTGCATTCTGTTAAGAAATCCGGGGTTTCCCTCAAAAAACAGGATCAAGTTCAGTGCACACTTAAAACTTTACGAGAGATTTTTCACGCTTGGATGGGTTGAGCTAAAAATCAAACGAAAATATTGAGTAGCAAAGAAATACCAATAAGCGTATCTCAGCATACATTTATTAAGACAAACCCGTAAGCAAATGCTTATATTTCAACTTGTGTGTTGGTCAAGCTGATTTAAGCGTTCAGCAGGCCTGAAGCACCCTCCCCAGGAGGCGTTCTTGCTTGAGCTGGGATCTAAACCCTGCACCCTTCAAAAGGGTTTGGTCATACCCAGGTTCCTCATTGTGCTTCTCCGCGCCCCGAATGCCTCCTGGACCTTCTGCTGGGCTGGCGTGCAATCACAGCCTCTCCGGAGCAGGCCCATCTGTCTGGAGCATAATGCTTCACACATTATTCCTTAGCAAAGGGTAGGGAAAGTCATCACTCTGGGAATTTACAATCCCCTTTGGTCGTCCACCATGCCAGAACCGTAACAACAGCTTTCATTATTGTGCTCTAGTTTTAATGGATTACCCTTTTTATTGCTGGCTGCCGGTTGCCGTTCTCTGAAATAAACCAAAAATTATTCATTATATTAGAAAATTCTCCAATCTTCATTAATGTTGCTCTCTTTAGTGTTATTTATTGAATGATTAAATTACCATTAGCAGATGGTAACTGAAGTATATAAAATGCAAATGCCTACAATATCAAGCAAGCATATTTTACTGACAAAATTTAATATAAGTGTACATCATGATTGCTCTTTTTTTGTGCACAGAATGGAAGATAATGGGGATGCATACCATGTCTCTCTTAGATTAATTAATCTATTTATTCAACAAATCAAGCTGATGCCAGTAGTTTAGTTAACAATATGGAAAGATAGGTGATATTGGAACATATGGTCCGCAGTTAAAACGAACTTTGTTGCTCTGTAATGGAACTTTTTCCTTGTGTTTCCTAATTTTAATGGTACACCACCAGAAGCTTAAGGCATGTTAAAGAACAAGGTTGTAAATTGTTCCTCAGTTTTATTCTGAAGCCTAGATAAGACTCTTTTACAGGCGAGACTCAAAGTGCTAGGATACGGACTCTAAACACTTTAATAATACAGAAAATGTTCCTTTTCCAGTCACCAGGGCCCTCCACATTCCCCATGCAGTTTGTTTGAACTTGTACCCCAAACTCCCATTGAGTTCAGTGGGAATTAGACAAGTAACATATATTCAGAGCTGTAGCTTTGCAGACTGTACTATAAAGGTAATGGGAATCACACAGTATGTCCCCATTGTCTCATTTCCTGATTCAGCAGGATTAGTTCTTCCTTTATGCATCTCATTCAGCACGAGCCATCTGAAGGGTCCTGAAAACATTAGGGTAACCACACGGTGGGGACCCCCCACACACACATTCTTTCTAAATGTACCTGGGGCTGGGGAAGGCTCCTTCTCATTACGGAGACAAATGAAACGCGCGTGCTTTGGTGCGGGTAGCAGCAGCAAAACCAACCACATTTTCTGCATTCTTCCTTTCTTCTCTAATCAACCTGTGATACTACAGCCTTTGCAAACCACAAAGCCGTCTGGCACAGGGCACAGAATTCCTCCTTCTTGCGTGAATCAAGAATTTGTGAGGCAGCCTGGATGTTGCAAGCTTGCATTTGCTTAGTCGCACGTTGTGACAAATCGGAGGCTAGCAGTAACGAGGAGATGGGGTACACATAGAATGATAGTGTAACTGAACTGTTTGCAAAGTCTGTGTGTTGCATATCGATGTGAATAAAGCTGTAGGTGAGTAAGGAAAGATTTTGGTTAGCTAACAGGAAGACAGTAAGAAGAATCAGAGCAAACATTCTCTAGAAGATATGTGCATATATATTTAGTGTTGCTGTGTATAGGCTGTTTCTGCTGGTTTAAGGCCACACATGGATCCCTTTATATGAGGGATTTGATTTACATTAAAAAAAAACAAAAAACAAACCCAAACAACCTCCACCAATTGCACTGCTTTCAAAGTATGCGGTATGACTTCCCGGGGCTGTGAGTAGAGACATGCCTGGCTGCTGAGCATTCCCTCCACCTCTCCTTGCACACGTTAAAGCATTTGGACTTCTCGGGCCATACCCCAGAGGCCATAACACTGAGAAAAGATGGGCAGTGCTGATTTTTTTTCTCAGAAAAGTGTGGGTGGGCGGGAGAGGCCTCTCAGCTGCGGAGAGGTATAGCTTCTGCTGTCCCCTTGATTCGCCACTTGAAATTTAGCCAAGAGCCTGAGGGTCCATACTGCCACAAGGAAAAAAATAACGTGTTGTGTTATGTTTGATATATACTATTGTTCTGATAGGATTTGGGTTTCTTTACCTGCACTGCAAAATGTCTATATCAGAGAAGTCAAGGCTGAAGAAATGCAAAACGTAAGGCTGTAAGATTCATGAAGGTCTTCGTGTCTCGGGAAGAATCCCTTCCACAGTTTTGACCAAAGCTAGAGAATATGTCTGGATACCGTGGCCTAGTCCTGACAAAAGCGTGGGCGACTTATCCTCCCGTGTCCTCCCTTTTTGTCACTGGATATTTTCTGGCCCCTCATCTGCCTCTTCTGCACGTACTGCCTTGGCAGACGGTGGGCAGTGGGGCTGTTGGAGAGGTGCTCTGCCAAGAGCTCCGGGCAGGAACCCATCTAGCAGGTCGCATTTAAGTTTTGCTGAAGTGTGAGGGACAGGGCTGAGCCAAAACAGAGGCTTTTTTTTTTTTTTTTTTTTTTTTTTACTACAGCATTGGGGGTATCAGCCATTTTACAGTACCAGAATTGTAGTCTGAGTAAAATCACGCTTAAGTCCCCAAAGTCACTTGGATCAATGTTCTAATCTTTTCTGGCCTAGGTTTCTTTATTTAAGAATAGCCTCACTTCTACATGAAATTGCTTAGCAAACTATATATCATCTGTAAGCGAGGGAGTACGCTGAAGAAAATCTGTAAGATTTTGTAAATTAGGATATCGGGATTGTTTTAGTCAAAATGAGAAATCTCTTTTATTACAAAACTAGTTTCCCATTGTATTCCTTGAGGGGGAGCTCCAGTTAATGAAAACGACTCAGGGTGAAATCCACTGAAGAAAAAACCTACAAAGTGAAGGAATGTTTTCCAGAGGTGCTAATAAGCCAACTGATGGAACAAATCTCTCACTCACATGTAACCAGCTTAATTTTCTAGCTGATACACTGCTTTTCCAGCTGTCCCCCTTCACTCAGTACACGGTGAAGTTTTGCAAGCAGGATTTCGGTGTCATCTTCAGCGGAACACAATGGTCCAGCCACCTCCTGTGCTCTCAGCTCGCGCTCCTAGCGTGCACAGAATTTCTCAGCTACTCTCCAGGGAATAAAAGTTTTCAACAAGTTAAAAAAAAAAAAAAAAAAAAAAAAAAAGTACTGTTTTATGACACACAAAGAGAAATCAGCTAAATCTTTTGCATTTTAAGGAATATGTTATTTATCCCAGCCTTTGAGAAAAAGGTACAGATGTGCTAAAAGTTCTGTATGGAATACTAATCCTGGTCTTTTTGAATGTAGTACTGCATTTTAAGCTGCAGGTTCAGAGGTTCTCATAGCAAGGTAGAATCTTCCAGCTCTAATTTTTCTGCTGGGAACATCTTTCTCTTTTACTGTGAGAGATTTCCTGCCTGCCCTTTTTGGTTTTATTGTTGTCGTTGTTGTTTTTCTATTTCAAGGTTTGTTTTAACATGGAATTATAATTGCACTCTAAGGGTTAACTGTTACAAAATTATTGACATCCAAGGTTATTAAAAAAACCCTTACTGCCTTTGAAATGGCAATAGATTAACCTCACAGATGTGCCTGGCCATCCGTTTTGGCTTTTATACTTAGGAACAGGTTAATTTGCTAAAAACTGAGACCTCAAGGATTCCCTTCCTGGTTATCCTGTATTTCAAAATAATAAAAAATCCTAGTATTTGGATAAGAAAGCCACGAACCATCATACCATTGACTTGCCTCTACATCTTCTGCAACACAACAGAAACACTGAAATAATTTTATGTCCTTTGTTAGTCACATAGCTGCTGTAACACTGTTTTGGACAGGCTTCGGGCATCAATGAGCTTCACTAAAGCTGGGAAAAAGGAACCTTTATTTCTTTACGATATACCTATTCCTGTGTGAAGAAAAGCAACAAGATTTTCTTACTTTCTGACAACCTGAATATGCAGTATTACTCTTTTATCTATTTTCACTCGTGTTGTGGTTTAGGCCTGATTGGCAGCCAACCACAATGCAGCACCTCTCTCTCTCCCTTCCCCTCCGGCAATGAGAAGGGACAGAGAGCCAGGCTTGGGGTTCAAGATAGGACTGGGATGGGGGAAAATCCCCCTTTTATGATCACGAGCAAAAGGCAGACTCGTTAGGGGAAGAAAAAAAAGAACATACATTTATTACAGACACTAACAACACATAACAGAGTAGGACAGTGAGAAGCATTGCCACATCTTGAACACACCTTCCCCCCACCCCTCCCTCTTTCCCGGGCTCAGCTCTGCTCCCGATATCTCTACCTCCTCCCCCAGTGGCGCAGGGGCAGGGAATGGGGGGTGCAGGCAGTGCTGCCACTTCCTTCATCTTTGGTGAGGGGAGTGTCCGAAACTTGTTCCTCCTGCTCCATCGTGGTCCCCCTCTCACAGCAGACAGTCCTCCACAAACTTTCTCTGACTTGAATTCCTCCCACGGGCCGCAGCGTTCCCCACACTGCTCCGTCATGGGTCACTAACTTCCTCCGACTGGATTCCCTCCCACAGCTGCAGCCCTTCCCGAGCTGCTCCGGCGTGGGACTCCCCCGCATGCTGCAATCCTCCCAGCACTGAATTACAGCAGTGGGGCTGCCTTTTCCCATGAGACCCCGGCCTTCTTCGGGCACAGACCCTTGATCATCAGAGCAGGAGCAACAGGCCATAAATCAATGTCTGCTCCACCGTAGATCTTCATGGGTGGCAGGGGGGGCCGCCCTGCCGTCTCCCCACAGGATACAGGGGGGTCTCTGCTCCGGCACACCTCCCCCCTCCTTTCTTCCTCCGTTCCTCCACTGACCTTGGTGTTCATGCAGCTGCAGCAACTCCTCCTCACAAGTCCCACTGCCCGTCACCGTGTCCCTTCTTAAATACGTTATCTCAGAGGCGCAGCTGATGGGCTCAATTTCCCAAACAGAAGTGGAGCTGACGTGGAGCTGGGGGAGCTTCGAGAAGCTTCTCCCAGGGGGCCGCCCCGATAGCCCCCTCCCCTGCCACCAAAAAACTCCACCACTCACTCAACCCAGGACAACTCGCTTTCCATATACAAACACAAGGGAACTGTGCAGTGGTAAGAGAGTCATTAGTCTAAAGATGCGCTTTACCACCATTCCTCTGCTGTGGAGGATGTGGTCAAGCACAGTCACTGTTCGCTGTGGTGTGGAAGGCTTTCTCACGAAGGGCAGAGGAGGGTTGCTGGGCTGAAACAGGCCGGATTTACAGGACTACCTAGCATCATGAATCTTGCCCCTCAGGCCAGCGCGCCCCAAAACGAGGAGCAAAAGGAATGCAAAATGCTCCCTCGCCTGTGCACACACCAAAAGCTACCCACCTGCTCAACGGCAGGCTTTCACAGGCGCTGGGTATAGCTGGGGCAGCAGTTTCCAGCTAAGGCTGGATTCACGAAGTTCAGCATGGAGCGAGCTGGCCCCTGCTACAGCAAGAACTTCCCCTCTGGGCAACGCTGCAGCTTGCTCCCTCCTTCCGACCAAAGCTCGGCGAGAGCAGAAGCTACTGCCCGAAGAACAGCTCCCCGTCAGCTGCTCGCTGCAGTGGCGGTGGTGGGCACTGCCGAGGTCCTGCGGGTGCTCTGAATGCAGCCGTTGCCTTTCAGAAAGTGAGCCTTGGCGATGATGGGCAACGCTGCCCGTTGCGCCCCTGCAGTTTGGGGACAGCATTCACTCCGGGTGTGCTGGATGTCACCGGGGTTGACAAGAAGAGGGACAGCACAACGTTAATGGGCACGAAAACCTGGGAGACAGCTCTGTGTAGACTTTATAGCCCCAGACTGATCCGTAGCTGTCTGGGCTTGACGTTTTGCACAGAGTAATAAATAGCGGCACGTTTCTAGGCTTTATTGTCTCAGTAAAGTGCTGAGGCTCATGAGCTGGGATGAAGTGGCTCACACAGGTCTGTGAATATGCCTGGTGTTGAATGAAGGTAGCCTGATGGCTACTTATCCTGTTTTTTCAGCACAGGATGCCTCCACCAAGGGATTCTTGTTTTGCCATCTCCAAAGCAGCTCCTTCCATTAGCTCTGCCATCTGTTTTATGTTGAACGACTCTTAATTGTAAAGAGGTTTCTGGTGTTCCCTTTGGGCATGTCCAGCAGACCCTCATGTCTGGAGTGTGGGAGAGGGCCGAGACCCCTCTGCTTCATCTGTCAGGGAATGTAAAATGGCAAAGTTACAGTCGGCAAAAGCAGAGGGAGAATCCATTTGGCTTAGACCTGAGAAAAAAGGCTGAGAGTGTCCTTAGTTGTGTATGTGACATACATCTTAACTTAAGCATATTCTATCTTTTCTGTATGCTTCATACCCTGGTATTACAGGCTACATATGTACTAAAAATTAAGATGTTTGGAGAGTGCTTGTTGCCACAAACTCCTGCCTTGCCATGAGGAGTGCTAGCAATATGGGCCGTGGTGAGGCAGAGCTCTAGGCTAAGACCTGACCCTGATCAGGTTACTGACAGAGATGTAGCCATAGTGCTCAGCAGGTTGTTTTCCTTCTAACAAATTCCTGATGTACCTGTTACTTTATCAATACCCTCATTTAAATTAGGTGTTCTAGTTCCCCAGTCTTATGCTTTAGTCTTATAGAATCTAAATAAAATTAAGTATAAATGTATTGTGGTTTATTATTTCCTCAAACTGCATTTACATGGTACTTAGTCTGTATTGGTTGCTTCTCACCTTTTTCTATATGACTTTCTCTGAATTCTGCCCTTTACATCACACAAGGTTAGGATGTTGCCTGTAAAGATGTATCTTGCTGAACCTGGTGCTCTTGCACATTTGTCAGTATTTCCTGGCATCAGTTATTTCCTTAATGAACTTCTCAGAAATGATAAATTGCTTGTATATCTTGCTCTATAACTATCGTCTTAAGTAGGTGCGTGATCTAACTCTTGAAGACTTTATTATCGGTAACCTAAACCTTTTCATGTTCAGCACCCGTGAACCTCTCTGAGACTTTACATTTGATTACTAGGCTGTGAAAAATGGCAAGTTAATATTCTCCAACCTCAAAATCCTGAATGTCTTCTGTGCAGGTTATTGAAAAAAAGTAACGTGAGCTCTGTTAAAAGTATCAAGTTTTAATGAAAGATCTTGGCAAGCACACCCATCAGAGCAGTTATCCTGGGAATACAGCTTACAGGCCTAGGACATTTGTCTCCACAGCTGTAACAGAGCTGGAAAGTTTCCTGACAACTTTCTATAATTAAAACATGAAAAGGTTCTGTGATAACAGCATTACAGTTCTTGAAATGCAAAGCCAGACCTAGTCTGGTCCTAGCCATCTGGGGTGGAGGCTGGAAGGTAAAATAGCAGGTTAATGCTGACTAAGTGCTTGCACCAGTCGGGCTGGCTACAGCATTCAGAAATCTGTGAGCTTTTATCCTCTGGTACCTATACAGCAAGATTTCAGCTTAAATTTCCATGGTTCTGGGTAATTACATCTTGATAATCCCACCTCTGAGACCTTGGAGCACCTTCAGTCCCAGAGCGCCGGGTGTACCCAGGATCTGGTCCTACCTCCTTGGTATTTCACTGACTTTGATGAAAAAGGTCCTCGTGTACACTTCTTACCCCACAGGTAGTAAAAATCTCTGGACCATGAATTCTTGTACGTATGTATGTAGAGCCCAATAATAGCAAAAATCAATAAACAATAAACGTAGCAATTGGGAATCCAGCATCACTTCCAAACAAACATAAATCAAATGGAAACAAAAGGCAGCAGCAGGGTTGAATTGTTCCTTTTCTCTGCAGATGTATGGTTCATTAAGCATACTGTACAAATTATATTTAAATGTGCAAATATGAAAAATGTAAATATGTATTTGCTTTTACTTTCAGTATAAACATGTTTTCCTTATGTGGATTAGTACTTTCCTCATGAAAATATACACTGGTCACATCACAAAAGACTTCTAAAAAATATTTGAGCTGGTTTTTCATGTTATGACTGCTGCCAATCTTCAGATTCAGCTGTTAGCATGCTGTTCAAAGATGAGCAGGAACTTAGCTTGATTTTCCTGATACTTCTGGATGTGTTGTTGTGGTTCAGGCAGGTGATGCTTGTATATTCAGACAGGATTCATTCAATTAAAAAAATCACTCATTTTTCAGAGTATATGTTTAACTTCCTTGACAGTGTATGTTAGTTATTTCTTCCCAGGACCTCTTTGCAGAGATTATTTACGTTATAGGTCAAGCTAGAACACTTCTGGTTTGGATCTTTTGTTATTGTGGGTTTTTTAAAATGCAAATCTGTGACAGAACCTTTTTGTGTGTTTGTTTGTTTGTGTTTTTTTCCCAAGATTAAAACATTTTGACCAGTTCTACTGATGATTTTTATCAACATTTGACTCTGATATCTTTGTATCCAGACATTAGTTAGTATCTTCACTCTTATATTTCCCACAGTTTGGTCCGCAGAATGTTTTCCAGACATTTTCCTTCATTCCTTTCATCAAGAAAGAAAATATAAGGATAGGTCCCATAACTGCAACTTCTAAAATGTTATTGCTGTATCAGAGCGACACTTAACATTCTGCATGTGCTTTTGCTAATAATTATATTCTGTTCCCCAAATTCCCCTTCATTCGCGGTTGTTTTTTTGTTTTGTTTTGTTTGCTTGATTTTTTTTTTTTTTTTTTTTTTTTTTTTTTATATTTATATATATATCTCACCTTGGTCGCTGCTTTAGTTCAGGTTATCTGCTTTAAATGGTACAATAATGACCAAATGATCTTTGCTTGGGAGGACCCGTAAAGTCTTTGGTATCGCAAATAATTTCAAGTTCTTAGTTGTAAACATGAAAACTTTATATTCTCGTTCTCTGCTGTCCCCAGCTACTGATGATATGGTGGAGTTACCATGGAAAGAAACTCTGTTGCATTTGCAATTACACATGAAAAAGGAGCCTGATGGGAGAGAGGCCCTTAAGGACCAATGGAGTCTCTCTTGACCCCGATACTCTTCAAATCTGATTCTTCTAAAGCGCTAGCTGCTGTGACTGAGAATACAAGAATATGTTCCTAAATTCTTACAGCAGAACCACCTGCAGAGGGGATCACGACACCTGTGTCATTTACGGCACGCTACCTTGGGGAAGGCAGAGAGCTTTGAAAGACAAGTGACTGAAAGGTTGATATTGGGAAAACCAGCTGATGGGAAGGAAAGTTGAGATTACTACAAAGTTAGCAAGAGTGTAAACCCTCATCTAAACCCAAAAGTATCATCCCCTTCTTTCTGAGGTAGGAGCTATCCCAGTCAGTCAGGCCCATGAGCTGATTCAGTTCTATTGATAAAGCCAGTGGTAATTTGGGACCTGTAAGAACAGAAGGCAGACGGTATCAGTAACAGATCATCACCTCTGTCCTATCCCTTTTGCAAAGTAACAGGAATACTCCTGTGTATTTCGTTTTGTGGTGACACTTTCTAACCTATGTGACATTTTGGCATTTCAACCGTATGTCTGTTCGACCTTATGAACTTTCAGTTTATAATATTTCACCATCTGGCTCCAATTCGTTTACACAAGCGAGGTTTCTGTTACTGCTTGACCCACCAGTTTCTTGAGGAGAAAAAATTCCATCTACCAGTCTATGGATTCACACAGAAACAGATGCACACACACTTGTAGACACACACACACACACACAGAGATTCCATTGAGGAGGTATACTTCACTGTAAATTCTTTCAACACGCTCTCACTGCCTCCATAAGTAGCTTAAGATGTTGATAGAGGTGATGGTTTGACTTTTAGGGATTTCATATCTAACTTGTTTTGCACGTAAATACCTAATGGGGCAAGGGTGCAGAACAGGTGCCTTCTCCGAAGTGGCATCTGCTCCCTTATCGGGCTGAAGCTAAGCTACTGAAGCTTGAAGACATTTTCCAGTTTGGTAAAAGTCCAGCAACTCTAGATGCCAAGGGAAAAAAAATAATTATAAAATATATCCGTGAAATTGTTTTTTCTGTCACGCTAACAGAGATTTTTGTAGCCACTGACTTCTCTGACACTTGTCTAATTTGTTTGCTCCTTATTGTTGTGTATTGTCAGCCTCAGATGTTGATGGATTTACCTGGTATATCCTCTACACAGCACAGAAACATGATTCCCACTTTGTTGAGAAGAAACTGAGACACAAGTGACCTGCCAGAGGTCATAGAGGGGGAGTGAGGCAGAGCCAGAAATGCCACCCATCGCGCCTGTATTTTCAGGCAGAGCCTTAATAGTAAGGTGAGCCTTCCTTTATATCAGATCATATACATTTCTTAAAAGCCAATAATTTCTAGCTTGAACGACTGAAGTTAGAAACATAAATCTATATTTGTGTGTACTTTCATAAATATCCTGCTTTTCAGCTGCTTCTTCAGCTGCTGAGTTGCTGCTTCTTTTGAGATTTTTGTTGATGTTTTCTCTAAGTTGTAAAATATATTCTTGGAAGTAGGAAATCCACCTGTAAAAATAGTCTTCCTATATTTTCATTTGCAATTTAGAAACTGGAACTATTAATCTCGTTGAACAGTTTGTTTCCTAGTTTTATTTAAATAAACAAACTCATGCAGATATTCACAGAAGCATCATTGTTGCCAAAAACCTATATTACATTAATACCAGACAAAATTCTTCCATTTTTCTCTTAGCCTTCACAACCACTGTGAAACTTCATTATGCATTCACTGAAATTTTAATTATGTTATCTGTATCCTTTTGATCTGCTCAAGATTAATGGGAGTCAACTGCCTCTTATTACCTTTCTAAGTGAAACATGATTACGCTTCTCTTCAGAAAGTCTGCCTACCCTTAAATCAAGACATTTTCCTTTTTTTAAAGCATTCCCATCTGATCTCTAAAAAATGGTACCTAATGCTTTGCTAAAAAAGAAGTTAGGCTAACTGTTCTATATTCTCTGGAATACTCATAGGATTTTGCCTTAATTATGACATTAAACTGGTCCATTTTCAGTCTTCAGGGGTCTCTGTTGAACTTTTATTCAGTGATCTTTTTTTAAAAAACACTAAAATTTCAGTAGTTGATAACTACTGTTACCTTTAAAAACCTTGGCTATGACATCTTATGCCCTTATTCCTGGCTCATTTTACTGAAATAAAACGTTTGAGAATCTAAAGTCTTATTTTCTGTGAACAGGAGACCCTGTCACATGAATCAGCTGAAAAGCAAAGGACTAAAAGGGGCAGGACGACTAGATCAGTCTCTCTCTTGTCCTGCTTTGTCTTGCACTTACTGGTAACTATAGAGAAATTCATGCTGCTTTTCGATATTTTGGTGCTATTCACAGCAGCTTTCAGTCACCCAGGCTGTCAGCTGAACCTCTTTCATGAGCGCCGTGGGATAAGTTCTGAGGCTTCTTCATGAAACGGATGAACTTGCTGGTCTCCTAGAGCATGTGCACTTTGGTTTTTTTTTTTTTTTTTTTTGGCCTAGAAATTTCAACCCAGTACAAGCAATTTTGACCCAGCCACCATTTCAGGGTCCTGGCCATTGGGTTGGGGTTTCTGGATAACCAGCATGGCAAGTGGAGCTGTTGTGCCAAAGCCATTTGAGCCGCCAGATGTTTGGAAATCCTAGCCCTGTCAGCATAACTGCTGCGCACAACAGAGAGATCTCATATGCTGAAGAAATTTGCAAAAGAACAGAAATATAGTAACCCCCAGACAGCTATGAAAACTACCTTGCATCCAGATAACTCATTCTGCGGATGACACAAAAGGGACTTGTGCATTATCGGATAACGAAATTGGAAGGAGGGACGGTGATACTGAAGGAGACATAATGTAAATGGTCTTGACACTGATGGAGCAATTCTGCATAGAAACTCATCTTGATCTTCTTTTTTTGTCAGGTCCAATAAACCAATGATATATTTTTCGTCAAAATGACAATAAAATATAATCACTGGGTAACAGTAGCTGACTTCCTGCTTATTTATTCTCTCACCAATTTTTATGTTATCTGGAAATGGCTGGGAAAAGACTTCTGTGCTCCTCAGTGTTGGTAAAATATTAAATATCATGGATACATTGAACTTTCTGTGTTTAAGAATGTAATTAAAGTAACAGTGTATTTAAAATATCATATTAAAAAGATGCACCACTGAATTTATGCTCAATCTGATGAGCTTTCCAGCAGAAATGCCCTCGGACAAAATCATGAGCTGGGGTGCTACTTTGCCTTACAACTTTTGCACTGATTTTTAAGGAGACATCCATCTTTTTCTCTAGGTAGACTTGGTGGCCTGAAGCAGATACACGGCAGCACCCCCATAGAGCTACCATTATCATGATTTACATTGCTAACTGAGATTTGAACTTTCAAAGTATTCAGTTTGTATGACAAGGAATGATCTGAAGCTCTGTGGCAGGTAATGGATCAAACAAGTTTCTCTCTATCCTAGAGCATTACAGTGCATTTTTGCGGTGGAGCTTGAGGATAAGATCATAGTTTGGAGTCCTAATGTTTTTTATTTTTTGGTCTGTGAGTTATGCTGTCTTGCTCCGTAGCTTGTCCTGTTGCTTATGGATTTTCATCTTAGTTTTGCCTCCAGCCTGTGAATAGAAAACTAACATCTCTGAGTGATGAGCAGAGAGGTCTCTCCACTGTCTCTGTTGGATAGTCCAGGTCAAACATTCCCATTGTTATGACTATTGTTGTTGTTCTCATTATTAGTATGAGAATTACAGCTGAATTAGTTCTTCAGAATTAGGACTACCTGCCTCTGTAATAGCTTAAAGTGACCTAATTACGAACCCAGCTTGGCCAGCACTTTAAGAGCAGGGAAACAAGAGGCAGGTGCTCTTCCAAAGAGCCGGCACTTAGCACTGCCGCGCTCACCTTCTCCGTGGGACTCTGATGGCGAGAGCTGCAGGTGGAGACCAAGACTTCAGATTCCACCAGCTGAGGAAATTCAAGGCTAATTATCCAGCTGGGGGAAGATGCTTTTTGGTCCCTCTTCTGGAGGTGGGCTGAGGGCAGGAAGAAAGTCTGGCTTTCACAGCTGAACAAACGGATCTCTTGAAAGTTTGGCTTATAGAGGGAAAATAGAAGAAAAATACCAGGTATTCAACTGAACATGTCCGCTTTAGGTAGGTTGTTCTTTTTTTCACAATAAGAAGGAATGAGGCTTTTGTATTCCTAACTGGGAAAGCAGAATGGTTGTGCTGGTGGGCCTCTGCCTTTGTTCACACAAACACAAGGGTGCAACCAGTCTCATCAGTTAGCACAAACGTGGCGCAGATATTCAGGATTATGGAGGGGTGCATGCCCCACTTGGCAAAGGTGTATATACCTGGGGACAAAGCTATCAGAAAATGCAAGACACAGTATGCGTCTTCAGTTTATTTAGTTCTTAATTTTTTGAGTTAAATTTAATTTCCAAATCTTTGTTATTTTGGGGGGGGGGAACATATGTGCTGGTTCATTTATCAAATTACTTTATTATTTCCTTTCTCCAGTATACCTGTAAAAGTCTTTTTGAGTCCTCTTAAATACTCTGACTTGCATTAAATGGTTTTGCTTATTTACATTTCTTACATTGTGCCCTCATATATGGAGACTGATTTGTTTTATTCTCTTTTCTTATGTTCAGTATAATTCTTTCCATACTTATAGCCACAGATTTTTATTCCTATTTCTTGTCAAATTACATCTGTGCTTGATTCTATGTATTCGTTCCTTCCAAAGAAACTAGTGCCTTTTGTCTATCACTTTTATTTTCTACAAGGCTTTTTTTGTGGCTTTTATTCTGAGATACTGAAGCTGCTTCTCCTTCCGAGATGCAAGACGCAGGGTTATAGCAATGATTCATTTGGACAATTGAAGTTGGCTGGCTCAGCGCATAAAATTTCTCATCCACAACTTTTGCAGATTCCCTTGCATCCTGCAGCCTCATGGTGTTCCCTGTCTCGGAGAAATAACATAATCCTTGCCTGAAGGCATTCATGAGCTGTCCCTGAGTAAAATTCATGTGGGTGAGGAGTCACAGCTTGGTGATGCCTGCTTCAGAGTAGCTAAAAACCTATGTAGACATCTCCTTTCATTTGAAACATTGAACTGACAACTGGAATTAGCTCCTTTTTACATGGTTAATTTCTCCTATATTTTGATCAGGAGAGTAATAACCTTTGTCAGTGATGCTCATAGGACCTTTGGCTTGACATACAGAGCTGCCCTTTCTGCCCCCCTGGAAATCTGGTGAGTCATCAAGCAAAGAAACCCAGAAAAAGGGTAAGATTTCTCTCATGTGAGAAGCCTGAGGAGCAATTGCATATCTGCGGCTTTACAAAAGGACATAAACCCAGGGCACAAAAGTCACAGAGTCCCTTCCCTAATGCGAAACCACAATAATATATCCGAACAAACAAACAGAGCCTTACCAAAACAAGAGAATTTTTGAACAAACAGCCTTAAGGAGAGACTGAGAGAAGACCCATGCCAGGTGTCTGTCTCCCAGGTGGGAAGAGTTCAGATATGACGGAGGTGAGCTCTAGAGACGAGAAGAGAGCAGCTGTATATGAACGATTTAGAACAAGGTTTGCACCGCATGTACATGTACAGAAAGGTTGTGTAGCAAGGGAGAGACCTGCCTTATATCCCCAAGGAGAAGATAAGAGCAGCCACCCCAGGAAGCACACCTCTTTACTGAGTGATGTGCCAGGGTACCTCGGCAAACAAACCCGCTTGGCCCTCACCCTCTCATCACTGCGGATTTGGGTTCCTGCAGCAAAGCCAAGACCCTCTGCCAGCTGGGAAGCATAGCCCAGCCCTGGGAGCTGCAGTGATGCCACTCATGAGCTGTACGTGGCTCAGGAGCGTCCCTGCTTTCATTTGTTTGGTACGAGTCAGCACCACCCCCAGCCAACTGCAGGGGAGCCATTGGATTAGTCGTTATTCTGGATTTGTGTTTCCTTTTGGTGGAGGATGTGGGTAGCGCAGTGATACAGGACTCGGAGTGGGAAGGTGCCGGGATAGGTAGGGCAGGGGAGATGGAGGGGAATGGCTGCACACGTGCTCCCAGGGGTGCTAGGTCAGTCCCCCAGGGAGGCTTCTGTTGATTACCTGACCGTACCGAGGGCACATCAGTATTAACAGCGCTGTAATTTTCCCAGTCTGAGTGCAAGCAGAAAATATGATAGGATACGCTGGATGGATATGCGAGGGCCGAAATGAATATAGACAAAGCATATTTACTGCACAGCCCTGCCCTGTCTTTGAGGATACATTATTCTGAACAATGATTCCAGCAGCTGTGATGCTCCCCTCTTTTTCACACCTGAAAGTTCCCTCTTCCTTCTACAAGGTCATCGAATCGGGTTTAACAGAGCTGTCTCCCACTGATTTTGCTATAGGTGTGGCAGACAGGGTCTCTTAAACTAAAGGCAGTGGCATTTCATTCCTGTGGGCTCTGTTTCTGTCCTGCATTTGACTTCTATTTCTCTGGGAGAAAATGAGCTCTATCTAGATTCTCAGAATGCACTTCCAAAAAGCCACAGCAGAAAAACTGGAATTAATTGAATATAGTGTTACTACACCTTCAGCTTGATTACACAGAAAGTTGTGCAAGTTAAAAGGACATCAGATCTGCTGAATTGTGACTAATAAAGAGCTGTAAAGGAAATTAAATGAGATCACCAATGTTACTGAAATGAACTCTATTGCTGCGTTCATAATGCATTACTAGGTTTGAAGATTGCTTGGCGGCTAACAGAGAAGTTCTACCACTCAACCCTTGACCCAAACTAGTCAGAGTACTTAGGTTTCCCCATACCATCTGAACATCTATAATGTCAACCCTGCCATTCACTATTCAGAGATGAAACACTGCAGAGTATGTGGTCTCATCTCTCTTCTGGAAACAGTGATGACGTTGGTTTCACTGTACAGGCTGCTATGGTGTTCATAAGCTTAGGTGGTTTTAAGTTGGCTGCTAGCTTGCAGGCCTAGAGCATGGTTTCACACATGAAGTTTTCTAGTTCAGGGGTGTCACTCCAAGACATTTGGGGTAACTGGGGATCATTTTTGCAATGTCTAAACTTTGTGACCACCTTGCAGAATTTGTAACCCAGGAGTAGGTGCTAGGTTACCCTTACTGTGAGTAAGGGCAGCGCCTTCTAATGATTCACCAACCAGTACAGTCTACGCCAGAAAGATCAGTATAAACTCTTTAAGACTTCATGGCATCCATCCATTAGGCTTCCTAAGGAGGCTGTATAAGATCAGCTGGGGCTGAGCAACCCTAGCAAACATTCATAGCACGCAACCTTGCTTTGCCAGCAGTTCTGTTTTGCACTTGCCCCCCTAAAATGGTTACCTTACATTACGGAGTTTCCTCAGCTGGGAGGAATTTGAATGCTTGTCTCATATATTCAAAGAATATCCACGATGCAAGAAGACACAGCCTCCAGGTGTAGCTCAGTGCACTTCTGGGGTTGAACAAGAAAGCTGTCAAGAAGAGTCTTGTAGGCTAACCCTTAAGAACTATCAGGAAGAGAAGGTACCTACAATTTTAGCCTGCTCCAGTGTTCGTTTTTACTCTTTTCTGCAATATAAAAATGCATTGCTACTACTTTTATTTATCAAGTAACTTAGTATTTTGAGTCATTGCTATTCTAATCCATGATAATTGAGTAAAGATAGAAATCTGGAGTGTTTAGGTGGCTCTAAGGCTTGATACGATGTCTGAGTAGCTATATTCTGGATTTCTTTTAATATCTGTCAAAAGTGGAAGGGAACATGACAGCTGTGAAATATTCAGCATCAATTTACAACATTTTAAAATAAAGCCGGTGTGGCTTTGCAAAAGGAAATTTTACTGGCTCTTGTATTTATGTAGCTTGTGTAAGTAGCTATACTTGTTCCCCCCCTTTTGTTATCAGAGGATAGAATGGCAGGCCACGTGCATGCAGGTGGCAATTTTAAACTCCAGGATGGAAACATAGTCAGGCTTGTTCCCTAATCGGCACTGAGTGCAAGTTTCTCCCTGGGTTAATCCTGTGGGCCTTCAGAGCAAATTGATTTAAATGAGCCTGAAGGTGTAAGAGTAACTGCCCATTGTATAGGATATGCATTGCTAATTACTACTGATGGCAATGATAATTACACGTGGCTACCTCTTAGAAGACTGACCTTACCATTCACTTGAAAAAACCCCCCCAAGACTCTTATTTCCTTTATCTCCTTGATGCAGGCTGGCCCTTTCAATGCATAGCAAATCTGGTGGGTTTCCTTTTCTAGGATAAATGATGGTTTCGATTCACCAGCCCTATAGGCCTGGGCTGCTTCTTTCCAAGGCACTGTGATGCACCACAGCCATCCAAAGTAAAAAGGCTTTTTTCTGTTCCTGTAGAGCTGTACGACTAGTGGAGCTACACTGAGGACCTTGTAACAGCTGGAGCAATTTTCTGAAGATGAAGTTAGTAATAGTGCTGCTGCTAGTCCCACCTCTTATGCAATGCCTATCACCTTTTTTCATATAGTAGATAATGGTAAATTAATTCTTCTGTCTCCATGGGTTCGGAATAGAAATGATGCCTTCTCAGTTCAACAAAGAGGAAAGTCTTTCATCAGTGAAAAATCAGCCAAGGAATTGGATGGCGAAGGCCTCATGCATTACAAAACAGTTGTTTGCAATTAAGGCCAGGAGTAAGATGTGCATGAGCCTGTCATGTTTCTTTTTGTTTATTTAATCAGCCTGAGGCATAACATTAGATGGTTTGAAGTGGCATTGCTTCCTTGTCATGTCCTATGATTTGCTGTGTATTATGTGTACAGCATGTGCACTGTATCAAAGGACTGCAATCTGCTCAAAATATAGATGTTTCATATTTTGCCTGCATACTGATCAATAATCAGGACATTTTCACAGAAGCATTAACCTTCTAAAGTCGTGACTACTGCTGGTAGGGGGAGATTATTTTGAAAGTTGTTAGGGGGAAGGAGCTAGGAATCACAAGGACATGAGAATTAAATTAATTGTGCCGCAATCTTTCTCTGCAGTCACAGTGGCAAGGACTGTGATAGCCTCTGCTGATGTTTCATTTTCTGTCTCACAAGACACACATTTCAGTGAGAGCTGTGGATCACCGTGCACTGTGAAAGAGAACTTTGTAGCGGATATAAAGTCGAATGGGGTCAAAATTGAACTGAAAGGAAGCGAGATGTAAACTAAAGAGAGTCAGGTAGCTTGGTCCTTGGTCAACATCAGCGCCTGAAGTCATGCTACTGCCAGTTTTAATAGGGATCTCAAAATAGCAGGTAATCTTATTTACCATATGCTAAGCACGGTGCAGCAGATGGACGATGGCGTTCTAGTCTTTTCTGTGCTTTCCTTGCACTTGTCAATGCGAGCCCTTGGAAAAAGGCTGCTATCCAGATTGATAACACATGTATGTTCTCTAAGGGCTTGACTCTTTCATCGGTGCACTATAGCAGAAAGAATTGGAAATCCTTTCTCTATGAATGTAAATGCAGTTAGTGGTAGCTGGTAGTTCTGCAGATGGGTTTATTATGTCTGTCTCATAGTTGTCAGAAGGTAAATCAGGCTTTAAAGAACAGATTAGCCAGAGCTGATCAGCTGGTAGAAGCTATGGAATATCACATGTAGAGATCTCCTCAAAGAAACTCATAAAGAACAATTAATGCATAGGTAGTAGTGATGATTAGCTTGGAAACATCACTATTCCAGTAACATAAATGAACCTTCAGTAATAAAATGAAGTCCTCATGTGACAGTCTGAGAATCACTAGACCTATGTTGCCAAGCTTTTTAAATAAAGGGGTTTTTGTCCTCTGTGAAGTAAGTCTTATAAAGGCTATAAACAGTGACGTTGAGGTAGAAGACTAATGGCACTGTGACCCAGTAGCCAGTCTCCTTGGAGCTGACAGGTACAACAACAAAAAGTGTTTGAGATTACTATTAAACTTCCCTTTAATTTAAAGCATTTACCTGAAATCCTTTTCTCTGCGAACAAGGTCTTTAAAAATTAAAATTTACCATAGCTTAGTCTGTTTCTGCAGTCTTTTACAAATCTGAGGACCAAGTCTGCTCAGGAATCTCCAGTAAGTTTAAAGTAGTGTGGCAAGTATTTTTTTTTTTTTGAGAAACTGATAAAACAATCCATAACATTTTCTAAGTGAGTTGGGAAGGAAAATAAATCTTCTATTACCACATTGGTATATTCATTATCGGATTTTAAAGGTACTACCCAAACTTCTCCGATTCGTTTTATACGTCTGGGTAGGGCCGGGAGCGAGGGTGGCCAAGCCCAACCCAGGTGTAAAAGAAGTCCTGAGGGACTGTGTTGGAGAATGGCTCCGAGACAAGGGTCCTGAGCCCGCCGAGCAGTTGTAGGATCAGAGCCTGTTCTGGGGGCTGATGCTGCCTCGCTGATGCTGGGCCTCACTAGGGTTTGCCTGCAGCTGCTGATACAGGAGGAATGTCAAGGACGCTTCAGCCCTGTGTACCGTGGTCTGTCGAAAACAGGTTGAGAGGAATTGGGAATAGTGGCCTGAGAAACCCAGTGTTATGGTAACGGTGGTCTGAGAAACATTGTGTTATGGTACCGTTGTGTATCGAAAACAAGTTAAGAGGAATTAGAAATAGTAGCATGAGAAACTTAGTGTTATGAGAAGCTTGTGCTGCTAGCTAACTGCAAGGAGGTGGACTGTGCGAATACGACCTTTAGAGCTTAAGCCAATCAGCTAGTGACTAGTAGGCATAATAGCGTTGTCTGTATAAATACATGTACCCGGATCGATAAAGTTAGTTGATGCTCTATCACCCGCACTGAACCCGTCTGGGCGTGTCGGTCTTCCGCAGGACTGTGAGCAGCCAGGGCAGGCAACCAGGGCACGGTGCATCAGCAAGGGCAGGGCGCGGCGGTTGGGGGTGGCAGTTTGTGCTGACAGGGCGTCGGGAAGGCGGCCGTGGCTTCCACCCGGCCCTAGGCCGCGGCCTTGCCAAGCTCGGCGCCCACCACAGCCGAGGCGGCCGCCCGGCCGGAGCCGCGGTGGGAACCCGCTGCTGCTCCAGTGCCCGGCTGCAGGGTGGGCCCCGCTCTGACCCCAGTAGCCGCTGTGGGGGGGTGCGCCTGGGGAGGGGAGCCCCTCCGCTTAGTGACGGAGCTCCGGGAGGAGGCGAGTAGGCTGAGGAGCACCAGGGAGCGCAGGAGGGAGGTGGACTACTGGAATCTCAGCCCTGGGGTAGGCCCAACAGGCCCACGGGATGAATGATATGGAGGATTCCCCGTCCTCTCCCCGCCTGACTGAACGGAGTGGCTCAAGGGACAGGGGAGGCGATGGCGACAAGTGCCTGCCCGGCACAGCAGGCGCGTCTCCTGCGTGACCGCCCCACCGGCCCGCGTGCCCTGGCACAATAGCTGTGAGGCTCTGCGAGTGGAACAGAACAAGAACGGGGACGATGGTTCGTCTGGCTTGGAAGGTGTCACCGAGGTTAGGTCGGGCTGCACCCTGCATCAAAACTGCGTTTGTAAAGGAAAAAAAAAAACAAACAAAAAAAAGGCTCATTGGCATAGGAGACTCTCCTGAAGGGAACAGCAGGCCCAATATGCAGATTGGACCCACTTCTTAGAGAAGTTTGCTGCCTCCCTGGGATCCAAGTTAAAGCTGTGAAGAGGAAGCTTCCTACCCTGGCACAGCCCTCAGATCATTATCCGTCATTGATTTCTCCGGTAGGCAGCGATGAAGCTGCAACAAGAAGTCTGAGAGCAATCAAAAGAGACTTCAGGGCCTTGGGACAACTGGTTAAAGGATCGGGAGCACAAGTAGTGTTCTCCTCTATCCTTCCAGTTGCTGGGAATGATGAGGGAAGAAACAGGAAGAGCCAACAGATCAATACCTGGCTCCAAGCCTGGCAGAATTTTATTTTTTTTTTGATCATGGGTCAATTTACATGACAGCGGGCCTGCTGGCAACAGATGGGGTACACCTGTCTCAGAGGGGAAAATGGATCTTTGCACAGGAATTAGATGGGCTCATTGAAAGAGCTTTAAAGTGGATTTTAAGAGGGGGAGGGATAAAACAAGGCTTGCTAGAGGTAAGCCCGGGGGCAGCACACCAATGTGCGATAGCTTGTGATAGCGAGGACTTTTGGTCTGCCATCTCAGTGGAGGTAGGGGACGGAGATCCACGAGGCAGCAAAAATGCAAAGGTCATTGATGTGTTAGGAACCACAGAATGGTCACGTAGGAATCAGGGCTTCTCCCTCCCTAAACAGGTGATTAGATCAGTAGCCCAACTGAAGTGCATCTACGCGAATGCACGCAGCGTGGGCAGCAAACAGGAGGAGCTGAAAGCCATTATGCAGCAGGAAAGCTATAACATAGTTGCTATCATGGAAACAGGGTGGGATGACTCGCACAACTGGTGTGCTGCGATGGCTGGCTATAAACTCTTCAGAAGGGATAGGCAAGGAAGGAGAGGCGGTGGTGAGCCCTCTATGTTAGGGAGTGTTTCGATTGTCTAGAGCTCAATGATGGTGACGATAGGGTTAAATGTTTGGATTAGATATTAGGAAAAATTTCTTCACCAAAAGGGTAATCAAGCATTGGAACAGGCTTTCCAGGGATGTGGTTGAGTTGCCATCCCTGGAGGTATTTAAAAGACGTGTAGATGTGACACTTAGGGACGTGGTTTAGTGGTGGACTTGGCAGTGCTAGGTTAACTGTTGGACTCGGTGATCTTAAAGGTCTTTTCCAACCGAAATGATTCTATGATTCTATCTATTCTTGCAAACTGATGACATAGGAGGATATAGAGTGAAGCTCTGGAACACCTTGTTTGGTGGGTTCAAGGGATTTCTGGGTAAGTACGCAGAAGAGGAAGGCACTCAGTGCTGCTACATCTGAAGATTGTGCTGTCCCCCTGGAGACATCCAATGACTGCAATCCATTGGAGCCTGAAAACGTATTCATGCTTTCCTTGTTTTTATGTTCTTCCTGAGGCATTATCTATTGACCACTTCTAGTGACAGGTCCTGGTTTGAAAAGACCTTTGCTCTGAGCCAGTACAGTTTTAGTGACGTTCCTCACCTTTTTAGGTCAGGTTAGTCTTCTGCTTGTGTAGTGAACTGGAGCAGCTCCATGTGGAAGGAGCATGAGAGTCAGTGCAAAGGAGAGGGAAAGAGCACATTGTGTGGGCAGGAGGATGGGACCTTGGAAGGTGTCAGCTGGGTTGACTTAAACTGCCATGGGATTGTAGACTTCTTCAAACCTGGTTTATATTTTTGACACAGAAAAGAAATAACATTTTATCCCATTTTAAATGAAAGAAGAGGTACATTCAGCTGATAACCGCTTCTTCATCATGAAAGGTCATTCATGAACTTCCTGGTTGCTGCAGGCTTCTCAGTCATTGTACCAAAACCAGCAGCAGTGATTTGTTAGACTGTCACTAGCAAATGATGCTTCTGCATGATCCTTGCTCCAAAATTAGCTGCCTTCAGAGAAGCTAGGCCTTCAACTTTTTTCAAGTGGGTATTAAAAATCCCTTCCAGTGTTGGATCTATCTTTGGCCTTCTCTAAAGATGCAGATAATTCATTTCAGTGATAGCTTATTGCTGGAACAGTCTCTGGCACTGCTGAAACTTCAGTGAGATACATCAGTTAAACTGCATGCAGACACCTTTTGCTGAAATACTCAACCCTACCTCATGGGAGATAAATCAGTTGCATGTGTGAAATCATGTCTGCAAAATAACTGGGTGCAGTAGCTTCAGCGTGGGATTTAGGTATCCCGGCTTAACAATAAATTTATTCCACCAAACTGAAAATGCCTGGAAACTGAATTGTGGAATTCAGAAAATTCTAAAAGTCATGAAATTACTGAGCTTACCACCTTGGACAGGTGCAGAAGTGTTTAAGTAATAAAGTCTCATCTGCTATGAAAGCATCATTTGAAATCTTCACACAAACCAGCTCTCAGTAACTTTGTGGGAGCTTTAATCTCTCACTATTGCTAACATTTGATTGCTCAGAGTAAAATAGATCTAGCTTGCCAAATCATGATTTCAACAAGTCTCATTAGTATCAGGGAGCCTATATGGAGGACAGGGAAAGGAAGTTTCTCCAAAACTTTGTTGTCATGTGCTTGTGGGTTGATTGAAGTTTTGCTTTTGTTTTCTTCAAATTATGATCTACACTTTGGGTTTATATATAATTCAAATCAAAACAGACAAGCAATATAAATTAAATCTTTACCATGTGTATTCAGACATGAATCTTTTGCGTTTACTCAGCAGTCCACACATTCTGGATATATCTCTAAGGCATATGTCCAGTATAAGTAGCTGCTAATATAATTTGGATCTGCAGAGAATTTAAATAATATATATCTATGAAACAAATGTTAACGTCTTTGTTGGCTTAAGTTTATGGGTATGCCTCAGTGTCTTGCTGTGGAGAATGCCATGCAAGAGACATTACTCACAGTGAGCTTCTTGAAAAGAGCTTCACTAAATTCTCTTTTCTGGAGGTTGACCTGCTATGGACCTTGTATTACTACAGCCTCTGTCACTCAGCATCACTCTTGAGATCATCCAGGACACGAAAAAGAAAGATTTATCTAAGTTATTTCCTTATCATCTCCAATCAGAGGGTTCCAATAAATTGCACAGGCTCCCAATATTGGTCAGGTCAGCTAGCCAGGGAGTAAACACATGCACAGTAGTGCTTCCACAGCTTGGGTTTGAACAGTGATTGGGCTGGCTTGTGACACCAGGCTTGGACCTTCCCCGAGGTCTGTGTAGCACTGAACTGATGAGCAATAGTTAAGAAAAACGTTCATGGTAGAGGGAGATCTTCACAGAATGGTTGAGGTGGCAAGTGGGGGTCCAACCCCCCGATCAAGCAGGGACACCCAGAGCCAGTTGCCCAGGGCCGTGTGTCCAGATGGCTTTTGAATACCATTGCCAGCGCTTACTTAGCCTGAGTAAAAAAGTTTTTCCTGATGTTCAGACAGTACCTCCTGTGTTTCTGGTTTTGCCCATTGCCTCTTAAAAATCTTGGACTAGTATATTGAAATATGTGGCTAAAAATGTCTCTCTTGTACTCTTTGCCATCATTGAAAAAAAAAAAAAAAAACAACATATTAAAGTAGTCAAAATACATTTTTATCATGTTTATCCTGCTTTCCTTAAGAAAAGGCGGTATAATGGGTTAATGGTAAATTAATCACTGATCTCCAAATGACAATGCTTTATCTACCTATATACTGATTTCTGAAAATACAATTTGAAATTCATCTCTGATATTCTTTTACGCTGCAAATTGTTTTTCTATGTAGTTTAAATAACAGCTGGGACAATTCGATAAAAATGCACAGAAATATTAGCGGTTTTAATCCAAACATTTATCAGAGCTGTGAAGCCTGCAATTTTATGGTACAGAAAACATGAAAGATGCAATGTCTTTAGAGAACTTGAATGCCATAAGTTAACAGCTGCAACTTCATATAGCTGTGCATCACACTGCAATCATAAACTCGAGCTATGAGCGCTCTTCCCAGTCTGAGCGCTCATGATCAATCTGAATAGAAATGATTCACTCAGGATTTGGGAAGCAAAGCAAAGAGGCTGAAATGAATTATTCACAAATTGCTCCTGAAGAGGTAAATACCATAAGGTCAGAACTTCTCAAACCAGTTATGGATACTGCAGCAAAATCCCCAGAGTGTGCTTTGGGTGGTGTGTTGGACCTATGTATTTATTAAGAACCAGTTTTGAAATTTTCTCTTCGCTAGCTAATGTCAAAAAGGCTCGAGGACGTGCACTGAAGGTTCAGTGACAGTGAATCCGTCTCCTGCTCTTTTAGGCTTCTTAATACAGTTCCAAGCCTCTGAACCCTCTTTCCTCCCCTGCTATTCCTGACTATTCCTCTGTGGGTTTTGAACTAGATTTGTCTAAGATATCGCCTAAATTTATCCATGTGTCTCCAAAATTGCAAACGATAAGCTGGAGTTGAGCCAGCTGACTTTAACAGGAATGTGCGTAGTCGTGCCTGTTAGATCACAGTCTCTGTGATTTTTCTGATCAATGCAGAGAGATATTCATTTCAAATGCATATTTCATGCTTAGAGGTAACTTTGGCCTAACTCGTCCCTTTCATTGAAAATACATCTCAGCTTTTAGTTGCATTTTGTAGCCAGGACTGTATGAAGCCAGTAAGTATTGCCCGAAGCCATCTGGAATCTGTCTGCTCACCTCAAGATTGTGAAAATGTTGAACTGGATAAAATCTCCTTGTTGAGCACTATTAGGTGAGTTAAATGTCTCAGCCTTTGTGTCTGGACGTGGGCAGGATAAATGGCTCTCAGACAGGAAAACAGGGAGGAGTATCGTAGCTATTGCGGAAGATTTCACATATGCTCTACCGTGTTCTGCTGGCAAGGCTCCAAAGCAGCACGAAGAAAGGGCACATTGCTCACAGTGCTAGCACATGTGATTAAAGATACAACAAGACAAGCAGCAATCTCTTACAAAAGTCTTAAAAATCACTTCTTTAGAAAAATGATGCTTCCAAATCACTGAACAAGATAAACAGCCCATAGGGAAAACTTGATTTTATTATAATCTGAGCTACTTTGCTACCATAGCTCAGAATATTCAGATGTTCTGGATACCTTCCAAAATCCATGTCCCCATCAATCTTTAGATGTTGGTTTTAAAGTTGTTTGGTTGTTTTTTTGTTTTGTTTTGTTTTTGTTTGTTTGTTTGTTTGTGTTTTTTTGTTTGTTTGTTTGTTTTCTTTCTTTCCTTTTTTCCTTACTTCAGAAGACATTTTTCAATTGCCGTTATTCTTTTGCTTATGAATCTTTAAGAGCCATGCAAAGCATAAAGCATGAAAATACTAATTTCCTCAGCTAATTTCTTGTCACTCACTGAAAGGAAACATGAGCTATATGTTTATACCAGTAATAAAAACACTGCGGGTTGTTGTTTGGAGCAGGTGCATATGTTGCCAGATAAAAGTAGAGGTATCACAAAAGTTTTCTTTGACTTCTGAAACATCACCAGCTTTTGGTGATGAAATCTATGTAACTCTCCTTCTAATCTTGTTTGTCTGTCTGTTATTTTGGTTTTAATGGCATCTCTACTTTTTTTGATATGCCTCGTTATAGTAAGCTTTTACATTCATTCTTTAGCCTCACGGGCTACTGCAACTGAATTAATTACAGCAAAGTGCTGCAACAGAACAGCAATAATGTTCTTTAAGGTGTGCATTACACCAGATTCTCAGATGGATGAGTTTTTTAATAAACTCAGCTACACTTCATGTATCAGTTTTCTCAACTGTCTAGAAACCAGGTTTACATGTGCGGCTCTCTCTCACGCACATGCTCATGATCTGTCTGGGCTTAGTGACCACACTGACGTATATCAAGCAAAGGTGAAAAGCCATTGCACATATAGGTAATTTTAATCCATTCCATTTTTAAATACCACAATAAATTTAATTTTCACAATAAATTAAATAGCCATATTCAGTTTACAAAATAGAATTACTTAGTGTGAAACCAGTATTTACAAACATTGTACACTATGTACATGATGTTTAGCTTTGTTGACACACAAGCATAGAACAAAAAATTTTGACCTTTTTTGACACATGATTGACATGCTACAAGTGACACTATGGTCCATACAATAAAACAATAGTGCAAACTCACCACAGGAACTCTGAAACAATGTAGTTTGTATGAGATAAGATATTAATTTCAAATAATAAGAAAATAGTACTATCCACTCTCATTGTAAAAATTCAGCACTGTGTTTAAAGTGTCAGTATTCCTTTAGCAGTATAGATACCAAATATAGCCTGAAGATTACGCTTTCTCACAGCTTCGCAGACTTTTGACGTGAATTTTTGTGGCATAAACTAACGTTTTGCTTAGATCAATAAGTATGTCACATAAACACTTCACTAAGTGAGAGGAACACTGACCCTTTTAACCTTGTCTGACTTTATTTTCCTAAATACCTCCTTTCCCGTTATTATTATATCTGAAAAGATGCAACTATGCTGACAGTAAATTTATGTTAGTTACTACTCTGTAGAAAAAATTGAACCCACTGTATATTTGGTCACACACTGCATATGTACACGTATGCATGAAAAAAGTTACTTAGCCATGTCTATGAAAAGTGCATATTTTAGCAGAGACATTTATTGCATGTCTCAGGTGCAACAGAAAGTATTGTATGAAGTTTAGTTTAGGGCCACTTAAATGTCCTCCCAGTGATCTGGTAAAATTTTTGATTGAAAGGGTGAAAGAACTTGCGCAATTTGGTAATGACAGAGGTGTCCACCTCTGGATGGATGCGTCCCTTGCTACCCGCCAGGCACTTGTTAAAGACAATGTTAAATCGCAAGCAGTAAAACCCTCTGGTGGCATTGAAGTATAAATTGTACTGACTTATCCTCGGAGGAAGATTTAGGAACTTCTCGACCAGCTGGAGCTCTGGCAGTGGTTCTGTGATGAGCCGGTCTCCGTCCACAATATGAAACTGCTCGATGGGGAAGTATTTTAACCATCTCTCCAGATGTTTTGTGTAGATGCTGGTTCTCACTGCCTTGTACTTAGTGTTCACTTCGCAGGTATTCGGGTCGATAGCCAGCTTCTCAAATTTGTAGTAAGTTTTGTTCTTTCTTTCCTTACCTTCCAGCACCTGAGTGTAATCAGAAATAGCTCTTGTGGTAGGTTCCCTGACAATGATCAATAATTTGATAGATGAGTTCATTTTGTAAATCCTTTCAGGTACTTCCTCAGTGATAAAATACGCGGGGCTTTTCTCAATTGTTATTTGATGAGGGTAAGAAAAAGGCATTTTTTTCCGGTACCACTCAATCCCCTTGGCATAGTTCTCATCATTGTCGAAGAAGTGAATCTCTTGAGAAGCTTTGACCACGGCGGGGTGAAGGTTCAGCATCTCCAGTAGTGCTCGGGTGCCTCCTTTCCGCACCCCAATGATAATGGCCTTGGGAAGCTGCTGGACCAGATTGTGCAGTCGTATTTGTTCCTTGGTGGCATTGCCCTTCCGGAACTCGTGGAGCAGCCCTCGCTTGAACTGCAGAGCTCGCAGCGGGATCTCGTCCTGGCCGCGGGGTCCAAACCGGCCGTCGATGGGACAGAGGGGCTGCAGTCTGCAAGCAAAATAAGAGTTACGTGTAAAAAGAGGGTATCTCTCAAGGCAAGTTTTTTGTGTAAGGCCACCACGCTCTTGGAAACCTTTTTCAATGTAATATGGTGTGCCCATCTTTCAAGCGTTATTTTATTCTGCCAGTGGTGCAATTGTTTGCAAATTGTCTGGTTATTGATTTTGATATTTCGCTGCGATTTTGCTGAGTAACTCCTAACTCCACCCTTCTGCTCTTTGCAGGCATAGGCACTGTGATTACTGTTCTCAGGGCTTCCTGAACCTTGCCTCACCTCCCACATTCCTCATTACTTTGTGATTGCTTTGGCAATTTTTAAAGTGTTCTAAGATGACTTTTATTTTGTTCTTTTGATCTGAAAATCCACTTCATTTAAGTCATCTCTTTTCAACACTTTTCTCTCTTATTCTAGCCTGAATTACTTCCTGTGCTTCCCATTGTGTTGACTTCGTTAGCTGCTGATCCAGAGTTGACCTTTTTACTGAAGAGAAGCAAAAGGGATGAAAACCAGCTTTCTAGGCATTGCCTTTCAATATTTACCCTCCTCTTTAGAAGATGCCTGGTGTTTTCCCTGCAAATCAGAATCAGAGAGACCAAGGTTCTGAATCAGACATGATTAGCAAGGCACAGAAAGAATGGCAAGAAAAGTTTTTAAAAATGCATTTATTGCATCATCACTTCAATGATTTTCTTATCATCAGTTAGGTATTCTCCCAGTGAACCTTATTCTGTGCCTTACTGCTCCTTCTTTTGTCCCTGCATTTTTGACTATTGCTTTATATTCACCTGCAATTATTCCACCTATTTTCCACTTTTCTAATGCTTCCTTCTTGTATTTGATGTCACTGAATACAAGAAAAGATTCGATGAGAAAAATGTTAAAATCTTGCTACTGCAGAACCTTGAATAAGCCCTCACCTCCACTCCCAAATCAGCGCTTTGGTCATTATACAGGACAATATTGCACTGAAGATGAAATTCGTGTGCAGAGAGAGCTTCCAAAGCCCTACAGAAAAATATCATTCACAATTTCGTGGAGCCATGCTCTCCAAAACTAAGGATATGTAAGAACAAAGGTTGCCTAGGCAATTTTAATATGAGCTCGCTGTGCATATATATTATGATACATTTCTTAAATTACACGGCCACATGCTATTATTTTTCACAGGACCCCTGCCTTAGCCAGTATACCAGATGGGCAATGCTCATTAATAGCTGTTTAGGTATTCAGTATTTATTCTGGTTTCTCAGCATGTGGCCCCTCACTCATTTACTGTATATTATTCAACCCCTGCTTTCAGGACAGAATTATTTATTTCTTTATGGCTTTTCCATCCATCACTGCTTGTTGGGGTCTCTAATTTGACACTGATGCTAGGACAATGGATGGTTGGGACAAAGCAAGTTTGATCCTCCTGGCTGACCCGCTAGCTCTTTCCTTGATTATCCAGATGCTGAGAGATATAGCCTGTCCAGACAGAGCTGAAGAAACAACCCAGATGACATTGCTGGGCTCACATGAACTCTAGCTAGGTCCTTCAGACTAATTAGAAGGTGTGATGAGAAGTGAGTTCCTGTCGTTGTTTCTTTTCTTAAGGTTCTAGTATCTTCTTTTCCCGTGCTCTCTGCCATCAACCAAATAAGAGCCTGACTTGGTGGCAAAGACTGAATCATTGAAATGCTGATGCAAACCTGCCAATTAAAAAAAAAAAAACAAAAACAACAAAACAAAACAAAACAAACAAAACAAACCAACCAAACAAAAAAAAATAATAATAATAAAAAAACAAAAACAAAAAACAAAAAACAAAAAACAAAAAAAAACAACCCAAATAAAAAAACCCAAGCTGAAATCAATGTCTTGACTTAGTGGTACACTTTGCTCAGACTGTGGCGTGGATGGTAAAACAGTCCCTGCAGCATTGAGGTGGCAATTAAAAACATAGGAAACAGAAGCTGCAGTTGCTATCTCTGTTCTTCTCTTCCCTCTCCTTCTGTGTATTTGTTATTTGTTTTCAAGCAAAGAGGATTCCACAACAGCAATTCCAGACCCATTTCAACTAATTTTATCTCTTTTGCTCAAAAAGACAGTTAGCACTGCCTTCAGTGTAACACAACAGCTTGTCAAACAGGGTGGTTTCCTTTAAAAGTAAATAAATACTCAAGATATCCTCTAGCCTAAGGGAAAAGATTGGATGTTGTTAAAAGTCCTTCCTCAACACTTTACATTTCAGTTTTTTTACTCTTTCCCCTTTCTTCTCCTCTCTAAACAATAAAATGTATCTTTTAAAAGATCTTGGCAGTGGTGGTATTAAGCAGGCTGTCAGATGTTGGTTGTTGAATGCCCAGATGTAACTATTTACTGTTATATTGCAACATGTTAATATTTTTGATTCTCCGAGTCATTTTTTCCATTAAAAAAACAGTCCTTTCCAAAGAAAGAGTATATGACATTTATTATATCACTGAAATTGCTGTCCCAAAACAGGTAATTTCTCAAACTGCTACAGTAAATCTCCACAAATACTCTTCTTGAGAAAACCCATCGTAAGACAATTCATCTCAGGCAACTGTATTTGTGTCAAATTTCGAAACAGCTAAAATAAGGCTGGGAAATCTTAATGAGAAGTGGTGTCCCTCCTAATCCAGAATTCTTGCTAATCTCCTTCCAATGGAGGTGTCACGGTGGCAAACGATTCTAACCCTGGTTCCAGCAGGAGCAGTTCAGAGCATGGAAATCAAACGCGGCAGCTCCCGGTACTGCCAGTGAGGGAGTCAGGCAACTCAAGGACTGATCCAGATCTTCTCAAAATTGCCAGGCACAGAGTCTGCTTGAGCTTCCACGTGTGAAGCGACTCCGTGCACTCAGGATCTGAAGGAAGGTGGCCTCCCCTGGAGTGGCGTGCTCAGTTTAGCTGATTATGAAATCAGACAAGCTAGTGGTAATTTCTCTTTGGGCCCAAGAAAACTCAAAACATTCCCGTTGAAGAGCCTAATCTGAGGCTATTAAACGTGGGCCATCCCCAGCTCTCTTATTCGAATTAGATAAACAGAAATTAAGTATGAATTAATCTGGATTTCTTCCTGAACGATTAGTTATTCCAAAGTCTACTGAATCCACTCAGTGTCCTTTTACTGCCAGATTCAACAAGTTTGGATCGTGCCCTAGTGCTGAGGCAGAAGATTATCTCCAGTAAATTCACCTGCGTCTCATCCTTTCTAGTGATTCTTTCTCTTCTTTCATAACAAGTCCAGGTAAAGAACCGCTTTTTAGCAGTGTGGTATTTTTCACACTGGGTAATGCAAAAGAATGAAACTGAATTTTACTGCCATTGGCACCATTATATATGAAACAGGTGGAATTCACTGCCGCAGGAGGTCAGTGAGTCAAATACTGTGGCGAGATAATTTTATAGCCATCAGTAAATTCTGTAGATGTGCAAGCGTAGATAATAGCATAAGGTTAATTAGATTTCATGCCTCTGAGCATAAAATATACTTTTGCAGGGACCAGTAAGGATTTCTGCCTCCTTTCACAGAATCACATTAGTCTCCGTGAAGTTTTCACCTCTGAAGCGTCAGAGATGCTTTGACCACCAGGGGAAAGAAGATATAAATTCTGGGGCTTAATTTGCAACGGACTCAGTCCTAGATGAGCACACAGTCTCCCTCTTCTTCTGGGGTGGATTTAAGCAGCTGAAGAAGGCACCCAGTCACCTCAGAGGAAGCTCAACATTACTTAGCAATGGACACTAGGTAGCTCTGTTTTCAATTTTCTTTCCACACACGGCATATTCACACCGTGTTGCGTCACCATTTTGAATTCAAATAATATTTTCCATCATTTAAGAGAAGGACAGTAATAGAGCATTAGCACTGGCAAGTTGCCTACCAGCTTCTGGAAGCCTTGAAGTCTTGTTTCACTCATTCTTTTGAAACACCTATTTTATTTTTTTTGTTTATATCCTGTTTTTGTGTAACACTTACCAGCACAGTCCCAGGCTATTTTGAAGGTGACAGAAGTAGCAGTGGCAGTGCAGCTAGCACTACTGTTGCTACTGTTGCACTGTTAATAACCAGTGAAAACTCAGCCCAGACAAAAGTGCCAAATACTCTTTGATTTCCTCAGCTGGATTTTCCACTGCTCTCCAGGAAATTACTTGCAGAGAAAACCCACTTATTTAGCACATTCAGCTCCAGAAAATACTGGCTAATTAACATAGCTAAAATTCTCAAACCCTGAAGCAACCTTTCAAGTGAAATAGTATTCAAAACTTGACAAGCTACTCTGCAGGCTCATACTTAATTTTAACTACCCCTGTAGCACATTAATTGCTTGCTCATAAATTTAGAGGCGATGGTATATAAATACATCATAACTGTTTTGCTGAAACTAGAGGTCAACACACAGATGCACACAGACAAAAATGAGCTACTGTAATGACATTTTTACTGGATGCTGTTTTATTTCTTCCCTGAAAACAAGTGTCAATGTGCTTAGAATACAAATGGACAGATGGAAATACTCCGACAGGGGTGACCCATGACTCTATTTTCTTGCTCTCTTCTCCAAAGGGGAGGAAAGAGCAATGAAAACCACCACTAGAATACAGTCTTTCTTTCTTTCTTTCTATACAAGAATAGACACTAAAATAAAATTAAAAAAAAAAAAAAAACCAAAAACAAATCAGACCCTTGAAACAAAAACTCAGGCAATCTTAGCCCATTTATAATTAGGCTACTTAATGACTTACCTATCCAAGCTCCCAACTCTGGCAACTAGATATAGGAGACTTCCAATAGCAAGGCTGCCTAGCACAAAGAGCTTCTGTCTCAGCAACGCCTGCTGTTTGAATAGCATGGCCCTCCATCAATCTTCAGGACTTCTTCAGTCTGCAGAGACAAGAACATATAAAACACTCATCAGAAAGCAATATGCAGGGCGATGTTTAATCAGTTGTTGCAAGTGATTAAGCCAGACTTGCAAAATCTATTCAAACTGCAAAATAAATAGTTAAAACTTTTTCTTTTGCTACCATTTTTCTGTCACACATGGTAACACCGGGCAATGTATCTGTGATAGGGTGGCAATTCTGGAAGTCACAATTCAGGTACACCCACCATTTGGGCTGTCTGATAGCCACACCCGTGGGTCTTGACTGTATAGAGGCTTGTATTGGGATAGGATCTTTTGTTAGGGAAATATGTTTAGAGTTTAAGCCCTTCAGAATCAGCCTGAGCTAGATTTCAACAGAGATTTAAATGCTCTGCTGCCAAGTGAGGCAACAGTAACCAGGAGTTAGTCTTGCGGGTCCCTTGCACACAGTGTATGGGGGCACATTTACTGTGTCTCTATTATTGTTAGAGTGTAATCTGGAGAGAAATTGAAACCAGTGCATTTCCTGATCCGTGCCAGCAAGCCCATGATGTCAGACCTGAGAAGCATTTATCTGAGGTAGGCACAGCAATGAGTTTTTAATACCAGTGCATCCTATCAGCTCTCCCTGTGCTGGTCATCAGCTTCAGCTGTTCTGTGGAGAACATTTTAAGCACCTCATCTGCCTGACTCCAGCCTTGGCTGTCACCTCAAGACCTGATGGGACACACACTGGCATCCTCGAACTGAGCATGCCAGAATTCAGCCACACCGAAGCATAGACTCAGATTTCCTTTTCTTATGTTCTCCAGAGACCGTCTAAAGCCCACAGATGAGTTTTGATTCAAATATTTTCAACGCGAGGCAGGTAGGAGTCAAAAGATGTGACCTCGTGTCAAGGAGATTCAACCAAAATAACAAGGAGGTCCCTAGGAAGTGCCAAGTAGAACCGTTTGTCTTTAGCCCGACTCTTCCCTAGGCATCAGGTTTGTGTTTGGGACTTGTCGTGGTTTAGGCCTGATTGGCAGCCAACCACAATGCAACACCTCTCTCTCCCTTCCCCTCCGGCAATGAGAAGGGACAGAGAGCCAGGCTTGGGGTTCAAGATAGGACTGGGATGGGGGAAAATCCCCCTTTTATGATCACGAGCAAAAGGCAGACTCGTTAGGGGAAGAAAAAAAGAACATATATGTATTACAGACACTAACAACACATAACAGAGTAGGACAGTGAGAAGCATTGCCACATCTTGAGAACACCTTCCCCCCACCCCTCCCTCCTTCCCGGGCTCAGCTCTGCTCCCGATATCTCTACCTCCTCCCCCAGTGGCGCAGGGGCAGGGAATGGGGGGTGCAGTCAGTGCTGCCACTTCCTTCATCTTCGGTGAAGGGATTGTCCAAAACTTGTTCCCCCCTGCTCCATCGTGGTCCCCCTCTCACAGGAGACAGTCCTCCACAAACTTTCTCTGACTTGAATCCCTCCCATGGGCCGCAGCGTTCCCCACACTGCTCCGTCATGGGTCACTAACTCCCTCCGACTGGATTCCCTCCCACGGCTGCAGCCCTTCCCGAGCTGCTCCGGCGTGGGACTCCCCCGCATGCTGCAATCCTCCTAGCGCTGAATTACAGCAGTGGGGCTGCCTTTTCCCATGAGACCCCGGCCTTCTTCGGGCACAGAACCTTGATCATATGAGCAGAAGCCACAGGCCATAAATCAATGTCTGCTCCACCGCAGATCTCCATGGGTGGCAGGGGGGGGCCGCCCTGCCGTCTCCCCACAGGATACAGGGGGGTCTCTGCTCCGGCACACCTCCCCCCTCCTTTCTTCCTCCGTTCCTCCACTGACCTTGGTGTTCATGCAGCTGCAACAACTCCTCCTCACCAGTCCCACTGCCTGTCACCACGTCCCTTCTTAAATACGTTATCGCAGAGGCGCAGCTGATGGGCTCAGTTTTGGTGCAGAAGTGGAGCTGACGTGGAGCTGGGGGAGCTTCGAGAAGCTTCTCCCAGGGGGCCGCCCCGATAGCCCCCTCCCCTGCCACCAAAAAACTCCACCACTCACTCAACCCAGGACAGGACTCAAGACCTGTTTAGGAGACTGAGAGCTGCCTGCCTAATGCCTTCTTACGAGAACTGAGATGAAAGATCAGCTCCTCCTTTCAGAGCATAGCCAAAGGTGACGTGGTTCTTCACTCTGTACCAATCCTGGGTTTTCAGATCTTCTCACTGGGGTCAGGGGATGTAAAGCCATAACATCTACCTACCAAATGAATGCTTTAATCACCAACTTGATCCTCTTCACGCAAAAACATAAACTGGAGTCACCTGAACTACTCATCCATAGTCTCACTCCCTCAACCAATGAATGTTTAATGTGTTATGGAGAAGTTTCAACAGGAAGTGCTTTTCTTCTGAATTTTGACTGGACTTACTTTGAACAACTTTTGATGTCAAGTTTCTTAAGTTTTCCTACTAGCAGAGCTCCTTTTGCAGCTCACTTTCTTCTTTTCCAGCCTTAGGATTTGCATCAAGCAAGGCTGGGAGAGATTACTGTAAGCATGTAACTATATACAGAAGCAGAGTGGGTAGTGAGTACAAGGTTTGACTGGTGACTGTTAAACAGAGCCTGCAAATGGTTCTTTGTCCTGCTCATCCTGTTAAATTTTTGTCCCAGAAAGCTCAAGGGCAGTAGAATAGTCATTCCCAAGCACATTTATTTTACTTTGTAAAACCAGCCCATCATCTCTTGATAAAAGAGCCATGCACCACTGAAGCTCTGAGTCTGACTGAGTCTCTAACACGCTTCTGGTGTGCTAATAATAATAGTTACTCCTTATACAGCCAGGTCATAGCTCAGAATAACCTATCATACAGGATAACATACAGAATATATTGCTTTTTACACAGATAAAAGCAACTCTATAATAAGAATTCTTAGATAAGATCCTCATTGCAGCAAAAATCATATAAAACACAGAGTAAGAGGAGTTTACAATGTAAATACAGAGACAGAAGAAGTATTATCATCCTTTAAAAAATAAATGAGGAGCAGAAGTACAGAGAGATTAAGTGATTTGCTCAAGGTCACAGAGAAAACCTGTAGCACCAGTGGAATTTAGTGTGAAATGTCTGAATTTTTATCTAGTGCCTTAATTACCTGGTAAACTTTTGCCTTTTTTGTAGCATACTTTTTCTGAACATCGAAAAATAAATATAAAGATGACATATAAATGTGGAATTCTAGACACTGAGCGAGGCAAAACCCCTATAGCTGAAGCACCCACTAGAAATGCAAATATAACATTATTTATTTGCTTGCTTCATTTTTATTCTCACTTTCAGCATCTAATTTAAAGTCCATAGAAGGAGTTTTATTCCAGAGAGGATGTGACCTCTGTATTTTCTTCAGATGTTAGGTTTTTTAATGAAAAAAACATAGAAAAATATCTCAGCTTCAGAAAAGGCTACATCTTGCAATGGATGTACTGAGATAACTCTGCGTGACAGAGGAGAGGACTGAAGAAACACTTCTATTTAAGCCACAGAGTTAATACAACCAGAATGTGATTAAGGTGAAGGTCCCTAAGGCAGAAGTGTTGCTGGAGACTAACACGGCAACACTTAAATGAAATGGAAAGAAGAAATGAAAAGGAAGAAATGAAAATTCTGGGGCATAATATAAGCTGGACAAAGTTTACTCTAAGGAACTCATACCTTTAAACTTAACAAGAAGCTGGAAGGCAAGATAAAATGTAATCCAAAGTGACAAGATTTTAGTAGCTATTTGAGGCAAATAAGGGTGTTTTTTGAAAAATTCTTCTGTTAGGGATGACAGCTGAACTGGCACACAAGCTGCTGACCAGTAAGAGGAGGGTTGAGAAAGCCGCAGGCAGAAATTTCCCAGTAGCTGAGTGCTGAACATGGAACCTCCCACCAAAAGAGATGACAGTCTACCGTCGCACATCTCCACTGGGCTTCCATCAGAAATGTCTGTCGTGAACAATCTAGTTAAATATGCATATGAGGAAAGTCCCTTCCTGGCTATCTAAGAACAACACAAAGAACAAGATGAAGAATTCACAAAAAGCACAAAGAAGAACACAAAGAATTCACAATGTGGAACGCATAAGTTCTAGAAATGAAAGTGTGTGCAACATCACGTGGAGAAAAAAATGCCATGTGCTTTGTGATTTCAGATGCACAGCTAATCTAACTTGTTAGATTGACATAGTAAAGTTAAATAAAGAAGCTTTGTTTAGCACTAGAAAGTAGTCTTATCAGCGTATTGATGTGAATGCCTCACCCAGCCCCATTCCCCATGTTCCCGTCCTTGCTGGTGAGAGGACTGGGGTAACCGAGTGAATCGTCAAGAGGAAACAGTATAACTATGTAGAATTCTGATTATAAAACCAATTGAAAAACAGATGGACTGTTCCTGACTGTCGTGGTTTGAGCCTGGTCGGCAGCCAAACACCCCGCAGCCGCTCACCCACCCCCCTCCCCCCCTCCCCCCCCCCCCCGGGAATGGGGGAGGGAATCGGAGGGGTAAAGGGACACTCTCAGGTTGAGATAGAAACAGTTTAATAATGGTAATAAAATGAAAACAATGACAGTAATAGAAAATATAAACGGGCAATGCACAATGCAATTGCTCCCCACCCGCTGACCAACACCCAGCCCGTTCCCAGCCAGCGATCCCGAAATACCAAGATCTCACAATCGCAATCCTGAAAGCAGGAGAGAGGGAGCCCCTTCCCGCCCACCCCTCCTCTATACAGTGAGCACGATGTTCCATGATATGGAATATTCCACTGGCCAGTTTGGGTGCAGTGCTGTGGCCGTGCTCCCTCCCAGCTTCCCGTGCCCTTGTGCACGGGCAGGACATGGGGAGTTGGAGAGTCCTTGAAATCTCAGCAGCAGCCGAAAACATCAGCGTGCTATCAGCATTCTTCTCATACCAGATCCCATACTGAATCCAAACCACAGCACTGTTTTTGTTACCAAAAAGAAACATTAACTCTATTCCAGCCCAAACCAGGATGCTGACAAGATGAAAGGATCATGGATAAAGGAAGATATTGAATATACTGGCCAAATAATGTGAATTTTGGGTGAACTCTTTTAAGAGTTGGTTCTAAGTTTAAGTTAGGTCAAAGTTAAATGAGTAGGAGAAAACAGAAAAAAGCATACCAATAATAATATTACTGATAAAAGTCTGAATTCGATAAAACCTCAGATTATGCAGAAGGACTGAGAGCAGAAGCTGTTGCTGCAATCACCTATTCCAAATAAACAGACAATGAGACAAGATCTCCAGGAACTTGTTTGAAAATGATCAGAGGGAAATTTTTGGACACATGGAGCAGAAATGAAAAGATGCTATTGATAAATGACTAGCCTGTGGTCGATTACAGAGAGAAGTGTAAGAAAGAAAGGCAACATATAATCCTTTGGTAAACAGACTGAAGAGATACAGTCTTGATGGAGTGATGTGATTAATCAAAGTGAAGTACAAACCACAGGCAAATATGCACAAAAGAGGCTGGAAAAAATAATAAATAGGAAGTGGTTTTTTGGTTTAATTTATCCATCAGTTGACATAGATTTTTTTGATTTTGCACACCAGCAGGGGTCATCTGTTGACCAACAAATATTTGTCTTCATACACTGCAAAACGATCTTTGAGTTTATGTGGAATTTAAATACAGTGACTGAGAAAACAAGTCAGGGAACTGATAGCTTGGCATGTTTCCATTTCTCTTGATTTTGCCTTACGTTTCTTGAATGTTAACTACAGATTCTTGCATTTGTCACTGTGAGTGAAAATCGTACAAATGAAGCACTTAGACTTTTTCTGGGGTAGGAAAGCACATAGTGTTTGGGAAAGGAGGGAATTTACCCCTCCAGCTGTGTGCACCAGCTCGTCAGCTCATGACCTTCTTCACGGTGTGGCTGGAATAGTTGGTCATGCTCCTGCTCCTTCTTTAGCCTCCTCCAGGAGGCTCCTCCTCCCTTCCTCTTGTGCTGTCTCACCACTGATGAAGGTCTGGGGCTAATGGCAAGGAAATATTACAGTCCCCCTGTACTTTTCCCCCAATACCTTTTCCTTCAATGGCTTAATTGTAAGAGTACTACTGCACCGTGCGGACTGTATTAAAGAGCTAGAATGCTACGATGAAGCAGAACATGATTTTTCATTCCTGATAGCATTGAATGGACTGAGAACAGACAGAATTCTTTCCCTTTTTGACACAGTAAAATGAAATGGATAATGGGAACCGAAAGCTTTGAAAATCCCTTTTTTTTTTTTTTTTTTTTTTTTTTTTTTTTTTTTTTTTGAGGGGGCCTGCAAAAATGGAATTTGGAGGTTTTTTAGAATTTTCCTTAATGGTTCATATTTTCAGTACAAAAAAGAAATTTAATCATGATGAGTAATTACAGTGTTTCATTTTTTTTTTCTATCATAAGAGTGAGATGAGATGAAAAAAGATTAACGCACACTTGTTCAACTCAGGTTGTGAAGGAAGAAAAGACAGAAATATGTTCACAATGTGAGACAAGCTCACAGATTCAGGTACATGTCCCTGTGTACCAGACACGTCCTTTTCTTCTCATGACTCATATTGACTGAAACAGTGGAGAAGAAAATATCAGCAAAGCTGATGGAAAACAGTAAATGATGCAGATAAACTCCAACATAAAGATTTCCTATAATTTTATGCCACAGCTGTGACAATAACTTAAAAATACATTTTTTTTTTTTGGTCTGCTATTGTAGAATTTTGACATTTAGGACTGCCTTTGAGCCGCCCTTGAAGCCATTTTTTTTTTACTCTGGGAGACCATCCACGAAATCAGCATCTGTATGTGGATACTAGATAAGAAAACATACGTTCATTTCACAGAAGCAAGCACACTATCAGTGCTGAAAGAGCATTTGAGATTTGTAATCCCAAACCCATCAGGGCTGGCTTGGGTGATACACCCAGATGCCTGGGTTCTCTCAAGCTCATAGAGTGTGGTGGTGGCTATTTATTTAGTCCACTGCCCAGGGGACACTTAACTTCAGACACCCTCAAGACTCATCTATCCATAGTTTTACTACCTCTAGGTAGCTGCTGTGTCAAGTGACAACAGTACAGAAGGCCACAACCAGCTCTTTATCACATTCTTTTCTCAGCCTGACCCCTTCCTTTTTTTTTTTTTTTTTTTTTCTTCTTTTCTTCTTTTTGCATCTCACTGAAAGACATTGAGCAAGATGGTGTTGGGAAGAGAGAAACAACTCCAAAACTCGCTATCGCCTTCGCCGCGCCCTGTGCCAAACAGATCTGCTGCCAGCTTGTCAGAGCAGTTAGGAATCTCAGACGCTTTGATGCCCTTGAGGTCTCAGACACATCTGCTTAGGAAAACTGCCTTATTGCATCTGAGCTGGCGAGGCAGGCGGCCGCGTTCTGCTGAATGATGACTAGTTTGCCCCGATCCACGCTTAGCTACAGAGCTCCAGGAATACTTCCAAGCACACAGATCTTAAAGGACTTCATTAGTCCAAAATACAGATGCCTGTCTCCTTGCCAGCATCCTGAGGATATTACCCTGCACTGCTCTTCATAGAGAAGGAGATTAATCTGGTGGGGTTGGCCCTTTTCTTTGGATTAATGGTGTTTCCCCAGCTACTTCCCTCCTTTTCCTCTGAAATGATCGCCTGCCTTGTCTACTCCATTTCTCAGGAACGGTGGAGCTGATGACACAAAGATAGAAAACCGGTGGAATTGCAATTCTGACTGTAGAAAAGCTTATAATAGATACTAATTTCACAGTCTTCAAAAGGGAATACCAGCCTCATCTATTCCAGCTGGCATTACAACAGCTGCAACCAAAAATAGCAATCAAAAAAAAAAAAAGAGGAGATTGAGGAGCAAAATAACAGTGAAATGGAAGAGAGGGGAAAAATGTCTGCAAAAGTTAAGAGAAATCATACAGGGAGGCTAATAGCATTATCACATTAAGAGTAAGCAGTTTGTTTTTAAGCTCTGGAAAAGACTTAAACGAGAAGTTTATGAGTCCTGAGAGTAAAGGTAAGCAGGTAGATATCCAGAGCTTGCTTCTTCTTTCCTTCATTTAGAGTTCAGTCTTTTTCATGAACAGTTTCACTGCATTAAGTAGGATATGAGGGCAGGGAGGAATTGCTTAATATGATTCATTGTGAAATAATATTACATCTTTTAATATCCTTGTAATTTTAAAATATGATTTTCCACTATTTCGAGTCATGCTTGCAGACTATTTCTCCTTTTTTTTTTTTTTTTTTCCCCCTGGAAAAAGTTGCCCTTTCCCAAATAATATCATACCTGGTATAAGACTGAAGGTTCTTTAATTAATTAAAACTGGCAGACATTTTAAGTTAATTCTCCTCTTAGCTATTATGGTGGCAAAATCTAGATGGCCTCTTGCAGCACCTTACAGCTCTGTTTTCTGTGACTTCCCTTCAGAAAAGCAACAAAACCGACTTAAATGGAAGACATTGCTAGGAGTCAAAAGCACTGATGGGAAAACTAAAAGCAAAAACTTCGCGAAGCTGGAAATATATTTTGCTGGTACACTGCATTTCCAGTAAAAAACACCTAAGTAGATTTTTGCTCATGGCTTTTACTCCTCAGTGAAAAAAAATTCCACTGTATGAGATAACACACCCACCAAGCCCTCTGTGCTTATATGGACATGTTGTAAAAAAATAATCTGGGCGAGTCGGAGAATTTTTTTCAGCCTGATCTTAGTTCTTGCTCCTCAGGCCAGCCCCACTGTCCCTAGCTACACTGCTGCCGAGCCCCACGCTACGTGGGTGCTGCAATAATACCTACTGCCTGCACCGCTGCCTCTTGTGCTGGCTGCAACTCCTCTTTCCTATTATTGTTGCAAATGACCACGTGCAGCGAGATGATACTGCAAGATACCGTAAGGCAAGGAAATATGATGACGTCTTCTTGCGGTCCTGTTCTCCTTCAGCTTCTATCATCCCGTGAGCCGCTGCTTAATGCAGCCTCGGGCTCCCCTGAGCGTCCTGTGGAGCCCACCGGCGTGTCTGTATGCAAGACGCTTGCTCACCTCTTTTCTCTTGTCCAAACTCATTCTGGGCTGCTTCGTTACTGATGGTTTGACATCACGCTGTCTAATACGGAGCACCTACATTCCTTCTGGATTGGGAGCATCTCTGTCTTTCACTCAGACCCTCAATCTGAGAGATATTCAGCTCAGACTACACTCTGAAAACTCAAGAAGCAGGCTAATTTTCATAGCTTCTTTCTGCATAAATACCCCGAATAGACAGTCTGTTATATATCTATATATCTAAAATTTTCCCTTGGGTTGCCTTTATCATTTTATCCTAATTACTGCAGCGGTCTTTTCTCTGGCCTTGGCCAATATACCTGTGCTCCATTCGCATCCCCTCTGAACAGCACCACAAAGCTCACTCTTTCAGCCCATCTCTGCCTACACCACACCTGTCTAGGCACTCTTTTATTTCCTTCTCACTTTCTCTGTCATATCTTCCTCTGTATTTCTGTGTCTGGGAATTCCGTGGGGTTTCTACTGGGGGGAACAGGGAGAAATGGAATTTAAAAACTTGACCCCAAAGACCACCCAGCTGTATTTCAGAATGAGAAGTCTAGGAGCTTCCCCTGTAAGTCCTGACCGCAACACTTCCCTAAGTAGTGGTGCCTATTTTAATGTGGAAATCTAAGTGAAAATATCAATGCCAGTTTAACCAGGAACTTGCTACAATGCCTCCATGAGAGAGGGAGACCTGTTAACAGCTTTCTCTGAAAATTAAAAGAGCTGTGGTTTTCTGCTCCGCCTGTGTTTTAAAGGCCAATATTACACTGCTGTACCGGCCCGAGTGACAGCTCAGAGCTCCCATCTGGGTGGAAAAGAAAGGGGAAAGAAGGAAAGACAGGTCATATCTGCAGCAGCCAGGTGTTCGAGAGCTGTGCGGTGCCAGGCAGTCCCCCATAAAAGAGTTCTCTGCTCACTGAGCAGTCCTGCTTCCCCTGCACAGCCCGTTCCTCTTCCTCCCACTGGGCAGCCTGAGCTACGGGAGAAGCTGCTGTCTTGGGGCTGTATTCACTTTCTTTACATGTTCCTAGCTTCACAAATATGCCTGCTCCGTGGTTTTAAATGAAAAAAAAAAAAAAAAAAAAAAATGAAGACAGGAAGAGACAGCCGAAACCTCTTTGCACATGCTTTACTGGTGGGTCTCTGAGGCGGGAAAGATGGCAGCAGAGAGGTGTGTGCTTCTGATCAGTCACACCTGAAAAATTACAGAATGCTGACATGAGATGACTTCCCTCTCCGTCTCTTTAGAGCAACTTTTTAGGGAATACTTGCCATTATACTAGTCATGGTTCTTATACTGATTTCACACTAATGCAGCTTGATTGACTTGGTGGACTTAATCTAGCTTGAGCTCCGTGGAATAGAGAGGATCTAATCCTTTCTCTATGTGTGCTTATGATTTAGTATCACTTTCCTAGAGATGTATTTATTTATTAAATTTTATTTTGTTTTTTTTCATGTCCCATCATAACGACAGTTGCCACATGGACTGTCCATATTTTTGGATATAGACACATTTTGTCTGCATGGTAAAATATGATAGACGTGATGCCACTAGAAGAGGCTGTCGCTTGTCTGCCACATAGTTAGCGGTGAATCAGTAAAAGAAGAGAGAAGCAGGGTATTTAGCAAGATGTAAAGCTCATGTAATTTATCCAGGAACTTGAAATAACCTCTGGCCTATGCAGTTCACGATTGTAGTGGCCATTAGTCAAGTTATCTGTCTAGTCTGGCTTTGCTCCTGGTGTTCATTTACAGAACCTGCATCCTAATACCTTTTGGGATCATGGTCTGGCTGCAGCCTCAACACTGATTATTTCGTGCAAATATAGAAAACTAAAATAATCTGCGCAATTCAAAATATATTGGTTGGGTGAGAATTAACCCCAAAATATCTCTGTGTTTGGCCTAATTGGCTTTGAAATAGACAAAAACACCTCCTCATGTTCTAAAGGACTTCACATTTAAAGCAACTGCCATGTAAGTACACAATAACATTAAACTAGTTCTGTTTGTCTATGAAAGTATAGGTGAATCCTGATTACAAATTGCATAGCTATCAGAGTGAGTGACATCTTATAAATGTCTCAATAGATGGAACAGTTGATCTAATAATGAAAAGAATACACACAGGTAATTTTTTTGTCACTTGATGGGGAAAAGAAGAGTAAATAATTTATTTGATCAATATTATTCAATCATCAATAAAACTGGTAGAATAATTTATAAATTTACTTATGAATAATTTATTTATCAATTGATGGTAGGAGGAAATTAATGAAGTAAACAATATTCAAGTAACACTCAACAGGCTCTCGGAGACAGGCGGGGCAACCGGGGAGGAACTGAGGGAATCGTAGAACTATGGAACGGTTTGGGTTGGAAGGGACCTTAAAGATCATCCGGTTCCAACCCCCTGCCCTGGGCAGGGCCCCCTTCCCCTAGCCCAGGGGGCTCCCAGCCCCGTCCAACCTGGCCTTGAACCCTTCCAGGGAGGGGGCAGCCACAGCTGCTCTGGGCACCCTGGGCCAGCGCCTCACCCCCCGCACAGGGAACAATTTCTGCCTTACATCTCACCTAAATCTGCCCTCTGGCAGTTTAAAGCCGTTGCTCCTTGTCTTATCACTACATGCCCTTGTAGAAAGTCCCTCTCCATCTTTCTCGTAAGCCCTTTTTCAGTACTGGAAGGACCGTGGGGAGCTGTTTGGGGGTTCCTCCTCCGGTTGTCCCACCGTGCTTCTGCTGTGCTGGCTCACGGCAGACGCTGCTCGCTCTGCCGCGTGGCATCGCAGCCTTTCAGCACCTTTGAAACTTGCCACGCAGCTGAGAAGCGTGCTGTGCTCTGCTTGTGTGCTCAAGGTAGGAAGCAGAGGGTTTCTGTCAGAAATCCGCAGGATACTGTCCCCTGCTTCTAGATAGACTGTAAAAATAAAAACGAGAAGTCCGAGGCGTCTCAGAGAAAAAAATGGTAACAGCTTAAAATATTTCGTGTTGCATCCTTAAAGGGCAAATCGTCAAGATGCTCAGATTCACGCTAGATTTCAAAAGTTTGGTTGTGCAACTGAATTCTGCCGTGCTTGAAATCAAGCAACAAATGGCTGATGTGAAAAGAGTTAAAAATAACCGGCCTGCCCACCACGCCTCTTCAGAATAAGACTTCACAGACTTGTTACTGTGACCATCAAAATCATTTTGAGGCAAATCTTATTTGAATGTAATTTTTTGTTTTAATTCAGTAATATCTTTGCGATGCAGCTGTGTGAGGGGGAAAATTTCTTGTTATGTACTGCTTTCAGAAGCACCCCACTGCCTTCCGATGGCATCCACTGGTTTTCTCTGAGTTTCCTCCACTGCCATTGAATGAATTCAGAACAAATCCAGTCTGAATGTTAACCAAAAGCTGCAAGAGGATGCTGTTAATAAAAATCATCCTGAACGGCTTTTGCTGTGTTATAATATCACATTTTAATAGCTGTCGTAAAAATACAAAGGATGCATGAGAATGGGAGCAGAAGGGTTTTTTCTGTCTTCAATGTGCTAAGTTTAATGGCGGATATATGTGCAGTTTGGGATGAAAACAGATGCCCTTTATGAATAGACTAAGTGGAGGAATCAGCTGGCTTATGTCCTCGTCTCAACTGCTACCAGGATTTTTGCACTCTTTGTTCCTTTCTTAACTATAAGCTGTAAGGACTGAAAATCAAATAGTGAGGGAAAGTTTATGAATTATACACGGTCACAGAGTTTATTAACGGTCCTTGCTCAGTCTCTTGGGAGTCACTGGAGGAAGAGCTATGAGCAATTTCCAAATTTTCATATGGGTTCTCCATTTCTTTATCTCATTCAGCTTTTGATATGGCGCATAAATTATTTATCAGGGCTACCATTACTTCGTGAGCTTGCGTTGTCCTCTGGCACCATGTCTGCAGAATGATATTCATTTTGCATTTATAATTAGTAAACTTAAAAGAAATCAGTTAATTCTTCCTCTATTCAGCTCTCTTGTTTCACAGAATGATGTGTGTAGGACTGAGATGTGAACAGAATTTCATTTTGACCTTGAACCATAATTATTCTTTTCATCCTGCCTTTTCACCAGAAGATGTAACTAAAGTTTATGTAAGAAGTATTTCTGTTTTCCTTTCTTTCTCTCTCTCTCTTTTTTTTTTTTTTTAAGGTGGAAAAATGGGATAGGAAATAAATTTTTCCACATCGTAATTCACCATTAAATCTTAGTGAATTATGTGCTATGCTGGTTAAGTTCAGAGAAGGATCCTCTTATATACTTTAAGACTGTCTCCTTGAGGTTGATTTCTGAGGCAGTTCATCTCATAGCTTCCCAGTTGCAATAGCATCTGAATGGAACAGCTTCTTAATTACTTCACCTTACAGTGTATAAAGGAGACTCTAGTCTTTATCCACACCAGAACATACAATATATTCTTAAGCAAATGTTTACTATGGTTGACTTCCTCCTGTTTTACTACCATAACATACTTAGATCCCTTCCTGCCATCCCTCACCCTGCTCTGCTGATGCAATTACAAGGTAGCAGGCTACCAGGCAGATTTCCATTTAAAATATATATATAGGTAGCTTTACACCCAAAACAACGTGGTAATGGACTTGGAGCCAGGTCATGTTTCTCTCGCGAGTCCCTGAACATTATTGCTGCTAACTAATCGCCTTAAATTTCTCTAGAAATATTTGTGGGTTTGTGGACATTGATATGCTAATATTCTGTCCTACTTCCTTGAACAACTCTCATTCTTGAGAAGGGCAGGCACTTTTACTCTTCTCAGAGCATTAAATGTATTGTGATTGATTACATTTAATGAATTTAGTAGTTCTATGGGACTGATCACAAATAAGAATCCGAGCAGGTGGGATGATGTGAGTGGCCACACTGCTATTAGCAACAGAATCAGACTTCTGGGGAGTAGGGGATGAGGTAGGGCACCTCCTACCTCCAAGTCCTAATGCTGTCTATTTAATAGTTATCTCACAGACTATCCAGTTTTAGAGATGTCTTTATGTTGTATTAGGTGAGCTAAGGAGGTTGCTAACTTCCTCTTTGTAAAACGCAGGTTTGTGGTAGGTACAAAAGTACCATGGAGTTGATGTTTTATATATGCAGAGAACCTTGCAAAGGTTAGCTGTTACATATACACGCGCTTCTGCCCTTCCCCTTTGTGTCTGTAGGTCTGTCTTGTTTATCCTGAAAGGAGCTGGTCCAGTGCCCTCACCAGCCAGATCTACCTGCAGAAAAGACGCCAAAATACCCTCAGCAATAGCCGGTTTCTCAGACTACCCCCTGTCAGAGGAACCATTCCCGCCGTCCTGCCGTGACTCCAAAGTTTTTATGCAAGTACACGTACCCTAGGCGAACAGGGATTCTCCCTGCTGTGGCCTGACTGCTCCCCCCTGCTCTCTGCTCCTTCCCGTTTTCCTGATGGCTGGAAGCCTGTCCCAGGGATGTTTAGGCTAGTATTAAGTGATAACTGGCACGAAGCATCGTTCTGCCTCGTTTATCCCCAAAGGTGCCATCCCACATCAGTTTCCGCAATGCCCAGCTTCAGGCTTTATTCACGCTGCTGTGTGAAGAACAGGGCTGATTAAAAAGGGAACCAACACTCCATGTGCATTCACACTCCTTGTCCTGAATCCTCACAGCTCTACCAGGGTTTGTCGGAGAAATCAACCGTAGAGCTATAAAAGTGTTTGTAACCTTTGAAACACCAGGCAAAAAAAAAAAAAAAAAAAAAAAAAAATTAAAAAAGTAAAAATTCTTTTATCTTTCAGAACACTAAGAGCTTCTTTCCATCTATGAAACTAATAAATACTTGCTTTGAAAATAAGTCTGCCGGCTGAATATTAATGAAAAGCACTTCTGCAGACTAGGATTTAGTCCACAGTGTAAAGGTTAAAAAAAAAAATAGAAAACTAAGCCATCCACCCAATCGTCTCCTGTCAGTGAGAGACTGCTCTGCACGGGGCTGTGTATCCCTCTCCTTCCGAGGTTACCGAAGGAGCCAGCCCCTGCAGATGGAGCTTCCCTTGTCATTACAGCCTCTCTAAAGATATAAGCATTAACAGCAAGAACAGCTGCTAGGATTACCCCTCGCACAAACAGAAGACAGTGCAATCCAGTTTGCTTTCGGCCAAGTGGGGCCTGCTCAGTGGCACGCGTAACGCTTTAGACAAAAACGTGGCTCAGATTGTTTGACACCGGTTGAACGCCTGGAATTCTAGAGCGGGCTCAAGCCCCTACCTTGCACGTTTCCCTGCAGCGTCCCGGCATCCAAACCTTCGCGGCTGCAACGCTGCAGGAACGCCGCAGTCCCTTCCTGCCTGTAGCCGTCTCCCAGGTTGCAGCCTGGAAAAGACAAACTCGTTCCCCTGACGACCCCTTCCTCCGTTCCAGGTTGCCATTCCTTCCACCAAAGCCTTCCCTTGCCAGCTAACAGAAATAATGGAGCCGAGACCTCTGCTGTGACTGAGAGTGCTTTGAACTGTACCAGCCAGCTGCCTTACAGGGAGGCAGATCTTTGAAATCCCTGTAGAAGAACAATCCCTTTATTATTGCTGACTAATAGTAGGCAAGGACACAAACCCATTCCAAATCAAATTAAGTTCCAATCAAAAAAAGTCAACCGTGATTTCTAATTGATTGCATTTAAAAATCAATCAGACAGGTTGTGCATGCTTTTTTCACAAGATCCAACATCTTACTGATCTTTGTCTTTCTAGTGAGACTGAGATTGAAGCAGAACTGTGGAGCTTTTTTTTTTTTTTTTTTTTTTCTAAATGGAATTGACTTTTTTAAAGGAAGATCTATTTTAATTAGACTTGTACAACGAGATTTGTCAAGCTCATGTTCCTCTGGAAGTTTATTATGAAGCTGTGTGGAAAGAAAGCTGTGTGGAAAGAAAGATGCTCTAGGTGTTTACTCTCTCCCAAAGGGCCAGCTGAAGTTAAAATGAACCTCTGTGCCTGCTAGCACATACAGACCCCATGGGCCTCCTAAATTCCTACTCAGCAAAGGCTGCTTCACACTGAGAAAAGGAAATATCATCGCCTTTCTTCAGAATGGCAGATTAAGTTTTCCCTGGTTCCCCCTTTCTGAGGATCAGACGCCAACATAACATATATGGATGCTAAAGTGCCCAGATGGCTGATTCAGCTTTAAATTAATAACATCAGTACTCCAGTCAGATGGGGCATGATACAGTTGTTAAGTTTGTTCACTCCCACCCCTTCTGTGCCTTGCACTAATAGTTTAATTTAGTGCTTCTGGCTTTCCCCTTGCCCAAGTGTCAGGAAACTGTCTTTGAATCGCAGGTGCCTGTATTTGGCCATGAACATGCAGAATTAGAAGGAGAGACACTCCGCACTGCACCTTGATTCAAACTGTCACTCTTGTGAAGTTGGAATAGTACAACTAATAATATTGGCATTAAGCCTTTTGATGACTTTTTACAGGGGAGAGCTATTGCAAAAAAGTCTGTCTCCAAATTCCTGGGCCCTGGGGAGCTCGTGACTGCTTTTCAAAGAGAGGTTGGTGAGATAAAAACACAGTATGGATCAAGTACTCCATATTATGCAGGATAAATGAAAGAATCCCAAATAATAATGATCATGAATCAGTGGAAATCAATACAATAGGACATGCAACAGTGATGCAGGTAAATCTGTGGCTGAGTCTGGAAAAACAAAGCAACATTAAACCAGTCATGCGTCAGTGAGGAATGACCATCAAAATGATGGGGTTTCAGTATCCGAAACTTTATAAAAACTTTGGATAAAGACACGGTATATTCTCAGTAAAAAAACAAGTCTACATTTCATTGAGACCGAACAATCCATTTTATGTCTTGGGCAGAACCGACATCAAACCCTTTGGGACTTATCTAATGGAAAGAGTAACTTACACTGGTACGCACAATAACAGAGAGGGCTTCCTGTTACCTGGAACCCCGGACAGCTGTCCCGATTTCCAATATACATTATTTTTTCTCCCAGCATTTCATCGTGTTCCCACAGGACAGTTAAAGTTGCTGGGGAATTAATATATATCCCTTCTTTGCTGCTTCCTTCTAAATAGGAGGAAAGACAGAAACTGGCTTTGAGGTTTGCTATGTTCCAGCATCAGTGGCATCTCTCTGCTGCAAGTCGAAGCTCATGCTCCCACAGGACAGTACGGTGCAGGGAGGGTCTGTAATTTCAGGGCAGCACCAAGTCCTACCCTCCAGAGAACACTTTTCCTCTCTGAAAAATGTACCTGTCAGTCAGTCAATAACTGCTCTTCTCAATCCTTGTTTTTAGGAGAGGTGTAAAACTCATTATATTCTTCTTGCACTCTCTATGTTTTCTTTAACTAAATTATATTTGCCGCTGTAAAAGACCTATTGATTAATTTAATAGATCTTTTGTTCTTTTTACAGATGAATGTCTTATTTTTTACCCTACTTCCTTGTGAAATCTTCAGTCTGTTTAAGCATTCTGAAAGCTTTGTAGCATTTTTGAAACTCTTCTGTATTTTGTCCCTTATGTAGCAGCCTGGGCAGGGGTGAAATCACACAAGCACTCAGCAACTACCAGCCACAAACAGGTCCCTTCCCCCCTAGGGTGGCGTCTGGTGCAAAGATGACAAGTGCCAAAAGGATTTGTCACTCAGAAAGCTGACATAGGGATCTCTGGGCTAAAAGTTGACTCCAATCCCCAACAGGGCTGGGTGGAAATATATATATAATTTTCCTCTGTCTTTAGCAGAAAAAATTCTGACATCACTTCTCAAATCTCTTCTCTTCTCTGGCTAGAGCCTTGGAAAGTCAGTCTGGGTGTGAAGATGCAATCAATCCTGAGGACTCCAGCAGAGGCAACAAGAAGACAACTAATATACCAGTGTGATAACGTGGCGGGTAAAGTGACGGGGTAGGAGAAGCAGGACGTAATGCTTAATGATACAAGTTCTCCTCAGTCAGTGCCCTAAATGTCAAAAGTCTCGCCAGACAGTTTAATAGAGACAGCAATCTGGCTTCAGAGCCACACAGTGGAAAGTCACATTCCCCCGGCTATTAGTCTTAAATCATCATCCCACAATGTGCACTGTTCACACTGTACTGAATATCTAGGCGTTTTAACAAAATTTCCATCTGCATGCGGCAATTTGCTTGTTGATGTTTCGACATGATTGACACAATTCAACAATCTGGCTTATTAGTTTGCTTTGTCGCTATGTAAAGCGCTGACAATGATTATCCCAGTTGACTGAGGACATGCTTCCTGTGACACAGTAAACAAATGTAGCACAGGAGGCTTTTTCCAAATGATTGCTCCAACCCCCTAATGAGAATGTTAACTTATTTCATCAGGGCTGCACTATGCCAAGTGTCTTAATGAATCCTCAAGTCACACAGCTCCGTTTCTTGAGCCTGGGGTACGTAGCTAGAATTGTATGCCTATGGACTTTTCTCCCGTCTTTAGCTTCATGCTGCATTATAATGAGCCCATTTATTCTACTGTCTGCAAAAAGACATTTCTTTGAAAAAGAAAGTATTTCCGAGATTTGGTTTCAAAACCTACCAAACTCCTCAGAGGAGCGCTTCTTCCTATAAATCAGTGACTCTTAATGGAAAGAACCTGATGAAAGGATGAGTAATGATAGGTAGAAAAATAAGAATAAATCAACCTGCTCATTAACCTGCTTGCACAGTAAATTCTCGGTGCTCTGAAGGCCAGGATTTAAGACAGTTCCTCTAAATCAAACGATTCTCACGAATCCTGTTCTCCAGCTCCCTTCTGGAAGTTACGTTTGGGGAGTCAATGACCATTTGTAAGGGTTGGTTTTCAGGTGTTCGCAAACATCGGCGCTGATTTATTTGGAGAAAGTAACCCGTGGTGTTCCCAGGGGAAAAAATCATTACCTTAGTTTTGGTGCATCTAATTACAATAAGTCTCTATCATACTCACCATCTACCCTAATTATCTGGGGAACTGGCAGTGTTTAACAATGAAGGAGAGAGCGCTCCTGTGTCCAATTAAGGTTTTCTTTGAGGATTAATAAATCATGTCTCATCAGCCCCACTGACCCAGAGGTGTTAATCTTCACCTTATCACTCTAATCTTAAAGCAAAATTCTGCGGATCAAGAGCAGCAGAATGGTCGAGTTAATTGTTCCATTAGGCTGATGAAGTCTTTATACCCATGTCCAATAATACGCTATTCCCTGAGCGTCTTTACATGCTCTGTTACAGAGCAGAAAACAAACAGTAAAAAGACTGGCACAGCTTTTCAATGCGGGTGACTGGTAGCTTGGCCTCTGCTCCATACTCTGCTGTTTTGGTATAACTGTGCTGCAGTCACATACTGCAGCAGGGCACTGAGAAGATTACGAACAGTCAATAGAGTTTTTAGCACATCTAACTGCAGTTGCAAAAGGAAATAAATCGTGTTGTCAAAAATGGAAAGAAGACTGAACAGTTATCTGCCCTGTAAACAATATCCTTGATTAGAAGGTGTAAACAATAAACAATACTGGTTTATTTAAGGGCGAGAATGCAGATAGTTCACTGGGAAGAGTTTTCCTCATTGAAAAGCCTAAAGTAATCATGGAGACCATGGCAAATTGAGTTAAAACATGCTCCCAACTGCTACAATAAATTAGAAGTCACATTTTAACTGTGTTCCCAGTCTATTTGTATTTGCTCTTCTTTCTAAGTAATCAGGCAGGTTAAATTCATTTGGCGTGAACGTTCACAGAAGTACGGAGTTCACGTTAAAAGTACATTTCATAACCATTGCTTTTCAAACAGTTCCTCCTCTTGATCTGAGTTAAGCAGGAAAGAAAACGGGAATTGATACCTTTCAGGGCATGGGTCACATACTCGTGTGTCACTGAACAGAGGGAGGGAGAAAGAGATGGGATCAAAGCCAGAATAATTTCATGGGGTGGGCAGAGGGAAAAGGGAGAAGGCCTGGATTTTTGAAAGGCTTTTGAATGCATAATCTTTATTCCTAGTCACACAATATTTCCTTCCCCACGCCTGTCTCCATTTCTTCTAAACAAAACAAACCTCTGCTTTCCCTCTCCCCACTGCATCACACCCCCAAATCAATGGGACTCAGACAGACTCTTCCCTCTTCCAGAGATGAGAGACGAAGGACCCTGCACTGGATTCAAGAGGACAGAAGCATGTTCTTGAAATAAGGCAAGTGTTAAAAGAAAATTAAAGAAAGGGGCTAGGGGAGAGGCAAATGAATAGTGTTTTCCCCCCCTCCACTCTTCTCCAAAATGTGAATCCCATATTATGTTATTTTCTGAAACTCAGGCACAGCCTCTTCTTTTACACTCTAAATTCACTCCTGAATGTAACACTTGAACAAGCAAAGAAAACATTAAACAACACAATCGTTTATGTAGTTTTTCATACAGATTTCTCAGAAAAAGTAGAGCTCTTGGTCAGCTGCTACTTCATCCACGTTATTTTTTTTTTTTTTTTGCATCTTGAAGATATTTTGAATAGTTTCCTTTTAAAATAAAAGCAGATAAGCTATTATCATGCCTACCCTCTGTGTCCTGTGCTGAGAAATGGGACATATCATTATACTGACTTCAAAGCATTTCATCTGTAGAAAAGACAAGTGACTTAGATATAAAAGCGTGCATCTTATAAAGCACCCAGATCGGATCATTTAAATGATTAATTTAACCAATACAGTTTTGAGACAAATTGATTCGCGTCTCTCCCCCTACTTATCATCCTCTTCCCCCTTCAACAATTCAGCATTCAAACAAATAATACCAGGCATGCAACATTCCCAAGGTCACTCTACTACCCTCCTTCAAGCCCCCCATTAAAACCCTCTTCTAGTATAAGAATACGAACAAAACAAAATTAATCCTCCCTTGCCCTCCAGCCTAAGAGGATTCAAATTCACGTATCTCACCTCCCAAGGGAATTGCAACCCCTCCATCTATGGGCTGCTGTCTTTATGCAGGCACAAGCATATGCGAATACCCAGAGACAGCAACGGGCAGAGCACTCTGGGATGCTCCTAGGGAAGGTGGTTTATTTTACATTAAATAATTAAGCATTGCTTGGACCAGAGAACTGGACAGAGCATGACCATAGGGCAGCAATTAGGGCACTCGGCTAGGAAAGAGGCCTCTTTTCTGCTCATTGCTTCAAAGACTACTTGCTATTTAAACTATCAGCTGCTCTGAACGAAAGACTTAACAGAGTCCTTCCCTTGGAGCGTGTGAGCCCTTACCTTCCAGGTGACTGGTTAGGTGCAGCAAGAGGACTCCCAGGAAAAGAGCTCTTCCCTCCTTTGCTGCAGACCGTGTCTGCACGAGGGCACCTTCTGGTGCTGAGTGTCTGCTAGGTTATCGTCTGGCCAGACCACTGCCTCACCAGCCACCCCCGGGGGTCAAGCAGCATCTCAGAAAGCTCAGCACTCAGCTACAGCTGTGCTGCTTTGATGCTACACCGGTGTTAGACTGACTTCTCTTCCCCTGGGGGGAAGGAGATGCTGGAACTGTCAGTACCTCTTTTTGGGACGGCTTAAAGAAAAGCGGTGACACCCCGGGTGAGAGTCCTAGCCCAAAACAAAAGTCCCTAAAGCTGAATTCTCAAACAAGGCAATTCTCCACCCATTTTTCTAGCCATGTCATGTCACAGAGGTGTCTTCAAAACATGTTGAAGTGTTACAGGTTTAAGTATTGCCAACAACTAAGTCACTCAGTTGGGTTCTCAAGATTCAAGTCCTTGCTCCAGAACAAGAATAATTAATCACAAGTCTCTATTCACACTAGGTAAATGAATGGATGGATGGAAGAATGAATGGATGAATGAATGGATGGATGGATGGATGAATGAAAAAAATATCAAGGAAAAATGTGAAATATCATTGTGTCTGTTTCATCAAATACAGAAAGAAGGCTTGACAAGAACATCAAGAGAAAGGAGATGTCTGGCCAGAGGCAGATGCTTCTTCTCTTTTCATTTAATTCCTGGTTAGTTCAGGTGGCTTCCTGGGCAATTAAAAGATGGAGCGCTGCACCAGGGATCGAAGAGCCCAGGAGATACTAATTAAATCCTCCACATGTCAGTACCTGTCTTCTACATGCCCGAGCAGGTAAGTGAGTCTAACCTGCAGCCCTTCTCTTGTTTGGTTCTTAAGATGCACAGAGGAAATTAGGGTTTCCAAAGTTGGCTGAAATCACTCCTATTATATTCAGTTGTCGTGCCCAGAAAAGAAAAGTGTGAGACAGCACTGGAAATTGTGGTGTTGACAAAATAATATCATTTATGCAAAGAACATTATTATGAGACAAGTAAAATGTTTGGAAAGTAGTTAATGTCAGATCGTTCCCATTCATACATTTTTAAAGCAGATTTATAAAATGCATCCAATTCATAAGTGTTTTGCTCTTCATATTTCTTGTTAATTTCTTTTATTGTAGAATTCCACTGAGTGAATATCTCTGCGCATTATGTACAGAACATAGCAGTGGAATAATTTTATATCTTTTTCTGGCTCCCCCTGCCTGAATTTTAATAAGAATAATAATAAGTCTGAATTATTATAATGCAAAATTGAAAACAACTCTGCCTGGCAAACCAGGCAGAATGCACGAAGAACCTCGGTATTGTCGTATTGACCAGATTTGTGAAAAATGACATCTAGTTTATACAGAAGAAGTTATTATCTTCATGTTTCTTCTCTTACAAAAAAAAAAAAAAAGTTACTACATCTATGGTTCTTATTCTGTTTGTCAACTTTTTTTTTTTTTTTTTTTTAAAGAAAAGAAGAGGATCAAAAACCTCTCTGAGATGATGAAAAATAAAAAGGGAGCCATGTGTACATCCCTCATTCAACTACTTGCAGTTCATCAGCCCAAATAACCAGACATCCATTTATAACTCAGTTTCAGACTTTAATAGAAGGCCAAATTCAATTTGCTGGAGTCTTAAAAATGAACTTTTATTTTAATCGGCTGGAACCTGAACCTTATCAACATGAAACCAATAGGAGTATTTCCACACACTTAATATGTTTGGGGTTGCACTTTTGATTTGCCACAGCATTTTCCTAGCTTGGGGCACCTTTTCCTGCCAGCAGTCAGAAGCCCGATGGTTTTCTGTTGTGCTACTTGGTCTGGTTTCCTATACAATTTAGAATTTCATTTCTCCACTTATTTATTTGCAGTTTGAAATAGTTCTTTTGTCACCTCAGGAAAACTACAGTTGAGGTGAGGATTTCTTGGGGGTAGAGTCAGGAGAAATGTTCTTTCATGAAGAGAGGCCAGTAGAGATGGATGAATGAAGAGAAGGAAGCCACCGCCACGGACAGAACGGTGTTTCTTCTCTCTAGGAGTCAAACCCAGGACCTGTGGAAGTATCCAAAGCCTTAAGAAGTGCCAATAAAGTAAAAAGCATCTTGCACAAGGCTTTCTCCACACTAAATACTCCCTTGTGAGTATTTATTTGTTCTTAGAAAAACAGAGCTGCAGTGGGCCGACACATCCTCTTGTCACTTCTAAGCTGAGTGTACGCTATTAGTTGCCAGGTATGGTGGCACAGACTGATAAGAGCTTACTTGGACTACAGAGAAGGAGTCTTTGTTAAAGACCTGGAAGAATATTACCTGATAAGAGGTAGTAAGGTAGAAATTTTGGTTAAAAGAGTCTGGTTGCAGTTTGTAATCTAATAGAAAAAGCTGTAACGTTGATTTTGACAACAGTGGTTACAGCAGTTTGCACCTAATTCTTCAGCGGGGGAAAAAATAAGCAACCGCTGGCTGTATTATCCTAAACTGCTTTGTATAACCCTAGTTGAGGATGGTGCAAACTCAACAAATAGAATATTTGGGTTGCCCGTCAGGGATCACCCATTTCTCTTCTGCTAGCCTTCACTCAAAAGGGAGACTCTTGTACATCTTCTTGCCGTGGCCTTCATCTTTCTGAGGGGAAACTCTTGCCAGGTCTACTCCAGCTGAGAGCACACCTCTCTAGGGACAGCACATTTCCTTCCTACTCTTTCCTTGTCCTTGGCTTTGCTGAGTATAATTCATATTGTTACACAAATTTATTGCAAGGAAAGATTATTTTTTTAAAAAATTGGGTTTAGTCTGAAAATGTTAGACTTTAAGCTCAGGCCAGCAAATTTATCTTCTCTAACACTTGATTTCTTCTCTTTGCCATTTCTTTTTCCTCACCTAACAATTTTCTCAAAAAGAGACATTTTGTCAGCATAGCTGCTCTCAGCACGCTCTCCATATTATCTCAGAAAAAGAAGGAAATTTGATGTCTGGACATACGTAGTCTTGTGGAAAAGGGTCTTACTTCAGTCACCGACAAGCCTCGCAATACAGCTAACAGTATTTCCCAAGAGGGCTGGCCTTGCTTTAAAAAAAAAAAGAGAAGAAGAAAAGGGAAAAAAATCAATGCTGACTCTTGACACATTTTCATTTACATCACTGCATGGCTTTCAGTCTGGGCACAAATCAATAGGCAGCTTTTAACACTGCTCAACTAGTTTGTTCTATGTAAAAGAAGAGAGATTTGCCTCAAGTGGCTTGCTTTTCCCTTTGGGCTCCAGGCAGACTCTTCACCATTAACAGAGTGTGATTCTTTGAAATGAAGTCGAGTTTATTTGACTGCTCTCTCTGTGACTGATCAGAAGAGCTTGAACTGTAATATTAATCGCATGACATTTTCTTCATCACAACTTACAGCCAATTGACTTTGTACTTAGTAAAAGCGTCTCGAGCAGCCAACCCAGTGTACCAGAGGGCAAGAAGTCAATAGGAGGAAGAAAGATTTAGTTTCAAAACACACAGTACACAGCCTGTGGGGCTGCTGCCGCACACACACTGGGCACTTTACCACTCTGCAGGTGTGCTGCTATTCCATGTTTTTATTTGCATGGCGAAGGCATCTGCGTCAACTCAGTTCATTTTGTTGACTAAGTCAACTGCAGCTTTTCCTTCGGTATCAGGTTCACGTGGGAGATGTAGAGGCCAGGTGGTTTCTCCAAATTGCACCGGGTTCAGCGACTATTTAGTTTCCATTCCACTCTCTACAGGTTTCAGCAGAGAACTGACCCATGAAGTAGGCACCTTCTGTTTCAGATATACTGATGACTGTTACTCACGACAGGCATATGTCATGTTTATAATACTACTCACATGTATAACAAATGCCAATTTGTCTAAGACACCGTTAATACCATTTTAATAGTCACTTACGTATAGTGGGCCTTCTAAAATCACACCTTTGTCATACATTGATTTTTGCATGTAGAAGTGTGGGAGTACAGATGCCCAGAGGTACAATATTATCAGTTTCGTTTCCTAGAGTCTCGGTGCCTCACCTCAGAGAATTTTTAGCTCATGAAGCCTTCACAGAAGTCTTCACACTAAAGAAGTGCATGCAACACTGAAAACAAGAGCCTAGAGGATTCATGTGTTGCATGCAATATATTAGGCATGTTCTTTGCTACAAGCAGACTCTGTGTGAGGTCCAACACACCATAAAATGGGCAGTCATGTCTTTTTCTATGGCACATTTTAGACATGCATGACCAGAGTCTTCCCACTTGTGTAGAGCGGCTCGTTGACTGCCTTCACTGCTTTCACGGGGATTCTCCGAAAATAGAGCAGATTCCTCAGTGGTGCGGAACGGGTGTAACACCCAGCACAGTTCTGACTCCCTACGAGATTTTCTGGATTAGACTTCTAATTATCTGCATACACAGATACATTTAAAAATGAAATGATGTATGGTAAATGAGTATGTGCTCATCCTAAACAAGTTTGCTGTCACTTTATTAAGGAAAAACATCGGTTTATTTTCCGCGAATGAACAAAGGTTTATTCAAGACTCTGTTTTCAGTGGCTGAAATTAGTAACATTTGGATGGAAGACCCTGAGCATATTTTACTTGAGACAGATTTTGCTGGTTATGAATTTTTCAAAATTTCCATAGTCTGGCCCAAACTGTATGAAACAGCTGTCAGTCTCAGACCGTGCAAATCAATTTTTATTTAACCATCCAAGTTTTCTTGACATTTGTCTCTTATGAGTTTAGAGTTACAGAACAACATGTGTTTCCCAGTGGAAAAAAACAGAGTCGTAATAAGAATAAAGAAGGACTTTCAAGGACGCTCACAGAGGTCAGTCAGCCAAGACTTTCTTTAAATCTGTATTCTTATTCTGCTGGAGGGATTCAAACCAGGTTATATCAAACCAATGAAGAAAAAAGTAAAATTAATTCTCTGTTCAAACGAACCGAAACATTAATCTGGAAATCAACTCTGCATACTATCAGTTTTGCACAATTCTTTAGCCCTTGGTTCTGGATACAAATACAGCATGCACTTGTTCTCAACTTTGTCCCCCGACATTTGAAAAACAGTAGGCAAAACTCAAATTAATTGCTTAATTAGGAAGCATAAAATTTCCCGTGGAACGGATCCATCTCAATACAGCTTGCGCACCGCGTACCAGTACCAGACACCCAGGGCTTGCACCGTGACTCACCGAAAAGCCCATTAAATCCCAAGTCCGTGAGCACACTCGGGCCGGTTTCTCCTGCTCCACCAAGAGGAGTCAAGGTAAATTCGGGCTGGGGGGTGCGATGGGTTGGCCCCCAGGGCTGACAACGCCCGGCAGCTCCCAGCCATAGCGGGTGCGGGGCGAGGGGCAGGAGCGCTGGGCAGGGCAGCTCTGTCCCTACAAGCACCAGGGAAACCAGAAAGGTTGCAGGCAGGTTGCCCAGATCCTCCCTCACCTCCCCCCCCCCTGCACCCCCCTTCGGGAATTTACCCGCTATTCGGCTGCAAAATGCGGGCAGTATTTCATGCCAAACTTAGAGCAGATGTAAAATTCCATGCCCGCTGTAAGAATACTTGCAGCTCCTGTGATTTCTTTTATAGATCTCTGCTACCCTGTACTTTCGAAATTCCCCCTGAATACCTGTCAGACAAAGTCACAAAGGGGCATTATATAGTTGTTGATGCCAACGTAAGAAAACCGGAGGTCTAAGGTATAACATCACCTGAGTAATTTTAAATTTGGCTCTCCTATCAGTTAATAGGCTCACCCTAACTGCTGAGGAATAGGCTGCCACCGCAGATCTTTCACCAGGATAGAAGCCAACTGCAGGGACCTCACCATTATCATTTCCCCATTTTATGGAGGCATAAGCAGGAAGGAGAGGGAGCTGAAGCATCTTGTCTGAGGTCATCCATCTGACCAGTGACCAAGAAATCATAGAGGCAGCCACACGTCATTTTCCACTGGTTCAGCAAGCAGATCCCACCAGCTCTGAAGCTGGAAGAGCACTGGGGAGAGCGGAGGGAAGTGACGGGCACATGGAGCTGGGTGTAGAGGGCAGGGAGAGACTGGAATTGACTTTTCAAAGCTTGCAGCTCTATTGGATTAAGCACAGCAAGACGGTCTGTGTTTCAACCCTGACTGTTCCAGTTTAGCTGTATAGTCTAGCAGAGATAATACTAGGCAAGGTTTCAGTGGCCTTGGGGTGAAAATAAATTGTTCTAAACCTCCTGAAACAGAGCCTAACGCTCTCTCCCAGAGACCACACCACTGAAGTGTAACATACGTTTAAGTGGACAGTCAGAGTTCAAACATATGCAGTCGTGCTGGTATTTCACAAAGGACTCCATTTGGAATGAAAAAGAACATGAGGATAAGGCCATGGGAATTTTTCACCATCTGTGATAATAATTCAGAAAAAGCCTGGCATGCAATCTGCAAAAGAAAATTCCCTCCTGGGGTTGCAATTCCAGGATTTGCTTCCAGGGTTCAAGCACTACATTTTTTTAATGCCTTATCAGGCAGACGATTTCTGCTCATGGCACAACTCTTGGAATGAGTTGCCATTTGGTATAAAACATTTGGCACAATGTATTTGCACAATACTTGCAAATGACCAGACCCAATGCTGTACTCAGGCTGATTTCCAACACTCCACTATAGGCTGTCCGTTCTTTCACATCACATTTCCTGAAATGAGAGATTAAAGGCTGATGTAACAAAGAAAATTTACGTCAATTGGTTTTCTTGGTTATTTGGGGTTTTTTACACCTGTTTGCATGCACAAAAGCTTAATAATTGTTAAGCAACGAGTTCGTATGGGTATAGAGAAATGGAGATTATGAAGATTAATTATATTGTTAAAAATCCCAGAAATTGCTGTTAGGACAAGGGATATTACTAGGCTAAGTCAGACTGACAGCTTGCCTGGGCAGTGGTTCCCTTTCTGCAGTCAAGGTAGGGCTGTGCTGCGGGCAGGTGGGAAAGTTCAGCCCAAGCAGCTGCCAGCACCCCGGCCCATGTCCAAACTACCTGATGAAACCTGTTGCGGGTAGCTCCTGCTCCCTGATGCCACTGCCCCGGCACGTCACAGGGCTTGCCTGGCACAGCACTGGCTCTGCTGCCTCCAGGCATGCAGGGTCAGACCCCTTTTTTTCAGGACTGTTATTCGCCACCCCCGAACTGGAGGAATCAATTCCTCAAACATTCCTCCACACAGGAAAACATCAAGGACAAGTTTCGGCCTTTGTGATCAGTCTAAGGAATGCTGCCCAGGGAAGGACAGAGTGTGTCAAGGATGCACATCTCCCCCGCCACTGTCACACCAAATTCCTTAGATAAGCCTCAAAAAAGACTGATAAGCTAAAGGTTAGACAATTACCCTAGGGAAAAAACAAACAAACACACAAAAAAAACCCCAAACAAACAACAAAAAAAACACAAACAAACAAACAAACAAAAAAACCCAAAACAACAACAACAACAAAAAAACAAAAACAAAACAAAAAAAAAAACAAAAACAAACAAACAAAAAAAAACAAAACAAACCTGAGGAAGAAATAAAGCGGTGGGAGGGAGCATGACCACCTTGTCTCTCATGGAAATGAATTCCTGGAATACCTGCCTCTGTGCAGTGTGCTAATCCCTCATAAAATGAACTTAAAAGGCGACAGAAGACTTTGCTGTGTGTGCACCCAGCACCGGAGAAAATCAGACCAGAGACAACACTGGAACCTGGGTGGTGGACTGGCCTCTTTTCCTCTCTCTTTTCCTCTCTCTTTTCCTCTCTCTTTTCTTCTCTCTTTTCTTCTCTCTTTCCTCTCTCTTTTCCTCTCTCTTTTCCTCTCCTTTCCTTTTTCTGTTCTTTCCTGTCTTTTCTTTCTTATAGATTTATCAATAAGAGACCATGTTGCTTACTATCCTTTTCCAAGTTTAAGTGGTTTCTACCACAAGTAAAACATTTCACCTTAACTTACCCCGAGGGGATCACACAACCTTTAGGACTCCCTGGGCTCCCAGTCCAGGTCAGAACACCCTATCCTGAGGGAATCTGAGCAAATTATTCCTAACGGTTTCTAATGGAGTCCAGAGTCTTTTGGCTTTTTCCTTTATATTTCTTCTCCCTCTCCTTGAAACTGAATGGTGCAAGATGGATAAGGATCAACATAGTGAAACATAATAAAAGTGTAGATTTGCAGAAGAATCTGCTTAATAGGGAAGTTAGTTCCTAACCATCTCAGTCAGTGATAGGGTTATGCTCAGTATATGGCACTTTTCTGCTTACATGCTTTAAAATGCTGATGTCAAATGTATATAATCCTATTCGGTTCATGTCCTCAATCATTTCTTTTGACAGCAAGCTCCATTGTCTAATCATTTATTCCTGAGTCAGTTGGGGCTTGCAACGCACTGGTTATTGATCAGCTCGGGTTTTTCATCCATTAATGGTGAAATGCAACTGAAAAAAGATCACCCGGTCTCAACCAGTCTGATCCCAGTACAAATGTGAATGTGGAATGAACTGAAACCTCCAGGGAGCTGAACACTTCTGGCCTCGGCAGGAACATCAGCGAACCCAGCACAAAACCCTGCCTACGACTTCTCCTCCGGTTTGGTTTTGTCTGAAGTTCAGAATTACAACTCCCAGCCTGAGACCACAGAATCCAAAGGCAATAAAGACACAGCTAGGTGAAAACTATTTGGGGAGCATCCTCTTCTTCCTTTCTTTACTGTTATGGAAGAAATCTCACCATTCAGAGTTCTGCAGTCGACTACGTTATGTTATACTGGCGTTAGGAGCACTTTGTGTGAAACCACAGGTACTTTAAGGCTTAGGCAATTCTGGACGTTCGACAGCTGTATTAGCCTGAGCTAATACATCACCGACGTCTGCCCACTCCAGCCGGGCTGGCACGTCCCCCTCCCACAGCCCTGTGCTACAGCCCCTTCCCCGCTTTGTGCCGGGGTCAGCCCCGGGTGCCTGAGTTTGGCCCAGGGCCCTGGGGCGGGAGGAAGGCTGCCCTCCTCTGCTGCAGGAAGGCGCAGGCTCGCAGGAGCCCGGCGGCACGCCGGCTTGTCAGCAGCACCTCCTCCTTCCACCCTGGCCCTCTGCAGAGCCCCGGCTGCCTTGTGAGTGGGAAAGGCCGGCGGGAGAGGGCTGCGCTTGGAAAGCCAGATCAGTCCCTGCCTATTTATATTTATATTTATTTATATTTATATTTATATTTATATTTATATTTATATTTATATTTATATTTATATTTATATTTATATTTATATTTATATTTATATTTATATTTATATTTATATTTTTATTTATTTATTTATATTTATATTATTTATAGTTATATTTATATTATTTATATTTATATTTATATTTATATTTATATTTATATTTATATTTATATTTATATTTATATTTATTTATATTTATATTTATATTTATATTAACACAGGCCCCAGTAAGCAGGGCTACATGAGTGTTGTAGGTAGGGACATAAATAGATGTAAAAGATACAAACGACCGTTGCGTATCCTGTGTCTGCTGAGGTATCTATGTTCTTCTATCACAAGCAAAACTTACGAAGCAAAATAAAGGTAACGGACAGCTACCCAGCAACATAAACATCTATAAGGGGAGCATATTAAGGCAATACTTCAACCTGCAGAAAGGGAGTTTTTAAAAGACGCACAACGAAATGAATTCTGGATTGGTTTGGAACAATTAAAAATCTGATGCTGATGAGCAGGTCTCTGTAGAGCAGTGACAAAATTGCCATGACGTCTCCTCAGAGTCCAGGCACTAATACCAATGGCTTTATTTCCCTTATGCTTCTTGGGAGTAAGAGACTCGAACGCTTTTCCTGTCACAAACAGCCCTAAGAATTAGCGAGCACAATATTGCACCTTTATACCGCTAAAAACCATTTTAAATAGCCCTCTCGAGATAGAAGGTTAGGGAGATTGATTTTCCACTATAAGGCGTGCGTGCTTACTTGTCCTAACACGAGCGTTATCTCCCAGCGCGTCGGCAGCAGTCGCACACACAACCAACCACACGTGTGGCTGGATGCACAATTCCTTCACGCTAAAGGCAGGTATTCCACCGTGTAGTAGCACTACAAAGCTGAATGTGCACGGTACCAGAAGATGTTAAAGTCATGAAGTGTCATCACTGTTGTGGCATCCGTCGCTGCGTTTGATCTAGTCAATAAAACGAATAAAATATCCCACTCTCTGGCCCTGGAAGTCGTTTGCACCCAGAAAGCTAAATGTGCTTTAAATAAGGGCGACTGCAGCTATTTTGCTTACAGCCCCCCTGAATGGTGTTGGGGCACTGGCTTAGGGAGGGCTAGCTGGCACAGAGAGGACACGAGCCCTCAGTGAACACCCCCAGAACGGTGTCTGAGCCCCCGTCCTGGCACTGCCTTGCTGGTGGAGGTGCAGCCCACCGTACTTGTTCTGCTCCCACCAGCCCAGTGCTCCTGCCCTCAGGGTGGCTCTGCCTTCATCCCCAAAAATTCCTCGCAAGGCTGGGATGCTGCAAAACCGTTCTTCCCAGCCGGGAGTTTTCGCTTCTCTCCCCAAGAAAACCGGCCCTGGGGTTGGGAATATTAGGGGCGTGAGAGGGAATATGGAGTCCTGGGAGAGGCGCAGGAACTATACGGAGATAGGAAGGCTTGCATGCTGGAGACAGGCATTCCCACAATTATATTGTGCAAAAGGCCTCCCAATGAGCCAAAACATCCAGCCACCAGTCCAAGTCCTTCACTGAGATCACGGACCTTTAGTGAGGTAGATTATCTAGGGACCGGGGCACGTGGGAGGGAGGAAAATAAATAAAAAAAAAAAGGACTCTCCATTCACCTCTCCACTCATTTCTTGCCTGATGAAGTTATGCCACAGTTACCAAATACTGCAATACTTGCTTTATCACTTTTTTGGCATTGATTTAGTGAATGGTTTGCATTGTGTTGCCTGGCACTAACTTTTAAACAGATGGTTGCTTAGTGTATGGGCATCAGGTATTTATAGTAATCAGATAAAAAAATAAATATACATGAAACAGATCCTTTTGAAAAATCAAGGCCATGGTTTTGCAATACTATTACCCCACAAAATAAAAATTCTCTTGTGTTTACCAGGCCTAGAAACAAAGTTGTTGAGGATCACCAAATATGTTCCTATAGGAAGCAGATTTGTGAAAGTCAGGGATAATTTTAATTCAATTACTGAACTATTCTCTAGGAGGGAAAGATTAAAGCGATGTGTTAGTTTGTTTTACCCATGCAGGCTTTCTCCTTACAATCACTTTTTGATGAAGTGTCCAATCTGGTTTTGAATAGCTCTTGGCAGAAGCTTTACCCACTTGTTTCTCAGGAAGGTACAGTACTGTCAGAACTGCATGTTGTCCTTAACTTCTTGCCACTGTCTTGATCCAGAAATGGATCCTTTTAAAAAGCAAGGTGCGTGTGAGCCAGCTGGTTTATTTTGTATACCCTCGTTCTTGTGCAACTACTGCTGTAGCTGCAGTTGTCACTGTTCGTGCAGCCACTGCTTTCAGACAAATATTTTTCTGTTGCTGGTGTCACGATTAGCTGTTTAGAGAGGTCCGTGAGCGTGGCCTGGTTGTAGAAAACGTACAAGATATGGTCCTTGCCTGTCGAAAGACAGAAATGAGGCATCATCCCCGTCACGTTGATATTAAGCCTTGCAAGCTGCTCTCATTGTCCTGAAGTTCCCAGCCTACTGGGAGCAGAACCCCCCCCCCCCCCCCCCCTTTCCTCTCGCCACCCTTCAGCAAGAGCAGAGCGTGGGCACCCCGAGCCAGCACCCGGGGGGGTTGTAGTTTTGTACTTTGCTTTTTCCTGGGTGTACAGGGGGTGCTGCTTTCTCTGCCTGCTCCAAAGGAAAACAGCTCCTCCGAACGAACGGGTTTACCACGCTGCTTTTCCACAACGGTGGCTGCCATTTCTCTTCCCTCCAGCTGCTGGAATTGCAACCGGGGCCAGAATTTGGAAACTTGATGCAAATGAATCAGGTCTCCCCTTCCTACTCTCCTCCTTTCTTTGTGTGTTCTTCAAGGCTCTGTCCCTCTCCGTGAGAGCGAATGCTCTCCCATCCCTCCACTGTCAGGATCTCAGGGAGTCCCACGCTCTGCTCGCCTTGCAGCCCAACTTAAAGGCAACTGGAATTGGCATTCATCTGTGCGAGTGCAGAATGTAGCCCACAGCTTTGAATTTTCAGATGTTTCCTAGGAAAAATGTTCTAATAAACTCACGTGTGGTGGGAGGGTGAGATTAGCCTTTGTACTGGGTCAAACTCCCAGTTTAATCTCTGCGAACTGTAGGGAAGTCACACAGGACTTCATACAGGTACATATGTGCACACACTTATGCAAAGAAAGGTTTGTATATATTTAAAAAATATTTGCTTGGAAAATTGTATCAGCTTCTATTGAAATCTGGAGACACCTTGTTCCTATTTCTTAAGAAGATCTGCTCCAGCGGTATCATGCAATCTGGATATTTAATAACACTTTTCAGCAGGTAGTAGTACTTAGGAATATAAGAAAAGGACTCCTACATTTAGTTTTAAGTGAATAGCACTGCTGAATTCCTGCTCAAAGATTTCAACCAGTACCATTTTCCTCTTAATCTCTCATGTCATTTAAAGTGGTACATCTTTAAACAAATTCATCTTAGTAGAAAATAATGTAACAAAGCAAGCTTCTGCTAACGCAATGACAAGACGGGTATTCTGTTTTCTCCTATCAATCTTCAGGTTCACGCTCACTGCCCACCTTTCTAATTCTGCCCCCTCCTTGTAATTATTTCTCCGTGTACTTCCTGACACGACATGTGCTTACGCTAATTGGACATCTAAATCACAGTGAAAAATTTGCATGCTGTAGGCTCTAGATTTAAAAAAATGCCGAATGTTACTAGCTGAAATGACAAAAGATGGGCAGACAGGGGAGAAAAAAAGGTGTTTTAACAAACAGATGTGGAAACCTTGTTGTGATCTGGTAGTATTGTGACCATTTGGATGGAACAGATTAACGGTATTTGGGTAAAACACAGCTGGGAAATAAGGTCTTTCTCTCATAAATTCTGCAGAAAAAAAAAAAGATATTCTTGAAGGTACAGCCCCATTTGAATCATACTTGCTGCCCTTGCAAGCATAAAATTTCTCTTGCTCTCAGTAAAGGCTGTTTTTTCTCTATATATCCCACCTTCCTCTTTTTACAGTGCCTCTGATAATATGCAGTGGTTATTTTAGTTTATAAAGCCTCGTTTCCTAGATCCATGTGATTAAAGGGGAGAAATGGAATAAAAGAAACACACTCATATCAGCAGCCAATTAACCAGCTTTAACGGCCATGGAGAATAGCTCGCAAATGTTATTGAAGTGTTTTCCAAAAGCTAAGCTCAGGTCGGAAAGAAAGCCATTTTTTTTTTTTTTTTTTCAATAATTTTTATCAATGACATGATTTTTTGGGGCCTGATTAGATATCCTGGCTGACCGTGCTGAACCTCAGTCACCCCAGTGTCAGAAGGCAGCTATTCAGAAGGGCATGACTGTGAAAAAGCTTGTGGTGGTTCTCTTTCGGGCCAAGGAGAACACGGGGAAGCCTTTTCCTTGGTCCTGGCACCCAAGGGTACCTCTCCAGTGCACGTCGCAGAGACCAACAGGACAGGAGAGATGACAGAGCAAACAGACTGTTGGGAGGTGTCCCCCAAAAGACCAACCTGCAGAGCACTGGGGCCCTGAGGATGCTGAGCAACAGCTCTTTGGAATTGTGTAAAACCAGTCCAGCTTGATGCCCTTGGCTTAGCTATTAAATCTTGTGGGGAAGATGCAGGGAAATATAAGTTTTAAATAAACAAATTGGTAACAGCCTCTGACATCATCAGCTTGTTAATGGAAATTTTATCCTGTGGCACCAATATTGTCTTTGACCGTTATATACTCTGGCTGAAAAAGGAAGCACAGCACTGTGTAAAATAAGATAAAAACGGGAATAACAGAATAGGATGGACATTATCAGGGAAGGATGGTCATTCAATTTAAGGTACTTCATTAGGACTCAGGACATCCAAGTCCAGTTTCCCCTTTGCCTAATGACTATCAACTAAGTGGGGAAGTGATTAAGTATATCTGTGCCTCAGCACCGTATCGTAAAATATTTCCTTTCTCCATTTCATCTAATTAGATTCAAACTGTTCAGGTTAGGGATTTTCTCTAGCTAGGTACCATGATTAACATGAAAAGATGTGTTGTACTGAGTGCATCGGCTACATACGCACTAGTAAATTAAATAGTGACATCTACATCTTTAATAATATTAACCTCTAACGGTGGTCACCTACACCTTTAAATAATGCTTATCATAAAACAATATTGTCACAGTGTACATAAATCACCTACAAGATGAAATATTGCCATAATCCTGTATACTATACTCATACTTTTTTGTGTGTCGTATATAAGTACGTATTATACATACGTATAACATTTTATATTAAATGAAGAATATGAAACAATAGAATTTACATATAGCCTTTTTTTTTTTAAGTCTCAAGATACAGAACTATCTGTTTATCCATAATGCTTTTATTTTTTAAGACAGTGTCAGTTTATCTCCCTCCAGAATAAAAGCCAGGGTAGTTAACTTCATATTATAAATAGTACGTGTCATTTTTATTGATACTGTTTGATTAGTACTGTATTTTATCTTTTAATATTTATTACTGTAGTGAAAAATTTGCTGTCAATAAGATAGCACTGGACATAAAATGAATATGTTTCTCCTTTTTGTTAAATAAGGCTTTGACTTACAGACAGTTACATGAATTCTCTCCCTGATGTAAATAAACCCACAGTGGTTTCAAGGAAGATATTACAGGAGCTCCTCATCGAATTTTGTGCAGTCATTCGGGGAAAGAATCAAAGTGATTTTCTGCCCTGTAAAAGCAACTTCTGTTACTTCTAGCTACTTCTGGAAAAGACTGGCTGGTGGTATGGATTTGATTAGCTCATCTCTCTTCTTTTGACTCAGGGACAGGGAAAATAATGAATGACTAATCACTTCAGGTTACTGTTTTTTACACTGAGACTATTACAGAACCAATTAAAAAAGTCATACTGAAAGCTATATAGATGTGATTAGGTTATAATGGTAATGCAGGGAATTGTGTATAGATAATTATTCTGCAGTACAGATAATTCCAACAAAGACTAATCAGAAGACATATCAAACACCTAAGAATCACAGTTCTGCCCGAGTTCCTTTTAAACGTCATTTAAAAAACCTGCAGATACACTGGGGCTTTTTAAACAACAGAGGGGAAAAATTACCCTGGGCTCTTTCCTTCCTCGCCTTGCAGACTGCTCTGCAGAAGCTCCGTTCCTGCATTAATCATAGCTGCTCCGGCGAAATTCAAAGCAGCTTTGGACCTTTTCGAAATTCCACCAGCTGGTAATAGTTTCCTAGGGACTAACTCACCGCTGCGGCCCGTGGCAGCGCAGCACACGGCACAGTTCAGCTGCTAGAGGGGATTGCACCTTGACCTCAGGAGCTCCCGAATTACCCTCAAAGGCCAACAAATAATAACAATACACTTGCAGCAGCCCAGGCGCAGAGGGGAGTTCAACAGACAGTAAATTGGGGTAGTGCCGGGCCACCCTTTGTGTCCGATTCCTAGGAAGGGAGAGAGGGCAGGAGCAGACTCGTTCGTATTGTTGTTTTTAAATACGTCCGCCGTGCTAACATCGCGTTTTGAAATGCGGAAGAAAAGTGCTTGTCATGGGTATACAACTCCCCCCTGACCCCCTGCACCGCGTCTCCTTCTCCCCTCCCTCCTCACCAGCCTTGTCTGCGTCCTCTCCTCTGCCGCTGCGCTCGGAATCGGTCCTGCATCTCCCCGCCAGCAGCTCCTCTCTTATCTCAAAACATACGACTCAGTACCACGTCTCCTCTTTTCCATTATTTATACCATGTGCCCTGCACAAAGTCATGCTACTCAGTTCTGAAAACCCCAGTGCAATTCAATTCACATCAAAGCAGCCAGTTTGTCAGCTTCTCCATCACCTAAAAGCACTATATTCACTGCCCAACCTCCCCGAGCATATCTGCTACTCCCCTGCCTTCTGCCACATAAAAAATCCCAACACTGCTACCATGCTACTTGCAGGGAATTGACTGATTTGATATATAAATTGTCTTTTGTCTTCCCTTTTTCGGTGTCTGCTGACTATGTAGCTGTCTCCTCTTAGTGTGTTTGTTCCTCAGGGTAGAACCACTGCTCAGAAAGCATTTAGCATGCATGCAGAAGTACTTCAGCAATAACTACTAACTTCTTTGTGTACCTAACTATACAAGCTACCACCTATAGTTCCTGCTTTATTCCAAAATGCATTTTTATATCAGTCCTTGAAATGTTTCAAATAACATTTTTCCCAGCAAATGATGCCCTGTATGTGAAATAAAACCTTTGAAATAAAGATGTTGTTTTGTTTTGTTTTGTTTTGTTTTGTTTTTAAAGAACTTTTAAGAACTGCTCATTGAGATCCATTAATCAAACTATGTCAGGGAAATTCAAAAAGCTTCTCAGCACCAGCCAAGCCCCTGTGAGCTCAGCCCTGTTACTACGTCCTGCTTCTTGAAGTGCTCAACTGGAAATCCATTTCTGGATGAGCACAAGTTGTAGTCCGAATGGGATCTGGGGGTGATATGAGTTGCAGCACGAAGTGCAGTAGCAACCTAGTAAACTCTTCAAAAATTGCAGTCTTATATTTTCCTAAGGTCACCTAAAAAGATAAATTCCAAATATAATTAAGCCTTGATTTGACCTGTTTCATGGACTTTATCTTTCACTATTTTTTTTTTTAATCTTTATTAGCATTTAGCATTTATGCAAGTCTGTGTGATTTAAGATGCTGAATGATATATGAGTTCAACAGAGTCCTCAGCTGAAGGACAAGTATTTTAGTGAGTGTGAGACCTGACCCAAAGGCTATTTCCAGCAGTTTGTCATTTAGTACAGGGAAGGTTAGGCAGGTTATAGTGATATATGATCTTTCATGCTCTGAACCTAACAGCACAGTTGAACTGCTCCTCTGACTTCCATTAACTGTCTGAAGCTCTTTTCTTACACAGAATAAACTGAAAATGTGACGACCTTTCTAACCACGACCAGAAGAAAAGCAAAAACTTGTGATAAGTTTGGTCAGTCCATCGAAACTCTGTGCTCAGCCCGTGTAAACCTGAGTGCAAATTCCTGCCGAGTTTCATTTGCACTCATCCGTACACCGAGGGGAAGAGGCAGGGGATGGGGGAGGGATTTTGGCGAGGGCTCCACGTGGAGCCCTGCCATCAAATTGCATTAAGCAGTCACCCTGGTGCGGGAGATGCCGGGGGGAAAGAGCACCTGCAAGAGTTCTGCAAATGGCATGGGGCTCCGGGGCAGGGTGGGACGGGGGTGCAGAAAGGACGTAAATGAGCAAATTGTGACGAAAAATGGCTAAGAGCCACGAGCAAGCAAGGCATGCGGGCAAGTTTTTCTGCTCAGTGGGACAAGTTAGTGCAACAATTCTCTTCCTTTCATATCTCCGTAAGAATTAGAGCTGTTAAAATTTCGAGGAGTGAGAAATGGGCATGTTTTCTAAGCAAACCGTATTGTGAAAAACACTGCTTTGTTTTGCATGGTTGCCATTTCCCCCCTCAACATTTTCAATCAGAAGACTGACAAAAAAATACAACGAAAATCTGGAAGATGCTTATTTTTCTCTAGCCAGCTGGACAGGTACCAGCAAAAACAAATAAAGAATCATTTCAAGAGGCAGTTCATAATGTAGTTTATAACGACAAACATTTTCATCAATAATGGTCCTGGTTTTTTATTGAAAACCTTTTGAGGTGAAAAATTTCCAGCAAACTCTGAATATAAAATTGAAGGCCTGATTCTGCCTGTAAGCTGGTGAAACAATTCTGTTGAGCTCAATTTGCCTTGCGTACAAGTAAGCTGAATGGAGAACTGGGAGTCTGTTGTGTGATCCTATGTCTGCCTGGGAGTTAGTATATGAAATTCCTCTGTGGTGATGGCCCTTTTAAAAAGTCTCCAATGTGTAGCTATGAGTCAAATAAAAGTTCAGGTACCTATGGATATGAGTGAAAAAGGAAGCAAACTTATGCTAGTCTTTCTTTCAAGGTAATTTTATAGCCCCCCTGGTAACAGGCGAAGAGAGAGACCAGTTTTCAGTAAAAACCAAACCCAGTCCCAAGGCAGAAAACTTCTAAAAGCTAGAAATTATGAAAATCAACAGCTGGATTATAGAAAGCCAAGATGAGTGCAACCAAAACTTGTGTCCTTGTTTCCCATTCAGTAGATGGAGGGAGTAGGCTGCCCCCCATATATATCCCCTGCCCAGCTAATTTCCATTTCCATAGCAGGGCTGGGAGGAATTAAGGAGGAAAGACACAAGGCTTCTCCCATTCATGCTTCCCATAGTGTCCTCACCAAGTCCGGACTGAGAGTAGCATGCGAGGAACAAGTGGTGGGAGATCCCTTTCTCCCCTACGTGAGCAGCTCACCAGTGAGGGCACCATCTCCGGTGCGCCCACCACGCTCTGGTCCCACCGCCAGCGTGCCCGGGTGTGGTGGAGGTCTGGGGGGAATTCCCAGGGCATCCCTCCTCGTTGCATCCAGGCAAGTCATGGCAGTGAGAGCACGATTCCGGCACAAAGCTGAGGACTACGTCTCAGCTTACAACCTCTTCCTGTCGCATGGCGTTAATTTGGTAATGGAAGAGCGTTTCGAATCCTGCTAGTCCCGGGAAACCTTTTTCCATAATGATTTTACTGAAGTGACTAAAATAAGCTGGGCTTGCTTCTTAGTACTCTAAGGCTGATTGCCACGAGTTGCATATGACCTTGCTGCATGCAATCCCTCCTTTGCTCCAAGGCGCTGACTCAGTGCCACGTACAGGATGAGTCAAGTGCATTATTGCAGGCGCCTTAACTTCTGTAGCTTTGGAAAGCAACTATTCCGCAGGGCTTTTCACCCCCCTCACAACAGACATCTGCATTTTTTCTACATATAGACCAAAAGAAAGCCTTGGAAGGAAGGAAGAGCCCTGCCCTGGGGAGCAGGTGCAGGAACTCGTGCCGGGAAGCTCCCCTTTGCATCCCTAAATACTCCCAATGTCTGCAGGGAGTTCTTGACTGGCTGCGCTTCTCTGATGGCAGCCAGGATTGCCACTGACCTCACCTCTTGTTTTCCCAGAGGTTGACACTTGTAGCCAGCAGTGGCCTGAGGGGTATTGCCTTTCACTTGCCTTGCAGCAAGGTAAACCTTGTGGATTTGCCTTTTTTTTTTTTTTTTTTTCTTTTAACCTTAAGGTTAAAGTACATTAGACACCATGATTTCTAGCTTCCTTTCCTGGCTCTGCTAATTATGTTATTGTTACTTGGGGTATATGATGCCCTGCTTATAAAGGGGGGGATGGTATTATTTTTTTTCCATACAAGGCAAGCCTAGATCCTATAAAGGTTTCGACATGAGACATTCCATGAAAAACCCCCACATGTGATTCCCTGAATACTGAACCAGGATCTTAGATGAGAAATGACACTGAGTAGAACAAGCTGTAACTGGTTATCTGCGCTGTTTCACTGTCCTGCATGACGTCCTGGTCATCCTGCAGTGTCCTGCTTATCCAGTGCAGCATCCTGGGCAGCCTCAGGAGCAGTATGATTTATCCAAATTATCAGTATGAATGTCCAAATGTTATATATAGCTTTCATTCTCAAATGTACCTAAACTCTATATTCACCGGTAGTCACCAACATTCTGTTAAAAATGAAGATAAAAAAAAAAATCCTGAAACACTCAACACTCAACAAGACCAAGTTCAAGGTCCTGCCCGTGGGCTGAGGCAATCCCAAACACAAACCCAGGCTGGGGGATGAGTGGATTGGGGGCAGCCCTGCGGGGAAGGACTTGGGGGTAGTACTGGATGGAAGGCTGCCTGTGAGCCAGCCCCGTGCGCTGGCAGCCCAGAACCCACCCGTGCCCTGGGCTGCAGCCAGAGCAGGGGGGGCAGCAGGGCCAGGGGGGGATTCTCCCCCTCTGCTCCGCTCTGGGGAGACCCCCCTGCAGTGCTGGGGCCAGCTCGGGGGCCCCCAACAGCAGAAGGACCCGGAGCTGCTCGAGCGGGGCCAGAGGAGGCCATGGAGATGCTGGGGGGGCTGGAGCAGCTCCCCTGGGGGGCCGGGCTGAGAGAGTTGGGGGGGTTCAGCCTGGAGAAGAGAAGGCTCCGGGGGGACCCTGAGAGCGGCCTCCCAGGGCTTAAAGGGGGGACAGGAGAGGTGGGGAGGGACTCTGGGTCATGGGGTGGGGGTAGGACAAGGGGTGATGGTTTTAGACTGACAAAGGGCAGATTTTGGTGAGATCTAAGGCAGAAATTGTTCCCTGTGCGGGGGGTGAGGCGCTGGCCCAGGGTGCCCAGAGCAGCTGTGGCTGCCCCCTCCCTAGAAGGGTTCAAGGCCAGGTTGGACGGGGCTGGGAGCCCCCTGGGCTGGGGGAAGGGGGCCCTGCCCGGGGCAGGGGGGTTGGAACCAGATGAACTTTAAGGTCCCTTCTAATATAAACCATTCCGTGCTTCATTCTATTATTCTATGCAATGTGCCATTTGGCGTGGTCAGAGCCTGCAGCGCTCACCTCAGGCCCTGCCCAGTGTGCAGAGGGCCGCAGTGCTGCCGGGTGAACGGGAACCCCTCGACCTCCACAGCATCCTTCTGCAGGGTCCAAGATGCTTTGTTAAGGGAAAGCAGTTACGCTCATGGAAATCTGGAATATAACGGGGATGCTGCTCCTTAGATTTCATGCAAAAAGATGTTGTGTGAAGATTTAAAGGAGCGTGATTCTTACTGGCCTACCTAAGGAAGTTTTAAAAATTAACACTTGATTGACAGGGCACTCCTTTAAGAATGATACCAGTAACCCAAACCAGTGAAAAACGCTTTTGAAGTCTCTGGAAATTAAAATCTATCTCTGCTCTATTACATTAGTCCTCCGCATTGCTTTTAACATTTAAGAAGACTCTGAATTTCCTCCACCAATTTCTGACATTTTTACTATTTGTATGATATATTTGTTATTTTTAAACTAAATTGTCAAGATAGCTACACTGAGAAAATTCTAGCAAACAGAACAGCATCATGAAATTAGAATGGCCTTCAGGAAATAACAACTCTACAAGGCTTTAAATAATGTATGAAACTTTCTGTTTCAAATTGCCTTTTACAGCTGGGCGATAAGACAGACCATTTGGGGATTTAAACTACTAAACATTTTTCAGAATTTTGACTACTGGAGAACATGCAAACCAAAAATTTTTTTTTTTCATATTTTTTCTTCAACAAAAGAATTGATTTAGTGTTTACCAGAATAAAAAAAAAAAAAAAAATCTTTTGTTTCCTGACAGATAGAAGGAAAAAGGAAGTCTGAATTTGTTGCAAATACCTTAATAATATAGTTTGAATCCTAGTATATTATTTTGATTTTAGTTTAAAAAATGACCTTGATTTAAAATGGAGTTATAGCAGCTATGACAATACAAGGTATGTTGAGGCCCTTAGGAACAGATAACTAGTGTGGTGTTTGCCTTAATCACTATAGGAATCGTTATTAACTAGTATGGTGTTTGCCTTAATCACTATAGGAATCGTTATGGACTCTGAACCAAAACAATGGGTACTGATTATGGATCTTGAGTTAAAATGACTCTTTAACCATGACTATGTAACCATGACTCTGTAACCAGGACTCTGATGAAAAAGTGTATAAATATGTGGTATTTTGTACCTGTTGGCGAGCATGTCTTTGGTGGAGCTATCCCCCATGTCCCCCAGTGCTGGAATAAAGAAGTGCCTGCTTATCTGCTGGGTGTAGATAAGTTCTTTCGCGATTGCGACCGCTAACAAATTTATCAGAGAAACTAATCCAGCCAATTATATTGCAGAGAGAGCACGCGTTACCTAAAAATTACACGCAAAATGACACGCCTGCAGGCATCAGAGCTGCCGAGCTGTTCTCCCCCATGACACCGCAGAGTGAAGGCTGGTGTCTCTGTCCTGTCCCAGCACCCCGGGGGCCACCCAGACAGTCCATCGCCGGGGGCTGCGCTGAGCACTGCAGATGGGGAGGGGGGGCGTGGGGCTCTAGCACAGACCAGGGATGTCTCCCGGGGAAACACACTGCTCAGCCCCAGGCAAGGGACCCGGTCTTCTCTCCGCCAAGAAGCACGCCTCTCCTCCTGCCTGGTGATGTGGGTTTTCATGGTCAACGGCCCAGGAAGGTGGTAAGGAGAAGAGGCGGCGTTGGTTTTGTTCTTTCTTCAGTTTTGGGGAGTGGGATGCCGGAGAGGTGTGCAGCAGGATCCAGAAGACATGGGCAACTGCTGGTGGGGGGTAAAGCTACCCACAGACGGCCCGATGCCAACGCTTGTGCTTCCAAAGGAGTTTTCAGCTTTCCAAGAAAAGCTGTTTCTCAGGGTGCCAAACCTCTCTTCTCCAGGGAGTCAGTTACCTCATCTAGAAAGATTTCTCCTCTCGGTCCTATCTCTGTCTGGCCAGCTGATGTGTTAATGCTCACTTGTGGAAGGGGCTGATAGTCATTAGCTCCCTTTGAACTCGGTATGAATAGAAATAATTCAGCATCACAAGCCTGAAATGATTTTGAGTGAAATCTTGGCCTTAGTCAGGCAATGAAATGAACGGGTTGTCAACTGGTCTTTTGCCCAACAGATGCCCATTTTTACCACCTGTACATGACCCTTCTCTTCTTTTGTCTCTAGGCAGATCCCCTGCTCTGCTGGAAAGAAAGGACTTAAAGGTGAAGTAGATAGTGCTGACCTTAGTCAAAATTTCCTGATATTTCTTAACACTAAGACATGCTTTTTGTGGCTTCAAACTTCCTCAGATTTTGAAGAAGCAGGCTTGAGTTTTCTATGATGTCTGGTGTCTTTTTCAGCTTCAGTTTTGGGCATGGAAATTTCATAGTCAAAATAATTCAGCTGTTTCAGAGAACAAGAAGAGAACCAGTATTGAACTGTGTCTCTTAAAACAAAAATAATTGGAAAAAGCTCAGGGATGTTATGATGGAGACAGCAAATAAAGGGGCAGAAGTATAGAAGCCAGCAAGGGAAGTCAGTGCGAGTGACTATGGAAGAAATAAGTATGCACAGAGGCAGAAGATAGGATCTGAATTGAGTGCTAGAATGCTCATAAAATGAAAATTAATCATGTTGCCATTTTCAGAGTGTAGTATAAGTCTAGGTGTTATTTCATTCAGTCTTTTATAAAACTTGTGCAAGGTGACTTGCAGCCACAAAGGGGTAGGCAATAAGGCAGCGTTGTGTCATTGTCATCTCTTCCTGATTCCATCTGAGAGAACATTAAAGAATTGTTTCTTTTGCTAGTAAAACACGTCTCTGCTCTAAACCTATTCAATTTATCAAGTCTGTTGAAGTGGAAATGATTACCTGGTTTTTGAAAATAAAAATCACTATAGGTGTGCAAACCATTCATTTAGTTCCAGCATGACTTCAGACATCTTGGGAAAAACTCCAAATATGCAGACCACCCCCAACCTCCAAACCATGAACTGACTTTCTGGTATTAAGGTTTGAAAAATAAGGAGCAATCACACAGAAGACTGAAATAGTCTGTTTAAAAACTGTTGAAGAGAAATATACATTTTTTTTTTCTTCTGAGTGGAAAAAACTTATGTTGATTTTAAAATTATTTGCAGTTACTCCAAATATTAAGCCCAAAATTTTCACCTGAAGCCTCTTATCCAATTTTATTCCACAATGTAATCTTGCTAACTGTCTGTAACAGTTTTTAGATTAATATTTTCTCTTAAAATATTTTTTTTCCTTATTACTATATTTTATGTATGACCTACAAATTAAAAAGGTGTTTGCACTTGTACGGCTAGAGGAAGCTGAGTCCCTTCCCTCATCACAGAATGACCTCCCCTTGTTTTTCTCCATCATATTTTACTTGCATTGGAGTGTTTTCCTGACTTCATCCCATACCACAAAGTCCTTTCTCCTATCATGAAAGAAACTAATTTTTTTTAATCCCTCATGAAATTGAGCAAAGTCACTCCCCTCGGCATGGGCTTTCTGAGAAAGAAAGTTATCCGAATATTTGCTTTCAAGGAAAAACATTTTAAAAGAACAAAGGTTATCTGAAAGGGTATCTGACAGGATTGCTGTGAAAGCATCTGTAAAAACACCTGTGAAAGCAGAGTAATTAAGTGGCTATTGTTAACTACCTTGTTAGTGTGTTCCATTGTCCGTATGGGCAGCACACATACATACCTATCACAAGAAACTCTCTTTCCTTCACCTTTCATTGCTTCTGTGTTAGGCAGTCATCTTACAATTATAAATTTGCTTTTCTTGTTGAAAGCATGTAGTGACAGCACTTTCAGGATTTCTATTGATATGAAGCTACATCGAAGAGATTAGAAGAAACTCAGGGGGCATAGGAATTGCCAAAGTAGATTAAATCAGAAGTCTATGTAATTAATGGGCTGCAAGAAAACTACCAGTATTAGATAATCTACAATCTTTGGGTAACTTTTTGTCCATGGAAAGTTGATGTATGAGAAACAAATCAAAACAAAGCTTTGAGAAACAAAGCTTGTGAAACAAATTGAATCATGAGAATTGCGACCTCTTTAATTGAAATAACAACCAACATGTGAAAGAATACTCTGGGGAGATGCTATAATGTACACATTTTTAAATATGCCAGTATCTAGCCTCTTGAAAGGAACTTTTCATTTTTTTTAAATACAAACTCACACATGTCACGCTACATACTATCACGAAAATGACAGCTCACTGACATGTAGTACGTTAGTTGTGTTTCACACTTTACATTAAAAGAAATACAAAATATGTCCCGGTCTGCCAGGAAATATAGTAGTCAATTGATAGTATTTCAGTGTTATTAACATGGAAAATATGTGGAAGTCTTTAAGAAAGGTTGTTCTTAAATGCGTGCTCCATTACAGCCTTACCAATTTGAAACATTTTTCTTCTCGTTCTTTTGCGGCTGTTACTGTTTGCACCTACAAGGTGGGGGGCACAGTACAATCTTGTAATTTGTTGGAGAGAAGGATAAACTAGCCCAGAGGAAACGCTACAACACACCTGGGACATCTAGCTGTTCTTCAGGTGTAAAAATTTCACTGAAATACTACAGAGCATGCAGCCTGCACTGTGCTTTCCATGTTCACCTCTATGTCCAGAAAGATTTGTTTTGAAAATAAATTGTAAATTTTGTTCGGTCGATTTTGTTTTAAAAAAACCAACGATCTCTAAATATCATTCTAAAGCAGATAATGAAGCAGATAACCAAATTCAATTAAACCTTGATATTTTTCATTATGACTTCTAACACTTTCCATTTTAATCCAGGCACACAACCCTTCCTCACAGTAAAAGAAAATATTCCAATAATGAAAAAAAACCCTTTATATACCCAAATAATAACTGTAACAAAAACTTAATTCAAGTATTAATCTTCTCTTTATAACTATCATTGAGACTTCTACCTTCTGTCAAATTTTGTCAATGGGTTCAAAAATTACTAGGAAGGCATAAGAGCCTGCCAGACAAATATGGACAGCATATTTAAGTAAATCACATTTTCTTCAGGAAAAAAAAAAAAAAAAAAAGTATAAAAAACCCCAGAAGAATTAATTCATCTCATCAAGTAATTCTCATAGCCTGACATGTTTGGTATCAGTTCTCACTCAAGAGACATACTAACATATATGATGTTTTTTTCACTCAAGCAGTGTACCACTCCCAAATTTCACATGCATATATAAATTTTAAAAAGCCTCACCACTTTTTGACTGTGGTCCATCCCTGCGAAAGAGATGTTTCTCATCTGCTGGCAAGGCATGTTTGTCACATCTCAGTCAAGAGCATCTGAGCATGTTTTAGTTATCTATTTGTTTGCTTGCCAGGAAGAACAGATGATGTTAATCACATCAGTGATGGAAGAGAACATCAAAAAGGTCCACATGGCTTTTGATTAAAGCATGTTAGATAGTATTTTAACTTTGAGGGTTTTACTGTTGTCACAGCTCCCTGCAGGGATGCACCTATATATCTGTGCTTTTTCACCAAGTAATGTATACGACATGCGAGCTCTCTTGCTGTTACTTTTCATATATCTTTTTCTATTTAAATCCCTTGATGATTTGGCGTTCACATCTAAAGCTTTACCCAGAGCTTTAAAATATTGTGGAAAGCCCCAAAACTGAGTTAGCCTTCTGCTTCTTCCCCAGCTCCTCAACCCAAGAGATTCAGCTCCACAGTTCCTTCTGGAACATGGAGAAATCTTTCACATGCAGCAAGACTTAGCCTCACCTTACCCGCTGATTACTACCCCCTGTACCCACATATACTATTTTCTTTTACACACCTGTATTACTTCACTGGTTTCCATGTGGCCTGTATGAGGAACTGTTTGGTCAGTTCTGCAGATGCAGAAAAATTGTTCTGCCTTGGCTATGCACGTAGCTTTTAGGCTGTACCTGCGCAAGGAAATATTCTTATATAATCCAAGTTTTGATCTGAAACTAGTACTCTTGTACACTGACTCATATGAGCACTTCTAGAGAAACAACAGCACAGGAGAGGATTTTGTTCAAAAGGGTTATCAGAAACAGTTCTGCACAATCCCCAAAATGTACCACCCAAGCTAGAATGTGTCAAATGCCTTGCTCAGACAATCTCTGCTGCCTGTACTAATGGGGCTCTCAGAGGCACTAAAATCTGCATGCTCAGTACAGAGAACAGAGTCCAGCTTTGCTGGAGGATGGGACTGTGGCCACTTGGAAGCCTTGGAGTAAGGCTGGCTGGGCTGGCTGGAGAGCATCACCCCTGAATACTCACAATTGCCACCGAAAGAAGTTAATCCTGGTTTAATCTCAAATTGAAAATGTGAAGGCGTATTCACCTGCCTGGGGTGAGAGAATGGGTGAGGATGTATCAGAGAAAGGAAACTTTGAGGAGCTGGGGTTCCCACAGAGACCCATCTTGTAGGGTGCATTTCCACATACAGGTGGGAATCCAGGACACTGTGAAACTTCAGCTCAGGGACTACATCAAAATTCTGTTTCTTTCTAATGAACAGATTTAATCACTAATGAGCAATAACCGCCTTTCTAAAGAGTCTCTATTGTGATTTGTCATTACACATAGACAACCTGACCTGGAAACTGAGTCGAACAGTGAGCTGAATAGTGAGGTTGAATAGTGAAAGTGTCTGTAAGACAAACAGTTCATGTAAAAAAAACCCTGATTGAGAGGAGTTACAGAAGGAATTTCGTGGTACCAAATGACAGGAAAATGAGATGGCAGACAAAATTCAATGTTGAAAAAGGCAGACTATGTCGGTAGGAACAACCTTAAGCATACATGTACACATGAAAATCAGCTGTTGCCCATCAGGAGAAATGGATGTAAACAGTTCTGTGCAAAATGTCAGCCTAGTGCACAGGGCAGTTAAATAAAAAAATGGTAGAAAAGGAAGGGATAGTAAGAGAGGAAAATTGTTACGTCACTGTGTGCATTCCTGGTTTGCCTATATCTTAAACTCTGCAGATAGTTCTGGTTGTGATATTTCAAAAGGGACAAAGTAGAATTACAAATTCTTCAAAGAATCAAAAGATTGGGCAATGACCTCCCTGTGAGGGGTAATTACATAAACTGGAACCCTTCAGGTTGAAAAAGGAATATTGGTAGAAGGAAAATATGATTTAAGTCTATAAAATTATGAATTGGATGGAGGTACTGAACAAGAGACTGATTATCCATTATTTTTCAGGATGTAAGAACTAGGAAGAACCAAATGAGATTATCATTAGGTTTAAAGTAAACAAAAGGAAGTACTTTTTCAAATAAGGCATAATTCAGTTGCGGAACTCTTTGTGAATGTCAAAGATATAAGTGGATTCAAGGGCAGATTGAAGGCTTTCAAAGAAATATCCATCAAAAGCTATTAAACACAATGAAGTGATTACAACCATCAGCTCACAAAGTCTCTGAACTGTAAATTACTTGGAGTAACAAGAGTACAAGTTAAAGTATCACTCTATGTTTGTCCCGTTTCTTCTTCCATGAGCACGCTTCATTCGTTTTTGTCAGAAGTGGGATACTGGAGCAAATGCACTTTTGAGCTGATCCTGCACAACTGTTTTGTGTGTAGCGTGTAACTCAGCTTCCATTCAAGACAAGAAGGTAATTTCATTGACTGTAATGGGAGCTGAATTAGGCCATCTGAGAGAATGAGCCTCCCAATAAGATGTTTTGCTAAGGATATGAAAGCTAAACTTGTTAGACTGGCAAATGACAAAGTTGCCCAAACCACAGTGTGCCTGCAATGTAACTGTAAAGCAAAACCGCTGCAGAGATTTATTTTAAAACTATACGCAAAATCTATAGGTTTACTATTTATCTATTCTTGAATTCAAGTGACTGGTCAGCTGTCTGCTTTTGCTCTCTCGAGTGGTAACTGATCTGGTTGCACAACTGTTCATCTGAGCTTCTAAAATGCATCGTCAGTTCAAGGTCAGTCTATACTTTTATGAAATTAGGACGGTAATAGATATGGCTAAACTACAAACATGTCACCTCCCTTTCCCGAATTATTTGCTTTCCTGAGACACTCGTTAGTAAGTGCACAATTAGATCATTATTATTTGATTTTCTTTCTTTTAGAGAAGGAAGTCTTTTGGAAAACAAGTCGTGTGTTTGCAAACAGAACATGTTCTTTAAAAAAGAAAGAAAATAAAACCAGACCAGAATAATTATTTTAAGAGTGTAAACCACAGAGTTATTGCTTTAGTCCTACTACTGTGACTAAGTCTGTTAACTAAGGCAAGCTAAATAACAGTGGCGTATTAGGGTGGATAAACATAAAATGGACTGGCAAAATATTTATTTACATGAACAATATTTTTAATTTCAAGGAAATATTGCTTTTGCATGTGAAAACATGTGCTCAAGACATCTCTTGTCCAAGTGCTGTAACACTGCACCTATGCATAAGACTCACCGTGTGCTACATGGGATGTGGAGAGTAATTCAGGTACCTAGACATAGGCATTTAATGCCAATTGAGGTGCTCTGTGATAATTCGAGATACATGCATTGTGCTAGCAGATGTGACTCAAGAATGTTGGAGGGCTCCCACCTTTCAGGGTTGTGATTCACTGGGGCACATCAAAATGTTTAGAAACTTGATTAATTGCCTAGGTTTTGAATTTAAGTAAGCTATGGGGGATCTCTCAGTGAAGAGAAACGGGTGCCTCCCAAAAGCAGTTCATCTCAGCCTATGTTAGTATTTTGAGATAGATAGTACCTGTCGCTTCGTTGTGGATGGAAATATTAACACAGTAATGACTTAGCAGCAAATCAAGATTTATTAATCACTAGCAGCACTTAATCATTAACCGATGTAAGGATTTACAAAATTACTCGGTAAGATAAATTATGATTAAAATAGCAACTACAGATTCAAAAATGACAAGAATCACACTAACTTACTGTAAGGTATCCTGAATCTCTGTCTCTCTCTCTGTGTATATATGCATATTCACAAACACAAGATGTCCAAACACACAGACAAAAATATTTGGATCCAGTGAAATACGTCTTCACCCACACTCCTAAAAACAACGGTGTATACCCAAACACATAGATAGGTGGAGAGGTGGGTGAAAGAGAAGATAGCCTACAGTTAAAATTTCCCTCTTCTTGACTTTGGAGTAAATACTCACAATGCATCAGCATTCCTCAGTGAGTGATAATTGAGACTTCACCCTGGCCCTTCACTGGCTTTGGCAGAGGACGGTACCTCGAGGAGTTGATACCTGAGATACGTCCCAACTCAGGGAAGATGCTGGTCACAGGCCCACTGCCACCCAGGATCAAAGGGTCTCACTTGGGGTCACTACTTATAGGGTCCAAGGTAATTGACTTCTGTCAGGTACTTTTCCTTTCTGGCCCAGCTCAAGTGGTGAAATATTCTGGTGTTTTCCACTGGTTGCACAGGCCCAGAACTTGCTGGGCGCGTAGTTCTGTTGTTGCCCTCTGAATGTGGACTCACCCGTCAGGAGGTGATGTACCGTTATTATCACGCCCAAACAACAGGGAGAGCAGGAGCCAGGTGCGTCAAGGGGCTGCGTTAACGCTCTAGTTCTCTGCCATTTGCAACCCATACCACCCCAGGTTGGTACGTGGCCCAGGAGCGGGGTGGAATCACACCGAGCACTGAGCAGCCCAGCAAAGGGAATTACACCACCACACGCTTGTGGAAGGGTGCCTTTGTCTGTAGAGAGCTGGTCTTCTTGGGTAACCACCAGCTAACTCAGTCTTGATTCCTAGCTCTTCTTCAACCGGCGTCAAGTGAGGTGAATCCCACCCACTTCCTCGGCTGGGGGACCATTACGCTATCGCAATACAAATATCAAAAATGCACAAGGGGGTTTGTTCCCCAGAGCTCAGAACAAGCTCTGAGGACTTCATGTTAAATGCTTCTCTTTTCTGATGAGGGAATGGAGTAAGGGGAGTGAAGTGACTTAACCCAGTTCACCTGGCAAGCTGTCAGCAGAATGAGCCATGCAGTCCTTGCTTGTCGATGGCTAAATACAGTATATAAAAGCTTCTTTATCCCAAGAATGAATTGTTAATAACCGGGCTAGAAACGAAGATGGAACTAATTAGATTTGCTTCATGTTTCACGGTGAGCCAAATATTAAATACAACTAATATAGGTGAACAAATTAATATGGTAAGACCATTAAGCTTCACAGGGATGTTTATTGATAGACAAATGTAGGAAATGGAATGGGAAAGAAGAGCAGTAGGTTTTACCTTTAGTGTCTGGATTTACTGGGGTGGTGTGAATATGTAACGCCTCAGCCAAATATCACAAGGAACAGAGGGGAAATTCATTACCGTTAGAGGGGACTATACTAACTTTACTGCAGTCTTCCATTACTCAGTAGAGTATCTCTCTAGGGCAGTATTGCAGGGCTTCTGTACACTGGGGACACCTTGATGGCCTAGGTACAAAGGGAACAGCTTTTTAAAAACAATTATGTCCTGTTAATAGGAACGATGGTAGTATGAGAACTTATAAGTAAGTGAGAAGAGCATTTCCACCTTTCTCTGGGTTCCTCTGGTTGCTTTGTCTTTAGCTTCTATATTGAAGTACACAGAATGCCGTCTTCAAAAAATATCTTTCTTTTTAGAATTAAAGAAAGAGAAGAATATGTTGGAAAATGTAATTTTCTAAGCAGTTGATACACATACAAAACCATACAGAGTCTGTTAGAGAAAAAAAATTACTTACTATGCATAGAAGTCTCAATATGAATATTCATGGAGGTGATATGTGCATGACAAAAGTGTTAATACTTCCATCTGAAGTTCCAAGAGGCGCCAATATGATATCTAAAAGCAGTATGTGGCATATTTTTACCAATTTGGTGTTCACTAGATGTATGCTTTGAATATATTCATACGCTGCTCAAAATGGGCCAGCATAATCTGGTTTCTCATATCTTTATGTATGTGTTTGTTTACCTACAGAGACACACATGCAAACTCATACATCACATAGCCTCAAAAAAAAATTGCCTAGCAAAATTAAAAACACAAAGAAAGGTATGTATGTGGCTTTTATTTCCCTATTCTCTCTTCAGGAAAAAAAAGAATTTGAAAGAAATCCTGTTTATAAACAGTAACACTTTGAATAAAAATACCAATTAGCACAAAATATTTTAGACACAAATTTTTGCAAAACTGTTGCAGAAACCAAATTATGTCTTATTTTCTGTAAATTTCATTAAACCAAACCAAACCAAAACAAAACAAAGCCAAAAACCAACAATATTTTCTCCAGTTCTAAAAGCTCTGTTCAAGTATGACCTGACACAGACCCTTTGATTTCAAAACCTGAAAGCTAAAATCCAGAAGTTCTCAACAGGTTGGGGAAACATGGACACCAAAAGTGTTGCTACTCCTAGAACTCTTGAGTTTCTCAGCTGCTCAGCTCTTCTGAATCCATCTGTCCTTCTTGGCAAATTTTTGGCATCTAGATGCCTCCATAGCCGATAGATCAGACATGGTCTCTCTGGAGTCTCACTGAGATGACGATGCAATATTTCTGTGTTTTCAAAATAACTTTGAGTTTGAACATGTGCATCTGCGTAAACAGACAGTTCTTCAACTCAGTTTTTCTGCAAGCCCAGAAGCCCATAATGCTTCGCACCAATAATGGGCTTTTCCAGCTCTGAAGACAGAGTGGAGCTCCTCCGCTACTCTGATGCATCAATATGTAAGTACTCAACTGGCAGCTGGATTAGTGCACAGCATGCATTTTCTTCTCTTGTGTGTGTTTTTTTTTTTTTTTTTTTTTTTAATTCAAGGGTAAATGTCAAAACAATGCTGTAAAACCAATTAAGGAGAAAGAAAACAAGATTAGAGGCGCTACTTGAATAATTTATTGTTGTTCACTATTGCCAAGTCTTTAAATAAGTACTTAATAGACCTTACTGTAACTCTCTGAGAAATACAGTAATTTATTTAATGCACAGTTCAGCAGTTTCTTAACATTAAACTGGAATAGTCCATATAGTGTGTTGTTTGCCTTTTTGAAGCCTCCTAAATTTGGACTGTTCACCATTTATGAAAATCTTCATGCAGAGCTAAATTTATGAATTCCATTCAATAACCTGATATATTAAACAGATATTGATTTCTGTGGAAGGGGATACCAAGATTTATTGACCAGAAAGATTAATTCTGGCCAGTTTTAAGCCAAGGTCAATATTTATCTTGAGGGGAAATAAATCTTGATATTCAGAAAAACAAGAGGCTGCTATATATATTGTTATTTATAGTCTCAGCGTTTTAACCAGAAATATCTGGAAACCACTCCTCCATGGATTTGAATTTCAGGTATGTGACCTTTTTCACTGATATTAGTATGATAAAGTGGGAAAAATATTTATAGGACTGGGGAAAACCCTCTTTCCTAGCTCATCTCCACCAGCATTTCTAGGGAATATGCTGAATAGGGTCAGGAAGCATTTACTTTTAGGAACGAGCAGATCGGTCAACGCAGCCACAGATTTGCTGACTTGTGGTCTGGTAAAGCCCAACAGCTCGTGGGGTACACAGGCTGCTCAGCAATATCGTGTGAATATTCACCGAGGCCATCTCTGAGCTGGGGGGGGTGGAGGGGGGGGGACGCCCCGGGGTCTCTGGCCAAGGGGCCGGGGTGAGGTCGGGGCACACACCTCCTTGCAGGGCGCGGGGCTCCCCGGTCCCACCCGCAGCACCACCAGCTCGTCCCAGCTGAGCCAGGGCCTCTGCCCTCTTCTTCTGCAATATATTCTATTTCTTATCCGTAAAACCACACTGCCTTTGGGGACACGTTGCATTACATAGGATCTGTGATGAAGGCACAAAGCAGGAATCCAAACAGTATATATTATAAACTTAAATTATTTCTCTACATCACACAGAGGATAAATTCATCGTGGTCCTACCCTCCATGCTGCCGTGCAAATCAGCCTAATGAAATGGAGGATGAAAATCAGTAACACCTGCGAGGTGCTCAAATTGTACAGTAGGTTGCCCTTCACACAACTGACAGAAGAAGGGTTTACGATGGTGAAGGGGAAGAAGTTCTGGTTTTGAGGGAAGATCATTTTTGATGCCATTATCTGACTATTCGAGCTGCAGGTGTCTTACTCTAAACATTTGGGCTGTGTTCCAAATCTTTATATATACATGCCTGAAAAATAGTGTCAGACACTCATTAGCAGTAACCTACAACTTTTGAAATTGACACCATTTACCTACAGGAAATTGTCTTTTTGAAATAGCACTTTGTACTAAACCTTTCTGAGATAATTGCTCCAATTAAAAAATACATGGGGCATTGCTGTGCACCTCAGGATGGAAACTTTATTGTGCTGTGAAAGAAGTCAATGGGAGTTCAAAGCATTCAGCCACCTGCAGAACTGATGATAGAGAGCCAAAAATTTGTAATTCATGCTGGAAAAAGAAACTATTTTACATGCAGATACAGTGTCAAAAAGGATGGGGGTTTTAGCTTTGCTCCTTCTCCTCCTCCATCCTGGTTCCCCTCTCACAGCTTCCAAAAAAAAAAAAAAAAAAGAAAACGAAACGATGAATTTCTTATGTCTTTGAGTATTGCTGAGCTCTACATAAATAGGAATATGCTCGCTGTAGGGAAACAGTGAGATTCAACTATTCCCATTAAAATGCTAATTACCGTCCTTTTATAGATCAGTTGGAGAGGATTTGGGGAGCAAAAATAGCACCCAGAGATTATCACAGAAAGAAAAAAATCAAAGAAGCAAACATGACATTAAAAAAACTTGCTACTAAATTTAGAAGTCCACTAAAGTGAGGCTAACCATTTATTCTCCCTGGAGCTGCTCCATATATTAAACTGATATTGAGAAGTCATGAATTGCTATGCTTCCAAGCACAGTTCACAGTGTGGATTATTGTACTTTCATATATTTTGTGTCCTGTCCAAGTTATCACTGACATCTTAAAAGAAAGTCCTCCAGTCCTTACTCCATGGAAATAAATAATGCGGGACAACAGCATTAAGCAATATAATCATAAAATTACCTGTTATTAAAAACAGAGCACAATTTTTTAGTGGAAATATATTACTTGGCTGTAAAATAATATGTTTGCCATTCACTCTAACGTTTCAACATTATGATTCAATCTTCTAAAAAGCTGACATGGAAAATAACGACGTAATAAACCAATTCATCATAATGTGTAAAAGAAACTACTGGAATAAATTGTAATAACCTTTCAAAAACTAGCAGCTTTTAAAAGTATTAATTTCTACTCCAGATAATTGGAAAAGACACCTGGGTGGCCAGGCAATATTTTTTATGGGATTGCCCTGTCAGGCACTCAGATTGTCTTCAGAGTCAGGAGCGATCGTTTAGCACTAAGTGACAGTGAATCTTGCAAATGGGTCTTCCTGGATGCTGTTTGCCATAAATTACCAAACTGAACTCTCCTTCAAGGTCAGCCATAAATGAAGGCAGAGAGCAAATGGCCTTCACAGAGACCCAAAGTAGTCTTCAGGCCTCACGTAAGCAGGCACTGGTTGTGTTGGATCCTGTAAAATCGACTCAATAGACTGACAACATAAATTATTATCAAACTTTTAAAATATTCTTGGGAACTAAATAGCTGAGGAACCTAATTAGGAGTTGTAGTTCACAGGAAGAAGGCCTAACACCAGTTGCTCCCCATTACGGAGCCGTATGTACAATGATACTAAATTAATAGCTTTAGAATTGAAGATATCAATATGTTTCAAGGCACACATGCAAAACAACTTCCTAAAGAAAAGTAAGACATCCCAAGTCTTTCAACTTATTTTACCTTTTGCCTTTCACAAAATCTCTTGCCATTTTTTCTCCAAATGAATACCAAGGCCATCTGTGTTTACATAAGCATCGTTAGTTCCAGTGTTTCCGCTTTGAAATCATAGTTCTGGATTAATGAAAGTTTAGTCAGTGGTGTTTATAAAAGCGGCCAGCAGTGGTATAAACCTGTGCTGCAAAAGTGATTTTAGTACTTCTGAGAGACAAGAAAAGGTTATAAACAACCTAAACCGTGATGTTTTGAAATGGAAGAGATGCGTCCCTTTTTCTTCAGCATGGAAGCTGTGTTCCAAGGGTAAAAAATGTCAGCTCACGTTAAAGAAAGACGGGAAGACGGGAAGACAGAAAGAAAGCAAGAAAGAAAGCAAGACCCAAACTGGTCAGTGAAATATTCCATATCATGGCACGTCATGCTCACTATACAGAGGAGGGGTGGTTGGGAAGGAGCTCTCTCTCTCTCTCGCTTCCGGGATTGCGATTGTGGGATCTTGGTATCTCGGGGTCGCTGGCCGGGAACGGGCTGGGGATTGGTCAGCGGCTGGGGAGCAATTACGCTGTACATCGCCTGTTTATATATCTCAATTTGTTTTCCCCCATCATCGTTATTGTTCTCATTTTATTGCCATTATTAAACTGTTCTTATCTCAGCCTGCGAGTCTCCCTTCACCCCTCTAATTCCCTCACCCCATCCCCAGGTGGGGAGGGGGAAGGGAGGGTGGTTAGCTGCGGTGGTTGGTTGCCGATCAGGCCCAAACCACAACAGAAAGCAAGCAAGCAAGCAAGCAAGCAAGCAAGCAAGCAAGCAAACAAGCAAGCAAGCAAGCAAGCAAGCAAGCAAGAAAGCAAGAAAGAAAGCAAGAAAGAAAGAGAAAGCAAGAAAGCAAGAAAAAGAAAGCAAGAAAGCAAGAAAGCAAGAAAGCAAGAAAGCAAGAAAGCAAGAAAGCAAGAAAGCAAGAAAGAAAGCAAGAAAGCAAGAAAGAAAGCAAGAAAGCAAGAAAGAAAGCAAGAAAGCAAGAAAGCAAGAAAGAAAGCAAGAAAGAAAGCAAGAAAGCAAGAAAGAAAGCAAGAAAGAAAGCAAGAAAGAAAGCAAGAAAGCAAGAAAGAAAGCAAGAAAGAAAGCAAGGAAGAAAGAAAGCAAGAAAGCAAGAAAGCAAGAAAGCAAGAAAGCAAGAAAGCAAGAAAGCAAGAAAGAAAGCAAGAAAGCAAGAAAGCAAGAAAGCAAGAAAGAAAGCAAGAAAGAAAGCAAGAAAGAAAGCAAGAAAGCAAGAAAGCAAGAAAGCAAGAAAGCAAGAAAGAAAGAAAGAAAGAAAGAAAGAAAGAAAGAAAGAAAGAAAGAAAGAAAGAAAGAAAGAAAGAAAGAAAGAAAGAAAGAAAGAAAGAAAGAAAGAAAGAAAGAAAGAAAGAAAGAAAGAAAGAAAGAAAGAAAGAAAGAAAGAAAGAAAGAAAGAAAGAAAAAGAATTTTGCAACCTGGCATGTTTTGTGTCATCTGCATTTAAGCAGAGCTCCCTGTCACTTCCCATTGGAAAGCCGGCGTACGGGCCGGTGGCGTGTTACGGAGCGCCATCCTAAAGGCTGCTCAGATGAACTTCCATCTCCGTAGAGGAGGAGGAAGAGTTGTGCTCGGTACAGTGTGCGTTTGGAAAGGAAGGGAAAGCGGGTGGGTGCCCGCTGCAGGGACGTTAGAGATCCCGGGGGACCGTGATGCAGGGCTGGGGGGGGGGAGCGCTGAGGATGCTTCAGCCTTTGGTGTGTGTTGGCTCAGGCCCTGCCCGGGGATATCACAGTCCCATTGTAACCCCTCCTGGCTCCTTCCCGCTCCACTGAAACGTATCCTCGTGCTAATGTGCTTCTAAACAATGCTGGAGTGAAGTATTGGCATGCAGCAGCCTATGGGAAATCTTTAAGGAGCTGCTGCAGTGCACAGAGCAAAGCTTCAGCTAGTGCGAAGCGCAGGCGTGTTTTTCAGGAGCCGCTCAAAATGACAAATTTCTCTTTGCCTATGTTATACTGTTTAGCCTTAAAGCAGCGACAGATTTCATGTTAAAAAAAGAAGTCAAAATAAAGGTTTAGGGATTTATAGAGTGAACTCCAATTTAACTACACCACCTCAGCCAAATATTCCCAACAGCATCCCTGTCACAACTGTGTAGTATATTGTGTAGTATGAAAACAAGGGTTTTTCATGCTAAACTTTTGATAGTTTTACAATAGTTCTGCGAGAGCCCATGAAAGGATAGAAACTTTACTGGACAAAGCAAAGGCTTTTGAATTCCTGTGGTTACCCATATGAATAAAATGACTTGCAAAGTTTCATCCCGTGTATGTACCTCTCTGTGCTCTGCTGTGCTGCTCTCCTCCTTGCTTCCCCATATGGTGACACAGTCCTTCTCGTGCTGTGATAATACTTTTGTGTCTGCGATGACCCCTAGAACTGAATAGCTGCTTCATATAATTGCAAAGCTACCCCACTCTTTCCCACTAGCTTCACCTCGATCCTGAAAAATGGAACAAAGAGAGGTTCTCCTCGCAGCCACCCTTCAGTGAGCTCAGATGTCTGAGCCACAGCCAAAACTAGGTCAAACAGCCTGTTTCTGCATCACATACTGACCCCTTAACAATTTTATTCTGTGATATTCCTAGTGGGTCTTAGCACAGACATTTACAAGAAAGGAGAGGAATAAAATCCTCTCCAACACTTTCTCTAATTTCAAAATAAATTGGTGACATAGTTTGAAGTTCAGACCGAAGATGTGCTAATTATACAGGGAAAAATCTAATTAAGCGAATCAGGAAACCCATAGCAACTATTGTCACATTCTTGTATGACAGAAGCATCAATCTGGCAGTCACTGGAGCATACGCTCAATAACTGCCTGAACTCAGATCCTTTTTCATCAAGACCTGCAAAGTTAAGATGAGATACCAGCTATGACAACAGTTCAGCTTCACAGACCATATTGCATGAAGCAGCGTTTCCATCTCTCCTCTTTGATCTGCAAAATAAATAAATATATAAGAAACCTCCCAAACAAAATACAGTTAGCTTACTGGGATGTTGAAAGCATTGAAATGTTATGAAAATTATATTCCCTGCTAGTGGAAGAGGCTGAGGTTGTAACATAACGTAGTATATATCTTTTTCTTTCTGCAGCACTGAATATATTCCACTGCAAACCCATGGAATTCCTTGTTAGAAGAAAATGGGAGATTAAAAGAGAGAGTGAGAAAGTGCCAGAAAGACAACATCCCATGTCTGTAGGAGACATGAAATGCACCACTGATAAAAATTACCGCTTCTGCTGGAATTCAGCTCTTCCAGCACCCATTACTCTGACTACAAGAAGTTAAAATATTATCATCATTTTGAGGGCCCTTCCCTCTCCAAAAATATCCCTAAAAACAGAAAAGAAAATGCTAGCCTCAGATGCAGGGAAAGATGTACAGCTTGGAATACCGTAAGGATGTAGGGCCTATTTAAATAGGTTTGGTACATACATTTTCCCAAAGATTTTATATTTAAAAGTTACATCCAAGAATTATCTGGCATAATCATCATTGCTGGTTGAAGAGCAGAAGAGGAAGAGGATTTTAGGGAGACTAAGATCTGTTTTTCAAACTAGCTGATACAGCTAGAAGGAATAGAGGAGCTTTCAGCCATAAAGCCAATACACTTAATGGTATGAAAAGAATGATATAGGGCAACACAGCATTTGGGAGAAACCAAAACTCCTTCCAGAGTGATGTATGTGTTGCTGGTATCCATGAATTAGCAAGCTCGGGCGTAAGATGTATGTAAAGAAGAGACTATCAATGAGGCAGTAAATCCTCAGCATTGTTTGAGCAAAGAGCTAACAAAAATCCCTGCCTAGAACACTGCAACATCCAGAGGGCAAAAAGAGAGATCTGAAAGAAGGGGTGGTCTGTGGCAAGGAGCACGCAAGGTGTTGGGTAGGATATGAGAATTGCAATTGAGGACTAGGCAGAATTTTGCAAAGAAAAGCAATGAAAGGAGACAATGACTAGCCAAGATTTTTCAGGACTGATTGAATGCTATTAGGAACACTTTGCTACACAAGGAGGTGAACTGTATTAAGCTCTGACCGAGCAGACCCATCCTTTCATGGGAAATGGCGTGCATGACACACAGCTGGTTAGAAAAATTGCACTTATTGCTCTTCTCCAAAAGACTCACCTGCACTTTCTACGAAGAAGCTGAAGTGAGATACCCTGGTTACCCGTGTATGAGGCTTTACTTAAGGACAATAGGCTAAAAACCACCACAGGACTATAAATCAATTTCTGAGCATGTCTAGGTCATAAATTCATTAAACAGGTAACGTCAGAGATGGATTTCTCTATTCCACTTCCACTAAGACATAACAAGCAAAACGGCACAATAAAAGGACACAAATATATATTTCATAGATTAGAGCAGTTTTCTGGATAATGTATTTTGGAAGATACTATCACAGACTCAGTAGATTCAGTAGTACCTGCTGCACTTTAAGTCCTTCCTGTACTTCCCACTCAGCTAAAATATTTCATAAGATAAAAAGCATTAGGTGCATTTATTTACAAGTGGTTTTGCAGAATAATAAAGCAGAGAATACAGAACTAAGGCTATCTTGCTCTCCTATAGTTAGACAGATCTTATTTCATCTCCATATGATGCAGAAGCTTACTGCAAAGCATAGCTTACAAAATCTGGCCTGTAATTAACTGCTGCCCAGTTTTTCGGGTGTCTTGGATAAGGCAACTGAGTGACCTATCAGATAAAAAGGAATACAAGGTATTTTTAAATTTATGTTTAATACCTGACAAAAGAGAATATAGTCACTCACGTTATTATTTCATGTGGATTCAGCCCAAGAAGCATTTCCAAAGACAGCGAACAAAGCCAGTGCTTGCAATCGAGTGACTGGAGAATTGTTTAAGAACGTGTTGCTAATCCATGTACCTGCTCTAGAGGAAGAAGTCAAACAAATGTAAATGTATTAGCATACTACGAGAAAAATTAGGAGGTAGAAATTTCACACGAATTCATTTAAGTATAGGCATGAGATTGCCAGTGAATTTACATATTACTGGTTCTCAGGGACATCAAATCTTGAAAAGCTGTTGCAAGGAGTACTTATGTCAATATATGAAATGGAGGAAAGACACTGAGAAGCCTTTGAACTCAAATTAGAAAGAAAAATATTTGTGGTGGTATGAGCAAAGTCACCAAGAACACTTTAGCCCTAGTAGAAATCCAAAATGGTCAAAGGCAAACCAGAAACGTTGTGGCAGTTGCCAATACTGAACACAGGTTTTCTCTAGCAGAGGTGACAGTATGCTACAGTCTTCTAAAGTATGAGCTAATTTAGAAGCAGACACTTTGCTCGAGTCAAACAAGCAGATAAAAGCACTAAGCTGTTTTTTAACTGAGGAGATAGTAACTTATGTGTGCTACTAGAAACAAAGATTTCTGGTCTGCCAAGAGAAATGCTTTGTTATTTGCAAGGAACAAACACATATATATGACCTAATTTTAGAGGTGAAAAATATAGTGCCACGATCACTAGAATTAGAAATAATTATTCCCATCATTTCCTTCACTATTTTGGCTTGATCTGGATGAAAAAAAAATCAAGCTGAGTATGTAAGTTGTCCTTGTTGATCACTGCATCCCCTAGCTTGGTCACTTTGTCAAGCCTGCAATTCTACGTAACAAAAGGTTTGTTTGGTTTTTATATTACAGATGAACAAACCCCTTTGGATTGTATTGGATTGTCAGAGTTATTCTCTGGAACCCAGGTTCTGAGCAGCATGATACACTCTTATAGTAATTTTAAGGCAAACAATGAATTTGCTGCTGAGTCCCTGCTGCACAGAGTAGCTACCGCTCGGTACCTGAGACACTGATCTCAGGAGGCACTTCCCGTTACAACCTACAAGACAACAGCTCCTGTTATTTACAATCAAAGAAGCAAATCAATGAATATTAGTTAAAAGTTTTCTATAAAACAATGACATCTGACATCTGTAGCAAACTAGAAAGAGAACAAACTCATTAAGTCCTAAGTTAAAGAAACCTGATCCTTCCTGCATGGGTGTGCTGGTTTTGGCTGGGATAGAGTTAATTTTCTTCATAGTAACGAGCACGGGGCTATGTTTTAGATTGGTGGTGAAAAGAGCGTTGATAATTTAGGGGTGTTTTAGCTGTTGCTGAGCAGTGCTTACGCAGAGCCAAGGCCTCTGCTGCCTCCCACCCCAACCCCACCGGCGAGCAGACTGGGGGTGCACAAGCAGTTGGGACAGGACACAGATGGGACAGCTGACTCCAGCCGACCAAAGGGATCTCTCAGGCCATACAATATCTTGCTGAGCATACAAAGCTGGGGGAAGGAGGATGAGGAGGGACATTCGGAGCGATGGCGTTTGCCTTCCCAAGTCACCGTTACGCGTGCTGGAGCCCGGCTGGCCCGGGGCTGGCTGAGCACCCGCCTGCCCACGGGGCGTGGGGAATGAATTCCTTGTTTTGCTTTGCTTGCGCACGTGTGGCTTTTGCTTTACCTATTAAACTGTCTTTATCTCGAACTGTGAATTTTCTCATTTTTACCCTTCCAATTCTCTCGCACATCCCACCGGGGAGGAGTGAGCGAGCATCTGCGTGGGGCTTAGTTGCTGGCTGGGGTTAAATCATGACAACAGGCTTGTACCCAAAATACCAGTGGATGATAGGATCATACAGTTTACTAATTACACTCCACTACTTGATTTCATGGTCGGTGCTTCCCGGTCATCAGCAAACCCATGAGTTATCACTCCAGTCATCAGCTGGGGAAAAGTTTACGTGTAAGCAGGTGAGCCATTCCCCCACCTACAGTGATTAAAATGACATTTTTCTTCAAGGTAACAAACACATTATTCAGTATAGGCAATGAAGTTTTAACTCTTAATCTCTTGTAAAACAGCTGTTAGGTTTCTCCTCCAATGTTTTCTGATATATCACATCTTTTAGGACAATTTTTTTTTTTTTTTTTTCACAGGGGATTCTCACAGGAGATCTTTTTGTAATGCTGTATGCAAAACGTGAAATTAATTCAGCTTTTAAGATACATTCCTGTGGCTGTTTTCCAAGGTTGACCCCCGATAGGAAGACATGATTATCAATCTCAAACATTCCTACCCATGATGCTGGAATATATGCAGCAGCTGTTCTTTCAAAGGAATTAAAAAGTCATCAGAAGACTGGAAGCGATGACCAGATGCAGTGCTTATTATCTCATATTTTAAGGACTTATTTAAACAGCTAAGTTTTCCCTTTAAAGGTGTCATCACACGTATGCCCTGTTTAGCTGTATTGTGTGAGGCATCTTCTGTTCTTGTTGCACTGGTATGTTTTTGGAACAAATTTTAACAAGAGTTCTCTAGAGAAAGGTCTCCTGTTTGTGACATTTCTCAATGCATTATCATTCTCATTTCGATTAGAGCGGTTCTTCCTTGGACTGATGAAATGGAGGGTAGTGCATCACAGGGATCCAACAGCTGTGAGGTTGCTTTTTTTTTAAAAAAAAATATGCACATCTGTGTAAAAGCCAATGACAGCAGAAATACGAAGCCAGTTCCATATATCCCCTGTATTGTCAACGACCAGGCAACAAGGACCACCCACCTTTCTTTCATCCCTTCTGTCAGACAGTCCCAGAGTGCTCAAACCTTCACACGTGTGGTGGAAGTGACAGCACAGTCCTTTCCCTCCAAGAACAGCCCACATTGCTGGGCATAACATCTCTAAATATTCACAGGCTGCCTCAGAGACCATGATGTGTGGTCTCTCGTTTGAATCGTCATTTTCCAGGATGTGAAGACAGGCTGGCTGTTGCTTCAATGGTTCTCATCAAAAAATGAAACTTTTTAAACCAGAAGGTGCCATGACAGGCCTGAAGGAGGAAGTTTTAGTTAGGGTATGGACACATGAGCTCTGGAGGCACCCCCAGAGCACAGAGTCACTCCGCACAGGAGATAAGGAAATTGATATAAAGGGCCACTGGGAACAATAATTTGGGTACTCTGGGCCATCATAAGAAATCCTCACAGAGCTCCCAGAGCAGCACAGAGCTACAGAGGCACATCCTCACAGCTCCCACACCAGAAAACTTCACATCTTCATAGCGAAAAATTTATCACATCCTACCTAGGAAACATTTTTGTTTCCATTCTGATTCTCGTCAAGAAGGAGAGATTGCGATTTAATCTGGGTTTGAGGAAAAATTATCTGTTGAACCGTACTTTGGTTCAGGCTTGACGTTACTATTGCAAACACGTTATTACATGTGTAAGCAATTTAAACCAGCTGCAGCCCAGTGGACTTGCTTTCGATACCACTCTCAGAGTGATAAGAAAATGTTCAGAATTTTCTTGGCCCTGAGGAAACAGGCTGGGGTCAATCAACACCTTTTTGCTCTGTTGCAGCGAACACCTGGAATTAAAACTCGTTTTCTGTGGCTGGTCTGCCAACACGTAAGCAGGCTGCTAATACGCAGACTTGTTCCTGGTAATACCCCGAATACAATAGGCATTGTCTGAGCAGCAGAAGGCACCTCACCTGCCTTGTGGAGCACTCAGGAAGGTGCTGAGAAAGCAGGAGCCAAGTGCCTCCAACTCAGTAGTGGGGTGCTCTGGCAGACACCTCCTACATCTTTCACATGTGCTGCGTTGGCCTATATTTTGAAAAGAATCTGTATAGTGTAGGCTTAGATATAGGCAACTGAAGTGCACTGTGGGAGTTTATTAGACCACTGCCCTACCGTTATTCCCTAAAACCTCCCTGCGATAGACTAGTAAGTATGTGATCTATAACTGGAGGTAATTTTGCTTAGCAAAGGCCTGACATAAAATAGCAAGGAAGTGTGAAATGAAGAGATAAAATTATAGAGTGCAAACAATACGAGGAATCCTGGCTTTCTTTCATTTCGCTGCAAGGACTAAAAGAAGGATTAAAAAGCATAAGCATTTTCAGGTGCTGGATTTAAATGGAACAATGCAGACATTGCACTGGCCGGCGGTAGGTAAGGTATGGTATCTTAACAGGGAAACAGCTGGGAAGGGAGCAGTAGTTCCAACCATAAAAACAGAAAGCAAATGACAATGGATTTTTAATTAAAGCTTAAACCAATTTCCTTAAATAGTCTATAGTTTATCCATGTAAGCTGTACCTTAATTTTCCCTAAGGAAAGCCTAGAAATGCTTTGAGTTAAAATCTGAATCATCTGCAATGAAAAGAAATCAGGAAATTAATTTTTTTCAATTATGGAAGGAGGACCTTTTTGTCATGTACAGTTTCTAACAGCATGGGCATTTCCCATATTATCTAAAGAAAAAAGATAAAGTAATTGACATTGTCATTGAGCTGAAGGCGTTAGATCAATATTAGCTTGAGAGCTCCCATAATTCTTGCAGTTTTAAGGTTTAAATGACATTGCTGAATATAAAGTGTATCAAATGTAGATGATTTGAGTATTAATTCCTCATTATTGTGGAAAGGATGATTAACTTTACTGAACTTTCACCTGATTTTCTTTGGCAGGGCACTGAAAATTTATCTTCATTTTATTTTCATTTTCTTTGAAAGTCCAGGTAAAGATAATACGAGCAAGCTGAGTGTTCAAACTTAGATGTTGTTTACTTACATAGTTTATAGAGATAAGGATGCCTATTTTTTGATGTGAAGTAACAAGGAATTTTATGTATGCCAATTTAACAGTTGTTATCGTTGCTGTTACTAGAACCTCTTTAGTTCACAGAAGATGGTATGCTACTTAAACAAGACCAGTAAAATAGGTAAATCAGCATATATGAAATAAAAAGGGGAAAATACCTCCTGGTACTGGCGTATTTCCTTCTGAATCTCTGCAACAAATTAGAAATTATTCTAAAGAAAGGGTTATCTTTTACTAGATGGCACTTATGAAATTGTTTTAGCTTTTCTCGACGGTGCAGGAAAGGAATCATTACAAACAGGATACAAATGACCTACAGATGATAAATCTCTTCCTAGATATTTCTTTGTGTTTGGCTCTTTGGACTTTATATTTAATAACTATAGTCATTTTAAATATGTTTACTTATTTTCAATTTTGAAATAATTACTGCAAAAATATGTAAGCCTTGATGTTACTGCCACAACCATTTCACATTCATTATTTATGAAACGGCATACAAAGCACATTAAAGCTTTGATCATCAGAAGGCCTAGATATAATCTGGCCTCTTTGTTGTTTTTGGCTGGGGATTGTCTACAGTAATCTGTTTATATTTGACACTATCACAGTGCTCCAAGATACTAATATACAGCAATATTAGACAACTATAATGACTGTGGGATGGAAATTTCCATTTGCTCCAGAAAATATTCATCAACTCTCCGATGACAAAAACCATAATCACTGTAATTAGGTTGTTCAATATACAATGAATTTCGACTCATCGTTCTTAGCTGGATTTTCTCCAGTTCCCCCTACTCTAACTCAAATGTATTTCTCTTTTGCCTTCTACAGATGTCTTTGTTATGTCAGCGATTCTGTGAGACGCTTTGGAAATATCTGCTAGTCGTACTGAAACAACCAGGTATTCTAATATCAAAAGTTCACCACTAATCCCTAATTTTACAGCTACCTCACCGTTGTGATTTGAATATCCATATAGTTTCACGGGTTTGATGCATTAGAAGATGCTTGTTCCGGTTGCCTCATGTGGCATTCAGAGTTTTCTCGAGAAGAACTTTCATTGGCATTAATAAGCTTTGGAACATGAATTTTGGGCTGCTAGTTGGCTATCTCTAAGAATAGCATAAGGGTATCTGGACTGATTTACTAGCAATGTCTACACTTGGGAAACACACCTATGGGGCAATGAGAGACAGAAATGGCAAATTTTCTGCTGGGGTTATTTGAAAAAATTAGTTCTCAAATGCCACAATCCCAAGGCCATGGCAGTGGCAGTGACACGAGAAGTCAGGCAGAACAGAAATTCAGCAGCTCCGGGAGAGACTGTTGTGGGGAGGCAAAGCGTGCCCAGACGAGAGCAAGCGGCGTGCCCCGGGCAGCAGCAGCTCCTGGCTCTGCTAACGCCACCTGCTCCTGGGCTCATTCTGAAAGGTGAACAATAAAAAAAAAAAAAAAAAAAAAAGCAGCACTAAAAACCCGACAGAAAAACGACCTCTTTTGGATTAAAAGACCCAACAAACTCAGCTTAAATTTTAATTCTCTGCTTCATCTTCAGCATATTGAAATGCGGTTAACAGTAGCAAGTGTTCATACTAGATAAGGGAATTGTTGCTACTCATATAATTATGCTGTTTCTATAGCTGAGCCTGGCAGTGAGACTGAGCAAGACTTAGCATCACCCTATTAGGACAGTTAGTGCCTTTGACAAGAATCCCTTTTCCAGTGATCAGAGATGCAGTTTCTATTACTTCTTCTGTGCAAGATCAAACATCAATGAAACAAACATTTTCCAAAAGACAAGTTGCTTTGAAATCCTTTTTTTGCAAGGCTGATGTTTTTAATGTGTTTTTAGAAAACTCCAGCAGAGACGACAAGTGTGAAGATCAAGAAGCAGCGCATACAAATAGCATCTTTAATCTGTATCTGTAATAGGAACTGAGCTTTCTCAGTACTGCAGAGATATATTTTTTTAATGACTCAGGCAAATCCTTCCCTAAATATATTCATTAGTTTGGGGCTCTTTTGCTTTTTTCCTTACCTAGCATAACGTCTTCAGAAATCTCCATCATCAGTGCCATGTTCAAAAGTCGGGCACTGGAAGCCGTCCGGGGGGACTCGCGCAAGAAAGTTGTGTTGGTTCACAACTCTCCCCGCCACGTGTGGAAAAACCCCCCACCACCGCTGTGGGCTCATGCATGCCATCTACTGGCACTTTCTAAACCTTTTATAATAAAACACATTCCTGTTTCAAGGCATGTCCAGTGTTGCTCCCAGTAAGCCCGGAGCTGCTAAGGTCAATCACGGTTACAGGCATCCCTAACGGGCAGCGTCTCCCCGGCTGGGCGCCCGGCTCCAGAGCTATCCACATTTAATAGGCACTTTCAAAGATATTTCTTTGCCTGAATTTCTTTGTCTCCAAACCATGTTTTTTAATAATGCTTGTACCACTAATTCTTGCGTGAGTGGGAAAGGTGTTTGAGAAATGCTGGTTAGTATTTACATGTTCCTTCATGAAAAATATTTGATTTCAGTGTGATTCAGTGTCATACACATACATCCATCTGTGTGGGTAAACAGTTTTCAGTATATAGAACATGCATGCTTGGTGCCAGTGATTTATAAAATCTTGTGACAGTAAAAAAATGTGGAAAAAGACATGCTGACATAACGGAGAATTACATTTGCAGACAGTAGTTCCTTTCAAGACTACACTTTATGTCTTTTCAATCAATTTAATAATATGGCAGTTAATTACCGTTTAAAATTTATGCACTTGCAGTTAAAAAACTTCTGTGTGAATATATACAGAAATACGGGTCTATGCATGAATCTGCAAATGCATGTATTTATATAAAGTTAGGTGTGGATGTTTGCATGTACCTGTGTTTGTGTAAGGCAAGTAAACCAGCAACGCCTGAACAATTTTGAGCACCGCTACGATTTTCTTATATTTAAAGGTATGAGTATACATGCATGCACACACGTATAGACACATGCACTCACATAATATCCCTCCCTGTTTTGGTAGGCTGAAAAATAAGCAGCTAAATCCTGTATAATAGCAGGTAAGCTGAACTGCTTGCTGCCGTTTCACATATACCCAACCATCATTCTTCAGGAAAAGACTGAAACCTTCCTGCTCTTCTCGTTCAATAGTAACAGTAATCGCTGGTAGGAAAATTCTTAAGAGGCTGAAGTGGTAATTTAAGAGAAGCAGTGCATAGCAAAGTTCCCTTTGGATGAGGAAAACGTGTCCTAAGATCAGCAAAATAAATGGGCTCCTCCATCCCGTCTGCACAGACCGGCTGCCGTGTCCTGGGGATGGGGACAAGGGCTCGCGCTCTCAGCTCCTACACGAATGAGCCAATCTTATAAAAACCATTTACCATATATTAATTGCTGGCTCATCAGAAATGGCAACAAAATAACAGGGATGCAGAAAGGCCTTAGCTCAGCCAACACCTGAAAGTGAGTTAAAGCAGTAAAACATCTGTGTATCCTCTCCTTTGTCTCTTCAATGAACCGTCTGTGCTTTGCGTCTGTTTTAAGGACTTTTTGAAGGAGGAACTATGCTTATTTGCTTTTTTGCAAGGGGCCGATGAAGCTGCTAGGGCTAAGCAAGGAGAAAATAAAAAGGCAAGTGAACGTGCAAGGGTAATTCTGCGTAAGGAAAACAATGGGACACTCAAACTAGTGCAGGGAAGCCTGAGTCACGTTTGCTGACATGGAAGACAAGGCTTCCCTAAGCCAGGCAGTCACTCTACCTCTAACTGTGTCAATCTGTGGAACTTCAAAGATTAAATGACAAACGTTTAGGAAACGTATTCATGGTTAAGCGGAGTGAAAAATTATTCAGAAAATAATCTCTGAAAAGGCTAGCATATGAGAAATAAACAGCCAATAACTTCTACAACACGCACTGAAGAAATAGGGCAAAAGCGTAAATCTTCTAATCTCTGCCCCTCACTCTTCCTCCCACACTATTCCAACAATGAAAGTCTTACTTTTTGGATTTTCTTATTCTACTTAGGTTATCTCTGAAATGGAAAAATAGCACACATTGGACTTACACTGGTTTCTGAAAATGAATATATTATATGTCTTTAAGAATTGGTTTGATAATATTATGAAAGGTTAAAGTTAAGCTTCTTATTAAGACCATATTTAGAAAAATGTCACAGTGACACATTTCTGGGAATCATAATTAAGAGAAAAGAGAAGACATTATTCTTCACAGAGGAATAGGAGAAGTAACATAAAATAATTTTTCTGTTACTTACATAAATCATTTGGTGCAATTATAACGGTGTTCAAGGATTAATATTGGAACGTTAGAATGATAACATTTAAAATAATTGCTTTTGTTCCTTTAATCTCCAAGTTTCATTGTTCTTTCATCTGCTGCTTAAATCCAAACGTCTGCATTTGAAAACTTTTAAAAACATTTCACCCGAAAAGCTCATGGAGATATATTATCTCACTTTCATTTCTGTCCTGAGGCTATCGTGTTTGACAGTGACAGAAAATAGTTTCAAGGACAATGTAATGACAGAGATAGAATAAATTAAAGGAAAGTATAAACTACTTGGTTGCAGAAATAATTTGCTCTTGTTCTAAAACTGTAGCCTGGAATAAATATTTTAGGCTGAAAAAAAAAAGCCTTTAAACCATCACCAGACTTTTAAAAAGCTGCTACTATTTAATTCACTGATAACCATGTTTTGAAGGAACATTCTTAACATTATCCAATTACCATTTTCCTGCAAACTATAAAATTTGAGTGAAAAGTTGATTTTATATATATATATATATTCTGAAAGTATTTAATCAAACCATCAGCAGCGTCTTGCTAATCAGGCTTAAATCTGAGGGATTAGTTAAAACACAGTGGTGGTTTTCTCAGTGCTGAAATACAGCAGATAATCCTCCACTCGCAACTTCTACCGGGGCGAAAGCTGCTTCCACGTGCCACAGCGGAGCTGAGGGCAGCAGACTTCTGCCTCAGTAGCTGCAGGTCTTTTTCACAACTTTCTTTTTCCTCTCCCCTTCGTACCACGTGCCATGACCATCTCCTAAAGCAGCCCGCCTGGTTTTTAGGCGATGGGCACCCCTCCCAGCAGAAGGACACGTCGTTTGGTTATCCCTCCACTGACTGACACCCCTCTGTGCCGCGGCCAGTGCTCTTGCTGGCTCTTGGCTGGGCTGCACCCTTGCCCTAAAATACCTGTTGATGATTTCCTTGCAGCCCAAGAGCCACCCGAAGGTGGATTTAACCATCCACCCGGAAAACCTGTAGGTGCACATGGGGTTGGAAAAAGCAGAAACGTCAGTACCGCGGGGGTTTCAGATTGCTGACAGAGTTAGGCTGCGAGTTCTTCTAGGGTTGAGTTAAATTCTTGCTTTACCAGCTGAGGTCGGTGTTTTGAGGATTTTCTCACCTGCGGCAGCACTGTCACGGGCAAGGACTTGCTTTGGCTAGGAATTTCAATGCAGGGCCCATAACACAGTCGGAAATACCATGTATGATCTCAGGTGGAATGAAACACGTAGTTGGGCTCCCGGCGGTGAGTTGCTTGAGCAAACCAGAAGGAAAGGAAACAAACACACAGGGGTAGGTGCAAAATCTCAGCCCCAGCCCAGGGTTAGGGCCCTGGCTTATGCGATGGGCAGGTACCCACATCACCCTGGGACCAAGAAACCCAAGCTAAGAAAAACGACTCAGAGTTAATGAGATAAGTACCGATAACCACCGTGTACTAATTAGGTCTGAACCCACTGATAACTCTGAAAGGTGCTGCTTTATTTCAGACCTGAAGGTTGCCTTTTCTAATTTCAGTGCTTTAAACAGTCTGCTGACTGGGTTGTGGCTACAGCAAAAAAACCTAGAGCTTGGTGGTTAATGCACTCTCCTGCATAGAGGAAATATTCAAATTCCCTAAGGCCAAAGTCCTTTGGTGCCTGTGCAGAAACATAAAAAATGGATCAAAACTCTTAAAAACTGAAATAAACAACAACTACTGAAAGACTTTCAGCACCTCAGAAGTGGCAACACAAGTGTGGATGCCCTTTTTTTCGAACACATTTGTGTGGAAGTCCCCATGTCTACTTTCTGAAAATCATTTCAAGTCCTTTATTGTTTCTAGTTTTCATGACTGGGCTGATTTAATCCAGGGTTTCTATTATCCTTTAGCTAATTTGAAAGTCTCAAGCATAATTAATATTTTGCATGGTAACAGCAAATATGACTGTTTATTATTTTAAAAACAAATGTAAATATTTACTACCCAATATACCAAAATTGATTAATGATGTCAGGTAGCTAAGTTTACACACTTAAAGAAACCTGATATTAAATGCTGATTTAATGCTCAGTGTTTTCTTTCTATGCATATCAAATGGAGCACTCAGTGTGAATTACTGACAGCTTTTGAAAATGTAAACCTATACGTCTTTCAGCTCTCTGATTAATATACATAAAGGTAGCAGTACGCCATTCTTTTCAGAGTGGCTATGCTTGCAATGCCTAGGTTAAATCATTTTGAAGACGTTATGAAGAAAAAAAGATAACAAAACCAAGCCAAAACAAACTCTGAACCTGGAAGAATGTTTTAGAAATAGTTATTAATTTCTTTATATTGTTTAGATTTATTCTGCTTTCAATAAAAACAGCAAGTAGAAAAGATAAAAGATAAAGAAACAAACTTTCATGAAGACAGTTTATTTTGGGGAATCATGGCATAACTTTTAACTACTGTATGACTACTCTGTCTCTGTAATAATTACATAAAAGAATCCTGCTTTATTTCATCCTATATTCCCACAATGCCTTGCCATTTCCTCAAGTGCTATACCCTTTCTATTTTTCTTAATACTTCCCCAGTAGCAGCCCACTGGAAGGCTTTTAAATAACTTATGCAAGCCTTTTTTTTCTTTCCTCTTTCTTTTTTTTGAAATTAATCACCTATAAAACTGCATATTCTCTAGACACTATGAGATGAGGATTGCCCCCATTTTGCATAAATTGCTTTTTTGTTGCTATTATAAGGCTTATAGGCTCAGCTCCTTGTTAACATGGCTCACAATAAAATTGAGTTTGCTCAGGTCACACTAGAGACTAACACTTGCCCAAAGATATTTCTGTGCTTATTGCCTTTTATCCCCGAGAAATCCTCCTCACTGAGCAATAACATTGCTAAATTTGCATCCAGTTCAACTGGGTTTGCAATCAGGGGACATTTCTAATGTACCTCCTTCTCTTGATTTCACATGGGCCGTAACTTTCACCTTCTAATTTCTTTTGGCTGATTGACAGCTCAGCAGTGGAGGAAGAAGAGGAAGCTTTTCTCCATCCATCCATCCCTCCATCCGATGAACTCTCCATCACATTCAGGCTTTTTTCCTTTGAAGTCCTGCTGTAATTTTAGTTATGATTGTCCTTCCTAAGCAATGACAAAGGTTGAAATGAGGCCACTGGCAGGGGTAAGGCCAGGTCGAACCCTGCGGGGGGAGACCTGCCTCCCCAGCTGCTTGTTGGAGGGTGACAGCAAGATCTGAGAAGCCAATGTTTTTTTTTCCCCATAGCTTGAGATACCTCTGTGGCTTGCCCCCCACCACCAGAAGAAAAAAAAATACAGAATGTCACCTAAAATAAAGAAAGGTATAGACATTCCTGCCCAAGTAACCGCATACAAAGGTGCGTTTCCTAATTTGTTTTTCTCTTTCTATTCAAACAAGAAAGGCTACAATTCTTGTAGAAATTAGGCCTTTTGATTTTACCAACTTCTTATTCTATTTTCTAATCAGTTTCCTGGTTTAAACAGCTATCCTTTGATTCTGGAACAATTCCATTGCAGTGACAATTCAGTCATGCTTAATATTGAGTGTATGCTGTTCTCCAACTTTCCCCTTATTTACAAAATACAATATACTAAAAAATTATCAATTCCTAACTTTAATATACATAACACTAAAATCCCCACCTATCACTTTCCTCAATACATGGGGCAAACTCTAATCTCTTTCTGAACCAGTATGTACTAGAAGAAGAAAATACAGTTGAGTGAGAAGAAAAAAACAAACCACCCTCAGTGCTCAAATAAGCAAGATATGTATATTCATATATTCACAAAGAAATTCAGCAATGTTTTTAAAATGAGAGAGTTCTGGAGATTTTCCAGCTTTCTTCTGGCACTATCAGTAGGGGATATTTAAAACTGCTGTTTCTTCATCACAAATGCAGAGTCACTATTAAGCAGCACGCAGGAAGACAACCGAGCTGATGAGTCTTGCTTGGCTCTGTATGATGATCAGACCATGGGAGTGTGAACAATTGCTACATCTATTGATGATGTAAGACAAATTTCCAGAAAAAGAGTAAACTGTTAATTTTAGTACATTATCAGCTTAACTAGTATCAAGAAAACCTGTCTTGTTGACTGAAATCAACACATGAAATATAGCTTATTAGTAACTGTATCATTTTTCCTAATCAACTGTACCTTGAGTTGACAGAATAATGCTAACCAATGCAGAAAACAGGGCACACACAGAAAGGCACTCTGTAATATTGGGAAAGGAGGCATTCTATGTTCAAACGAAGAAAAAGAAAAGAAAAGGCAGACAAGTCTCTGTATACGTCCTTTCACTCACACATTGCAAGTGTGAAAAGGATATCCAAGCATCATTTGCCACATGCTCTGAAGAGCAACTTTTTTAAAAAAAAAAAAAATCATTTTTTTTTATCACATTCAAGAATTTTACAAGTATGAGAGAAAAAGCTGAAGTTGGACAGTGCTATACAACAGATGGGCTGAATTTCACTTTATACCTCTAATAGGAATGACAGTTCCCTTAAATTAAGTCTTTCTGTACTGAAGCTCCTTACAAAACCCAGTACACATATCTTACCCATGTCCATGTGAGATGAGAGTGTTGCTAGTGTTCCCACAAGACAGGGAGCTGACCTACAGGGCTTCGAGATGAATTGCCAAAAGCACCAGCTAATTTGAAAGTCAGTCTGAGAAGGCTGCAACCTGGACCTGTTCCGCTGGCCTCCGAGGAGGAGGGGACCCATGAACTTTGGCTGATCTTGGGAGATGTTCACCATTTCTGTCAAGCAGATCCCAGGTTTGGGTTTTGTTTTTTTTTGTGGTTTTTTTTTTTTTTTTAATTATTATTTTTTATTTTATTTTTATTTTATTTTACATAGCCAAATGGAGTGAATTGGGAGCAAAACGCACTTAGCCGAGAGCTGTGAAAACTGAAAATTTAGTCACCTGCCCACCATCGCCAAGAATCCTGTGGCAGAAGCCAGGAGAAATGCCAGGTAGAGTCTTCTCTCTAGGTACGTCTTCTCCAGGACACAGTTGAAGCAGTTTAAGAAGCTGCCCTCCCCTGCTGCTAAAACATCCCCAGCTACACTGCTTTAATACCCCCGTCAAGAGTCTGAATGGGCTTCAGCCCCGAGTCAGGGGGCTTGTTTTAAACCATCAGCAGTGAATGCAGCTCAGCTGTGGAGGCAGAAACCTCCAGCTAAAGGGTAGCAATGAGCAGCTGGTGGGTAGTAACTGCTAAAATTGCTATACCAACTTTTGAAACCTCAGGTGCTTTAATTTTTTTCTGCCTGCGTTTTTTTCTGCCTTCGCTGTCACATATCTTACCTTTTTACCACATATAAGACAGGCATCCTACAGAGATTAGCATATTTTTCCTGTGTGCTGCTGGTTTGTTCTCAGCGCGTAGTGCCTCCTGTGCAGTGAGCAAAGCAGAGGTCTGAAAAAAATTGTATGTAATCATGAACTAAAGACTGTGCTATAATGCATACACTCAAGGGGGGGTAAATTAGTGCTGCATTAAGCTACCCTAGTCCCTAGGTGCTTACCACTTCAGGACAAAAACCTGTCATTTCTCTATACACCCTCACTTTTCACGGCAGAGGTCTTGGGCTCGCAGGCAAGCAGCGTGCTGTAACATTCTCCCCTCCTGTGTGGGGGTGCTGGCAGGTGTGCTGGAGCACACATCAGCATCTCTGGGTCACCAGAGCTGAGGAGCACCCGGACTGGTTCCCCACGTGGCATCACGCCTTTCCGCCTTCTTCTAAGTGTGTAATTGAAACCAGACTGCACTCCTTTGTGAAGGTCCCACCAGGGAAGAGAGAGCGAGCACTTCCCTGTGTGGAGCAAATGATTTAACTACAAAGAAATGCTAGACTAAAAAAATGCCAGCTTTATTTCTTGGTGGTTGTCCTTCTGCTGCTGTCGCCTAGAGTTGCCTTCAGCGAGCCCTTGTCTCACCCTGCAGCAATTCTCTTATGGGCTTCAATGCTTCTGCCATTTTAATAACCTACCCTTTTCACTCTCCCCTGCCCGTCACGGCCCAGATTTTATTCCCTGTAAAAGCTTGTTTGTGTTCTCTCCCAACATTCATCTCTGTTCAAAATGATTCTTCACAATCTGTAGTGAATAATAGAAGGAAAATGCCCTGTAAGCAGATGTCTATTCTATTTATGTTTTCATATAATTCAATCACAGTCCCTTTGTGCCTTGAAACTTGAAAAATCCACATTAATAACACATTTGTAGGGTTACAGAGGTACATCTGAAAGTGCCAATTCACTTTTATTTGCACACTCTACTGGAGAAGCGAAAGGCCAAAGGCAATAGAATGAGGAAGACTGAAATGTTGTTTGCAGTTCAGTCTCCCCTTGTCTTTCCAAAAGGCTAAAATTATTATTATCCTCCCACACAGTAGCCCTATGGATTTGTTTGTGTCTTGAATTGTGAGCTTCCTATTTATGCCTTTTCCCAAGTTTTGTCATTTGGCTTGCTTGCAGAGTCTGACTGCAAAAGCTGCAACGTGCTTCCTCGGTGGAGCAATTGCAGGAGTCGATAAATATTACAAACACGATCCCACAACACATCTGGCAGTGCACAACGCTACATAAGCTTGTTACCTGGTTGTGTGGGAGGAGGCTCTGAGGAAATAATCATAAAAGAGCCAAAAGAATATCTACCGATGACATCTGGAAAAAAAAAAAAAAAAAAAAAAATTCTCGAATGAAACTGGGACAACTGAGAAACACACTGAATGGAGGCAAAGATCTTCATGCCGTAAGTGATTCCAGCAGATGGGGTGTTAAGAAACCCATCAAGTATCACAGGACCGAAGAGAACATTGCAGGAATGGCAGAAGTGAGCAATGGATGAGTTGGAATGACTCATGTGTTTGCAAGACCTGTTCCTGTTAGCGGTGTACTTACTCATACAGAGTTTATCTTATGTATTCTTTGTTACTTTCATTCATTTTAACCTGCAGGCTGTAAACACATTTGTTATGAAAAGAATAAAATTACACAAACTCTGTGTGAAGCCCCTGAAATCTTGCTACAGGACTATTCATCACCTTCCCATTCTCATCACAAAGGCACCGCACCATTTGTTATTATTAGATAACATGAGAAAGAGAGGAAAACAGGATAGAAAAGAGAGAGACAACACAGAATGGAGTTGGGGAAACGGACAAAAGGCAGAAGAGACGTGGTGGTGGTGCTGGAGGACAAAGAAAAAAGAAAGGAAACATGGGCACAACTGAGTGGTGAGACTCAATTCAACAACAGGCTTCCTTCATAAATATATGTTTTCTCTTGCATCACTACTTTTCCGATTGCGATAAGGTGAGGCTTTTGAGTAATTTTGAGTAGTGTCACGGCAGTGATTATCAGAAGAGTCTCATGAGTACTTTTAGCCACATAGTCTTCAGAAGTTCCTAAATCCATTTTGTCAATTCAATGGGAATTTTAATTGTCTATTAAAATAGAGCATTACACAATACATTGCTGCACTGCTGCAGAAATACCAGCAAATGTGCCATCATCAGAAAAGGCGATTCTCTTCTGTGGGTTTTTCGGAACTGCTGCAACAGCATAAATAACCTGGAGCAGCCGTAATGAGGATAGAGATGAGCTTTCCAAATATGCTTTCCCCCCAAACATAAGCAAAACAAAGCAAAAGTCCAATCATTGCAGCATTAGTTTTACATGATTGGGCAGTTTCTCCCTTCCTATTGCTGCATGTGTAATAGGACATATTTTACTGTGTGCTACAGAAGGATGGGCTGCACATCTGTACTGCAAAGGGTAAAAATCCCGTGAGTAAGTGGACCTGCCCTATGACGATGCTGCACAGAACCCAGCCTCTCTGAGCGTATTTGCTCTCTTTCTGATTTCCAGAACAAACATCCCAGCAACTGCACCGATTTCAGACGCGAGGGTGGGTGCACTGGACTCCCGGTTTCGCCAGAGCCCTGTCCCAGCTGGCTGTTCCTTCCACAGCAGGTTCCTTCAACCTCCACCACAGCCGGGAATGTGCCTCACCAGGCCTGGCCAGCTCGCCCGGCATCACGGCAGTGACAAGCTGTACCAAAATTAGCTCCAGGCTAAAGCCAGAAAAGCTTACCACGGCTCTGCTCTCCTCAGTGAAAGGTGCGTTCCGCAGGCGGAACCAGCGTAAGCTGCGAATAGACAACTTGCATTTCGAAGAAGCGACGTGTCCCCAGGACCGTGCATATCACCGAATCACATTAATGAGCTGAAACTGTACTTCTGGAAATCGTATAAATGAAACAGCATTTTTTTCATGCTATGTTCGTCCCGAAGTTACGTAAAGAAGCAAGTGACCTTCCATTTAATCGTGATTTGCTCATTAGACAGCAAGTAATTGAGAAGAAAGCATGGTAGACTGTTGATGAGCAGTGTAAAGGCCATACACAGACCAAAAGCAGGATGAATATTACACACTGCGGCTGGTCTCAACGGGCTTTATTAAAGACAAAAGCATATAAAGTAGCTCCTGAACAGGATGATTTTTAATTGTGTCCTCTTGGGAAAACTCTACAAGGCAGACTTACTTGCCTCCCTTGTAGTCTAGAGGGACCTAACAGGCTCTCAACAGATTCCCTTTGGCCTAAGACAAGTTACTGCTGAGTTTGAGGGCTCTGCTTAAGTCTTAGTGACAAATTATGTTTAGCTGGTTCTGAAACAAATGCAATGTTATTGGCATCTTTTTTACGCGAAAAGAAAAAATTAAGAAAAAGATAAAGGGTTCAACGTGACAGTTTCTTCTAGTTCTATTTACTTATTCTCTGAGCATACACAAACAGCAGTGTAAAACTAGAAAACAGTGGCCATTAAAACAATACCTGCAACGTGCCTGGCTGCAGCAGGACTGAGCACTAGCCTGCCTTGCCTTAGGATGCGCAGGAAGGCAAGATAACCATTTCCTTTGGTCTTCGTACAACCCAGGGCTCCTTGAGCCAGACCCAGAGCAGGCAGCCGGGCACAGCACTGCAATGTCACACCTCACACCCCTTCATTGTTCTGCGTACAACATCGGCAATGAATGAGGGAGGTTGGGAAGAAGAAAGTCTGTAATAACTGTGGTGGCTGAATAGTATGGGAAAAAGAAACCCCAAACCCTGTAGGAGAAACCTTCTGCAGTCAGGCAAGCTAAACAACAGGAAGCACCAATGGGAAGGACGTGGCTTAAATTTTGAAACTGCCTCTGTGTTATTCCAGATTTTTTTCCTGGCCTAGCAGGGAGCGCTTCCCTCCCGTTGGGATTTACAGACTAACATCTGTAAGCAAGATCAATTATTTATCACAAAAGATAACCAGAGGAGAAAGAGCAGAGCCCTCCTCTACCATCCCTGGCTTATTTCACAGCTTTATAGCTAGTGCCAGACAAGAAACATGCACCAGACAAGCAGGGTTCTTTCTCTGATGATTAGGCACCCCCTTGGAAAGAGGCAAACCAGGCTCCAGTGACTACTTGGCAGAAAATAGGATAAAACACACCAGCAGCAGGACCTGGCCGTCTTCGGTTTATGTTACCAAACTCTCTATGCCAAAAGGTCTCAGTGTGACAGCGTGTAACCAGCTGGCTTCGACCAAAACCACAGGAGCTCTGCTCAAAGGCACCAGCTGAGGATCTGTCCCCCCAGTTATTGATGTTTGCTGTGATATGGTAACGCTATGGTACATTCCCCTACCATCTCACTGCCTTACGCTGATCTCTCAGTGTTGTGAAAGATGATAAACTAAGAGCTGAAAGAAAAAGGAAGAGCTCAAAACAAGCATACATTAAATATTCATAACTGGTAGTAATTACAAACGGAAGATAGGAACTAAAGCAGAAGTAATTATGCAGTGTCCAAATCATCTACCTGCAGCCCCTCCAGGATTTTTTTCTCTGTAGATTTCTGTTGCTGGAGTTGGCAATTGAGCCAGTTTTTGTGGCCTGTGACTTTGGTCTGTGATTTTTCTACTGTATTTATCTGACACAGAAACATAGGCTAGTGTGATGAGTTGCAAGTAAAAGCAAGGCTCTTTGCCTTATTTCTAGTCTTCACTAAAACCTGTAATGAAACTTTGTCTTCAGTAAAGATGAGACGGCATCTCAACTGTGCAAATCTTTTAGATTTCAACAACTAAACTGTTGTGTCTGTCACTTTCTTACAGATTAAGGGGGTTTATGTTATTTCTGCTTATTATGATAACTCAGGTGATTCTAATTGGTTAAGTCTGCTAACCAAACTCTTTAGGAAGCACACACTTAAAAGGTAGCTTTTCAAATGTAAGATGACAGCAAACTAAGAACTTTATCTAGAGGCTTCTTACACGTCCAAAGCTTCTATCTCTTTCATGTAAAAAGTGATGAACATGTTGACTTTCTGGTAATTACCATTTTTTCAACTACATAATATCACATGTTTATTCCATTCTGTCTATGTTTCTGTGGTGTAAAAGCTGATGTTGGTTAACCAATGTCAAATACCAAGGCGTGCAAAAGAATGATGAAATACGTCCCAGGATATTCCTACAGGTGAAGCTATGAAGAACTGCTGGATTTGAATCTCATGTTGGTGCTAGAAAACAAGGTGTTCCATCAGATCAAGGGTGAAAAAGTTTGTTGAATTCCAACATTAGTTTCCTGAGCCGTAACAGTCCTCTCGAATTACAGAAAATCACAGATAATTCACCCCGTTACTACTCTGAATAATTTTAATGTTCCCATGAAGGAGCCTCGCCCTCTGATACGAAACATCAGTTCATAGAAAAAAGCATGAATTCTGCTTCCATGGTGAACTTGTCAGGTTTTGCCATCTGAGCACTCCACTCAGCTTTGGAGACCACAGTAGCCTTGTTAGGTTTCTAAGGCGCCCTAATTACATATATTTGAGATTGCAGAATGCTTTAATTTAAGCCAGCACACAATCAGATGCTGTGCTTTCACAAATATTCAGAAACATCATCTGCCAGGATCAAGAGTAATTGAACTGATATCTACCGGGTTTTATCCGCAGCTTTGCTGCATAATTTTTCATTTTCTTTAGAAGGCTTTAACACAAAGAGAGAACATGCCTAGAGTCCCACAGAGGTGTTTTGACATTAGGCTTAATAAAACATGAAGAACTCATTAATAAATAATGTTCTGCTGGGTTAACAAATAAAGCTGAATGCAATCGTGAGACCCAGAAGTAAATCACATCATGCATGCAGCCAAAGAACTTGTTAAAATTATTGCAATGGTCTCATTTCTTCAGTGTGTTTGGCGCAGTCCAACACAACATCACAGAAATAAAAAGCACGGCAGCATATATGCATGCACCTTCAATTATAACGTTACTTGTCAATTTTTATTTGCACTCTGTGGGCTTGAGGGGTTTGTAAACAAGCATTCATGACAGTGACAAAGAGATATTTATATATTGTTAAGCTTTGCTGAGAGAGCACTGCTTTCTGGAGTTTCAAAGGAAAAGATCTCTTCTATTCATTGAGTTATGCATCATCCCATCCCTGTGTCAAAGCTACAAGTTTAATACATTTTACCGCAGACACATTTGAGTTACAGCTTTCAAGGCTGTGTCAATATTTCCATATGTCCTTATTTTCTAAGGTTAAACATTCTGGCAAGTTTTGAATCGAGGTCTGAGGGGCGTTTCTAGCTGCCTGGGGTCAATGACACAACTCCCGTCACCTTCAGCTGCACCAGGATTTCATGTAGAATCCGGAGTAGGATTGTGGCAACGTTAGGGCCTGGATTCATCCTCCACCGTGATGACTTTCTCGGTGAAGTGCCTAAGTTGGGAGCTGAAGTCACCTTAAACTCTCCCAATAACCAATGCCAAGAAACGAACATTTCCAGAATATGATTCAGATCTGGGCTGCCGGTTACAGAATCAGCTTAAAATGAGCAAGTTCTCAATTTAGAGACTTCTGCTACGTGCTTATGCTTCTAGGCAGGAAAACTCCTCAGTCCCTCCAATGAGGCCAAGGAACAGATTGTACAATTCAAGTTTGGGCCTGTGAGAGCTACATAGTTTGTCAGGGGAAAAAAAAAAAAAAAAAAAAAAAAAGAAAAAAAAAACTTTCCTTATTTTATTTTTAGCTTATATTTAAGATATAGTCATATTCTAAATAAAGGAGTCATGATATTCAGAAACAGGGACAAAGAATCCAAATAGATGTCTTCAAGCCTCCACCACAGTTTCTATGAACACAGAAATGCTACATTCCTCTATGTTAGTTCACTGCCATTTGTAAGCAATGCAACTATCATAGAATGAATATCGATTAAAAAAAAAAAAAAAAAAGTATTTCACGTCATGTATTTACTGCAAAACCAAATACCAGCATACTTAGAGTGCTTATAAAAATGAGATTATTTTTCACACTTGGCTGAGCTGCCAGGTTCCAAGAGTTACTGTGAATAAGAGGATTGGATGAAGCTATAATATCTTCTGAAAATGACTTAAAATCTCTGATATACTTGATGAAAAAAATAGTTATTTAGGTAGGGTAAACCCATCTTTCAGAGCTTTTTTTTTTTTTTTTTTTTTTTTTAAGAGAAGATATTGAGAAAATAAACTTCAGATCCGTGCTGTTTCTAGAACATGAAATTGAAAAGAACTGAACCATTTCCTGTGAGCTGAAAATGGGTTGATTTTCATGTGACATTTTGAATTTTGCAAAACAGGACAAAAGTAGAAAAACTTAATTTTTTTAACATCCACAGATTTAAGCTGCTCAGGGATCTGAAATGTTAAATAAGCATCTGTGATACGGGACAGTAAGTAGAGGTGGATAAAGTGCATGACCCATTTATTTTGCATGTTTTTCTTCCATTGACCATTGAACATCATTTCTATCCATGATAACATAAGAATACAGATGCATGAGGACAAGTCAGTGAAAATTCTAACAGTGAACTATTTTACTGAATACACTTTCCATATGTTGCCCTATGGCTTCACAGTCTCTGCTAACTTGATGTTGGGAAGCAGACTTGGTGTTGGTTACCTCTGAAAATGAGATGTAAATTTTAGAATTCAGTCTCTATTCCTTTTTTTTTTTTTTTTTTTTTTTTTTTTTTTCATAAGTAAAGCCTAAGTTCTCAAACTAGGAAAAACTTGCCCATGTTCTCAGGTGAGCACAAGATTGCTGAGAAACTTTCAGTGTCTGGTCAATGCAGAACACAAGTTTTTGGAGGTACTTGGCTTGCAAGATTGGAACTGCCTACAGACTAGGAGAGTTAGCCGACTGCAGCACAGCCAATACAGCAATGCTTCTGGGTTGTGTGATCACAGGATTTGAAGTGACAATCTTTCTTGCAAGCTAAGATACTTGCGAATCCTCAAATACTAAATGGGCACTAAAGATCTAAAGATTATTTTATTTTTTTTTTTTTTTGCAATTACGCTGGTAGATTTCTGTATCCAAATTCTGCTTGCATTATACTTCAGCTAATTACATCTTTCTAGGACCATGCCAATAATTCAGAAACATATATCAGGAAATTGACTTTTGTTCTTAAGAGCATAATTTAGGAATAACTTAGTGTTACGTGACATTGGACAAAATTAGTTCAGAAAGTTCTAACCACTGTTTGCTTTTATATAGTTTTAGAATGCTACATGTACAAGATGTTAAAAACCCAAATATCTAAAATTTATTTATGGTAGTTCTTATGACTGTATGAGGGTGCAGCTGACACTTTCAAACAAGCTGCAACAGATATTCAGTAGCAATAGGTGTACATTACCAAGTGATGGAATCACACAATACATACAGCTGTAAAAGGAAGTGTTTTATGGAAAGAAAATACTATTGCAACCTCATTTCAATGCACATTAATCTGCAGGGACAAAAAATCCAGGGAGTGGTATTTGTGCCACACAATATAAAAGTCATCTAGAACAATCAATCAAAAACAATAAGGAAAAGAAAGATATTTTAATATTCTTTTTCCTTTTGCATTACTAATTTAAAAGGAAACTTGTGATTACATTTTTGTACACAGTGTCTTGTTATATTTGAAATATTAAAAGGTATTTGAAGCACTATGCAGTAGCTGCTAAAACAGGAATCACTTCGTCAGGCCCATTAAGACAGCAGCATTCTTGATCTCAATCAAGATACCAGCATATTAATAAAGGAGGGAAAATGCCTCCCTCTGTCAGAACAATGAGGAAGGACACAGAAAGCCTTTGGCATCCTTTAGTATACCCATCCTGCAGCTGAGTGTGTAATTCTATTTTGAGGAAGGAAGAAGGATTTAGGCGTTAAAGTACCAGGCTAAAAATCTAGAAGAACACACCAACCAAACCAAGGAGCATAAATTCCCCAAGGAACCCGGTATTTTTAAGGCAGCATTTCCTGTGGGTATCCTGGTGGATCAAAGCACGTCAGCTGTCATTACACCCCCTCGAGAGGAAAATGTTCACACACCAGTTTCTGGTTTGCAAGAAGGCAAAGGCACACCAGGAAGGAGTTTGGAGGTGCTCACTGCCCTCCGCCCTGCTGGGACCCCCTGTAGTGAGAGGGCATTTGGGGGGGGCATGACACAAGTAGACCCTGAAGTGGATGGGTTGGCCGTTCGTTTCTCAGAGGAGCTGGGTCACACAAATCATCAAGGAAAAGAAATCCCTGGATTTCTGGAGGAGTCCCCTGTGCCCTTTTAGCTGGTCGGACTGCAGTCAGGATTTATGATTATACCTTATGATTTGAGTACTGATACGGGAGAGATTCGGAATTGTTTCCATGTCTTCTCTAACAAGATCTGTCTTTTAAGTACTCCTCTAGGAATATACACACAATTTAGAAAAACAAATGCTTTATTCATGATAGCAATAAGTACAGCATGGCTGTATACACAGCAATTGAATAGTAGTTTTGCATTTTTTATTTTATTCCTCCCAAAAACTACATGTTCCTACAAGTGCCTCACAAATGTGCGCTGAGTTTTCTACACAGCTTTTTAATGGAGAACATTTTAAATAGTTTCATAAAGTGAATGAAGCTGTGATAAGCAACACAGCTGGTGAGCCAGTGAAGAGACTACAAGGAAGGAATTACCAGGAGGAGAATGTTCTAGGAATGTATTTTCCTTATGAGGCCCAAAGATTAACCAATTAAGATTAGTGCTTCAGTTCATATATGCAAAATATATATGGAAAGTAAACAGGGGGACATGAGTACTGTCTGGAAACATCTTTGCTTTTGACACAGAAATTTCTTTGACAAGTATCTACCAAAAATCAAAACCAAGAAATCACCAGTTAGAAAAGCGAAAAGCTAAAGACCTGTATTATAATTTTGCTCTTGCTTCGTCCTGAATGTGAACTGGAGAAAACAAGATAAATATTTAGAGGAGCACATCTTATTCGGGTCATGTTGTGACCTCAGAAAATCCAGGGGAATAAACTGCAGGTGACTGCTTACACTAACAAAATCCTCATGAGTGAGACCCCTGGACGACTTCTTTCTGCTCCATGTTGAAGGAACTTAGTAAAGCAAATATAATGCTGCCAGGGAGAAGGTTCCAGATTTTGACAGTGAATACCAACAGTTTTACAATTATTTCTCCTCCATAAAGATGCTTGTGACTTTTCATTAACATTTGGGACAGGTCTTGAAGACCGGTTTTATCCTGAAATTGGACTCCAGCTTCCCCTAGGGTATCGTGTGCTGCTTCTCCAACTGTGTGTTTCCTGGGGTGTTATTTGCTTGCAGCTTTCACAGGTGCTTTCACCACTATTCACCAGTTACTCTTTCCTGTAGGCTAAAACTGTGGTGTCCTGGCACTACTTCACAGGTTAGGGATGTTTGCATGACCTCCCAGAGTTTAAATCACCTGCCTTTCATCTTTCTCCTACCAAGATTAGAAGGCTTAATTTTAGCAGATGTACAGAACTTCTGAAGGTAAAATTCTATTTTGAAAGGACTCTGCAGTGTGTACAGCCCCTGAAAGTTCACAGAATAACCAGAAGGAATGCATTACTCTCAGTAGCCCTGTTTGCTCAGAAGGTTTTAAACCATTTCTTCTAGAAGCTGTATATTTGTGAAAAACGAAGAAGTAATCATGGATATCAAGAGATCCAAAACAACCATGTCTTTGAGAACAAGATTAGTGCTTCCTATCCAAATGAAAATAGGAGCCTCGGAGACACGGTGGTTCAGAAGCAATGTTCTCTTATTGTGAAGAGTGAAACAGCCCTGGATACAATGAGTTATGTCAACCCCTTAAAAAGTACTCAAAGATCTCTGCGGCTAAGCCTTTGTCTTGGAGGCATGGAAGAGTTTTCTAGTCTTTGTCATTTCTGCTGCCTCGTTTTCTAAGCTCGGTGAAAAGCTAAGAAAGACTGAAAAAACCCTGTGTTGCAGATGCTTTTAATTGGAGTGGGAAGAGTTCTTGGTTCATCCTCTGGGGCCACAGCTGAGCAACATGCTTACTCCCACCTTTTTCCAAGGATGGGAACAGCCTTATTGCAAGCTAATGCTTGAAGACATGCACCTAGGAATCTTGCTCAACTGGCTGTCTGGATCATTTCTGTCTTTCAACCAGTATTGTCTGGATCTCACCCAAGTTCAATCTCAGCCAGATGCTCTTCTCCAGGAACCACTTTCCTCTAGGCAATGCAACATCTTTGTGATGGCTCTGGTTACATCTGTGGAAAATGAGATATACACTTGGGTGTCATCTGCAAAGCCTGTAGCAGCTTAGCCCCTCTCTGAATGGTTTTCTGGAAGTATTGGAAAGGGAGGTAGGGAGTGGATTTATAACCCTGTGGTCAGACTGCAGGTGCAGGATACTGGGAAGAAAAAAAAAAAAAAAAAAAAAAAAAAAAACAACAAAACCCCAACAATTTCATCAGTGTTGTTTTAGGGTCTTACTGAAACCAGGTTTTGTGTCTGCAAGGTATACATGATTGGGATATATTCGCTTAACATTTAGAGGAAAAAGAAAGATAAATAATTCCCTACCCGCTTCTGAAATGAAAAAGTCCTTCCAAATTAATGCAGTCACAGGAAACTGGATTAATGATTCTAGCAAATGGAAGCATGGTAAACAGTATAAGACTCTTGGTGTAAAACAGGTAGATTAAAGACTCCTGTTTCTTACTGAAATATATTTGGGGTACTGTGTATTTTACATTTAATTTTACGGTGCAGAAGACATTACTGAAAGAACAGCTTTACTTGATAATTTTCTTGTTTGGTAGAGCTGATGTATTAAAAAGGTTAATGTACTAAATTTACATTTTTCTAGATGATTATTTCTCACTCCAATCTCTCCTTCTTCGTTCTTAACCTCTTTGAAAAGAAATTATATAAAATAGGACTTCTTTTGACAGTTTTAGTGAGAAAACCTTACTTTTCCTGCTGATTTTCATGCTCTACAAGCTTTGTCATCATAAACCACTTTGCATGTATTAAAGAGTATTATATTAGATGAGGCAATTTAAGTGTATCCCATTTCACTTGGTGAAACTAAGCAGCTTTGCATTATAACTAAGTTGAGCTAATGAGAATATGCTTGAAGTGCGTGTTACCTGGAACTGAAGTTAGCTAGTCATTCAATACTGCAACCTGTGAGTTTGCAAAACGATGGCAAGAATCCTGCTGCGAGGGAGATAGGAAAATTATTATAATCTGCATTCCTAAATTGAATGAGTATTTTGCTCAGCAGAGGCCTCTTGACTGCAAATAGTCTGAAATTACATCCTGCTGCTTAAAACGTTTTTTTTTTTTTTTTTTCAAAGTGAGTAAAAATGCCCACATTTTCTTAAATCAAATATTTTTTTAAATCTTATGTGAGTAAAATTATTGAGAAAGGGAAAGCCATATATCCTTCAGTTCCTCTTGTAAAAGCTGTTTGAAATTCACCTTTTTGATAGCAAGGACAAAGTGTCTAGAATTCCCGATTTTATATTTTTATCTTAATTATTTAATTACTAGATTGATAAATTTTATTATCATATCTCTCCCATCACTTTATTACTGAAAAAAATTCCATGTTTAAAAGTTCCTTATTTTGTGCAAAAGAGAATTCTAATATAGATATTTCATCAGAATCAGCTAATAGATGTGATGCTTAACACACTAATAAGATAAAACTCCTATGCAAATTATCCAGAAAAGACTATACAAATGTGAGCAAAAGACTATGAACTATCAAGGAGACATGGGGAATAAACTTCTCCCACAAGAGTAGCATGGAAAACACAACTTCATTCGTGAAAATTCTTTATCCCATTAAAACTAGAAATGATATCAAAAAAAAGGGAGAAGGCAGCCTGGGGATAATAATTAGAGGTCACTGTAGTTGTTTGAACGATTGTGTTCTACTGTGTTAATGCTACAAATGCTCTGCATTGCATCCTGCCTGAGAGTCCAAAATGGAAGAGAGGGTGGCTCAGCTCACCCCCCTCAAATTCTCTGTCCTTGAAGTAGTGACCGGTGAAAAGGTTAAAGGTAAAGGAAGATGATGGAACAACCGGTGTGGACATCAGTGCTCCACACCTAGAGTCAGAGGAGGCCCCAGCTTTGCAACACTCAGCTGTGTGTATATTTGTAAGTTAAACAGACCCGGGCTAATTCTCTTACCCAGGGTGTGGGTGGCCCAATCTCTCCACCCCAAAGCCAGGCGGCCGTATTCTTATCTGCTGCCTGGAAACTGCCCCTACCCCACGCTGCTCCCTGAACTCTACCCTGACGTTGCACGGGGTTGTAGGCCAAAACCACGCTGGGGAACACACGAACAGACGGGATGGTTGAGCAGGAGCCAGGGATCAAACTCATGTCCGAGCCCTATTTTGCTGCTACAGGTAGGTGTATAGGGCTTTAGGGTTGCTAATGAGGCAAAATGGTCGAGAGGAAGATGGGGTTATTCTTGTGTGAAAGATGGTTCTCAGGAGACCCAGCAAGTCAGGCAAAGGTGAGGACAAGGGCAGGGACATATCTTAAACACAACCTATTTTTCTGGAATTCAAGAGACCTTATGCTGAGTTGTGGTCGTGTTACTTTGGATTAAGATTCACAGCTCTTACCTGCTTCTGAAGTGGTGGATAAATCGCTTCTGGTTTTCCTCCTCACAAAATATATCTGACAGAAAATATCTTTTTTTTTTTTTTTTTTCTGTACAATAAGTCAACCTCCCAAGAGATGGAAGGGCAGGATTCAGTCTTCCCTATGTCAGGGGACTCTCCTCCCAACCTCCAGGAGGAACCTGTAACCTCCAAGACTTAGTCTGTATGCTGTAGACTTATCAGAAAATCTCTAGGATCAGTCTTAATTCTGGAGTTATGCCAACCATTCCCACTTCATAAACCATTTTTTTTTTTTTTTTTCCTTCTTCCTTGTGTGCAGATCATTTCTTTTGACTTAATAAACTAGGTAGTCAGTGCAGTATAACCATCATTTATTCATTTGCTACCTAAGCTTCTACAAGCCTTGTGGATAAACCTAGCTGCGCTTGTGTTCTTGCAAAAGGTAAAAGTCAGCCAATAACAAAATTCATCATGGAAAATTTAGACAGGTGAAACTCCACTGGATTTGCAGCCAGTCAGATAATTTAGGTCATTCTTTTTGATTTGCACTGGTTAAATGAACATAGTCTCCATTACCTATCAAAGAAAGTTTGTTCTCCAGTCTGTCAAATGCTTATAACATTTGCCATAGCATAAACTACAAAATCCACAAAACTGAAGAATGAAGCATTTTTCTGCATAATTTTCCATCCAAATTTATTTGTCGGCATTAATGAATGTGTGTTTTAGTAGCAATGCCGTAAGCAAAAACGCAAGATACGTAGGATCTTCTAGTATTTCCTATCCTAATATAACAAAGCTCTGTCAACTATTGTACTCAGTTTGCAGAACCCATAATCCTGTGCATTATGTATTTTTAACAGTCCACACAAAACACATATTACACGAATCCCTCAGGAAGCACAAACATGCCTGCAGTGCAAGGAGGTGGAATTCACGACACTTTTGACGTATGAGCTCTGCAACTGTGTGAGATATTCACCCTCAGTATACGCATATGTATAAAAGATATAATATTAAACAACAACACTCTATACATTAAAGCCACAATATGTAACCTATATGAATTTTCCTTTATTGGAAAATATTTAGGTATTACAGTGAGGGCACCCCACAGAAATAGCATAGATCTCCTCCATATGGAAATCTTTGTGAAATCTTGCAGCTCCTCTAACATTCTACTTTTAAATGGAGTCTGTATTTTTATATCCATGTTCTTTTTTTTCCACTGAACTCTGTTACAAAAACTCTCAGTAACTTCAATAGAACTTAGATGAAACAAAACTGTATTGTTACTTTTTTTTTTTTTTTTTCTTCTCTTCTCCTATCTGGAGTAGACATTTGGTGCCAACGGGGAAACAATTCCTTTTGACTAGGGATAATATTTTTGTCTTCTATTTACTTTATACAGAGAGTAGGCATTTAGAATGCAAACAGAAATGCTAGGTAGAGCAGCAGACAGAAAGGGATTGATTAGAAAGCTATTATTCAGATGATATCACTAGAAGCCCTCCACAAAAATGAGAAAGCAGAACTCAGTTCGTGTAATTCTAATTGCATCAAGTTTGAGCTCCATCTATTTTAGCTAATAGGTTTACTGCAACCATTTTAATAGGTTGTGGAGATGTTTAATAAGAACAAATAGTATTTGTAAAATGAATTATTTTTTTAAAATGGCCAAATCAAATAAGATGAAGTCGACAGAGTAAAACTGAAAATAATTTTGTCTCCTCCTCCCCCAAACCCAGATAGAGCAATAGTCCTGAAGAATATTCTGCAAAAGATGAAAACCAGATGGCAATCATAGAATAGAATCAAGGTTACATGACTGTTCACTTTTCTTCTCTACTGCATGTAGCATTATCCACATCATTATAAACATTTTTTTTATAATGTTATGATCGGTGCTGAAAATCCTGATGTATCTTTATGATCTTGCTACTTTCCTTGTCACTTATGTGTCTGAGACATGACTTGATGTGCACATATGCCCACGCACATTCCACCACCTTTCTGAGCACGTAGCTGCTTGCAGAATGATTTCTTCTAAATTTCCAATCATACGACAAAAAAATTATGTCAGTGAATTGTCCTGATTGAGGGTGATTTCCTGAGGCGGCAGAGTGGTGACAGACTAATATCCAGAGATTATATAATATTTTAACAAAAAGCAAGGGAGAGAAAAAGCATTTTATTAAAATCTCACAGCTTCCAGGAAGCGAATAGCTGCCATTAGGAAGAAATTCATTTTTTCCAACGTGTTATGTATGTCTTCAGCATTACCCTGAAGCCCACATGCCATCTAAAACAACTAAGCACACAGGTGAAGGAGCATCTACCCCCTCTTTCCCATTGCCTGTAAGCGAAGACTGTCTTGTGAGCAAAGGTAAGTGGAATACTCTTCTCGCCCCCTTTTTACCAGCTGTAAATCAGATGAGTGTGACTGCAAGGCACTAAACCCAAGCTTTGATGAAACACCACAAACATGGCTAATGGCAATCAAGCTCAGAGCACGGGCAGAGTTTGCCCTTGTCAGCCAGCAAGTCGTTTAGAGGGCTTTAACTTGCACCAGCTCACTAAGCACATTTGTTCTGTGGCAGTTAAAAGCATGATCTCAACTATATACGTGATGTCAACCACCATTTTATCCACCTGTGGCAATGTTTAAGCAACAAATTGAAACAGCCTGCACTGCTAATGGTTAAACGAAACAGTCCTGAAACATCAGGCTTTTAAAAAAATACACTAACCTTTGTGTCCTTATGCACATCCAGTAAGTCCAGTACATCCACATTTGATGAAGAACATTCAGGAGGATTTTAACTCATCTGTTCCAGTGTTCACAAGTCTTTAGTAGTTACTGAGAAGACCAGTCAAGGGATAAAGCAACTCCAGGTATGCAGATGGAAAGATCAGACATCTCTGCTGAAATGGTGTGCAACTCGCTGAGCCTGCATGAAAAGAGAAGACGCTTGCTGCGTATCTGAAAACAAAACCCAAACACAACAATAAAACAAACACTCGGCTTCCCTCTTTAAGGCTGAAAAGACGTTCTGTGCAGCAGGGCCCCAGAGGTAGTACTTGCCAGCTCAAGTTTTTGGAAGTACTGTCTCCATATCTTGTAAACATTGGCAGCCTGGAATCTGGAGTGCAGGTTAGGGAGGAAGGGGAAGGAAAACTACAGCAAACTTGTTTCACAATAGTAAGCCCCAAACAAAACCCACTTCTAATAACAGACAATTGCTGATCACATGTATTTTAAGTGGGCTACAGGAAAAAGAATGTTAGATCTTTACTGGCAAGGAGCAGTATCCTGTACATGTTACTTCTACTCCGCAGTTACCCTTGACATTGTCCAGAAATGTATTTTACAGACATTTTGTAAATCACTGGAAAAACTACTTTTATACTGAGAACAATGCCAGACCCATCTGGAGAAAATTTTAATAGCATTTAGTGAGAATTGTTTGACCGTTCTTTTTTTTTTTTTTTTTTTTTTTTTTTTTTTTTTCTGTTTTCTCTTTTTTTATAATCTATCTGTGCCTTTATATTGAAGAAATGGGACACAGACACAAATGTCAATATTCAAATGCAAACCCTATACTACAATTTCTAGCTTTAGACACGAACATGTCTACTTTCCTTCAAAGTAAACCAAGCCCCAAGGAAATTGGAATACATTTAAGCCTTCAAAATCATCAATGACAATGTGACCTGCCAAAAGACATTAACTCTGTACTTATTCTATTAATCAGGAAAAAATAATTCTGAGTGAAGACGTCGAATTAAATAAAAAGGTCTCAACAGAATTATTACAAAGAACGACCAGTTTGAGCACCTTACAGTATGGCTGGAGTCTGACAAGTGCAGATGCCTTTGTACTCTCAAAACTCAATTTTTTGTATGCTTGATGCACCAATAAAAGAACACAGAAATGTACAATGCAGTCACTACAGAATCTGGCATAATTCTAGGAGAATCACAGCCATTCTTTCTTTACAATTAAGTGTTTATTTCACTACAGAATTTCCATCTGTATTACGTAAACAGCTTGACTCAAGAGCAGTTTACCTCTGACTGCTTTTGCCTGTATGATACATGATTTACAATGCTGAATTATTTGTTTTTCCAACAGAAACTTTTATTTGTTAATAATTTATCAGATAAATGTCTTCTCATTGAGCAATTTAAAAAATGTAAGCAAATCAATGGCAAAAGACACCAAGCAGCATACTGTAACGATACAGTAATTCGAGCTCATATGTTAGACTGAACTGATAATGTCCCCAAAGCCCTCTTTTGATAGCTCGGTTTCACAGACTAAATGTTCAGCTGAAATAACTAATAAAACATCTCAGCTACTGCTCTGCAAAATCATGCCAGTATCAGGAACAGTATCTTTGAAAACCAATAGGCTGGATGCAGAAAACAAACCAACCAACCAACCAACCATACAGAACTCTGCAGGTATACATGCTCTCCCTGGAAATGAGATTAATAGTCCCGTGAAGAAGGCAAATGAACTTCCTGCTCAGATGTGTGAATGGGACTTTAGAAATCAGAAGGGTCTGATTCCTTTGATGTCAGTGATAGAGATATAGATTTTAGCATTAGATCCAATGCCATCACTCCTATGTGTGACACAGACAGTGAGGGAAGCAAATGAGAAAAATCCCTTAAGAGGTAGCTCTCAAGGGCTCTTAACATCACAAATAAGTCATGCTCTGAGTTACAGGATTTTCAGCTAAGTTGATCACAAGGAAAATAAAGTGTTTTCTAAAGGGCTGTGCTTTGACAGTCTTCACTACATTTGAGGTTTTAGAGAAAAGGAGGAATATTTGAAAACACCTTTGGAGGGAAACTGCATATATACATTTCCCCTCTTTCCTCTAAGTGTATTACATGAATTAAATAACTTAAAATTATCCAGGGCAGTACTCAGGTTCCCCAAGAATAATGATGCTGAAAGTCCTATCATTTTATAGGCATTCTGTAATTGCAGAATGGATTGGTTTACCACCAGGCTTAAGGATGGTCAATAAAGTGTTGACAGTATGTAAACTTATTTATAAAATGGATACTGCTCAGTTTAAATGAACACACATACTCTGCCAAGAATAGATTGTTTTCAAACTTAGTAATAGATAGGATTTCTCTTCTGTTATTTGATGAAATCTTATATTGATTGTAAACTGTAAGTTTCAAGGAATGACAGATCTACCAATAAAAGCCACAATCCAACAAGCAATATATGCAAATATCAATATATGTTATTATATATAATGAACACATATGTCATCAATTTATTTACTGTAAACAGTTTAAATGAATACATATGAAGTGAAAAATCAAATTAAGTAGGGGAGCATTTTTTTTTCTTCTTTGATTTCTAAATGAACACTTTCTTTTTGTGCTAATGAGAACACTACAAATTTTTGTTTAGTGACTGTCCATTTTCGATGTGCATTTACCCACTCTATCTAAGACTAGATTCTTTGACCAATGTGTCCTTTCAGACTCCATTCCCAGGACCCGGAGGCACCTCCATGCCCCACAATAGGGCAAAACGACATGATAGAGTCTATCACTTTTAGTTGTTTCCCAGAGTAGGATGCCTTTCAACAGACTGATTGCTTTTCTTGTAAGGACACTAGCGTTAGTGTCAACACTATTAGCCAATAAGTTGTGTCACTCTTTTTGCACAAAAAACTCTCTAGCTGCTTTCTATATAAGCCAGATGCGCTCAGCTCAGACATATCCAGGGGCTTTATCAATAGAGAAGCAGCAAAATTTTTAGGGGTCCAAGCAGTTCCTGCATGCAAAGCCTTAGCTACCCTTTTGGCCCATGAATTGCTGCTGGGTCCTGGTCCTCTGACTGTTCCCACTTGCCTCACGTTACTTTGCTCCTGGGATCCCTTTTGAAATGAGTCGGCTGGTTCCGCGCATGTTCCAGGAAACACCCTGGCCATAGTTCGGGTGGACATGACTCCCCGTAGGTGGTGGGGGCTTGCCAGGCTTGCCACCTTCCGTCCTACACAGCTGTTTGTGTGTAACCCAGTGTTGTGGTTGAGGTCCAGCTGGCAACCAAGCACCACGCAGCCGCTCGCTTGCTCCTCCTCCCTCCCAGTGGCATGGGGAGGAGAATTGGAAAAAAAGAAGGAATACTCATGGGTTGAGACAAGGGCAGTTTAATAACTAGACTAAATTATTAATAACAAGAATAGCAATAAGAAGGGATATAACACAAAGAAAGAGGTATAAAACCAAAGGACAAACCGACTGATGCGCAATATAATTGCTCACCACCTGCTGGCCAATGCCTGAGGAGCCATCTGCCCCTTCCAACCATCTCCTCCCCAGTTTCTATACTGAGCATGACATTCCATGGTGTGGGATACCCCTTTGGCTAGTCGGGTGAGCTGTCCTGGCCGTGCTCCCTCCCAGCTTCCCGTGTACCTGCTCACTGGCAGAACACAGGGAAAGGAAAATTCCTTAATTTAGGATAAGCGCTACTTAACAACAACTGAAACTTCAGCGCCTTATCAGCATTATTCCCATACTAAATCCAAAACACACTCTACCCACTGCTGAAAAAAAATGAACTCTATCCCAGCCAAAACCAGGACACCCAGCCAGCTGCGGTCCTCACGTAACCCCACATGACCTTATGATGCATCTCCTGCCTTTCCTCCATTCCTTTATTTGAGAGACAGGAGTAGAGGACTACGAGAAAACTTAAATAAGAGAATAACCAACTGATGTGGATGTATTGTTCCTCTCCATTAAGAGAGCAAACCCCTTAATCAGACACTCTATGACTTAAAAGCATTTCAAAAGCTCATTGAATTCAAAGCAAAGGATATTGTCTCTCATTATACACTATTCGAGAGGAGTCACCTGCGCTGCAAAAAAGGTTTTCACTGTTCCAAGTTGAGATGACTCCCACTCCTACCAAGGGCAGCAAGATGCTGCGTAGCTGTGTGGCTGCACCAGTGTCCAGTATAGTGGAATTCAGTTGCTAAAAATCATAATTCAAGGCACACTAAAATGTAAGAACTGCTGAAAGTTAGGTTGGTTTGTTTGTTTTTAATAATGAACTTGAGCTGGTTTACTGGTTTCCTTCTCTGAATCTACTAGATGCGGGTTTTTTTTTCTGTGTGTTTCAAGTACAAGAAAGCACTCTGCAAGAATTCTTATGAAAATAGATGAAAATATAAGAGTCTCCTGGTTCTGGAAAGGCAGAATTTAAAAAGAAATATTCTTTTTTTTTTTTTTTTTTTTTTTTTTTTTTCTTTTAGCTCAGAAAATAACAAACAACTAAACACTTGTACATTTTAAGTGACCTCTTCTTTCTGCACACATGAAAGTTACTCTCACCCAAATAATACACAAAACCAGTTACGTGCATACACCAAGTCCATTGTAATGTAAAATAAAATGAGTTAGATTAAGCCATGACAGCTAAATCATACTTGCTACTTCAGCAGAGTGAGACAGAAGGCACTGAATCTCAAGGTGTGGACGGTTTTTCTCTTTTACTTGTCACTGTGATCTCTTGCAGTAGTAACTACCTGAGGTAAGTCTGAACACCAAAGATCATTCAGACTAAAACCTAATGAGCAATATCTCATTGTCTGGTTTTAGTGCTGTTTTGAGCCCACATCCAGATGCTCTGATTTAATTGTATAATAGTTAATCTGCGGCCTTCTAAGGCATTTCACATCTCAGTATTTTAACTGAAACCTGTGTAAAAGTTAAGGTGGATAAGAGGCAGCCAGCTGGCTACGTTTCCTTCTAGACACAGCACGGAGAGCATCTATAGCTGCTCCCGTGGCAGTGAAGGGGCTGTCCTGGCAGCAAGTGTCAGGGCTGCTCTGGCAGGTTCAAGTCACAGTCACAGCTGGTCCCCACAAAAACAATGAACTTGCCACGAACGCCATGCAAACACACACAGAGAGCTGTAATGATGTGACTGGGGACAAAGAAGAAAAAAAAAAAGAAATATCTGTGGTTCGCACTTACACGGATTTTTCACCTCCTGGCTTCCCTCTGCTCCATTAAAATAATTTTCAGACTAACCTAAAATTTTTGAGACTATGGCACCTGACCAAGCTTGACAATCAGACTGCCCCAACTTTGAAGAAGCCAGAGCTTCTACTATTTGCTTCTCTGGGGTAAACCTTTCCGACAGATTGCCTGAGGGCGGTAGCACTGGGGAGTCCTCCAGCACAGACCTGCAGAGCTGACCGCATGTAGTCCAGGAACTCTTGATGAAACTTGGGAGGAATTTTTATAGATTGTTTCTTCTACCTTCCACATATCTATGAAGCGCAATCACCCTCAGGGAAACAACCCTCCATTCTCACAAATTTTGACATGCTGTGTATCACCTATTCAGCTATTATTCAAAATATTTTAGAGACATGTGAAGCCGTGGCATGCCATCGTGACCACCACACCACCATGTTCATCACCAGCTTTCCAGTTCCAAGTTAAATTTTGGTTGCATGATGGAATGAATTTCAAACAACTTGATAATTTGCCACCAAAAAGCTGAATACTACCAACCTGTATTTTTAATTTTTCCGTTTTTCCTTTTGAAATCAAATTTGCGTGTGATAAAACATGACTTGGACTATTCGCATCAATGTGTAGCGGAGATTGGTAAACACACTGCGCTAGTGTGTCCACATTTCAAAATAAGCACAAACCTCCTGTTCCCCCTGTTTAGCTGTCGAGAAAAAAGTGGCATCAGCATTCCATGCTGAGTAACGTGTTACTACGGTGTCAGCCTAGTGCAGCGTGTTGACACTAGGAAAGTTACAACAAGTCAAAAACATTCTCAAACTAAAATTACATTGAAAAAAAGGTGTGAGATGTGCAGTACATCTCTTGAGGCACTAGTCAGGACAACAGGGTCCTATTGTAATAAATGTTTAATAACAAAAACAAGAATAAAATAATCATGAACAAACTTTCTCAAAGTACCCTTCAACAGTGGTACGTACAACAAACAGAAACACCATTTATACCTGAGTATGGTTCAAAGTACCACAAAAGAGCATGCACGTACCTTTAATCCACCATATTCCCTCTATACACCATATATGCCATATGGACGTATTGCATACAATTTCTGTGGGTTCTTGTGCACCAGCTCTACAATAGTTATTCAATACAGATTTCTACCTGGGACAAGAGTAGCTGCTCTACTAACATCAATTCAGCACATCAGCACAACTGTACAGCCAGCTACAGCAGCTGAAGTTCTGGCTCACGACCTGCAGAAATGCGTCAGTTTTATGAGGGAATCTTGGAGGAAAATGAATAATGTGCTTCCTCTCGGAGAGGGAGACCCCCCCCCCCCCCCGCAGACACAAAACCAGCGTGAATTTTCTTAGCAGGAAATCTGTTTTCTAAGAGAGTCAGAAAAAGGAGGAGCCGGTGGCCCAGCACCCATGCCTGTGTGCAGAGGGATGCCTTTCTACTGCACTAACGTGAGAGGCAGTCCAAAAGGCTACAAGGAGGGGATGGAGCTATGATACCGCTCGTGTCACAGCCCTGGAAGCAGGGCTACCCACCCCATGCTCACTGGGAAGGGCAGGCTGCAACACATGCTGACCCTCGGCAGCTTTCTGTGACAGTGAGAAGACAAGGAAGGGCCGGTGGGACTCACACACGCTCATCAGCACAGTACAAACTGACAGCCCTGCCCAAAGGCTTAATGAATAATGTTAACGTACCTATATTTAAAAAAAGGAGACATTTGTTATGAAGATACCTCTCATAATGTGTGTATTTCTATGTTCACGTGTATTTAAATAAATCTATTCATGACACTAATTATTTTTTGATCAAAAGGAAGAGGCCAAAATCAGCATATATTATGAAAAGCTCTGTGAAAGTCTTTCCCTCCAAAACCTGAATACATATGAATATCAGCTGCTCCATCTCTTCAGAGCTACTTGCTACATCTTACCTTGTAGTGCCTGATACAATCTCTAAGTGGGAGAGAACAGTACATAGGTGCTCTCTTTCCTAATCCATGAGCTCAAGTTCACAGGCAAGCTCTTCTTTATTTTAATGTTAGGCAGTGTGAGGGTAGATGTCTATTTTGTCCTGTGTCTTATCCTCTTAACTGCAGCTTCCAAGTATTCCAGTTATCTGGATTTTTTAGAGGCAAGATAAAACACCAGAAGACCCATTATTGGAGCATATGATATACAAGGAAAGGGTGAGAGAACTGGTTTTTTTCAGCCTTAAGAACAGAAGGCTAACGAGAGACCTTGCTGTGGTTGGCAGTCACCTAAGGAGAGGGTGTGGAGAAGGTGGAACCAGACTCTCCTCAAAGGTGCACAGTGGCAGGGTGAGAAGCGCCGGTCACAATATGCAACACAGGAAATTCTGGCTGAATAAAAAGAAAAGAAAAATGGCAGCGAAGGTGGTCAGCTGGAGCAGGTTCCCCGGAGAGGTCGTGGAATCTCCATCCTCGCTGATATTCAAACCTCAGCAGAATGAGGTTGAGCTAGCTGCTGTGCGACTGGCCTGCTTTCTGTGGGAGGTTGGACAAGAGGCACCCCGAGGCCCCTTACCCCTCAGGTGACTGGTCCCTCTGACAGACCAGACCTGCTTCCCCCAGAACAATGGGTATTTCTAGGAGAAAAACAGCTTCCTACCTTTCTGAGTGAGATCCACACACCAGTACCCCTAATCCCACGCCAAGATCGCATGTGCCGTGACCCAAAGAGTCTCAGTCCCGGCAGCTTTCCAGGGGAAGTGCAGCCCCGTGCAGACCTGAGCTGACTTACAAAGATGCACAGACTGTAGATAAAACATTAGGGCTGCAGAGTACAGTAAATACATTCCCAATGCAAGTATCACGATGGCTTATCTTTTCAGTACCTTTGCCCGTTAAAGTAGGCTTTGGGAATGAAGCGCAGGCCAATTATAAATCGAGTTAAATATGTCTCCTTGACCACCTTCTCTCCCTAAAGTGATCAGCATATAAATTAGATGAATTAATTTCTCTGACTCGACAGCTTATTAGTTTCATCTGTGTTTTCAGCAGTTTGACATCTTCTCAAAACGGAGGGGTTTAGCATGTTCCCAGGGAGGCAGTGAAAACAGTGTAACCCTGCACTGAACCCCCTGGGATCTGATGCGACCCTGCCTCCCTCAAAGGCATCATCCTTTGATCTCAGCACCTTGCCTACCCGGCCCTCCTCTCTCCCGGCTGTCGCAGCAGCCTCTTGCAACTCCCGCAGTTGTGGAGGAACCAGAGTTTTCCATGGACACGCCAAGGGACAGCTGCCAGGTGCAGGAGGAAGCGCCGTGGGTACGGATGCACTGTGTATATATATATCTGTACAGCCCCTAAAAGCAGCCCATCACTAACCAGCCAGTTGTTTAAACAGGCTGCACGGCCGCTTTGTCAGAAATCAGCTTTGCACTTTGAGCGAAGACACTGTCAGCCACAAAAAATGCAAAAAAGTTGCCTGTGCTAACAAAATTATCTTGCCGTCTCCTGGTTTCCTTCACAAACACACACAGGGAGAATTGCTCTTCACCACATAACAGCCGCATTTGAGACTGAGCAGCAGTCTTTATTTCCCATTTGCTTTTATGTCAGTTCCTATCCTGCCCAAACACTGCCAACCATTATCATATTAACAGCAGATTTGAAAAGCTTTTTTCCTTTCCAGAGCAGAGGTGTTCAGTCCAGTCTCAGATGACATGGCTGAAGTTTCACAGTGTTCTCTCACGCGTCGGATTAATTAACTCAGCCCTGATTAATTAAAACTAGAGGTTTCTTTTATTCAACCATCTAAAATACCAAATTCCACTGATTTCCTGCAGAGATATACAGGCACAACAATTCCCACTGTGATCTTTCATTATTCTTTACAGAGATCCTGTGCCATATCCCATACTCCCACTAGAATTTTACTGATATGGCTGTACTGACTTTGGTAAAATTATTCTTGATTTACTTTGGCACAAAAAAGATCAGCATCGGGCCTGTTGGGATAAGATAGTTCCTCCCCATGGTCATATTTACTTTACTTAAGACTACAAAAAAAAAAAAAAAAAGTACACTGCTCAGACAGCTTTGCTATACCATCCTTTTCTTACTGAAAAAAACAAAAAGAAAAAAGGATTTACAGTCTGCTCTAAGGTGATCTGCTGCTCTTTTTGGTTACCTGAAAGAATAAGGACAATATCAATCCAGAGTTAACTCTGCTGTTCAGTTTTCCATGTACATATGTTCTTCTTTATCCAATGTTTCTTAAGAACTAACCAGTTCTGGGAAAAAAAAAAAAAAATCTTTCTTCAAAAAAAAGGTGAGGAGGGAGCAGCTTTCATTAAAAACTGAGAAAGCAATTGAAATTAAAGCAGGGTCAGTTTTAGCTGTTCCCATTTCCTGTGTCATTTCTATGCACACGTGTTTGCCAGCTCTAGTAAAAAACAACAGATCTAGAACGGACCACCAAGAATTGCTGCCTTTGCCTTGTGCTATTTCATCCACTGAAACTGATAGGAAGGCTGAAGAAAACAACTGAAAAAGAGGCATATTATAGATGAAGATTGTCAAGGATAGGCAAGTGAGTGACAGAAGCTGCTTCACTGAGAAAGGAAGATGAATGTTTGAAAAGACCTTTTCATTTTGGTGAATATCTTCCTCTCTATTTCTGTTAAACGCATCAAGATTGGTACTCTCTGAAAGCCTTTGTGTTTTTTTAGAAGCCAGTTAGTGCTAGTGAGTAACCACATTACTTCTCATGCATGTCAGTTTTGGAAATTAAGTGTACACCTTTAGGGTGCTCAGGCACCGGAGTGGTAAGAACATAAGAACTTGAAATGAGCAGAAATTGTAAACATATTGAAATAATGCCACTCGTAAAACCATTTCAGCGGGATGTGCTGAAGCGTGGTGGATCTTCTGTGGGTGCATAGAAAGTTTGTTTAGCCAAAAACTTGGCCAATAGACCTGCTCTTTCAACTCTAGTTTGCCATAACATCTCCTAATTAATCTGTGAAACTATGAGTTACACGATGGAGCCAAGAAGTCTCAAAGGCAACCCTACTGGGCCTTTCCCAGGAAAAAGACTTACGCTTACATTAATATGAATATTTTGCACAGAGAGCTTGCCAATGGGGTGCAAGAAGTTAAGCAGACACTCTGTTAGCCCCTCGTCCCAGTTTAACAAACTGGATATGAAGAGCACTGACTTAGCTTCACATGTGTACTACTCCACCCACAAGCTTTAAAGACATGTAGAATATAAATTTTCTTAGGAGTTCTCACCACTGCTGTAGCATAAAAAACAGCTGCAGCTGGAAAACCTCCTTTGAATTAAAATACGAAAAGAGGAGGGTTTTTTTCCCCCTCATGATAAAAGAGACATTATTTTCTACCCTTTTCTGTTGACCAAGCCTTCCCCGTGCAACCAGGGCATGCTTTCTAGGTTTTATTTTTCCTACAACATGAGGTCTGTTTTAATTCATTCTTCAATGAAAACTGAGGTTCTTACATGCTCACTTGACTCTGAGCTTTACAAAAGACCACAGAATATCACTGTGCTTACAATCAAATCAAGAGCACTGGCAACAGTTAAAAAACACAAATCAAAACACCCATCAGCAAAACACCATCTTTTCAAAGCAGGTGCTTATGGAGAGAGAGCTCTCTTGTTTTCTTACAATACGCACTTACGTTTATTTTGCCTTACGTACCAGCTCTGGATTAATGGCAGATTGGGTTGATCTGGCACAGCACGTCACCCAAAAATATCATTATTGACCATTCCCCAGATCCTAAGGCCCACTCTGCATACAGCAGCAGAGACCGAAATGGGTGCCAGAGGCAGCTGGATGCCAGAAAATGGAAATAGTTGTGTGGGTCTATCAAATGTTAACATCAGCTCTGGTTCTTACGTTCCCTTTCACTCAGGCTAAAGTGACACTACTGACTACTTCCACTTCTGGTTTTCTTGAAGCATCAAGGTAAAGGCAGTGGGAAAGTCAACAGGCAGAGTTGAATTAAACACCGACTAGTCATAGACATATTTGCAGCCCCTAACCCTGCCCTGAGCAGGTACAGCCTCAGTGCAGGTAGGGACTGATGGATGTCTGAGAAAGGGGTTTAATCTAGCAAGTTTATTCCCTTTAGAAGGACTGCTTTCAGGAGTGCATAGAAAGAATCATTCTTAAATCGATGTCTGAGAAGATTTGTGTCCAGAAAGTGCTTACTCCTTTTTTCATAGTCTTCTCTAGAGACCTGTGGGACAGATGGTTCAAAGGACCTAAACCTTATTTCTCCAGAATAGAAGGCTGTGCCCTTGGGCTTGTTGCTGTCACAGCATGCATATAACCTCCGCCCATGCTTTTCTGAAGCTCAGTTTGCCCACCGGTTATATGCCCTGTGGTGGATCATATGGACCGTGATGATTTGCCAACAAGTACGCTTAAGCTTAGAGAGAGTGGAAAAAAAAGGAACACAATTTAGGAGAAACATTTTTCTGTGATTTTGTGGATCAAAATTTTAAACTCTTCAAACTAGCTTTGCTGAAAGGCAAAAGGATAATCTTATTTGCAAATATATTTATGCAAGTGAATTATACCTCTCAAATGAGTAGTTGCATAGACAAACTTTCAGGTTCAAGAACTCATGCGTAACAGCTGTGGTCATTTAATTAATTTCTATAGACACATTTCTGATCAAACAGATTAATTTTAAAACGTGCAAAATGGACAGAGGTGCAGCAGTTCACACTGCATTCAAAACAATTCCTGCTCAGCTTTGCCAATTAGGAAATCCCAGGAGAACAAGTAATATGTTACTTTACAGCACTATTGAAAATCTGAAAAACAGCAAATTCCAAACACTCCAAACAGAAAGTCTTAAGAACTCCCAGTGCAACAAATCTGTTCCATATGAAAGCTTTACAGTTCTTGTTCAAAGCCTCAACAAATGCAAATATCATCACTGCATGTAGACTCTGAGCTGATGTAATTTGCCATGGCTCCATGCAAGTCAATGATGATACATTGATTTCCACTAATGAGGGTCTGACCTAAAAAATGCTGCATTCATTTACCAAAGAAATGCTTTTTTTTTCCCCCCACTTACAAACTTTATTTCGCTTTTCTCCAGGGGAGCAGAAGTGCTGAATTAGCATGTAAGTACATTCAGCATCTACACCCTGAGCCAGGCAGAGCATAAGTGCAAGGAGGGCATAAGAAATTCACCACTGTGCCTCTACTTATTATAGATGGAGATAATCACTGTCATAGAGCTGAAGAAAGGGCAACACAGAAGGCGTTCTGGAAAAGTCCTCAGTTGCCTCATGGCTGTAATTGGGAAACAAGTCAGGTAGTTTTATGACTCCAGGTACAAATCAAGTTATTAGCATTTAGGAAGAAAAAGTAGGAGAAAAGAGTTTATTTGTCTCATTTCCCTCCCTGGAAGGGTTCAAGGCCAGGTTGGACGGGGCTTTGAGCAACCCGGCCTTGTGAAATGTGTCCCTGCCCATGGCAGGGGGGTTGGGTTAGATGATTTTTAAGCTCCTTTCCAACCCAAACAATTCTATGATTCTGTGATTCCTCATAAAAGTTTTCCAGAAGAAAACTTCAGAGAAACAAGGTAAATTGGAATAATAAAAATAATTTGAAATCTATCCTGCTGGTTTAGCAGTGCTTTTTTCACTCCCATCAAAATACTGTGGTTTTTCTGATATACTGTAAGAACATAACATAACTTTTCTTAAGAAGACTGACAAGTGACCCAGTTTTCAAGGTAGGATTCATATCATTATCCTCTGGGTTTTATGTTTAAAAGATTATCTTGACATTAGGAAAGAAGCTTTTCATTTTTTTTTCCCCTCAGTTAAATTTTGAACTCTACGCTTACAGGGAAAACTAAGCTGATAAGAGAGAAGAAAAAGGGTTTCAAACAAGAGTTCCATTTACAAAAATCCTACAGATTTCTGAAATTTCCTGTTAGGTTCCATTTCCCAAGCAAAGCATTTGTTACGTGATATAATTGACATTATCCCCCGGTCTAGGACGCAAAAGTTATGCACGGTGCAAAAAGCCTAAATCGCCCACTGTGCTTATCATGTAGACTCTGGAGTGCTTACTGCAGTCATTGCAACCTACAGAGATCGACCCGAAATACACCACAAACAGCCTGATTTAAGGCCAGAAGGAAACTCGTATCCTTCACTTTTCTAGGAGAGTAACTTGGACATGTAATGTTATTATAATATTTTTGTAGTTTTGAAATGTAAAAAGCCAAGCGTATAATCATCACTTTTTTTTCTACATAATTATAGTCATTCTGTAACATATCCAGAATGTAAACACAAAAGAAAAGTAATTGTAGTTTTCTGCAACAGCTAGTAAAAACACTGTTTCAAACCTAAACCCACAAACCCACTGTCATTCCTTATGCTAGTGGTGCCTGGAACAGCAGAAAAGAATCCTAAAGCATTGTTGTTTTATAAAATATATTGATTAAACAGGTGACTGATGATAGAAATTTAAAAGTTCAAATCGTGGAACATCCCAAGTGATATAAGAAGGGTTTCTACATATTGTCAGTGAAACAAAGGAGCACAGAGCATTTGCACAAAGTGGTTTTGATGTCAATAGGCTGAATTGTCACAGCTATGAATCATCATAAAGAAAAGCATCTGTAGCAAGTAATACAAGACTTTGTAAGACATTCTTTAGTGAACCATAGGTTTTAAAAAAAGCAACAAGCAAAACCCGAACTATTTAACTTCTTTTAACTGCTTTTCCCCCTATCAGAATAATATTACACAACACAGAAATCTCATTTTTACATTTTACTCTCCTATTGTATGTGCCCTCAAAAGAGCAATAATTGTACTCTATTCCTTTAAGATTGCTATGAATCTTTGAGAAAATATTAAGACTAAAAAAATCACAGCATTTCTCTTGAAACTGATTGGATTTAAAGATAAACATTCACTGAATTATTTTTATCCTTTTTTTTGGTGATAGTTCTGTAATATCACTCTCATTTTATCTATCTTTTTGTTATATTCTGTGAACATGCTTTCGTATCTTCAGAAGGCAGATAAATGCTTGCGAAACAGTATTCTGGTTATTTCAGCTTTTCTCATCAGGAAGAAAACTGACACTTTTGTATGGAATCGGTAGGCTCCGGAAATACAGCATATCAAGCTTCCCGTGGTGAAGTGAAATGAGACTCATACAGAAAAATCGGGTAAATTCTACGCCATATGCCCACATGCAATCTTCTGCTTTGTCCACCACTCAAGCTGCAACAAGCAGGGAACTCTTTTATCCATATTCATATTTTCAAAAAGCAGAGGAGGCTCCAAAGAGCCTGGGTGACATGAAACGTGGCTGCATGGCAGCGTGCACATAGAGTCCCCGAACCCGGGAGCCCAGCTGCCCCCCCAGGTGCATTTTTAATTGCGTGCAGGACCCCAAGGATTTCTTCCCCATTGCCCCAGGGGAAACCTCCATTCTAAGGCCAGCTGATAGAAGCACAGAGCTTTGCAAGTTTGGTTTGTCTAACATGACACTTGTGCACAGAACTGAATGATGTAACTAAATAATGAAAAATTTGACATTATTGAATTTTTCTTCTTTTAATAAACTAGGATCTATTTTCTCATAAAAAGTGCAGATGCTTTGCAACAGTAAATAATATATAAGCCGAAATGTATTTCTTATTCATGGATCTGCTGGGAGTGTTTGCATGATCTGGTTTAGCTCTACAAAGCAAGCATTTAAACAGTGAATACAGACTTGATGAGATTAGTTGACAGATATCTACTTCTTTTTTCCCTCGTTCTGGACCACCTTATCAAAAATTCATAGAAAGGAATCTGTGACCTGATGGCTTTTAAAGACAGAAGGTAACATTATAGGTTTCCAATGCAATCTAAAAACATATTAGGATGAATTCTTCATAGAATTTCCATGGAGCTTTCAATACAATAAGTGTAAAAACTCAGAATCTGTGATGACAGTTAATCATCTAAAACAAGGGAGTCCATTTTCTAAGCAAGGCACCTCTCTGAACTGAACTGCTTCATCAGGCTTTAAGCTTAGAGCACTAAAGACTAATTTAAAGAATTATATCCGTGAAAGATGATTTTGATGAGACAGACACATCTTTAAGGTCCTTCATGCCTTCTTATGCAATACTTGGCAAGCGTGGTTGCATATTTACAAAACAATAACTACAATATGAAAAGCCAACTGTGACGAGCTAGAAGTACACTTTTTGGGTGCTTTGCCATCTCTGGCCTATTCCTAGAGAAAAATATCACTCACTGAAGGAATTTACATTGCTTCTGTACATGTGTTTAATTGTAAATTAGTATCAGAACAAAAGTTGCTCTTTGACCGTTGACTAGTAACTGTGAGTTCTCCCAATAACACTGAAGTCAGTGATACCCATTTTCAGAATATGTATAACAGCATTCTTACACAAAACACTAAAGATTAAACAGTGAAAAAGAAAGACTAGATCTTCAACACTGGTGAAAAAAACCAAACCAAACCAAAACAAAACAACATGTTTACAGTCAAAATATTAACTGTGTGAACACAGTCTTTGGTCAACATTCGTACCAAGAAGTTCTTGCACTGGGCACAGACATGTAGGCAAAGCTCAGTCTTAAAAGCAACAAACTACAATGAACCTACAAGGGAGTGAGCACTGTGGAAGAAGGGGAAATGAAGTCAACAAGGTGTGATCAAACAAACAAAAAAAAAAGATGGAAAAATGCATCAAGGTCAGAAAAAACAAATCAGAAGATGAAACTGATATCTGCATAGGCTGGGATGTTAAAATTAATTTTATATTTTTTTCTGCCACAAATCATCGTTAACTCTAACATAATTCTGAACTGAAACTAACTCTACTGCATCACCTGATATGAGTATTTTTCTTCATCATCTTATCTAAAACTAGTCTCAAAGTTTCAGGAGACTATACATATCTATGTGTATATTTATATTTATATTTATATTTATATTTATATTTATATTTATATTTATATTTATATTTATATTTATATTTATATTTATATTTATATTTATATTTATATTTATAACACACTTATCACCATATTGATAAACATTCTTTGGGACCACTCTGATGGTACTTTGAAACACTTCTATTTTCCAACCTTGTCCAGCTAGACCCTTATGATTTCTTGGCCATGTGGCTCCTTAGCTTGATAAGGGAAGGCTGAACCTAAGTTGAGGTTCCACATCACATTTGGGGAACACAGGAACGGATGCTGATGGTGCCCTGAGAGGTGCGTGAGGGTCATTCCTTGCAATCTGGACGACTTCACTGCCTTGTAGAACAGTCTGGTCAGCAGAAAGCAGTCTCAAATCTCCTGACCTACAAACACATTGTTGATATTAGTGGGACCAGTATTAGTCCCTCATGATCTTTCTCTGACTTTCTAAGGACTTTTAGCTGATTCCATTGCCGTACTTCTCCAGAATGGAGCCACCAGTAAAATTCTGATGTGGCCTTCAGGAAGGAAAACCTGCATAAAGTTAAGGGGCTTGTCTAAGCAGAGGGTACAGATAGACATCTTTGCCCCATTTCCTGCTTAAAGACACTTTGGGAGTTGCGCGTGTTGGACAACATGATGTAGAAACATTTGAGCTGGCTCAAGGAGCAGTATAGCCATCTTTTCAGGCTTTCTCAGCAGAACCTATTCATTCAGGCATAAACGTGCTGCTCTGCCTCAGGTCCTCCAAATTGCTGAGAGCAAATGCATTGTCTCAAATCAAGGTTATCACTATCCTGTAAAAGTTCTGTAGCATTTTCTGTCCTTCACTGTCTTTCAGCCTGGCCTCAGGGACTTGGGATCAGAATTAAGCCAAACAGGAGGTTCCTACCTAAAAGTAATAGCCTTTTGACCATCTTTCCTATCACGTCTCTCCCTTCTTTCTTCCACCTCCCCCCAGGAACACAGGCACCAGGCACGCTTTTGTCCCAGTGCTCTTGCTATCCAAATACTAGGTGACATGACATCCAACTCCTTTGAAGGCTAAGTGATGAAGATACGCACATCAGAGAACACTTAAACATCAGAAATTGTAATTAAGTTTTATAAGCAGTTAATTTTTAATATGGACAAAAATGCATTTTTGCACTAGACAAGCTTATTTAGAATAAACTGTTATTTTTCTTGAGCCCTTACATTTAATGGATTTTTTTTATTATTTTTGCCTGCAGCAGCATATCTCAATAGTATAGCTCTTCTCTCAAATTGACACCTAATAACTTCTGTTTAAGAAGGCTGAATTTTGTTAGTCTTTTCTACTGGCTCTGGAAAAAAAAAAAAAAAAAAAGGAACTTGTAGCTGTAAAGAACAAGGGCTAGTTCTTCTGGGCTTTGGTGCCAGATGAATTCTTGCAGGAAATCTTTAATAAACAGCATTAGAAGAGGTCAAGCAACCAGAGAGGGGATATTTTTGCACCAATACTGATGCTTTTGACTGCTGCAAGCACCTACTGGTAGCTCTCTAAGGTTACAGTATTAAGCCTTTGACTAATGAACTATTGACAAAAATGAGAGCTTAGACAACCAGTTCTTCTGGACACCTACATGTGAATGCCTAAATTTGGCTGTTTGAAACAGGATTTGAATCTTTTTCCAAATTATCAGTATAAATGTCCAAATGTTATATATAGCTTTCATTCTCAAATGTACCTAAACTCTATATTCACTGGTAGTCACCAACTTTCCGTTAAAAATGAAGACAAAAAAAAATCCTGAAACACTCGACACTCAACAAGACCAAGTTCAAGGTCCTGCCCGTGGGCTGAGGCAATCCCAAGCACAAACCCAGGCTGGGGGATGAGTGGATTGGGGGCAGCCCTGCGGGGAAGGACTTGGGGGTAGTACTGGATGGAAGGCTGCCTGTGAGCCAGCCCCGTGCGCTCGCAGCCCAGAAAGCCAACGGTACCCTGAGCTGCAGCCAGAGCAGGGGGGGCAGCGAGGCCGGGGGGGGATTGTCCCCCTCTGCTCCACTCTGGGGAGACCCCCCTGCAGTGCTGGGGCCAGCTCGGGGGCCCCCAACAGCAGAAGGACACGGAGCTGCTTGAGCGGGGCCAGAGGAGCCACGGAGATGCTGGGGGGGCTGGAGCAGCTCCCCTGGGGGGCCGGGCTGAGAGAGTTGGGGGGGTTCAGCCTGGAGAAGAGAAGGGTCCGGGGAGCCCTTCGAGCGGCCTCCCAGGGCTTAAAGGGGGGACAGGGAAGGGGGGAGGGACTCTGGATTAGGGGGTGGGGGTAGGACGAGGGGTAATGGTTTTAGACTGAAAGAGGGGAAATTTAGATGAGCTTTAAGGCAGAAATTGTTCCCTGTGTGGGGGGTGAGGTGCTGGCCCAGGGTGCCCAGAGCAGCTGTGGCTGCCCCCTCCCTGGAAGGGTTCCAGGCCAGGTTGGACGGGGCTGGGAGCCCCCTGGGCTGGGGGAAGGGGGCCCTGCCCGGGGCAGGGGGGGTTGGAACCAGATGACCTTTAAGGTCCCTTCTAATACAATCTATTCTCTGATTCTATGATGATTTGGAAAGGCAGGGCAAATGGGACTAGAAGGACAGGGCGCTGTGGTTTAAGCAAGGGAAACTGTTAGATGAACACTCATACCAATTACATCATGATACTGAGTAAAATGACAGATCTGTTCAGCTTACTGTGTTCTACTTGCTTTTCAGTTATGATATTGTAAATGCAGATCTAATGATTTTAGTTTTTTGTATTACACATACTTTTCAGTAACAATGCATTATTAGAAAATGTTAGTTATTAAAAATATTTTTTAAATTATTAAAATGAAAATATTAAAGAAATGTTAATTATAAAAATATTAATGAATTAGCAAATCCTCTGCTCTTATCCAGCAATGAATTTGCTTTTTCCTGTATCTGTGACTCAGGGTATTAGTTTCCCCAGGAAGCTGGATCTGATCTTAGTTATACCGCAACAGATATTGCCCTCTAAAACCAACATAATTTGAGACAGAAAATTATCCTAGGTAAAGGATAACCTCTTATGGCAGAGCCAGGCTGTTCTGCTGACTGCTCTCCCTGTAGCTTGCATACAGAAAAGCAGACCATGCCCCGAAAAAAAGTGACACAACGAGGTGCCAACACCACATCTCCAGTTGCGCCCATCAGGATTTGATGGCACCGATGTTGCCACCTTAAACTGCCGTTGCACATAAAACCCCCACTTTCTCTGCCGAGCACTGGCTGTACGCACGCACCTCGTTTCCTCCTGGCACAGGACAGGTACATTTTTCCTGACGCTACGTAACTGCCTTTGTATAGTTTTCTCAGGGAAAGTGCTGATGCAGCAGTTCTGCTTGTGGATCTGCTCAAACTGTCAAAACCCAAACGAGGGGTGCGCACGTTTCAAAATGCTCGAACTCACAGGGAAATCTCTTTCTCGACAGATAACACTGATTTCAAATCTGCTCTCTCCTCTGCTGATGCTCCCACAGGCAGCACATGACAAGCTCTGTGACAGAGATTGCAATCCCTGACGAAAACAGCGGGATTGTTATCTGCTCTTCAACAACACGCTGCCAGTGGGAGCCTATTTAATCTTGTGAAACGTGCAAGGTCATTCGCACACTTTTAGTTTTCAGATTTCTCTGGGAAGAAGTTTTCGTCACTTCTATTATTATTCACCTAATGTTTTAATTCAGTGATGAAACTTCTCCAGACAGAGGAAGAAATGTGACAATGTTAATTTTAGTCCATTAACTACACATATTACTTCTACCTCACCAACAGTTATCTATTACTTTGCACAGTCATGCGTTAGCAGTCAACACAGGAGGTTATACAGTCAGCTTTAGCACTCCATAGATATGTGTTTTCCATTACTGCTGTACTGAGAAAGAGCTTCTCCCTGGGGGGGGGCGGATTCTAATGTGATATTTAGCTTGAAACCTAATGCAGCTAAGCTCCATTAAAACTATGCACATGTGCTCAAGGGCAACTGTAAATAATGCAAAAATAGATCAATACTAATGTTGAATTGTTGATGTGTAATTCTCACGGAGCTCTTATATTTGTGACTCCAGCCACATCCCAGGCATAGCTTCCGACTTGCTGCTCCTTCCCAGTCGTGGCAGGGACTGCAGGAGTTTGCATCAGCGTTGCTCTTCCAGATCTTATATGAAATATAAGGAGAATTGTATTCTCTCGCTCTAAATATATATAAGGATACATAGCAGACATATTCTCCAGAATATATTCTCTAGAGAAGAATAAAGTTAAGGATGGAAAATAAATAACATACCTTCAGTGTTGCTCACTCTTGTGGGGCTTAACTTTCTGATCCTATTAGGTGATTTTGTTTTATTTATCCAGAAATTCAAGCATAAACAGTCTAGGAAAACAACAATGAATTATTCTAAATCTTAAAAGAAGCAAGCTGTGTTTCTGTATTGTACCTGTCATGTCAGTAGACTGTATTTGTGCATGTATATACTGTGCTAGAAAAAAAGTCAACCATTCACAACCGTTTATAAAAAAAAAAATGCTCGAATCCACTTTTGGACCTCAAAAGTACAACCCCATTAAGTCATAATAAACATTTAGTTCTTAAAGTAAGAATTTTTCTTTTAAAGCTAGATTCCCACGAACAAACGCCTTTAATAATCTCTCTAAAGGTGTTCTATTCAGAAATCATTCTGAATTATGCAGCTTCCTGGACAGTAAAATGCTTTCCTTCTCCTCCCTTCCACTCCCGTTCTATTTATCTGTTGTGATTTTTCTTGTTTTGTTTTCTCTTCAACAACCCCTTTTAGGAATACCAACCAAAAAGCTGCTTTTTCAAGCGCCCAGATAAATATGATTTTGGGGAAAACAGCTCCTTGCAAGGTTCTAGCAGTATATTTTGCTCATTAAAAAGAAGCAGACAGATTGCTGATGAAAATTCTAATAAGTAATATTAAAGCATTAATACCATGAGCTCAGGGTTTTGTACAACACAGCAAACCGTATGCTGCAGAGCTTGGGATCTCTTTCCAGCTGTCAGCTGACAGCATCCCTGGGTCCCCGCTAATTGGCGACACACCAAGGCAAACAAGTCAGCTAATTCCAGAACAGTGAACTGATTAACTTCGGGTGTATATACATATTTATAAAGAGAGTGTGGCTTTTGTCTCAAGAATCAAAAATAGGTTTAGTTTCCAATCTTAAAAGTTGTGGACTACAAAATTATTAATGGCATAAAAACCCCCCAGGTCTAATTCTTTCAAGCTAAATGTTTCAAAGCTATATTAATGTCAAAAAGAGAAAATGTACAGGTATGTAGAAAACTTGGACTAATCAGTCATTGTATCATTCCTGTTTACTCATAAAAGCACCACAATTACCTTTCCACTATGCTTGATAAAGAAAATACAGACATTTTACAAGAATATTATATTTTCCCCCTTTCAGTAGGTAAAAATTACATTACATGGACGGGGTTTATTTTTACTTTTTACCTCTTTACATTCATACACTTCTATCATAAATCCATAAGCTGATTAAACCATATATTTTTAGATTTTTAACTTCATGAAGTATTTACTTTGATTTTCTTTAGTGTAAATATGAATGATAGGTCAGCAGACGCCAGTATCCACAGCCGTGTGCAATGGGCAGTCTCTTGGCTCCGCAATTTCAAACCCAGTGTTTGGAGGTTTCAAGATCCCATTGATCAGTCAGGAAAGTGGTTCTGCTTCATGACTAGAATTTTGAGATTTGGTAAAGAAATTAAAATAAAGAAATGAGAGAGCTGGGAACGTAAAGCAACATCTTTAGGCATGCTGCAGCGTGTCTGAGTTAGAAGTTGTAGATGATGAAGACAAACGGTGGCCTAGAGCAACTTCTGATTATGTTTTGCTCCCACGCATGCCTGATCCCCTAAAAAACCAGAACGTGTAACTTTGGATAGGCCCATGTAAGGTTCATACTTTTTTATGACCATGCTGAAAACAACTGTGATATATTTTTAATACGAGGATATTGAATAACAGAGGCGTAAAGAATTCTGAGAGCAGAGGTTGGAACCCCGTATCTGGCTAATATCAAGGTCTTCAATTTTAAACCAGAAATGGGTCTCTTGTACTTGCTCTTCCTCTGGCCTCACCACTTTCACATTCCTGGTTTCAGTGTGGCCCAACTACAGGACAGAGCTGGAAGATGCTTTTGTAGAGAAAGTCCATTAGTTTGACGGTGTTATCCAGGTGGGGGAAGCTGTGATTTTAAAATCCCTGACGATGGGAATGGCCCGGAGATTTGGCCTCTGACTTCCTAGCCCGAATCAATAGAACACATCTGTGGTTACAAGTAGAATTATTGTGCCGATACATGCTCAAGTATCACTAGCTTTTTTATTTCTGAGGAAAAAAAAAAAAATCAGACCTTATTTTCTGCTCAAAGATGGACAATAATGTTTTAATTGATAGTTTGCCCTGTATTCAGGATCTATATACATTTATTAGTGTGACTTATCAGCAGAATATCAATCAGCTTGACCACAACTACGTTCAGTTAGACGAGAAGACTGAGGACATAATACTTTGTTGTTATAGGTCTGAAGACCTTATTCTAGGGCTACCTCTCCACTGTTTTATGATTTAGACCAACTCCACATTAACAAACAAAACTTTCTGCACCAAGTCCTTGCTACTGTGAGTTGGCAACTACCTTTCCTTCTAACAGGTTTTCCTACCGGTAAAATGATAAACCTGGAAATTATATTAAAGTGCTTTAGGTTTTTTTTTCCCCCCAAATCTAGTCTTAATTTTATATGAACAGTTCTATCCCTGGAGATCATTACATCCCTTAGGAACAATGTCCACACTCATTAAATTGAAGCATTATATAGCACAGTGCACTGCTACGGCTGCATTCAGGAGCAGGAATCCTAAAAGAGATGTATTCAAATATTAAAAGATGATATACAATATTTTCTGGTTCCTGAATTAGCAAATCAACAGAGGAAAGGCTTATGCTTATATAAAGTATTTCAGCTTGAGTGTGACAACATTAATTATCCACTGTAACATGTTGATTTATAATTATGAAATTGGTAATTTAATTGGCATCTAATGCGGTAAAAACATTCCTGCCAGTGTCATTATCTAAGTGTTGGTGCTAGATGCTTTCAAACTTAGTTAAGCTGTCAAAAACATTATTCTGTTAAATGCTTATACCTGAAAAACTGATGACTATTTGACAAAATGTTTTTAAAACTACTACCACATGACTGCTGAAGATACTATCTGCACATTTCAGACAAACCAGCTTGAGCTCATTGCTGGTCATCAAGCACATGTCTTAACTGTTGATACAAATAGTGAATATCTATACTCTTTGGGAACAGAAGCTGCCACCAAATCACATAAAAATGATTGATATGTGGGTTACTGATTATGTCAGTCTGACCGTCGGAGCTTCATTCCTGGGTGGGACCATGGGTGGGCACCCGTGTGTTTGTAGATTTGTGATGGGGTAGTACGAACTACAGATTAATGTAGCACCCACCCCAAGGTGAGATTAGCTACTTCAAAGAAGCAGAGATGAGTGGTACAAGACCTGCAATCAGATAAGCCACTTCACTATACTTGAGGTACTGTATGTTAAAGAGCCTGGGGACTAGTTTTATTCCTGCTAGTCCTTTCACTCCTGAACTAGAGATCATAACTAGAACAGCAGGCAGTTCTTCAACCTCGTAGACTTGGGTGAAGGGCCTGATCTTCAGAGAGGGAGTCACACAAAGGGAATATATCAGAATAGCCTTAATAGGACAGTGATCTGCATGAGTGATGCTCTGTCAAAGGAAGAATCCAACTTAAAAACTGGATACGGCAGGTGGTAGAAGGCAGGGAAGAGAATAAAAACCCCAGTGCTGTAGTCAGTAAATCATCCCACAATGGTTTCTTAGCACTACTCTACATGACGTATTATGCCTGTGTAACTATTTCGGTGATGGAAGGGATTCCTTCTACTGAAATAGTTTTACCTCTCCAGCTGCTAATGGGACTGAAGTACTACGACTCTAAGCAGTTCATTAAATCCTATGGGAATAAGCCTGGATAAGCAAGATATAACTGATGGCATAACAACATGAGCTGCTGAAATATTTAGGCATAATTTTCAGTTACTGCATAGTGGCCTTTTCAAGCTTCCTGGCACAGCTGAAGTGCTGCAACTGCTGAGTGTGGACAAGGCCATTTTTTCAGATCATTTCAGAAGAGTGTCAATTCCTTACACAATATGTCATTTTGATATAAATAAAAGTATTCTATTAAAAGCTGCTAAGCTGAAGATAACTATAAGTGTACCCAGAAAAATATAGTATTACCAGGAGCATGGCCTATGAGGATTCCTGAAGGCAGATATATAACTTCACATTAAAAGTATCATGCTGTCAGATGTGTGTATATACAGTAGGATTCAACTCGCATACACTAAAAGCTAAGCAACAAACTCCAATGGGAATCCCTCTGCAGCCAGTGGAGACAGGCATCTCCCCGGGGTGGTCCACCCCTTCCCAAGGTGGTGTGGCGCAGGGTCTTTGTGTTTTCTATCACCCAAGGCCTTCTGCTTGTAACTCTGAAGGCGACCTCTCACTCACAGCTCAAATCTCTCATCTCCTCATGGCAGTATTTTCACATTGTTATTCTCATATCCTTGCATCTGCAAGCCTCAAAGTTGTCGTTCTCATGGGAAAGGACTGCCACCGGGGTAAGCGACCCTGCCCCGATCCTTTCCCTACACTTTGGTTGCTCAGCGGGCCAAATAAAATACGTGCACACGGCTTAACAGTTTGCAGCACCTGCCCCCCAAAGTGTGCTTCTGTCAGCACTAATAGCGTCACGTCCATAAACGACCGACAATTCGAGCAGGTCTTGAGGACATCCAGATAGATACGCCAGAAGTTTGTGAGTGTGGGTTGGTAAACCACCCGCTGCTGCTGAGAGTGGGGCCTGGGGGGTGCTCAGCTGTGGACCCTGTCACCCCGCTCCCCTGATGGCCTCCAGGGACACTTTTCTCTTTCCCTTTTCTTTCTCTCCTCTTCTGTTTTTATCTTTCCCCCAAAGCTACTTTGACTGTCAGTGTGTGCCACCAGCTATGGACCCTGCCTATAAATCTCGGCGTGTGTGAATCTGCTCCCTTTGTGCTACAATAGGGGACTGATATTTTTTAGACATCTAATTTTCTGACAGTTGGAGTCAGGTCAAACAAATCCCACCCTCGGGCAGCGCTGAGATGGAGGGAGCTGGCAGAAGCCCTTTTTTAACATCTGACTTTAAAATGCTTAGTTTATGTGCACAGTCCTGAAGACTGTAACCAATACACAGTGGCAATGGGATTATAGCCTGGGCTGGTAGAATAACTTAATTGTTCATGCTCAGTCTGTCCAGTATTTCCCACAGCTTCTGTTCTGTTTGAAAGTAAGCCTCAGCCTCACAAGCACTTTTAAGTCTTTGGTAACATTAATAAACCACAGTCACAGAAGAATCGGAACTGTGAGAAGTAAATTCGCTAGTTTAGCACTTGTAAATCAAGATTCCTAGGCCTCTTTGATCACTATAAAAGTAATTAACCACAACATGAAAGAGAAATAAATACAAAAAAATGTTATTGAAAAACTAAGCTATTATTTAGACAATTGGAAAAACAAGATATGCAAAAGAATGTGGAATACTTAATTCCATTTCTTTGTGTATTTTCGTTATCGATTGTCATTACTAAGAAGATTCACAATGGAAAACATCATCCCAATTTTTAATCACTTTAAATACAGATTTGTGAAGCATCACATAATTACCTTTTATTCTCCCTTTTGTACCATGAGAATGATATGAAAAGAGCTATTTTTAAAGTAGCATACTGCAATATATAATGGCCATGTATTTATAAAACATTAACTGTTAGCGAGACTCCTCAGCATAGCGATTTGTTACCCATTGTCTAATGAAAATGAAGCCAATTCAAAGCAGTCACTGCTGCAAAAATACCAACTGCATCATAGACTACAGATTTTAATGAGACACAGAACATCTTTAAAATAATAAGGAAGAAATGTGAAACACAAAAAGTTTCAGATTAAGTGTGAAAAACCAAAAGCCTTCAGCTATGGCATTTTCGAGAGGTGGCTGACCCACCAGGCTCCCAAACCAGGAAGACAATAAGTGAGACATAGCAGAGCAAATTAGCAACACGCAGACATAGTTATGTGGTTTTGGGACCAGAGCTGATTGATATCCAGCCTAAGAGAAGCCTGGGGAAAAAGCTAGCCTGGCAGAAGTAGTCTGTTAAAACATTTGCTTACTCATTTGGCTATTAGATGTAATCCATAACTCAACATCAAGTAGTTTGTTCGAGACAGCTGAATGTTGAGAGCGCCCATAACTTTTTGTGGGTCTCCTGATGTGCTTTTCTTAAAAAACCCTAGCTTCTAGGAGTTATTTTTACTTATCTGTTGCACTATAATTGTTAAGCATGTTGTTGGCCTCAAGAGCTGCGCCAAAATTTGAAAATATTATCAGGATATCTAAAAACAGAAGGCAAATAAAAACAATTGCAAATGTTGTTGACTTGTTTTGACTTATTTTTACACTGTGATTTTTGAACAGCAAAGCTTAAGCACATGCTTGTATGCTTTGCTAAACTTGAGCTGAAATCTGGTGTAAAACAGGGAAGTGAACTGGAATGAATAGGACTCAAGTAGGAGTTAGGGACTGAAAACTAAGGACATTCTCAAGGACCTTCTGGATTTGGGACTTGGTCTGTCTTTAGCACAAGCAAATATAGATTATAGTTATCTAAAATACAACTCAGCTACATATTAATTCAAATTGTTCAAAAGTAATTATTGAATAGGTCAAGAGATAAGACAACGTTACAATATAGCATGTGTCTGAAAAATAAAACAAGCTACTAAGTACATAAGGAAAAAATACCTTTCATTTATATTGAAGAAATGTTACTTCACATAAATAGCAAAAATAGGTTAAAGCCAAGTGAAATCCTGTACCATGTTCAACAGCATTAAAACTGACATAACATGAATGATTGTCAAAAACTGATGGGATCTGACAATGTTAAGAAATATTAAATAGGCAGGAGATTTTTTATACTGTTTTACCATTTTTGACAGTTTATATACCTAGAAAGAAGGCTCATTAATAGAAGGTTCAGTTATAAAATGCAATCTATTCAGTTTTGCTTCATATTCTCTGAGGCATTTCAGCAGCAATGAAAAGATGATTTGGGCTCAAGAAAAGGCTTTTATAATAGCTGTCAACTTGGCCAAATACTGTTTTGAGCAATCTGGACAAAAAGTTTGACAGTATATTTAATTCAACACAAAATTAATAAAAGCAATTCAGAGCAAAAACCTTTTCTTAAGTGGGAAGGGAAAGAGAAGGAGTCTGCTATTTCCACAGTTTGTGTCTGTCTTTCCTTCCTGTTAAAGACTAAACCCCATTCATTTTGATCTACAAGTTCCATTTAGATGAATGGCTGCCTCCAGGAATTAGCCAGTGTCTGAGACACCAGTTTCTGAAATGAAAAACAACATCTTTGATACAGAGTCATTCATGGACTTGGGGTTATGTGAACACAGCGTTTACGAGTTTGTTTTCTTCCATTTACATTTAATAAAATATGGTTAATTGTCACTTCCTGATTTAGTCAAGTGACACATAGTTTTTGTTTTCCAGAAACACTCCTGCTTCTTTACTCTGCCATCCCCCATCTTCCCCTCACTTGCTAATTTTTATTTTACAAGAAGAATGACACTCAGGAGGGAAACAGTGGCACCAAAACTCTAACTCTGGGTCTTAAATTAGTTGGTATAATTTTTGTTTGACTATTAGGACCAACATTACCTTAATATATATGGGACATAATGATGTATCTATTTGAAAAAGAACCTGTGACCTATATAAAAGTGGATTAGAACTATAAGGCCAAAAAAATTATCTTCCCCTGCTCTTTGTAGAACATGGAAGTTTTGGAAGACTATAAAAAGATAAAATATTATATTAACCACAGAAGCTTTTATACTTTAGCAAGAGAGTGATGATCAGCAAATGCTGCTGCATTGTCTGAAGCTGCATTTGAACTCCAAGACACAAACTCTCAAGAATATGCACGCTGTAAATATACACACTGGAGCAAGAAAAAAGAAATTTCAATCCATGAGGTCATGCAAAGCAACTGCTCCTGCTGTCAGCATTAGTGGTTTTTCCTTTTTTCCCTAAGGGATGATTGCTAACACTGTACAACACTAGTAGCTTCTGCTGATGTAGTGAAAGAAGCTACTTCAAGACCCAAAATTTACTTTGCTCCATTCAGAGGTGTGTTTGTATCGCAAGATCACGTTCTTCAGATTAAATGTTTTCTGGTAACTTTTATAATATAATAATTGTTCCAAAATACTATAATCTGGACACCAACAACCCCTGAAAGGGAAACAACTGTAATGACATCACGTTAATAACCACACAAATAAACCATGCACAAAACCTCAGTCATTGAAGGGGTAAAGAAGAGGTCAAAGTCAAAGAGGCGAGAGCTGTAAGGATGCCAACAGTGTCTTGCATCAAAAGTATATTTGCGTAGTGTTGTGCTGCTCCAAACTAAGGGAGCACCCGAACTAAGAAAGACCTGCACCTCTGGGACAGAGAGGTGGCTGGGTGGGTATGGCGGGACGCATAGAGCTATCGAGACATCTCCGCTCACCTGGGGTTGATGCACCTCAGTAGTTTCTGCTGAAAAGGCAGCTTAGTCAATGCTTTCACATGTGTTTTTTTCCTTCCACTTGTGTCTATCCAGAACATTTCATCCCAATCTGCTGGTGCTGGATGACTAAATAGGTCTGCCTAAAATCTAAAGACTTTCATTTGGACCGGCACCTCACCTGTTTTGCAGTGAGGACACACGCTAAACACCTTTTGCAATTCCACAGTTCTCCCCAACTTAATTCCAGGAGGCCAGAGCAGGAAAGTGCCATCACAAGTCACCACAGCAGCTCAGATTTGCCACTTCACAAGAAGCCATAAAAATATTCTTTCAAGAAATGTACAAGTGCGTTCGAAGAGCTGCCATCATTGCTTATTTCTGCTCAGCAAAGTGGCCTCCTTTACCCTAAAGAGAGTACCCTGAAACTGCAGCAAAATTGGCTTATGGTTCCGAGGAGAGGTTGCCTAGTCAGGGTCTCCAAACTGAGTTTTTTCCCAGGCTTAATTAGTAAACAGAGTTTATATTGGCACACAGGGGGGAAAAAGGTGCTGTCTACATCACTTGTCTCCGAGAGAGACAGAATTTTTAGGCAGTGTGCTCTATAGTGGTGTGGCTGACACGCATCTCTGCAGTTATATAATGGCAGCCTTTAGTTATCTGACTCGTACCCTACCTCCCAGTGTTAGGTATGAATCAAAGCCATCTCTGGTCAGAAAGCATTATCCTTTGCCACTGAAACACCATCTGATGAAACAAGAATTACATAAATTCTCAGAGCTTACATTTTAGGCAATAACACTTTTCCCCTCAATGGCAAAAAAAAAGGGTCTTGAAAAGTTGAAAGTAGAATTAATTCTGAATTTACTTGTTCATGTAGAATAATCTGTCTTTAAAATAGCTCAGCATTGAATTGCCTCAAAGGCAGAAACATCTGCTGTAGAGCACAAGCGCATACACCCTGGCTAAAAACAGAAACCTGAGATTTTGCTGTTGATCAGCTCTGCCTTTGCTTCTACTTAGCATTGCTGCCTAATTGCATTACAAACACTATAGAAGTTTAGTGATTACTCTGAGTGGCACCCAAAACACAATATGCAGGTAAGATGACTATGTGGATGCATTTACATAAAATGACACTGTCCAAAGAATCCTGCCTCTTCAGCACAAAAAGCTCATAAATACATAGATCTCGGAAGGGTTGTATTCAAGAAACAGATGGAAGTTTGCATATTTTTCAAAATGAAGAGTGAAGCAATAGAAAATAGCCTACAGAGAGCCAGACAATGCACATAGTTCACCAGTAGCTTACCACTCAGGGAGGAGGACGGCAGAGAGGGGAAAAAACCCAACAGCGTGCAAAATCTGTAGCCACCCCTATATGCTTTAGTATCTGACTTTGAGTTCGCTTGGTTTTCTTTACCAGAAGGAAGGAAAGTTCGTTGTGATAGGGTGAGAGACACTAGCTGTGCAGCTGAATACAGCTTGCAGTAATGACTAATCAGTTAACAGGAGCCTGCTGCGGGGAGTGAGTTTGTTATGCAGCCTCTTGCCTGGAAACAGCAGCTGGGCTTATTTTGAGGCTGCCGAACTTCAGCTGAGTCTTCCATATCGACGTGAAAAGGCATAGGAACAGGTAAACATACCAATATGCCATCTGTGGCCATTCCTTGCTACTTGGAGGTCAGCTGGCAACTGCGGGTCCTCGGGAATCTTTGCAGCTTTGCCTGCGGACCGCTCTAAGCCAATCGCTCCCGGATTTGTTTCCATCACGAGTGGAGCACTGGGAGCACGTTCTCCTCGTAGAGGCCTCTGCTCTTCGTGCTTTCCAGCCCTCCTCCCAGTGACATGGGCTGCAGGCAGTTTCACTAGGCGGAGGTTGGTGTGTTGGGCAGACTCACTGGCAATTTATTGCTGTTTGCTGGTCTAACCTCTTGCAAGATCGTACCGATTAGAAGCCCATCACTGCTTTCAGTACACATGCACAGACTTGTTACGGACAGCTCCTGAACTTCTGGGGTAATGGAGGGGCCCAGACAATACAAAAACATGGAAGATATGTAGTTATAAGGATATATAATTAAAAAGTAAATGAGAAATGAAGACTTAACACCACAGTGCTGGCTGCAGACCAGAGATATCCTGAGTGATATGGAAAGAGCAACTCGCTTTGGAAGCATTACAATACAGAGCATCACCTCACCCCTGGTACAGTTAACTTGCAAACCAGATAACTTCCCTATTCCAAAGCAAATTTATTGAGTTTAAATTATTGACTTACAATCAGGGTAACATAACACGTCTTTCCTGATAGCTGTAAAGAACTGCAGCTATCCTCTCTCGCTGTACATAATGAAGGAAGGAAAATAAGAGAGCAAACACTTTTATATACCTGAATATCAGAGTCCCATTTTGCCTCTGATAACAAACAGGAAAATCCATATAAGATTAGCCTTTTTGTGATGTGCACCTGAGGACCAGACAGCAGAATTTTTTAGCATAATAACTCACTGTTAGATTACCACTTCCCATGCATCCATGACAGGGACAAGAAGAAACAACATCTGTGCTTTCCAAATAGCTGCAAACTTAGAAAAACCTTTCTAGAAATGTGGGAAGCCAAGGTCCCAGAAGGGCACGGTAGAAAAGAGCTTGTACAAAGCAGTTTTAAACCACTGATTTATGTCTGGCTATGTTAACATCTGACTACTAAATCAGACCAAATAACCACCAGTATAGGCCTACTCCATCACTGGTTAAGGATAAAGAGACCTGGATGTTGCTACCTCTTCAGCTATGAAGAATGGGGTGCATGTACATGAAAAACAGTAGGGAATGGTCATATTTAGCAGTGGATTTACACAATGCACTGCCTGATGAATCGGAAATCAAGTGCAATTCAAGTGCAACCATTTTGGAATTCAGGAAAATAAGTCCTGAGAAAAAAAAAAATCACACTTAAAGGATTTAAAAGCAATCAAATCATTGGCTATGGTATTGAGACCATAATGGAATCCTGTTTATTGGCAAAATAAGCAACACAGAGGAAACATACTGCAAAGCTACAATAACTGGTCAAATACTAAGGAAGATGTTGTCAGAATGAGAACAAAGGCGAAAATTATTTGCAGCTTTGCAATACTATTTGCAACACTATTGCACCATAGTTCTGATGATGATGATAATTTAGATCTGGTCAGGAAGATGCAGAGATATAGTCACCAGATTTTTTTTTTTTTTTTTTTTTTTTTTTCCATTACATCTTCTGGACAAAGGAAGAGGAAAGCCCCAGCCAAGGAGTTCCCCTGTGACATAGTTAGCTCAAGTGCTTTCTCCAAGTCCCACTGGTGTAAAGGAACATATTGGCAGGAAAGGGACATGGTTACACTGTTCTGGCAACCTCCATCTGGCGTATTTGTCCCAGGGGTGCTGCAGACAGCTGGCATTAGTTTCAGTAGGCAGATTCAAATCTTTCTCTGGATCAATGTGTACAAATCAGACCTGTAACTGTTGATTGTTGTGTTCCTGCACCAGGCAGAATTTACCACAACTGGGAAACACAGGGTCTTGTCTCATTTGTTCACTTTTAAACCTAAAATATTATCCATTGTAACATCAGTCACTCAGCATCATCTTCTCATCTTCATTGTCCTTTTAGCAGAGAAAACTGAGTTTAAAGGCCCGCAAAGAGTATCTCTCTTAATCTGACTTAATCTGCTGAAAAACAAAACCATGCAAAATATAGCTCAGTCCTTATAAACTCAGGATCTGTCTGAACTCTCCTAGCAAAAAGACCAAGTCAGTTAAACTGAACCTCTTCTTCTACTAGCAGAACTGAATGCTGACAAGGTACTGGAACAATTATCCCTACAAGACTCCCCATGAACAAAAGCTAGCTGAAATCATATCTGAGGAGCCTGTGTTCTACCTTAAACGTTTTAATAAATTAAATTTTTAAAAAAGCAAATGCTCTTACTTCCTTCTTTGTCCCAGACATCTTCAATTCATATTTTTGTTAATTTAATTAAATTGATAATTTAAATGCATCTCAATATTAGAGTCAAATAACATATATGAAAATAGCTTTATATCTCTTATACAAGCTGTTCATTACAAACTGTGTCATTATTCATGACTGTAATACAATACTACAGAAACTTGAACAACACCAATGGCCAAAAAAAACCCACCTAAAAAAAGATACCTATTATCTGTTGTAGTGAAATTTTACTAACAGGAAGAAGTTTAGCAGCCAAGAGACTTCTTTCACAGTCCTACATCGGGGCTAATAAACCATTACCCCAAAGCTGCAAACATTAGTCCTTGAGAATAGTCCCACTGAAATGAAAAAGCTTCAAATGTTCTTCTTCATTATGCTTAAATAGGTCTTTTTTAGAAAAAAACTTTGAAATCATTCCAATATCTAAAGCCATTGTAGAGGACACAATTGCTGTTTCCATGCGAGATTTCTTCTAAAAGAGAAGAGAATTCAAAAGCTGTCTTTTGAAGTTTAAAAAAATGCCTTCATTTATGTAAAATTTGCTAATAGTTTGAATAATGATACAGAACTAGATAGCAAAAATATTTTTAAAAAGAAATGTCAGGTTTCCCTTCATGCTGTTTTATGTGCCTATCATTCTCTTAACAGTTACACATCAGCAGAGCACCTATTGAGCACAAATTCCAATTCTTTCATGACTCAGCTATTTAATGTGAAATTATTGTCAAATGTTTATGTTATAGAGAAAAATAAGAATTTGCTGAGAAGCTTCTGTGTGGCAACATAACCAAATTTCATATGGCAGTTTTGCTACTTAACATTTGAAAATATTATGATTAAAATGGTAATTGATCTTGAAATAAAACAAAAAAGCTGAAATGCTCCCTCTTCTCCAATCCCATCCTTCCTTCCCTTACAGCTACCTGAAAAGCTGTTGAAGTTTGACTGTGATAAAAATAAGATAGGCATGAGATAGACTTTTAGATCTATTTGCTGTAGCAGGACAAGGGACGTATAGATATTTAAAGGTGCGTTTCTTCCATTATCCACATCCAAAATATGATGCCTTCTCTAAAAGAACTTTATTTGCTCCCTTTCTAAGACACTGTTGGCAGTGAGACACTTGAACTGCCTCTCAGCTACTAATATGTCACTTTTCTGATAACGTTGCCATCAAAAGGTATGTCCCTTAGAACTTAATTGAAGAAACTGGACTTTAAGGGGTGTGTGTGTATGTGTAAACCTTAAAAAAGAGGTGGGGAGGCAGAGAGGGGGAGGCTGTAGAAAAAAAAAAATAGAGCTATTGGCATAATGTAACCAAAATAGGAAAAAGAGGTATCTTCCGTAAAAATAATTTCCAGAAAATGTCAAAGCTTGACTAATGACATCTCATCCTTTAGGATACAAAGGTATTTGAATCAATCTTAACATTAGCTCCTTTCATTAATACCTGTTAAAATAATTTCTCTGCATATTCCAGAGCTCCCTATTTTTTTTTTTTTTCCCCAGAAAAATAGTCATTTTGACAGAATGGAGGTAACAATTGAAATGCAAGTAACTTATATATAACAGTTCTGATCAAAAGCCCCTTGCCTTTGCTGGGAACATTTTTATTGACCTCGGTAAGCTTTGGCTGAGCTCCAGAGGAGGTTATTAAAGCCTTCTGGTTCAAAATATAACAAAAATGCAGAAAATTAAGACTTGTAATGGACAGGTTTGTAGCTGCTGTAAATTTTCATAGTTCTATTGACCTCGAGATTGTTTAAATAATTTATACTGTCAGATGATTTGCCTTAAAAATCACAAAAAACTTTCAATTCCCTTCTATTACTCTTCCACACTGCACAGACCACATTTTGGACAGTAAATATACATGTATGGTCAGCACTTTGACTTTTTTTTTATTTTATTTTATTATCAGCTATTAGAAGATGAATAAGTTGTGTGCACATTGATTTCCTGCTGTTCTGTATGTGGAGCAGAGAATAAATCCATATCACATCAAGTGTGCTTTAGAAAAAGATGCACTCTGGATTTTAGAGCATATAATTAGGTCAAAAAGGCAGCCTGGATAGCTGACTTGTCTGGAATCAAAGATCTTACCTAGAAACAAATTGAATATAACTTGTAGACATTTTAATTGACAAGAGAAGATGGCTGAGAATTTCAATTTTGTATATATTTTAATAAATCAGTAGGTAATAAAGAAAGTAATTTGGGAACCTTTTTTGAGAGGTAAGATGCAAAACTTTTGATTGCTATGAGTTATTGTGGTAGGAAACAAAGAAGCCTTCCATAAATCTACAGAGAAGAAAGATTTGAGAGTGCTAGTAGAGATATATTATAAAGCTGGAAAACATGCATATTTCTATCAGAATCACGGAATAACTTAGAGTTGAAGGGACCTATTAAGGTTCAACTCTGTGCTCAAAGCAGGGCTACCTTTAAAGTCAGAGCTTGCTTTGAATTTCTGTCAGATTACTGAGGGTAATATGTAGTCAAGTTTTTAATATCTCCAAAAAGAATCGTTCCCCAGCCTCCCTGGGCAACCTCTGCAGTGTTTGACCACCCTTTCTTTGAAAGGACGAAGGGTTGTTTTCCCCAACATTTAACTAGAATATCAATCATTATAACTCACGCTTTTTTGCTTTGCACTTTTCATTGGAGCCTTTCCTGCTCTCAGCCTGTCCATACACCTCACGTGTTCCATGACATTTATCATTTTGGCGGTCATCCTCTGGACTTGCTCTACCACCTTTCACGTATCGGGGGCCCTAAACTGGACCCATTTCTCCAGGCAGAGTCTCCTAAGGGAACCGTCACTTTACTGGGACGACGGCAAATAACCTGACAGCGCAGTCGGGTCTGGAGTTAGCCTCCATCACCGCAAGAGCACACAGAGACTCGAGCAGCACATTGCTGACCGTGCTCAGGGGAAACCCAGGTCCAACCTTCTGAGTCTCAAGGACTGAATCTTAGGCGGTCCCTCGCAGGCTCTGTGCGTGTGGCTGAGAAAATGCCCAACTTCCAGGTTCCAGCTGCCCCTCTAGCCAGCCTTTCCACTAGCGAGGGGGCTGTGCTTCAAGCAAAAAGTGGAAGAATATTTGTTACTGAGTTTGCTTAGCTGAGGTTCTAGCATTTGTTCTGAATCTAAAAGAAAAAGATGGGTATTCAAATGCCTGTGTTTTAACGGCTGTGGAAGGTTCAACTTAAAGATAACCATAGCTTATTAATTCTGCAATAAATTAGTTTCCTATGCATCATATAGGGCATGGGGTTTCTCAAGGGATAGGAAAAAGGGGATGTGTTGGCTGTAATATGCACAGGTTACGCATACTGACACTGGAACTTGGATGAGGATTGATATTAATAAAGTGGAAGAAAGAAGTTGGAAATGAAGATTACACTACCTCTGTACATGCCACATGAGGTTATGCAGATTCAAAATTTATGCAGCTTTTCAGATTTTTTTACTGCTCTTAAGTGCTCATATAGCAGCTAAGTAACAGTGAGTTCTTCCACCTTCGCATGGTGAGAGAAAAACATTTCTTTCAGATGGGAGCGCTGCTTCTGTTATCTGTGCCTCTGTCACCTTGAGACAAGGCTGCCAAAATACAGCCTGCGTGAAATCACGTATTTGTGAGATCATTTCAAAGCTAAAACAAGTTATGAATGCTGTTTTCTGAATATTATGGGGCAAATCCTGTTGTGAACATACAGATCCAACAGTTCAGAAACTACACTGGCTGTTAATTTAAGAGAAGCATTTGAACTTCTAATGCCCTAATTATTTAGATCCAAACTGTCTTTTTCTCTGTGAGCTGTGAGTAAATCTAGGGTTTGAGTCGATTTAAACTGAGTTATATCTTAGCAAGATCTGTTTTTAGGGCTGCTCAGGTCTAGGACTCACTATTCAGATTTACACTATTAGTTTTTTTTTCACCTATAAAATTATGTAGCAATTTTAACAACATAAATATGATCAAAAATATATATAATTTATGGCAGACCTAGAAAGATTTATAGCTGGCCAATTTTTATGATGTTGAGATGACCTATCTACATTTTTCAAACACTTAATTACTTAAAAAACGGGTCTTTCTTTACAAACCTATAAATGTTATTAGATACTAAATTACACTGAGAGTGATCAAGTCATGTCAGAAACACCTCTGGTGGCATCACAAACATTTATAAATGGCGGGCGGGTAGACCTGGCAGGTAGACCAAATGTTAATTGATAGTGAAAAGCAAGGTGAAATTAATAACCTCATCTGAAGCTCATTGGACTTCTTATTTTGAATCATTTAAGCCGTCTAGTTCAAAAGGCTTTAGATTGGTCTCATAAAAGATGTTATTTTTAAGACCCCCCCACATTTACACTGAAGTATTTGTCATAGGAAGTCGCGTATTTAAGAAATGCACGGTATACATCATCTTTTTAGTGTGTCCCAGCAGCTTGAGTTACGATAAATATCGGTAGGTGGTTATCTATAATATTTTCTGCTTTACCGGAGTGTTTTAGTCTGACTAGATTCACTTTGGACTCGCCATGAAGACAGGATACAGTTGGAGGAGAGTCTCAGGGAACCAGCACCCCTCCTGCCAGCCCCCAGCAGGCAGGCATGGAGAGGACAGGGAAAAGCAAGGGAAAGAAAGCACTTTGACTCCAACAGGCTCCTCTTTTCCTTGTAATAAATTGTTAAAACTGGAGGTGGCCCTTGAGACTCAGAGGACTATAACTGGGTTTCTGAAAGCCCCCACTCTTTCGCTCCCCAAAGAAGAAACAGGAGCTATCAATGAATCTCATTACCATCACCAGTGGAAATTTTTACTGCACTAGCCTTTACCTGGACTGATGACTTAATACCTTCTAGAAACACAACCACATTGCAGAAAATCATATAAGAACCAGGTGCTGCAGTAGATAAATGACAGCTTTCACAAGGAAGCACAAATCTAGTCTATTTTAAACAATTTCTAATCTCAAGGCAATGTTGCTCTACTACATAGATCATTTTAAACAGAATCACTTACCTTGTAAATCTTTCTTCCTCCTTCTACTATGTGATCTGTGACTTAGGCGAGCACACAGTAATTAAGCATCAGCACTATCCATTCTGCTTAGCCGACAACAACGCACCTGGTCGGAAATCTGTAAAGCCAGTCAACCACCCCACTGTCTAGCCCCAGCTGAATCACAAGAATTCAAATTTTTTTTTTTTTTTTTTTTTTTTTTTCAGCAGCAGACGGACTGTTATTGATGGAAGCAAGCAGCTGTTGATTTGTCACTGACCCCCGGGGAGAGTACACAGAAATTTGATTCAGTCTCTACAGTCTCCTGACTCTGAAACCTTGTTAAAGGTTTGCGCAGATGTATAACGTTATGCAATCTCTAGGTTAGGACATGGTTTTGTAAGATCATTTTTGAGATGGCCCAAGCTTCGGCCAAAGATTAAACGTACTGGGGAGGTCTGTTCTTTAACTTCAAATTAGTAATTAGTGTTGTTTATAAACACCACATGCACAATGCTCTCTAAAACAACAGGAGGGAAAGGAGGAAAACTCTTGAAAACAGGAGCTGATGGGAGGGCTACTAGACTGAACATGCTATCTGTGATATTCTAGACTATATAATACAGGGGACTTTTGAGGCCTCAGTAAAATGTGTGTGTCTCTAGATTCTCTAGTACAGGGTGCAGGGTTTTGTTGAGTATCTTTTGTTTAATTCCATTTTACAGTTTTGGAATCTTTTAGGAGTAAGCATATGTTCCAATAATAGGCTAGCTCCAGTAACATTTAAAAATACAAACCTCTTCTTTTTAGTCTTTTGCAATCTGCTTTAAGTGAGATTTTAAATGAAATAAGGAAATTTTCACACATCCAGCAGATCTCGCAACACCTAAAATTCAATGTATCCTGTAAACAAACATACTAGAAAAATAAAGCCCTTGGAGTGTAGAATTTTGCAGAATTTATTTCAAATGTCACACTCAGATGTAGTTGAAAACTAATAATTATTTTATGAGGGAAACTTCGAACACTGCTTTTACTTCTAAGTGCAGTTGAATAATCTTTCTGTGTTTAAAGACCAATAAGGTAAAAGTTTTCCTATGGTTTGGGGAGGACACGTGCTTAGTTTTCAGATGTTGTAATAACAATTACATGACTTTACCAAAACCAGAAGACCAAAAAACAGTTTAGATTTCCATTTCTTCAATGATTATGAAAAAAAAAAAAAAAAAAAAAAAAAAGATCAAAGTAATATCAGGCATCTTAGGCATAATGCCAGTATTTTCAAGGAATAAAAATTGATTGAATTTTTATTTCCAACTAGTAGTGATGAGCTTGCTAAGGGGAAAAACCTCTCCTTTCTCTTACTGCTATTTCAAAATTATGTGCACTAGGGTAAGGAAAATTATGTAACAGTAGGAATATTGATGGTTTAAGAATGGGAGGAGTAGGATAATTGGAGACAGCCAGGCTACGCGAGCAGTATAATGGCTGGTGGAATTTCATGAATCATTTAATTGCTTCTACAGGTTAATCCATGTATTGGAAGCTGCAAGTATTCTTCTACACTTCTGTTGGATAAAAGTCTACTAGCCATTTACAAAATTCATAGCAATACTTTTACTCAAATTTGGAGTGTTGAATCAAACAATTCACAGTGTTACATGGCTTATTAAATTTCTTTAGAACATGAGGCTTCTGCTCTTCTCTTGTCTTTCTTAGAATGTTTTTTAATCTTCCTTCTCGTTTTCTATACTGAATTTCCCTTTTTGATGGTGCAAGTGTATTGCAACTTTATGGTGTTTGGTGTGTTAGCATCATGATGAACTCTTCAGTAGTTTTCCTATTACAAAAGTCTAGTTTAAATATTGTGACAGCCATAATATTCTTGTTCTGAATAGAGAACACTAATCACAGAGATCACCAATTGCTGTTCATAGTCATAGTGGAAACCAAAAACCTACAACAATCTCTGTAATGCACCATTGTCTTTATTCTCTTTCACTAGAAGAAAAATTCAGTTTGTTTCAAAATTAGTGAGTCCTCGATCGTAACTGTTATATTGCTTTTTATTCCAAAAAAGAAATAACATATACCCAGAACATTTTTGTGAGTAGAATGTAAATCCATAATACTGACAGTTGCAAAAGAGACTTCCTTTGTGTAATTGCAGCTATCTTGTAGGAACTAAATTGCCAACCAAGTCAATGGGTAATTTTCCAGATACAGAAAGGAAACCGAAATGCATACTCCGAGCCCTAGACTCAGCCCTAGATTAGATTTTGACCATGCTCTGGACTTTGAAGAAAAGTTTAAAAGATTCATATTCTTTTATCTGTATTCCTGTCAGAAGAGAACATGAGGTAGAATGAAAGTAGCCAGAATCTTTTATTTAGTCAATATTTGTAAAAAAGTTAGATAACATAGAACTAAGCAGACAGCAAAATATGGTTTACCCTTTTATAGATTAAAATAAATGCTTATTGCTGTAGACTGTAGGTAATATAATTTAAATCTCATTTGTATGTACAAAATTAACTAAGTTATAACAAGTGAACAGGATGAACAAGAAAGTCAGATCTTTTCATGTGGGATCTATCTTACTTTTCTGCCTCATTTTTTCCTATTATTCCTTCCCATATAAGCACAACACAGAGCAGTCTGTCTTTCACATATCACTGTGATTCATCTTAATGTTTTCTATGAGTTTGTTGAATGAGTAGTTGCAGAGCGAATACAGTTTACTAATGCATATCCAACTGACAAATACATTAAAAAAAAGCATTCAGTTTTGGTTTGGTTGATTGTTTTTCCTAAGAACTATGATCTTAAAGTTAAGCAAAAATAATAATAATAAAAAAATGTACCTTCAGTGAATCATCCCAACAAGAGTTATCTTTCAGATGATTACAGAAATTTTCTGCTGTAATCAATACTTTGGCTCAACTTGTTATTCTGTCTTGTACGTTATGTCATCGAAGATATCAAGATATTAATGACTTTAAAGGGCAGACTGAAAAAAAATGGAGGGGGAGTTTGTCAGATTTTGGCATAGCTGGACTTTGACTGCATCAACAACAGATCAATTACATGGTCCAATGCAGACTTAAAGTCTGAAAAACCTTGATTTCAATTACTTGCATCTCACCTCTGGAGAATGGGATGTGAATCCAATTCACAAAAAAACTGGAGATTGAGTGGTTTGTCTGTGATACGTGTTAAAGGCCAGTTGAGTTTGGAGCAATATTCTTTTAGACAAGTCCCAAATGGTAGCAGGTATCTGTGATACCAGACAAGAGGAGTGATGTTGCAGCTCTCTCAAAGAAAAAAGATCTCAGTCTTTGGGATTTCTCTGTCCGACACAGTACTGCTCAGCAAGTACACACAAACACTAGAAAATTTCATTCCAATACATCCAATTCAAAGCATGTCTAGCTTGATTGATGGGATTGGCTTGATTAAATAGAATAGGGGTTTCCAGCAGTGACCCATCTCAGGTGTTCTGGAAGAACAGAATCCACTTCAGCTACATATTCACACACATCCCATACATGTGTGACAGAGCAAAAGAACATTTCTTCTGTGTTCTCAATTTAAATGGATAACCTCTAAAATCATGCAAATGATAAACAAACTAATTTTAACTGGATATATTTTTTGTTTGAATCTCACTTATGAATCTAGAAATAAGCTGTTTGGGTTTCTTTAAATATGATGTTTGCAAAGTATTTGCTTAACTTCTTCCAACCAAAGACAAATAGAAATATCCAGATGTGCTTGTAGATTTAATGTAATTTTATTATGGCTTGATAGAAAAAATAATTTCATTTTTTAAACCATCATATGAGGCTATGTCATGAACTTTACTAAAGCATATCCCTCTCTCCATAGGGCCTACTGCTCTGTAAGAATAAAATTAAATACAGTATCTTCTTCAAAAATCTGTACTGATTTCTGCTCACCTTTCTGTTATCAAACTGACATTTATTGTTAGATTTGTTTTATGGCTTTCAAATTTGAATGTGAAAGAGCAGATTTATAACTTTTTATAAATTCCTCTTTTTTTTTCCCCTCATTAGACAGGGGTATACATCGTTCCTTCAGATTCCTAGTTCCATACCTGTCTTCTACAAGTTCTCAAATTCATGAGATAATACTTTCAACTTTTCATCACCTGGTTCCTAAAGACCGTACGGCCGGCTAATTTAAAAACATTATTAACATCTTGAATACTATTAGTTTAATATTCTAGAACACATTAATTTTCTACTCTAACCTGACTTTTGACACGGATATCTAATGTGTTAAATCAGTCAATATTTTTTGTGACAATTTTAAACCTCTTTGCCTTCCAAGAATCATCTACTAGTACTTCTCTCTCCTTTTTATTAAAACACTAATAATATTTAATTAATATTTAATTTTATCAAATCAGCTATTGCTTGTTAATCTTATTGTAAATGTACTTAATAGCTCTTTTCTTCTTCTGAAAGAGAGAGGCTTTGGTGTCACTCCTAACTGTACCTACATGTACTGTACCTTTGTGGTATTCTGTTTTGTTCCTACACTTTGTTCATGCTAATCCAATCTACTTTTTCCTCTCCTTAGTTTTTCTGTTTGTCTGAGAGTCATTAAACAGCTTGTGATTTAGCCATATTGGTCACTTTCTGTATTTCCTTAAGAACAGAACAGTCTGAATCTCTCCTTTAAAAATTGATCGTTAAAGCCTGTTCTGCTTAATCCTTTTCCCGTTAAGCTTACTTCTCAAATCTCAGTGCTGGCTGAATTTGCCTGCTTATTTTTGTTTTGCTGATCTTCTCTCTGAGCTCCCTTCTGAAAAGCTGTGAACTCTGTCAAATCGCTGTCATTCTCATCCAAGTTGTCTTCAACCTTCACAATACCAGTGAATATCTTTCAGCTGGCTGGAATCTGTCCAGAAAAATGCCTCCCTCTGAATCTTTTCTTGAAGTTTCATATCCTAATCTTCTCACGACCACATTCTTAGAAATGGCTGGACAACATATCCCTGTCTACAGTCAAAATTGCCACTGGGTAATTCTGCCACATACTCATAAAAAATACTCACCACAGACCTCACCCACACGGTCTGTATTTGGTCTATTTCCTTCTAGTCATCCAAGTCAGAAGTTAAAAGGAAACATTTGTGATGTACCAGTCAAAGAACATGTCCCTTATTCCGCTGTCTGTCCTTGGATGAACTGTAGCCTTTTATTGTAATATTTATGTCATATGAATTGAGGGATAATTCGCATGTCTTATACTAATTCAAACATATTTTGATCTTGTAATGAGATTTTCAGCTCTTTCTCTTTATTCTTGTATTTTCTGCATTAGTATATTTTTATGGATCTTATATTTTCAGTAGACAGATCTGTTATCATCCTTCAGGTTCCTTTTATGACCCTGTTCTCATTAAATTTTTCTTCCCAGTTTTTTGTGGTTTTGTGCAGGTTTCTGCTGTTTATCATTACCTTTGGGCTTTTGTTGCTCAGATATCTCAATTCCTTACCTGTAAAACACTTTCCACAAGCTTTGTAAAAATATTAATTCCTTCTTTTTAATCCCTGCCCCACTGATAACAGGGCTTCATCTCAGATAAAGTAAACTGAAGTCCTCTTAATAGCGTGTGCTCTGTGCAGCCACACACCTGTCTCCAGGACACAGCCAGTCTGCAGGATGAACATCATCCACTACAGATAGTTAGATTACAGATCTGCTTTTACATCCCTTTAAAAGTTCTAAATTTTTGTATCTTCTTATGTGGGAGCTCATCACTTTCCCTTGCAGGTTGCTTCCATTAGTTAGTTTTTCTCAGAAAAAAACACTTTATTCTACCCTGCTGCAATATTTCATTTCTGAGATAAGGTAATAAAAATGCCATTAGTTAGAGAAAAACACAGTCTACAGTTTGATATTAATAAATTCCATAGTCAGAACGCTCTCACACTTTTACACACTAGACAAATGTTTCAGCCATTTTTACATCATCAGGCTTTTATGACCTTTAAATTTGATTACATCTGTATTTGTCTGACATTCTCACAGTCTTCTGAGCTCTGAGATAATCACAACAATGCATTTTATCAGAAGATCCAAAGTAAATTGATTAGTCATCGGATCATCAATAAAAAAAATAATCAATGTTACTAGGTTTAATATTGATTGTTTGAAATGCTAAAATATATGCACATTGTAAAACTGACAGGTGCAATGTAGTCATCATATACAGTGATGAGAATTCTCTGAAAAAGTTGTAAAGTTTTGATGATTTTCATGTGCTTTATCCACCACCTAGCAAGATGGCAGCAATAATTGCCACTCCAAAGATGGCAGTTTTTTGATAAAGTATAAATAAAATCCTGAAGTCTTAACTCAGATTCAAGGAGATACTGCGTTCAGAATCTGCTTCAACAGTAAATTTGTAATGATGGATACAGTATACCTGTGAGACTTCTGCCACCTAAAATTTTAATAGAAGCCAAACAAAGAGTAGAATGTTAAGTTATTGTGAGAGGCTTTGGAGCAGGTATTATTAATTAGCAGAATATACTTTCTTCCTTCTACCTGCAAAAACTCCAAAGTTTCTTAATTCTCTAGATATCCCTGTATGCATTCTTCACTCACAGACTGCTGTGAGGTTTTTTTATTTTATTTCAACTATGCTGGAAAATATTTATGAAGACCAAGGACATGTAAGCTGAATAAGTAAATCCAACTTGCATTTGATTCCAATTAAATTCTCTGCCCTTAAAAACTGTAATTTACTGTAACTTGGTCGTAACTGATGGGGCTATACCTTAAGACAATTTTGAACGTTCAGCTAGTAGAGAGAGAGTTTCTGACAAGTTACAGGGTAATTTCTATGAAAAGTTTACGCCTACCCTCCAGCTTGTACAGAGAGCAGTAGCCTGTGCTTGGCCTACCTGAACAGCTATACGCACCCAGCAATTGTCACGAGCAAAAGGCCATCACCCTGATTTAAATGCAGAGCAAAAAGAGCAAGAACTTATTCAAGAGGGACCCTTAATCGCAGAAAGGCCTTCTTCCCTTATCCAGTGTCGCTGAGTCTTGTTGCAGAGCTCATCAGGTTATAATAAAATGAACTCCGTTGTAAGTAGCAACTTGCCTCTGAATACAAGGAGGATTAGGTTAAAATGGACGACAAATGAAATCTACAAATATTTTCTCCAGCTTTCAATTATTTTTCAATATTCAAAATTTGTCCAATCCTCTGCTTTTTCATTTAATTTTTCTATTCAGAACTGATCTTGGCTTTCACTTTGAAGTAGCAAAGGTCAGCTTCTGTTAAACAAGATAAACGGCACACTTCTCGACATTCTTCATGAGTGCTTAAATTACTGAAGCCTCTCCGTGGTGGCACAACTTTCCAGTTTACTCTTATTTGTTACTAAAATTCAGTAGGTATTTAAGAATCATGCTTCCCTTTAACCTTCCTTCTCTTCTCTCTGTCATACACGTACACAATGTCAACATATAGATGCAAGATATATATAAATCCCCTCCTGTAGTTAGCTATTGTTATTACATTTTCATGTTCAAATTAACTGACATTCAAAAAGCAGCCTGAACGATGCAATAAACACTGCATGAATCAGCTTTTAAAAGTGTTCACTGTACCAAAACCAATAACGGCTGTATATCGTGCTGGGGGCTTAAAATGACAAATACTTTGCTATTGTTCTTTTTGTAGGCTTGGAATAATTAGCAGTTGATTAGACTTAAAAGGGAGGATTCAAATATTTCTTCTAGATACAGTTATGAAAACATCATTAAAGGAAAAGAGTATAATTCTCAATGTCCTCTGCAAACTATACTTTTCACCTTGAACTTTGCATAAATCTGGCCCTGTATTAAGAAGAACCTAAGCTCATAGGACAGCAAAATAAGGAAAAAAATGTTTTAACCAACCTTCTATATACTGATACACAGTCAGCCTTCAGAAAACCTGCCTAACTAAGAAAATGTCTATGTTGTATATCAGCTCAATATTTAAAGAAGTTCATATTGTCATGTGATAGGTATTTTACAGGATAATATGCTAGACTTGAAACAATGTGCTAGTGCTCTTTGGTTGCACAGGTTAACTAGGAATTCACTTTTATTAGCTGGCAATCACAGTGACTACTGCTTATTTTTTTACTTTTTTCAACAGGACTATAGCAGCAGCTAGGAAGAAGTAATCCTTGTTACCAATCTGCAACTGTGAAAGTAACATTTCTCTTCAAATACGCCACAAAAGGTAGTTTGGAGAAGTGACAGTGGTGTGCACTTGTACTGAAGGAAAAATCTTGGAAATTTATAGGTGGTCGTTATAAAAAAATCATAAATTAAAGAATTTCTTAGTAAGAATGATCTTCCATTGATTAATATTGTAGGACATTTAAAAGAAATTAAATCAATGGAACAATTCGTTGCTTTATGAACAAATTATTTTAATGGTAAAATTCAACCTTTGAACTTAGTCAGAACAATATAAGAACCCTAAGCAGAACGGGGCTTTGATTCTGAAAGCTATAAGCTGACAGGGGGATACTAAATGAACAATTCTTCGCTACGGAAACAATTTTTTCTTTCAGTGCAAAGCCTACTAGAAATAATACTATAAGAATATATATCTGGATTCGAAACTGATTTTTTATCTTATTACACAATGCAACATTGCCATAGAAAAATACAATGTAAATACACTTGCCATTTTGTCAATAGACTTGTCATTTCGTCTCAAGGTGAGAAATAGTAATCAGTGACTATAACTATCTATTGCTTTCCAGATGTACAATCCACTTTTCCCAAACAAACCAGGCTTGAGGACAAATGTGAAATATCAGCCATATAAATAATGATCATAACCTTTAGCTGTTGAGATAGCCAGCCACATGAAGCCAAAGAATAAGAACAAATGAACACTTCATTAATCATTCATGCAAGATTGTACCTGCTATGAAGTTGTATCTGTCTTCTGATATATATATTTGTTGTGTTTTGACTAAAATTAAGTCATTTAAACACTAGGACAAAGATTAGGCTTTTAGATGTTTAGAAATATAGGAATTAAAACTTCAGATGAGAAGTGGAGAAAAGAAAGCTGATGTCTACAATAAAAACTAGAACCAGGGGGAAATGAGGACTTCAGGTGTTGGTCTCTGCAATATTATTCCTATTTCTAGTACAACAAACTGTATAAAAGCGCCTGCATCAGAGTCCAGGTTTACCCTGTTGGGGCATCCTTTCAGTAGGATATCCTGATTACGCCGGGGTAAGGATATCTTTTTGGCACTTGTCCTCCCCTGATGACTTTTGCCTTTTCCCTCACGGCTGAATAGATCTAACAGGACACCTGACAAGACCCTAAGTGGAGAGCTGGGGCATGCTGACCCTTATCTCAGGAAGTGACTTGGGCTCAAACTCAAGTTTTTTGCTGTCTTCAGAGGAAGAAACAAGGTAGGGTTTGTCCAATATATTTTGCTTTCAGTCACTGCTGTGCTTGCCTTATGTTTCCTCTTTTATCGGGGCTTGGGTTTTTTTTTACTTGTTTTGCAGTCAGTGTATTTCTTGTTAGATTTAAGGAAAAATTCGTTCTATTGATTAAAATAATGACCTTTTCTCTAGTCCTTTTTTTTTCCAGTGTGAATACTTCTTAACTGTGCTGAGTTTACTTTGAAGTCAATGGGTCTAGTCACACAAATGAGAATGAAGCGTGACTGAACTACCCTGCAACCCCAGCAGTCACAGCTTTACAAGCCTTCAGGTTTTGCTCATGAAAGGCCCTATAGATAAGCCAGCATCATTGGCACACGCTTTCTTTAGGACAAGGAATGAACGACATCTTGCTGTTGCTTATGATGTAAGGGCATTCAAGACCCCTCTGAGGGGGGTAGTCGCACGCAGTGTCAGTGCCTCTTCCCATTCCTGCCTCCCTTATGGCACAGAATCGCCTGCTGCTCCTCAGATGAGAGTTTGCTGAATTACCTCAGCTCATCAGCCCGGCAAAAAGAGCAGGTAAATTTCTGTCAGGTTAGTGAGCTGAATAAGAGTACTGCGAGGCTGGAGGTGCACCAGAGCTCGTGCAAGCAAGGGAGCAAGAGAAACAGAAAAGGGGGCAGGGAGTAGCTGAGGCAGGGGAAAGAAAGAGGAACGACAGAACAGACAGATAATTTGGGAACCACATCTCTCGTGGTATCTGTGTGGTTACGTTGGTTCAGCTCCATCATATTTCTGCCATCTATCACCCGACATATGATGACCCCTGATCAGGAACCCACTGGGAACAGAGAAGCAAGGGGCTCATCCTGTGATGAGGGACCTGCAGACCGTGATTTAACATTCACCATGCCATTTATAATAGCCCAAACACTATACACCTCCTCTACGTTTAGCAACTAATTTCAGTTCCCCCCTTGGAGATTTCTCTCCTCTCAGTTATGCTGATTCAGCTCTTCACATGGCTGTGCTCTAATACTGGACCTGCAAAATGAAGTGCTAAAAAAAAAAAAAAAAAAAAAAAAAAAAAAAAAAAAAAGGCTTGCCTTTAAATAAAAACATGCCATTTCACCAGTCGGATTTATACTCAGGGGAAAAAACTGCTGAATTGGCATAAGTAAACGTCAGGGCTCAAAGGGAGGCACAAATGCATGGCCACTCGTGGGGAGGGAGGGAGGGAGGGAGGGAGGGAGGGAGGGAGGGAGGGAGGGAGGGAGGGAGGGAGACATCTTAGATGTGATGTATCCCTGACAGAATAAGAGCAAGAAGAAACTACAGGCTTAGTTCAGGCATTAGTTTAGACTTGAGAATGGTGTAGATAGGCAGCAGATTATACTGTTTAGGGAGGTTGTGAAATCTTCTTCAGTGAAGTTTTCTAAGAACAGATTAGACATGAGCCTGTCAGGGTGTGCATAGCTTATCTGAGCTTGGGAGTTGGAGTGCTATGGCCTTGTTCTCTGACAGTTAGTGGAGCGCTCTGAAATTGTCAATATTTAGTTATATTTCTATTCCAAATAGATTTTTAAAATTTAAAAATCATGTTTATTTATGTAGTTTTGTCTGAAGTTGCAAAAATGTAGTAGAATGTCGTACTGTTTTATGGGTCCTGTATCTCCATGAAGACTCCTTTTAGCAAAGGGATAATAAAGCCATAAAGCAATACCTACTTCATCTTAAAGCAAAAAAATCTAAACCATTTTGAACTTGAATATCCACATTTATGTGTACTTGGCTTATGTCAATGTCAGTAGTATTAAATTGTAGAAACCAATTGCAATTAAGCAGGCAATTTGGTACACACTGTCAAAAAGCCAACTTTACAGAGCTGACTGCAGTGAAATTGTTAAACGTGACACTGGGTGTTCATTTCAGGTAGCTTGGAGCTGAATTACAGGCTCCAAGTGGAGACAGGCAGTTCCTGAAGAATCAATCTACTTTGGAGACTCCCAGATATCCATACTTGAAATACTCAAAATAACCACAGTAGAACTGGACAGAGTTAGCCATTCCAGTGTTTCACCTGAGGAGGATTGAGCTAATTTGGACATATACTCCACATTTCACAGCTCTCATAGAGGAGTTTATGAAGCACAGAAGAGTGCCTTGTTTGAAAAGTAATCCTTTTCCAGCTTGATTGTTTCTCTAGAGACCCAATCTTTACATAGCCACTCTTTTTTTTTTTTTTTTGTAAAAACAAAACAAAACAAAACAACAAAACAAAACAAAACAAACAGGACTTATTTGGACACAAGGAAATGGAATGAAGCTGCATCAGATTGGACGCAAGGAAAAGGTTCTTCACTGAGAGGGTTGTTGGTCACTGGAACAGGCTCCCCTGGGAAGTGGTCATGGCACCAAGCCTGCCAGAGTTCAAGGAGCATCTGAACAGTACTCTTAAGCAGCATCTGAACAGTACTCTTAGTCATACGGTTTAGTTGTAGGTAGTCCTGTGAGAAGCAGGGAGTTGGACACAATGATCCTTATGGGACCCTTCCAAATTGAGATAGTCAATGATTATTTTGCAAACTAAACAGATCTAGTCCCATGAGGCTCATTTGAATTCATAAGACACAGTTTCAAGGAGTGCTAGATATTTAAGAATCATATATGAATGCCAGATCATCCAGCTATAAAGTTTGAACTTCCCCCATATAAATAATGGATGCATTTTTATATCCTTTTAGATATTAAGAACAACAGCGCAAAAAAGAAGGTAGATATTATTGATAAATTAGATGATTAAAAAATAAAAACTCTTCAGATTTTAGAACTGTGTAAACATCCTTGTACCACATTTTTTACATTGCTGATATCTTACTTAAAAATACAGACTTCCAATTGCAGTATCATATTCTTGTTTACTGAAACAGTTTGTACTAAGTTAGAGACTGAAGGAATGAAAACCAGAAGGAAACAGATTCATAAAAACAAAAAAACTGAATTACCACTCTTAAGGCATTAGATGCCAAGGGAGAAGAAAGGGAGGGAGAAAGAGAGAGAGAAAAAGGGAGGAAAAAGAAAGAAGAAAGAAATAAGAAGGAGAGAAAGAAGAAAAAGAGAAAGAGGAGAGAATGAGAGTAAGGAAGAAAGATAGAGAGAAAGAAAAGGAAGGAAGGGAAGGGAAGGGAAGGGAAGGGAAGGGAAGGGAAGGGAAGGGAAGGGAAGGGAAGGGAAGGGAAGGGAAGGGAAGGGAAGGGAAGGGAAGGGAAGGGAAGGGAAGGGAAGGGAAGGGAAGGGAAGGGAAGGGAAGGGAAGGGAAGGGAAGGGAAGGGAAGGGAAGGGAAGGGAAGGGAAGGGAAGGGAAGGGAAGGGAAGGGAAGGGAAGGGAAGGGAAGGGAAGGGAAGGGAAGGGAAGGGAAGGGAAGGGAAGGGAAGGGAAGGGAAGGGAAGGGAAGGGAAGGGAAAGGAAGGGAAAGGAAAGGAAGGGAAAGGAAGGGAAAGGAAGGGAAAGGAAGGGAAGAAGGGAAGGGAAGGAAGCATTTTAAGCGGAGCAGTATCATTTCCCCAGTCTTCACTCATGTACAGCATTTCAAAAAGCAAGAGCTTATTATAAATTTGTGCCCAAGCTACTAAGCTATTCAAGTGTCCATAGAGAGCTGATCGATTCTTTTTATGTCTTCTGCACACTCATTAACTCTACAGCTATTAATCAGGTGATAATCCGAACTTTGTTTCAGTCACAGAAAATGTAAATTTGTCTAATATTTTCCATCATAAAATCTTAATTTCAGTTGTTTACAACCTTCCCGAATTTGAATAATAGGTACTTAGAAAAGTCATCCTAAGCATCTGGCTCAGACTGCAACATTTTGGTAAATTCCAGACATTTCAAAGAAAGTGACTTGGGAAACAATGCTAAAACAAACAAAAACCCCAAAACAACAAACACCTGTGGGGACAACTCACTTTATAGATTTCAGAGTCCCTAGTGTTTTGGGAGCAAGACACCCAAATCCTATACAGATATAACCTTTGTGCTAAAGATGCACCTTTTACCTTTTCTACATACAAACATATGTTTTAATGGAAAAACAAAAAGAAATCAAGACTTTTATACTTAGTAGGTTAGATTTTTGTAGCTGATTTTTTTCTTGCAGATCCTGTTTTTAGTAGGCATGTACCAGCTCTGGGCTGCTGGGTGTCCCACCCCAAATGCCCATCTGAGCCTGTAAAGTGAGCAGAGGATGCTGGCATCCCAGCCAGCGTCGTGGGGGAAAGCCACCCGGCTCAAGCAGCAAGAAGACAAGAGCTGGCACCAATGGGCTTCAGAGATATACTCAGCAGAAATACCTGGAAAGCCAAGGATGAAGCAGATGTGGAGGCAGGAGTCTAAGAAGTTAAGAGAGGGAACAAGATAAAGAAGTTGAAATGGGATTGTCAAGACAACCTGAAACCTGCACATGTTGCGGAAAAACAGAAAGGGCAAAATGGTATAAGAAAAAGAGAAACTAGATGAGTGAAGAGGTGGCGAAAAAGAAAGTGGTCAAGAGGAATATTACTGGAGAGGTTCTGAGAAAGAGATTTCACAATATGGTAAGACATGGGAATAGATCAACATGAGACTAACAAGCCGGGTGAGGAACAAGCAACTGAGATGGTCTAGGGAATAGCATCTAGAAGTCTGGGGGGAGAGCCCGAAATGTCTGTCAAAGTATCTGTGGAGTCACCTGTCAGTCTGTGCTTGTTTCTCCAATAATGCTGATCCATACTTATCATAACAACTCACTTTTACTATCAGATGTATAGCACTACAGTGCTCTTGCTATCTGATATATATATAACTACTTCCTCAAGTGAGAAGGGAATCCGGAGTGTCTCAGCTTTTTTGAGGTACACTGAGGTATCTGTATGTTGCCATAAGATTAATTTTTGAAGGATGCAACATATTATCTTTAAATTTTATTCCTATTTTCCTTTTTAATAGGAGTCTTGTCTGGTTTGGTGACAGACCTGCTCTACAATTGACTCTGGAACACGCATCAGAGAAGACTGAGAGCTGCAGGAGCTTTTGCTTCACTTCCTACGGGAGATGGAGGGTGCTTAGTGATAAGGCAAATGTTTCCAGAATTAGAATAAAACATATTTTTATGGTAAAGCCACTCTGGGGATATGATCAAGCCACAGAATTTGTACGTGATGCTATAAGAGTTGTTTAAATCAGATTAATCATTTGTTCCTTATTATCCCGGTATCAGCTTTGCAGAAATTCTGACAATTACATGTGCAAAAAATGTTGAGTTTTGATTACTTAAACTGCTGTATAATCTTGCAAAAGACCTAGTTTTTCAACATCTCAAACTGGACTTCTAAAATCGGTGGACATTTTTAATTTTAATTTCCATGTAAAGCACTTTTCCCCCTGTAAATTGGAACCAATACTTAGCATCTTACAGGATACTCTGAAGAAGTATGAGTATTTGTGAATCAGTCAGGTAAAATGGTAATGAACGTATGAGTAGGGAAAAACACAAGGAAAACCAAACCACTGCATTCAGAATAAGCATAGCTAGTACACAGTTAATACTGAGCAAAGACATACTAAATCAGGACAACACCGAACTACGCTATGCAGTTGCATACGATACTATTCTGTGCACTGGAAAAGCGCATGGAAAGCCGGCTGTGACTGTGAGATCCCACTGTCTCGATACACACCTCGAAGAGCTGAATGAAGATGTCATAAATGCCATCGTTCTGGCATTTCCCAGAATACCACTCCCCTGTATAGGGGTGTTTTGTGTGCCTATATTTATCTGTACATCTGTCTGTACGGTATAACTGTATGTGTAAATGTCTGAGTTGGTATTTATGTACTAGTGTAACAAGTGAGATGGATATATTTCTAGCCTCCTCTTCAGACTTCAATGACAGGACAAATCACATGTCAAAACAGTACCTCAAAGGAAACTGCTACAACGTCCTGATTAAATATCTCACCTCCATTCAAAGAAACACACTTCCAATATTTGGTGGTTCTCATGGACGCCATTATTAATCATCTTCACTCTACAATTAAGTATTTTCCAGCAGAGAGTGAAAACACCTAGCAACCTAGAGCTTAACTTTCAAGTTATTTTAGGATATGATAAAAAAGAATGGGGATTCATTATGTACAGTGGTCACCGTGCAAAGTGGTACCATCAAAATCTTAACTAGAAATTGATTGCTTATTACTGTCGAAGAACTCAGGAACCTTCGACTGGCATACATGAGAAATTAAGTACCCACCAAATCAAGTTGATTTGTTAATGGGAGACTACCTTGTCACTTTTGAGAAGTTCAGGTGAGGCTCCCCTGGCAAGTGTATACAGTATGACAGCAGTGACACGGATCCCTGTTACGGGAAGAAACAAGCTAGGCTTGCTGAGGCTCAAACCATGAGGACACTCTTCAATTGATCTACAACTTAACTTCTGTGCTTCATACAGCTGAGTAGTAGTACCCAGAAAGAAGCACTGTCTTCTTTATCCTCCTAACTATTTGGTTTGTTCCTCTGTGCTTTCCTTGAATTCACTGAGCAATGCGAACTTTACAGTAGAGTAGGGAGGTAGATTAAAAACTGCCTGCATATTCAGAAACAATTTAATGTTGGGTAATTTATTCAAACATTTCGCAGCTAGAAATACTCTGATCTCGGTATAAAGCAGAAAATAGTTTCCTTTCAGTTAGGCATACCATAAAAATGACTGTACCATGCATATAGGGTTTTCTAAAGTTCTAGTGATCTGATCCCCGATCTCTATGCAATATCTTCAGTTTTCCAATTTATAAAAAACTGTCCTAGTTTTGAACAGGTTGTATTATTCCTACATTCTCACACATTTGCTTTCAGTCACAGCTGGGAGACATTGACTTAAAAGGACTCCAAAGTCTGGTCTTATAGACAGTATGTTCAAATAAAATTAGTTTTTTTTTCCCAGCTAATGCGGACTGCCAAAATTCTTTCTATTAGTGGCATATTGGCTTTTTACAATACTAATATCACAGTGCCCTATAATTAAAGGGCATTTATGTCTCCACATTGCCAGTAATATAAAATAGACTTGTATGGCCAGAAACATGTTAAGCACTTGGTTGAGCAAAAATAGCTGAAGGAAACTGATACTGTTAAGCTCTCTGGTCTGTTAAAAACATTCCTAAGAGATTCAGGGTTATGTGTTACCTTTAACTGTGCTCACACAAAATATGATGCAGTTTAAATCTATGGAACTTGAATTAAAAATGACACCATTTAATTCTCACATAAGTTTTAAGTAGCCTATATTTTCTTTCCTTAAACTGAGGGATTCTGGCCAGTGCATGAGACTTCTGCATTGTTTTATGGAAAGTATGTCTAACTCACTTTGCCATCGCTGCTTCCTCATGTGTCATTGATTTCAGGCAATTTAATGCCAGAAAGAGCATTTGATCATGGAGCCTGACCTGAATATCACAGCTCATTAAATGTCATCCATTTGGCAGTTTAGAACCTAATATTTTGACTTGACTGATTTTTTTTTTTTTTTTTTTTTATCTGCAGGTGATTAACCTGTTGTGGGCAAAGCTGTCAAAAACTAGGCTGTCAAATTTCCTCAAAACCCTAGCAATAACTGAGAGTTGAACAAGTAGGGCATGCCTACTTAATCCTACTACGGGACACATACCACACAGTGCAGAGAAGCCTAATGATCGTTATTTACCTGTGGTGGGAAAACATTTCTTCTTGGTCTCATGAACAGTGTAGGGATAGTTCCGTGAACAAGATTGACCACAGAAAAGTATTCTTTATGCTGACCCAAAATAGTGGTCAGTAACAGCTAATGTGCTACTCCAGCTGCAGCCTGTCTCTCAAACCTCAAGAAGAGACGACAACTAGCTCCAAATATATGTGGTCCAGCTTTTCACCAGGGAAAAGTTCCTTTTTATGCTGTGCAAAGTTAAAAAACTTGAAAAACTTGCCTTATTTTAGCATAAATCTCTATACATTTTCTCAAGTGAGTGTATTAATCAGCTTGTAAAACCTGTAATGACATGCTTCAGTTATCAAGTATGAAACTGAATAATGCTGTAGTGAATTTCTGGCTATTTAAGCTATTCATATTATTGATAATTTTGGAATGATTCAACAAGTAATATTTTCTGCTTGTTTTACCTTTTCATTTTAACAGTAGAGCCTTAAAGTCACTGACTAAAAGTAGATATAATGGCCAAAATTAAAGCTGTTGGTTTACACTTTGGGACTCTGCAGCTGGGAAAGTTATTACAATTGTTTCAGGTTAAGATGCCAAGTCCCACTGGGTGAGATTCTATAAAATCATTGGCCAAAATTTATTTATTAAGGAAAAAAAAAAAAAAAAAAAAAGAAAAGAAAGACTAAACTTCTCATTACAGCATTTTAAACACAAATGTAAACAGTACTGGCTAAATTTTGATGAATGATATTCATTGTCAATTATCTCATTCTTCCACATTTTCCATGCTTCCTTCCAGGACAAAAATCTACCCACTCAACACAAAACTCAAATGAAGACTAGCTGTGCAAAAAAGGTTTACTATCTATAAATAGTTCTTAAGAATATCACAGTACAAATAGTTCCTGTATTTATCAAAAATATTAAATTTACCCTTGTTGTGATCCCATTAGCATCATGTAAACAATACTAATCTGTATTTTCAAATACCCAAGCAATAGTGGCTGGCAAGTATAGCATTTTCATGCATCCAAACAGAAAGGAGGAGATGATTACTACTGAGTCCTCCCTCGTTCCAAAAAGTACCCCATCTTCACTTCTAATTTTGTACAAGTTATTCAAAAGTAAGCATCACTTTAATTGCCAATGCTTTTGTTGGAGTGTAGGTTTTCTGAGATATGGGATGTACATGAAAATATAGTAACTCTTCAATGTTACACAGTCAATTATAATACATCTCAGGTATGAACTAGAAATGTCAAGATCAGGGAATCATCGTAACAGATGATTATTTTCAACAATGTTAGAATAACTAGAGAGTCCTGACTGATTTTTCCATTGTGAAGACAGAGGATGTCTCTCTTTTGAACTGAGATAAAGTAGTTCATCTTCCAGAAAACTGAGTAAAAGTTACTTGGAGTAATAACATTGTTAGCTGAGTCTGGCACACTTCAATGCAGGAAAAAACAGTGAAGGGCAGGACTCCTGAGAAGATGTGCTGATGAAAACAATAGCTGATAAATCTTGGATAGAAATGAGGAAAAAATACACAGAAGTCTAAGTTCTTGCTACAATCCCAAACATTTATCTGAAGAGACAGGTTTGTTTTGAGCATTTTCTTTAGTCATTGCAATTAAATTAAGACTGTAGACTACTCTCTTAAAAAAACAAAAACAAAAACAAAAAAACCAACTAATTTTAGAGTTTTCTCTGTGCCATACCTATATATGTGAATACATCTATGTGAAACTTGTCTTGAAGAGAATTTGAATATAAATTTGGAATTTTTAGGATGCGGCACATAGGTATGATCTCAGGCAAAGGAGGACACAGGAAAATCAGAAGTTCAGGTCTCATCAAAGATCTTTATTTATTCCAGTAAAAAAACAAGTTTCAAATAGCCTGACGACATGGGAAGTTAACTATCAGGACCAGAGTAGAACACTTAAGTGCTAATCTACAAAAAAATTCAGCCATGACTTCCAAAGAACGATATTTGGAACCTAAATATTGGTCTACACGGTGGGGTTTTTTATACAGTTTTACATAGTCACTGTAGTTATTACTTTAACTTTTTCTGTGAGAGCGATATATTGTTATAAGCCCTGGTAAGACCCCTTACACAGGTAAAAAGTTTTCTAAGGTCAGGGCCACTATAAGAGTACTTTGTGCTGGAATATGACAAGCAAAATGCTTCTCTTGAGAAAGCAACTCAAATCAGCAAAACTGTACTCCAGCCAGTATACTTCACTCCAGCACACCTTTCCTCTTCCTATGATAAATAAGTTATCTTGAGAGCCTGGCTGCTCTTAACAGGTTTGGTGATAAGAGCTACACTGATAGAATTACACTAGCCACTCTTTTGTAGTACAAAAATAGATCACTGATAAAATAGCTTTCTTTGCAGGTACAGCTTAAGCCAGCTCCTTGAATGGAATAACATATACTATCAAAAATTATTTTTTTGGCTTTTGAACTAGCACGTCTGCCTTCAATACTGTTTTGCTTAAGGATGTTCCATCTAGAGCGCCCAGAAACATATCATCTTTCAATGTAGACTACTTCTGGCAAAAGCTTAATATTCTTGGCTTAACTGTGTCTTTACACGCTTTTAGCTGCTTTTACTCCTATAGTTGTGTCAACCAGAGTGTGCACTGTCAGGCTTTTGGCTTATATAACTATGCCAGCAAAACCTGTAATGCAAATCTGGCCTTAGACCGGTGTGATTTATTCCCTTTCCATATGTGATTGAACTAATATATGCCCGTTTACACTGGGTGACTGTTTAAATCAAAGATTGTACCAATATAGCTTTTAGTGTGTACTAATGCACTAATCTTAATGTCCCATCTGCAGGTTAGAATTGCTCTGATTTAACTTCAATTGGATTTCAATCTGGCATAAAGCTCTAACACAAAAACGTAGTTCTAAGAATCAGCTGCTCTGATGTTCTTACACATTATCTTACTCTGCAGCATCCTCTGGACATGCCAAGAAGCTTACCTGCCTTATGAAGGGTAACCCGTATCAAATACTTCACATTTATCATGAGGAAATGGAGCATGCACAACGCACAGTTATCATGGAGTCACTGATGCCTGGCAACATATTGTCACTCGGTCACTTGTTAATACGCCAAAGCTGATAGTTATGCTGTGAGAGACACCTGCACGGACAGTAAAAAAGAGTATGTCTAAATACTTCACACAAGCAGGGTAAATTACCCTGTCCCGAGTTTTATAGCTCCACTACCATTACAATTCAGCGGTGGTCTATACATTTGAATCCTAGATCTGTGCCTCCATGTTACACTGAAATTGTTCCTGTAGCTGCACTTCAGACACGTCCCGTAATCTTCAAGCATATGAATATATTAATTTTTGACATCCTCACCCCGAAGAGCTTCAAACTTGTTAGAGTCATGAAGCAGCTTCCTGAAGAGGTAAGCATCCACGCTGTCCTAAATGAGAGTCGATATGAGAATATTTTTTTTTTTTTTTTAATTCACATGAAGTTATTGTGGAGTGATTTGGTTTATGCTTTGACCTCTGTGTCTGTGTTCATATGTCCGTGACTTTGTATCAGTGAAAGGGTGATTTCATTCATAAATCTGGTCCCAGCTGATCCATAAAATACACTGCTAAAATTAAAACAGTGCCCACAGACAGATTTTCACCTATTTGGCAAGGTCATTTTAATCCATCTTTTTGGTTTATACCTATGTAACTTTCTTCTCTGGCCAAGGCTAGAGAAGGAAATGCAGGTGGTAGAGAGAATTTTTTCCTTTTTTACTGCCATGTTCTCCTATTGAAGAGATAAGTGGGAAGAAGGAATTTGCATTTTTATTTAAAGCAACAAAAGTGAATTTGCATTTTACCAAGAACTGCAGTTTTTTTCTCAATGCCTAATAAAATATTGATATTAAAATAAACAATGAAGGCACTGAACAAACAAAAATTTTAATTAGTGCTGCTAAATGATGAATTCAATTTTCTTTTCAAATTTAGAACCCTTTCAGATGCTGCCCACTGCTCATTTGGGATTCAGAAAAATTTAGGGTTTTAACTACTGCATCTAAAACAGAGACATAGCTTAAACAACTGGAAATTAAAAATAAATAAATTAGCTCTCTCCTATCATGAGCTAGAGCTTGAAAGGTCACATCTGAGCTGCAAAGAGTGACTAGAAAGAATATCAGCATGGAAGAGAAGGCTTAATGGGAAGATGAGCAATAGGCAGGGGTGGCTCTGGGCAGGACTGGGGGAAGCTTTGAGGAAGGGTTCTGGCTGACAGGAGAAGACAAAAATATCTTCTTGTTTTCCTTTTCTTCTGAAGTGAAGGACTGGTCTTTGATGAAGGTGGATGCTTTTTTTGCTTGGAATCCCACTATTTATTTAACAATCCCAAAGGGACCAAATGAAGCCTTTCGGCTCCTCCAGTTTTTCTAGACTGACTTCTACCAACTGTTTCACCATAATTCCTTGGCTTGTGCTAAAAAAAAAGAATATCATTTTTCCTTTCTCAGCACTAAATGAGCCAGCCATGCTTTACTCCCAAGAGCAAATAGCAGTGTACAGTCAAACCAACAAGGCAAAGGGCCTTGATTTTAATTGAGCTTCTTGACTTTGCTCTACGGATTCCTCATTTCCAGATCAGTAAGAGCAAAGGGACAGCTCTTCTCCAGAAAAAGAAATGAACACAAGAGATAATAGATGGGGAGGGAATTCAGAGAAGACAACAGGGAGCCTAAAGGAGAAGTAGAGCATGTTTAAATAATGGAGTGTGCAGCAGCTTCTTCTGGGATTCCAAAAGGACACTTGAAACACATACATGGAAGGACTTTAAATTAATAAACACCATTATAAAAATAAGGCATTTACATCAATAAATAAATGAAAAAAGCAAGTATTTTAAAGGCATATTATATGCATTTAATGTCCACTTGGGGCGTGGACTGTAATGCCTCATGTAATTCACTCTTCCTGTACATGTGCAAGAACAAAGACAGCATCAGCATTTGTGTTAGTGGTGATCCTCTAGAAAACTATTCAGGATTATAACATGCTTATTATCGCAGAAATGTCTACACCCAGATTTTCAAAGCCTTGCAATTTATGTAACTAAATTTTTATTTGCCCAAACTGGCACACATCAAAAAATTGATTGTAAAAGGCCTGTGCTCAGGACTTCACAAATATTGCACTTTTAGGGATACTTCAAGCTGGGCATGCAGAAGATATCGGAATTCTTAGTCAGGTGTTGTTTTTCCAGCTGCTGTCAATAGCTTTGACATTCTCAATGTGAGAAAAGATTATGGATGCTTGACACGTATGCTTGGGAAAAATGTTCTTTTGGACATTTAGTGGACTTTTAGTTTGTATTGACCTATGTCGCCGTTTGTGACCTTCTTTTACTGTCTGTACCCTGTGTTTTTAAGGAGAATACTTGTCAACATGCTTAAGAGAAACTAAATAACATTCAGAGTGTTGTCTCTCTTTTCTATTGCAAATCCTGCATGCTTAGTAGTGATTTGTTCATCCACTAAAAACCGTATTAACTACCAAGGCTACTGTTTATGAGGACCTTATAAGCATAAATATTTTCTCCAGTAAGACTGATACATGACTTCCTAACAGGTAATCACTTCTTTCCCTCTTGCTGATTGCTAGATAACGATACAAATATTTCTGAAAATTTACAGATAAAACCTTTGCTTTCCCTGTAATGATATACTCACCTAAAAGCAACATCTGGTAATCTAAAATCTAGATTAAATTTTGAAAGCACATGGGCTACCAAGTCGGACAGGCAAACATGAAAGGATCATGTTACACAGAGCTTCAAAAATATCCCCAAAAGCTGAGGAGTAGAAAGATTAAAAATAAAGAAGCAAAATAATAGATGAGAAGAGTACTGGAGACAAAAAAAAAAAAAAAAAAAAAAACAAAAAACAGTAACAGAAGGGGAGGCTAGGATGAAAAAACTCTTCTTTAATCCTTGTAAAAATTAGCTTCAAAAAGAAATACACGTGTTCGGTGATCATATTCAATGTGAAAGTTCTTCAGTTTTTGCCTTTCTAGTTTCTCTTGTTGTTTTAATTTTCCCTCTCCTCTCTTATGTTACCTCTTCTGTGTACCTTACAATTCTTGTAACTTATGTATGTCCTTGATCACTGCATTCAAGGTCAACTATTATCACAGCATCCTCCCAAATCCTCCCACTCTGTATTTCACCAAATTCTGAGAACATTATAAACGGGACATACTATCTGAATATCTTTGCCAAACAGGGAATTATGCAGAGAGCCAAATAAGCTGTACAAGGGTCTGAACACCAGCAATATGTTGAGAGTGCAGGTGCATGATGCTTTTGTATTCAAATTTTCTCTGGACAGGGTGGAAGTCAAACTCTAAAGAAAGGCCAAAGAAGGTAGCTTCATGAAGAGATTTTGTAAATTTGAGAAGTGATTTAAAGAGTTGCTCATAAACAGGGTGGTAGACAAAAAGTAAAGACAAAGTGGGTTTGGGGGTCTTTTGTTTTTCTTTCTTCTTTTTCTGAATTGATGTCGTGGAATAAAGATCTTTGCACTGCATATCATCTTAGTGTAAAGATAAAGAGGTCTCGCTGGATGGCAATAGGCCTAACAGAAGATGGCACCTCACTGTCAGGAATTAAGGGCAGATCTCAGGGCACATGTGATCATTCATATTATCCTTAATGTTGTCAAACTGAGGAGCAGGAAACTAGGAGACGGAATTCAACTCCCAGAGCTTGCTCTATGTAGGTACGTATGTATGTATGCATGTATTTATTTATTTTTAAGGATCAACCAGTGTATGGCGCCTCAGCTCTCCTTGTCTCTCTAGATGCTAGTACGACCTCAGAATTGAAGACCTGCAAATTTCAGCCTTTTGGGTTTGCTAAGACATTTGTGCAGAAAATCACTTCTTACATGCTATTCCCTGAAAAATCTCGCAAGAGAGCTGTCTGGGGAGAAATATTCCCCTGAGCAGTATAAAAGCATATTCTTTGAAGGGAAGGGAAAATGTTGTAAGGATGTAAGAGTGCTAGTCAGGCATGACTAGTAGATCCCTCAGGTACTACAGGGAAAAAAACAACCTATAAATATGATTTGATAATCAGCTAATTGCTGTTATTTGTTGAGATCTTTAACATACAGGACAGTGCCCAAGACAGCACTCCAGAAATCAATTATTTTTATTAAAAGGTGATCGTGCACCTGTTAAAATCTTGAATAGTCAGTTGCAAGAGAAGGGGGACCACTCGCTGCTTCCAGTCAAGGAGAAGGCCATAGCAGGGTTGCTGTGGTCAGGAAATGTTGCTGACCCGATAAAGTGAGGAAGCTTTGAGTTTCAGCTGACAAAGCAGAGTTATGTTTTCTTCCATAGTTTTCCTATTCCACTCACAAAGAAACTGTAGTAAGACCTAGCAGAATAAAATCAAAATTATCTCATTCTGCAGTGAAACATCACTTCTTTCTATCTCTTCCAAAGTCTGACCTTGGGAGATCCTGAACCTGAATAACACCTTCAAGCTTTCAAGAGAACAGTGACTCCTGAGGACCTCGGAAAAAGCCATGCTTGGCCAGTAAATGCTCCACATACCCCAGTTATCAGGGGAAAGATTGAAGCTTTTGCCACCTTGAGGGATGCACTTTGACATTTGCGGATAAGTATGTGCTATGTGGATTATACTGTTATTTCTACTGCAAGGCGAAACATGTCTAAGTAGCATTAGAGACAGGAAAATGCACAAAGGACAGAAGAAGATATAATTCCTCCCCCCAAACACAAGTCATCAATACTCTCTTTTCCTTTAAAACTGCGTAAACTCTTGTTCATAATCCGTACAAAGGTTCTGGAATGGACAGAAAGAAGAGGAAAACATTGTCTGCACTGGAAGTTACTTCTTGTTACAGCTGTGTTGCTAGAACAGATGAAAATACAACTACTTCTGTGGCATCAGGGCACAGCAAACAGGACTACAAAACCTATTTCTGAAAAACTGTTAAGTTGTGCTTGAAGTATGGACTAGAACCTGCAGCAGTAGCTAGTTAGTTCCCACTCTATGGGCTGGCCTCTCCAGGGTACCCACCTGTGAAGCAATACCCATGCAATAAAGGAAGGGATCCTGGTGAAGCGTATTTTAACATTGAGAATTTCTAAGCATTGCAGATGAGATCTGTGAAAATTTATTAGAGAATAATCTGAGTTCTTTATCAGTTTGTAAATAACCACTAATTTATGAGTACATTGCTGGCTGATTTAAAGCCTGACCTTTTCTTTCTTATCCTCTGAAATACCCATTGACATTAACAGGAATTTTGGGTATGCAACAATGCAGGATTGGGTCCATAATACTCAGGCATAATTGAAATATTAAAAGGTTATTCAAGACATCTAGTGCTCTTGACTGCAAAATTCCATAACTCGAAGTACTTGGAAAGCATTTTGATTGTAGCAAATTTATTACTTGCAGCCAGTGATTTATTCATGCCCTAATGCGCTAAAAGGTCAGTAGCCTAAATATATTTCAGTGCTTTTCAACAGGTATGGCTTCTACAGTGTGTTCATACATCAGTTACCTTTGGATGCTAATGTTCAATCTAATCTCCAAATTCGGCGAGTTAATGGGAATTCCTTTGGATCTGAACTTTGCTTTTTTTTCCTCCTGCTTCAATCTGCACATAAAATCACCTTGCAGCAAGATTTTATATTCTCTCTTTTTTCCATGTTTTGAGCTACTACTAACAGCTTTTAATTTGGAAAGACTATCTCTGGGTTTACTGCACCTGACTGGTTTCAGCTCAGTTGTTTCTCTAGCCAACAGAGCACTTCATTTCTCCTGAAGGTCATCACAAGCTGCCGAGGCATTGAAACACACCAGCTTTTCGTTCATGCTGCAATCTAATGTTGCAGTACCATTAAGATAAATGGAAGTAGGCATGTGTGTATGACTTTTTCTATCAACAATTATCAAATTTATTATAATACAGAATAAATTAGGCCATCAGTGAATGAGCAACTGGTAACAAGCCACCCTCTTCAACTCCAACATTTTCTTCAAGTCACTAAAAATTAATCCTTTCATTACACTGGCTTGAATGCATGCTGATAATTATTTGTATAAATTACCCCACCATGTCATCTGCTTGTGGAAGTGGCTCTTCCAACTGTATCACGACTAGTTGCAATAAGCTGGTGATGCAGTAAGCTGCACGGATCCAAACTATCCCATAAAACAAATGCAGTGACCATCTGTTGGAGGAAGGCAGCCATTAACTGTTTTAAGGGCCTGGACATGGTCCAGTATTGTTCATTCTGCCACCAAAATGAAATGACCATTCTAATCAACAATATGCGTTTTAAACCGGATCATCATGCTTCTCCAATGCCTGTGTTGTTCGGAATCAATACACACAGTGCTGACTCAAACTGCTAAAAGGCAAACTATTCTAGTCGGTTCTCAAGCTGAACTATTTTCAAGTTTGTGCACTCTTGATTTTCCATAATTCCTTTAGTCTGAGAAATTGTTTAAATTTTTTTTTAAGACTCAAATTCAAATTAAAAATGTGACAATAGAAAGCCTGCCAAAATAGACTTAATTTCTTGACAGCTGTTCTGGATATTTCACTTAAGTACTAAAATACAGTGGTCAATAATGACCATAAGAATGAAGAATCTATAAGAATCCACAATAATATTCGTATTTAAAAAAAAGCTTAGATAAGACATACAAATTCTGGAATCTGCACAATAGTTACTCTAGTTTATTTCAAATTGTTACCCTTTTATCTTTCAAACACAAAACAAGGAAGGAGTTTTTCTCCTTGACCATCCATCTTTCCAGCTGAATATTCTATTTAAAGTTAGACTTTTGGCCGAATTTCTAGATTTTTAAGGAGTTCTTGGATCTCCTGCTGCATGGTGGGAAAATCATTAACTAGATGTGAAAATAACATCATGTAGGCACAACACTGCAAGTTTCCTCACAAAAGCCTGACAAAGGACAAAAAATGGGTCTATCAACACCTTTGATGTTTTACAAGTGCTACCTTGGGAAGCGCTGCAAATTATGCCTAGGTCTTATGACAAGATATTCTTGTCATACAGATAAATACTTACTACCATCAAAATAAATTAAACTAATTTTATTCATGGTTTCAGTCAAAACTAAGTGCAAATCTCAAGCAGTGAATAACTAGCACATTGTGTGCAGTCCAAAATAGGAAAACTTGGCTGATAATTACTGATACAAGGTAAAGAAGGGCCGCTTTTTTCACACAAATAGTTTCTTGTATTCATTTGTTATGTAAAACACCAGCTAATTAAAAGTTAGATAAATATTAGAATAACTAAATATTGCTTGCATTTGAATTTCAGTCACAGAAACCTGGAGCAAGCTTCCATGTCTGAACACTAGTACTAATGTATTTATAAAGTAAATATTTAAGAAAAAGAATTAGCCTTTTATGGGGTTTTGATCTACCAAAGCAACCATATTACAGATGCATTACTTGCTGTAAAGAGCTAATTAAATAACTCATGAGTGGAAATGGTCTGGTGCTTACCCAACAGTAAGGTCACCTTTCTTATCTGACTGAAGTTCTGAAATGGAAAAGCAAGTCAAAATGTATTAAATCACTTTGGATCAATTCATTCTTAAAGCATTAAAAAAACTTGCTCAAGTACTCCAGAACAGTTCCAGATAATTCACAGAATTGTAGAAACATAGAATGGATTGAGTTGGAAGAGACCTTAAAGACCATCCAGTTCCAACCCCCCTGCCCCGGGCAGGGCCCCCTTCCCCCAGCCCAGGGGGCTCCCAGCCCCGTCCAACCTGGCCTTGAACCCTTCCAGGGAGGGGGCAGCCACAGCTGCTCTGGGCACCCTGGGCCAGCGCCTCACCCCCTGCACAGGGAACAATTTCTTCCTTATATCTAACCTAAATCTCCCCTCTGTCAGTCTAAAACCATCATCCCCCATCCTACCCCCACCCCCTGACCCAGAGTCCCTCCCCCCCTTCCCTGTCCCCCCTTTAAGCCCTGGGAGGCCGCTCGAAGGTCTCCCCGGAGCCTTCTCTTCTCCAGGCTGAACCCCCCCAACTCTCTCAGCCCGGCCCCCCAGGGGAGCTGCTCCAGCCCCCCCAGCATCTCCGTGGCCTCCTCTGGCCCCGCTCAAGCAGCTCTGTGTCCTTCTGCTGTTGGGGGCCCCCGAGCTGGACACAGGACTCCAGGGGGGGTCTCACAAGAGTGGAGTAGAGAGGCAGAATCCACTCTCTCAACCTACTGTCTGCAATTCTCTTGGTGCATCCCAGGACACGTTTGGCTTTCTGGGCTGTGAGCGCACATTGCTGGTTCACAGTCAGTCTTCCATCCAGTACTACCCCCAAGCCCTTCTCCACAGGACCGCTCTCCACTCATCCCCCAGCCTGTACGTGTGCATGGGATTGCCTCAATACACGTGCAGGACCTTGAACTGGGCCTTGTTGAACTTTATGAGGTCTGCACAGGCCCACCTCTCAAGCCTGTCAAGGTCCCTCTGGATAGGATCCCTTCCGTCCAGCATGTTGACCCCACCACACAGCTTGGTGTCATTGGCAAACTTGCTGAGGGTGCACTCAATCCCACGGTCCATGTTGCTTACAAAGATGTCAAACAGCGCCGGTCCCAACACTGACCCCTGAGGATCACCACTCATCACTACTCTCCACTTGGACATCGAGCTGTTGACCACAACTCTTTGAGTGTCACCATCCAGACAATTCCTTATCCACTGAGTGGTCCATCTGTGAAATCCATGTGTCTCCAATTTAGAGACAAGGATGTAATGAGGGACAGTGCCAAAAGCCTTGCACAAGTCCAGGTAGATGACATCACTCGCTCTTCCTTTATCCACCAGCGCTGTAACCCCACTGCAGAAGGCCACCAAATTTGTCAGGCATGGTTCGCCCTTAGTGAAGCCCTGTTGTCTGTCACCAATCTCATCCTTATTTTCCATGTGCCCTAGCACAGTTTCCAGAATGATCCGCTCCATGATCTTGTCGGGCACAGAGGTGAGACTGACTGGCCTGTAGTTCTGTGGGTCTTTTTTATTTCCTTTTTTAAAAATTAGAGTTATATTTCACCTCTTCCAGTCTGCGTGAACTTCACTGGACTGCCACAACTTCTGAAACATGATGGATAGTGGCTTTGCCACTTCATCCGCCAGTTCCCTCAGGACCTGCAGATGAATCTCATCAGGTCCCATGGACTTGTGCACTTCCAGGTTCCTTAGATGGTCTTGAACCTGATCTTCTCCTACAGTGGGTGGTTCTTCATTCTCCCAGTCCCCACCTTCACTTCCTGTGTCTTTTAACTTTTTCCACAGAGGATTTATTTTCTCGTTAAGCATGCTGAGGGAATGGTGACCTTTTTCTCTTGCCATTCCAATGAAGTGAGCTAAGGCTGAAGTCCTTGCACTTGCAGAAGAGGCACAACCATTTCTGATCCTGCCAGAGGGAAGCTTCTTGGCCATCAGCGCTGAAATACTGTTTTAAAGGTGAAAATTGTACAAAGAGGGATTTTGAAGTCGTGCTGTATCAGCCACGGACATCTTTTTTAGAGTTGAGTTGCAGATATGTATTGGAGAAGAAATTATCTGAACAGCACTATATTACCTAACCTACGTGTCTAGGATGCACACAGTGTATGTACAGCTGAAGTATCTGTAGGTTTTTTTGACTCTATTGGGCTCATTATGGCATCCTTACTCTATATTTCATACAATTATTTGTACTGGGGCAGCGGCTGAAAAATATGTCATTACAGTATTTTAAAGCTCTTTTGACCTTATTTTATTAGAAATCTAACTTGGAGTTGCTGCTAGAAGATTGCTTTCCCTCTTCCACTGACTGTAGACCAGCTCGCTGGTGGCTGAAATAAGTCTTTGTTTAATACTTTCCAAAACGAGTGGCATGTGGGTCTGGATCTTTTTCTTACACATATTTTGGAAGTGTCATATTTACTAAGTGCTAACCAAGGGAGGCAGAACTAGCCCACAACTCAGCCATGAAGCACACTTGGAGGAAACGTTACCTGGTGGGCTCTGTAAAGCCACCCAAGTGCCTTGTTTCTTTTTACTGCTTTTTCAGCTTTGGCCAAAGGTTCTGCTCTTGCTTGCAGGGCCAACAGCACAATTCATTCAACTGCTTCCTAATCCACTGCCAATAAGACCAGCTTAGTTGAGACTGGCAGTTTAAGCTGTTGAAGTAGCCTCTCTCACTCTGCCCTGGAAGCTGGTGAGGGACTTCTCACACACACGCCGCTTGGCGGGGCGATGACAAACGTGTTGCAGCAAGCACTGCAAAGTTTTCACCCCTGTACCAGGAAGATCCTGGCTGTCGTCTCATTGACCTTTGCCCTAAAGGTTCCAGTGCCGCAGACATATCAGAAAAAGAAAGAAACCCAAGAAATTGTTCCTATTATTATGGAAAAATCCCAAGCTCCTATGTGAACTTTTACCTCCTACCATCTTTCATTCACCATATTCTTGCTCAACAAGAAGGAAGAAAAATCAGAAAGCTATCTCCTTTAGTGATTCGTTCTCATTAGAGTTCGGTCTCCTGGCTAATTAAAGAGCACCAGGTGCCAGACAGAACCTTGTTTGCAATAATTTATCTTGGTTTGGTCAGTTCCTCAGCTCGTCTAGCCAACAAGCAATACAGCAGATAAGTCTTTTCATTGCTGTTCTACAGTATAACAAAATTAGGGGCAATTAAACCTTCCCGTTGAATCAGCATAAGTGGCATGGCATATCTCTAGTTCCTGCCATTTTCATTGCCTAAAAAAACCTTCAATATATGCACAAACTTGTTCTTCTCTCTTTGGACCCTGGTTTGTAACAATAGTAGTGTGGATTATATTGTTTGACCTAAATGACACAACACTTGACAGTTATCAGTAACCTAGCATGATAAGAGTGCAATAAATCTTTTTCATCCTGATGTGCTGCTGCCTATGAAAGAGTTAATTCAGAGAGAAAGCATAAGTAAAAGAACAGGGGCAGCAAGTTATGAAGAATCTCCAGGATAATGCATGTGAAGTTATGTTGGTTATGTTTTAGAGATCCCCCAAAGGAATTCTGCAATATTAAGTAATAAGAGCAAACACCATTAAGGGCTTGGCAGAAGATGAGATTTTCTGCACACCTCTCATAAAAAAATCTATTAGGCACAACTGAATGAGCTCTCATTTGTTTTTTACTAGGCTACACTCTCATCACACTGAGTTCGTGTTCCACCTTGTGCTGTGGTCCACCAAAAGCTTAGCTGAAATGTGTGAATCCTAGGGAAATCTCAAGTCAGTTGGAATAGTGTCATTTTTCTGTCCCACAGAATCCTTGCTCTGACTTTAGCCTGGATCATTTTTATTGATATAATGTAGAGAGCAGCAAAACAGTCATGCTAAACTAATTGAAGAGGCAGTGTAGTCTGGTGGAAGGGAAAATCCAAGCAGCTGGAATCAGGCTGACTCTTCTGTTATATCAGCCTGTAAATAAGTTAAAACTTGGGAGGTTGTTTTACCAGCAAAGATATTTGTTGAACTGACAGAGTAAAGGCAGTCATTGAGACAACTTCATGCACAGGAAATCCTGGTATAACCACACCTCCAGCGGGGCGTTATGCGAAAACCATACCTATCAAGATCCCCCTAAAGCACAGCAGCACAGCTTTGCCACACTTGGAAGAGCAGGGGGGGCTTTGTAAGCTATCAACTATTCCTTTCTAGGGGCTTGTCTGAACACAGCTGTTTTACGTACAACATACAAGTCATACAGGTATAACTCCTCATATGAACGCTCTCATGGTGGAGTGAGAACGGTTGCTTTGGGTTTTTCTTGTACTTTTGTTTTTTCTGTTTAAATTGAAAACCCCCCCTGAACCCCCAGCTTAAAGCTATTAAAATGAGGGAATTTACAAAGACCTGTAGACTTACAACATTTAAACCCCTGTCCTTGCTTACCCTGGTTTACTTTCCCTGAGCTGACAAGACCATAATGCTCAACAAACCCACCGTGCTCTGACTCTAGCAAAAGCTGAGGTACTCAAAACAGTGTGAGAAATGTACTGCTGTGAGGGATGCTGACCCACCTATTCTCCAGCACACAGAGCAGCATGCACCTTCCTCCATCAACACTATGAAGAGTTTCTGTGAACTTTACAGAAGGTTACAGAACCAGGTATTGCCTGAATAGCATAAAATGAATGTCTTGAATATGCAAATCCCACTATATTCTGGAACTAAATACCCTAAAGAATTAAACATGGCAGTTTCCTGATAAGTAATTGACTTTCTCCCACCCACTGAAAAGGAAGAGATAAAGCCTCTGTATAACATATGTCTGGATACATTCAGGTCATACATAGTGACAAAACACAATATGCCAGAAATTATTAAGTAGTTTCATACTGTTCAGCATAAATGAAGAGGGGAAGTCATAACATTTTGGCACACATTCAGCTAGACAGCACACCTTTACTGAATGAATATACATATCTGATAAGTGACCACTCAAGGGACCAGTATATATTGGCTGTATAGTAGAAAAGGTCCTCAACAAAAGGTCAAACGAACTTGTTCCAAAGACGACATGGGGATATTTTTATGTGGTCACTTAAGAAAAAGATGGTTCATTGGAGGTAATTCATAAGGTTACCAAAAAGCAAGAATATAAGGGCTGATTTTTCTGAAGGGCAGAAGGCCTTCTCTAGATTTACAAGGGTTTGCTGAAAGAGCTTTATTACAGTTGCATTGGTAAATTCTAACCATGGAGACAGAGCAACAGCAAAGGAGTTTCGTTCCAGGAATAGAATAAGCTGTACTTGCAAAATTGCTTTTTTTTCTGTTTTAGAAGCATTTCTACATCCAGGGAGTTGCTATCATACTTATGTCAGTCAGGATGGTGAAAACATCTCACCCCTCCCCAGCCCAGCTATGTCAGCAAATTGTTTTAAGGGCAAACATGTTTTAATTAAAGAAACTGTCAGAGACCTTTTTTTTAAGGTCTGCTTGTTTTAGTAAGACACAATGGAAATTATTTCGGCTTTGTTGTAATAGATTTTGTTTGCAAGATATCATTATAAATTATACTTTGGATTTTAAGCAATTCCTACAACTGTCCTGCTTTGTCCTGTAACTCTTTTTCTATCTTTTTCCCACCCCCCTCCATAACAATGTGGTATGTCTGAAGGGAGGGCTCATTTGTGGGAAAAAGACACAAACAACAATGTTCAATGTCGTACAAGAAAGACAATTGTATCCGGGGCTGCATCAAGAGAAGTGTGGCCAGCAAGTCGAGGGAGGGGATTCTCCCCCTCTATTCCACCCTCGTGAGACCCCGCTGGGAGTCCTGTGCCCAGACCTGGGCCCTCAGTACAGGAAAGACAGGAACCTGCTGGAGTGAGTCCAGAGGAGGGCCACAAAAATGACCAGAGGGATGGAACACCTCTCCTGTGAAGAAAGACCGAGGAAGTTGCGGTTGTTCAGGCTGGAGAAGACTCCAGGAAGATCTTGTTGTGGCCTTTCAATATTTAAAGGGGGCTTATAAGAAAGACAGAGGAAGGCTTTTAACCAAGGCTTGTAGTGGCAGGACAAGGTGTAACAGTTTTAAATTGAAACAGGGTAGATTTAGATTAGATATAAGGAAGAAATTATTTACTGTGAAGCTGATGAGGCACCGAAACAGGTTGCCCAGAGAGGTGGTGGACGCCCCATTCCTAGAAGAGTTCAAGGTCAGACTGGATGGAGATTTGAGCAATTTAATCTAGTGAAAGATGTCCCTGTCCATGGCAGAGGACTTGGACTAGATGATCTCTAAAGCTCCCTTCCAGACAAACCAAAGAGAAAAAACATATTCTCAAGTTAATGTTTACATGATAAAAATTACTTGTATACCAAGTCTGTACAGAAGTAGATGCCATTAATTAATTCCAGTCACTAAACTGAGATTCCTAAATTAAATAGATGTAAACACAACAATAAGAGGTTCACATTTGAACTAATCCCTCTAGGTTTTCTTTATAGTTAGTGGAGGTAGTCCCTCTAGGTTTTCTTTATAGTTAGTGGAGGTATGGAATGTTTCACCTATTCCTAAAGTAGACATTTAAAACGGGTCAAATGAATCATACCCTAAAAATGTCTCTTTCTTTTCTTCAGCTATAAAGGCCATCTAACTGAAATACTGTAGATGTTGAAAGTTAGGTGAAATGAATTTCAGTCCTACTATATATAACTATCACAAAATAAAAAACAACAATACATGGAAAGAGAGACTTGATCATGGGAAGTGAGAAGGTAATCTGAGCAAGCTTCGTAAATCCATTTGTGTGAAGTAAGCCCCAGTGGATAACCATAATTACCTGTAAGAACTAAGGAGAACATGATCCTATTCCTTTACTCATTTACTCAGGAATGGAGGAAGGCAGACATGAAGATTTAGCTTTGCTTACTGACAAACCATGCTTATAAGGCCTCTGGTTGAGCCTGATTGGTGTTTTTTCAGCTCAGAGAGCAACTGAGCACCACAGAGCCACTCACTTCCCCCTCCCCCCCCAGCAATGGAAAGGAGAAAATGAAGCAAAAGGCTCGGGATTAGAGATAAGGACAGGGAGGGTTGAATCACCCATTATGGTCAGGGGCAAAAGACAGACTCGTTAAGGGAAGGGAAAAAGAACATAAATTAAACACAGACACTAAAAACAACATTTATCACACAGAGTATGACAGTGAGAAGCATTGCCACATCTTGAGAACACCTTCCCCCCACCCCTCCCTCCTTCCCGGGCTCAGCTCTGCTCCCGTTATCTCTACCTCCTCCCCCAACAGCGCAGGGGCAGGGAATGGGGGGTGCAGGCAGTGCTGCTGCTTCTTCCATTTTGGGGAGGGTGAACTTCTGGAACATCTTCTCCCTGCTCCATCATGGTCCTCCTCTCACAGCAGACAGTCCCCCACAATTTTTCTCTGACTTGAGTCCCTCCCATGGGCCGCAGCCCTTCCCGAGCTGCTCTGGCGTGGGACACCCCCGCATGCTGCAATCTGCCCAGTGCTGAATTACAACAGTGGGTGCTGCTTCTTCCCACAGGATCCCAGCCTCCTTTGTGTGCAGTCACATTAAATATCCGTGCAGCGCACCCCCAGACCTTATATCAGCATCTGCTTCACCGTAGATCTCCCTGGGTGGCGGGGGGGTCCACCTGGCTGTCTCCCCACAGGATACAGGGGGGTCTCTGCTCTGGCCCACTCCCCCACCCCCTTTCCTCCTTCATTTCTCCACTGACCTTGGTGTTCACGCAGATGTTGCAACTCCTCCTCACAACTCCAACTCCTTCTCCCAGGTCCCTTCTTAAATACGTTATCTCAGAGGGGCAGCTGATTGGCTCCGCAGAGGTGGGACCAACTTGGAGCTGGGGGAGCTTCGAGAAGCTTCTCACAGGAGGCCACCGCTGTAGCCCCCTCCCCTCCTACCAAAACCCCCCACCACTCATTCAAACCCAGGACGTTTCTTTGTCCACAACACTTCCGCATACCGCATGTGATCAATGATCCAAATTCTAGAAAATATTCAATGGGCAAAAATGTATTGATTTAAAAAAAAAAAAAAAAAAAAAGCGGAAAACATGAAAAGAAGAAAACATATCACACATTAAGCCTTTGCCATCTATTTACCTAAGCAGCTACAAGCACCTTTCCTATTATCTGCAGCTCAAAGAATAGGGCTGATAACATAAATTAATACGTTACAGCAAAACAGTGTTCCCACCTTGGGTCTAACCATCTTCCCAATAGATTTTTATAGGCTGGCCCTCTAAATGATATAACTTTCAGAGAGGAAAATAAGATTACAAAGAAGAGACAAAAGGGAGAAGCAGTTTCCAGAACCGTAAGAGAGAGGAGAACATTTAGGCACAGGTAGAAATTGTGCCTTCCACGGAACTGAGAAAAACAGGGGACCTAGTGTGGCTGGTGATGGGGACCCAAAGCTCCAGGCACATGAGAAGGGTTATGATGAATCTTGGTGTGAGGAAGGCAGGAGAACAGAGACACACTGGTAATATTAATTTAGGGAAAGAGAGTCTGGGAAGGAAAGGGGAGAGGCAGAATGCATAGGGAATCACAAAAATGAAAAGTAGAGACCTGGGATGGGTAGAAATGAGAAGTACAGTCAATGCTTATAGGACAACAAAACAAACAAACAAACAAAGTGATGAGTGGACTACAAGAGTCCCTGAAATAGAAAGGAGAGGTCAGCCAGTACACAGGACTCGTACTCAGGTTAGGGACAGAACATGAAGTCAATAATGGAAGAGATTTACAAACCAGTAGAATTTCAGGAAGGCACAGACTTTTTCTGTCTTCCCTCAGAGTTTGCACAGGACACATCTACTGTTAAGTCTTTAGAGAGACATCAAGTAGTTAATTTAACTTTGGCATATTTATCTTTATAAATCTTAGAGAACGCCACGCAGTTAAACAACATGTTTCTTCAGAAAACTGGTGACAGTGCAAGCAGTTGGGCGTTTTATTTTCAGGACAGTTGGCTAACTTTTTGTTTGTATTTTTTAAGAAGATCAATGAGTGTTTAAAAAAATCACACCTAATGAACATCAACATTAACTGCAGCGTCCTCCCAGTAGTTAAGGGGGTTATTGAAGTGGACATAAAATATGTTGGTCCGAACTCAGTAAAGTAGAACTTCAGCTTTAATTTAAGGATTGATAGTTTTCTTAGGAAAAATAATTCATTTTTTGTTAGAAAAAAGCCTGTCACAAATTATTAATTGTGGATCTAATTCTCAGTTGAGATCTCACCACTATGTTCAGTGAGGAACAATGCAACCATAAACTTTTTTAGCTTAAGGCATGTAAATAAGTATTTTATAATCACTTCACAACACAAACTCTGCAACACCTACAAGTTAAACTGGGATTACATTCTAAAATAATTTCGATTTTATTGTTTTCTAGGGACTTACACATCATCTGTGACCAGTTTACAAAGGCTCTGTTTGCTATTGTTCCTAAACATCAGCCAGATAAACTCACCCTGGCTTCTGAAAGCCAAGCTGTGCTCTTTCCTTTTCACACATCATCATCAGTAATAAAGATTCTGAAGGCAAAATTAAACCCCAAGATAATGCTGGGCCACCCCACTGTCTTTAGATTAAGCCTGCAACGGAATTACATAGATGTAATTGACTGGAACTTAAGTAAATAATTCAGCTAGAGAAGAAAAAAGAGAGACTCAGCTCACTCCATATTACCTAAATTGGTCTACAGTATTACCAGAATTAAGACAAGCCTGGATTTCAACTCTTCAACTGTTTTCTTTAATTATTAAGGCTTCTTTATTGGACTACAACTGTTAAATTTAATTTCATACAACCACATTGAAATAATTTCTATAAGAATTTCATTTATCAGAAGTAACAAATGCATCCATCCATACGTCCATGATCTATAATGAACCTGAAGATTCACTGTGAAATTTCCATTGTTTTGGGTAATTATTGTGATAAAGAGAAATTAGCAAACAGTTTTAAATACCAAGATGAGTCTAAATTATCAATTCTTGCAGAAATGTCCTCAAATAAACCAATAAAAGAATAGAAAAATTGCTTTTCCCAACAACTCAGTGCTAGAAAAAATGTTAATTTGCCACTTTTTTCACATAGAAAGGGGAGGGAAAAATATGTAGCTTTCTAGAACTCTGCAAAAAATTGCAATACATTGGGTAAAACAATTGACAAATTCAGTGTTCAACAGCACAAGCTATAGTTCACGCTTCCCCCCACTCCTCCCCAAAAAGAAGTATATGTTTCTGTCTAAATTCAGTCACGTAATCAACACTGTGAGGTGTGCATGAAGAATCCAGTCCAAGGCAAGGGGTGAATTCCAGATTTTGAGATAAGAAAGGACAGAAGACACAAAGCATTAGGAGGCAGGGAACTGTAATCTCTGACACGCACAGGTTCTGCATGGCACTGGGGACCAGGGCATGGAAGAAAGCAAGGATCCCTGCAGCGTTTATATAACCTCATTTTCAAAGTCACTGAACCCATACATCTCCCGTTCATCTTAAAGGAGCAACACTACTGCCAGCAAAGCCACAGGTCTAGGATGCCTCCTGACTCCTTGCTTTCAAAAAACTCTCCACGACCCAGTTCCCCTTCCTCTCTCTCTAGGAACGTCTAGGCCACTCCCGCTGAAATTAGCATCCTTCTGGCCTTTAGAAAATCCAAAGGCACAATGATGCTGTGGTGCAACTTCAAAAAGAAAAACGTTATAACCTGTTGCTAAGGCAGTTGAGTGCTTCCGTGCACTTCAACGATATTTTGTCACTGAAGATTTCAGTAGGTACACAGGGTACTAATTAAAGAAGACAACTAGGAAGAAGGAGAATTACACGGAGATGTTAAATTCCAAAGGGCTGCACAAGGCAGAACAGATTGAGAGACGTACTTGTTTTCCCCAGCTAGGCTCCTCAGTTTTGCATTTCACACCTTATTGCAGCTCCTCCTAAGAAAGTATGATGTTTGTGGGCTCTCCAAAGCCATTAGGAAATATTCAATGAACATATTACAATGTCCATTTTATAAAATGAACCACTGAGCCAAGTACAACTTATTTATAATGGTGGAAGAAACGTTCATCTAAGCCTGTAATAATCTCATACCTGTGGTTGATAAAACACGGTGAAAACAAGTTGAAAGCTCCCATCTGTTTTTAATAATGGCCATTAAAAAAAGCTCCATGAGCTAACATAGAAATTTGAGAAATTAAGTGAAAATGTAGATGTGCCAAAGACATGTGTTTGGACATAACACTTCAAGTAATATTCATGTCAGCATCAAGCAGTAGTCACATAGATGGCGTCGCTGCCCTAGACGTGGGAGGCAGACATTGTAAAGCCATGTCAAAAGATATTGAAAGCTATTTATTTATTTGTTTGTTTGTTTATTTGTTTATTTATTTATATATCATTTTATTTTGTGGACAAATTACAGACTTCCTTGGTTCAGTAATTAAAGTACTTACATTTGACTTTTAGGCTGGCACTTTGATCGCAAAAATGTCCTCTTCCTTAATGTTTTGGTTATCTGCTGACAGATTTAAAGTGTCAAAAAACTACTTTATCAATTCAGAAAGAACAGAAAGCACTCCCTCCACTCATAAAGTAAATCCATATGATAAAATCCATATTTGGGTGGAGACATCCGAATAAGCTTCCAGAGAAGCTTCTTTCCTATTTCCTCTGGGATTTTTGAGATGCAACCCGGTATTAGGGGGGAAAAAAAAAAAAAAAAAGAAAAAAAAAATAGGGACCTGAGGGGTGATATTTCTCTGGGGAGGGGGGTGGATGTTAGTGAGTTCCTATAGGCATACAAGCTGTTGCCTCACAGCGGAGTGACCTGCGAGAGGCAGCAGCTCCCAGCCCCTGCTGAGTTCCTCTGGAGCAGGCAGTCTCACACTGCGACAAATTATCACTCTATGAATAACATCATTAAGCAAACTCAGAGGGAAAAAATAAATTGCCTTTCAGAGGCAGCTATTTGCCTAAAAGAAGTGGTAGCATGGTGTACCACCTCATGACAGTTTCTGCATTCACTGGGAAAAGTTTTCTTAAAAAAAAAAACAAGACGTATCTACTTAAAATTAGGATGAACTCAGGCAATACATTCAATTTTGTCTAATATCTTAGAACGCTCTGTAAGATACTCTGTCATAGCTAAATCCAAAAGGGTACATAATAAAAGCATATACATTTGTGTTTGCTTCAGATTAAGTACTTTCATAATGCATTTGTGAACTACATAAATGTCTTTTCCAGCTTTAAGTTATTCAGGCTAATAGACAATATTCTGCTACTGTTACTGAATACATAATGTAATACAATGATCACAGTTATCATTAAAGCAACTTGCAAAATTCTTACAGAGTTTAGCATCATTCAAAAAGGAATGTGAATTAGTTTTACGAAACTTTCAAAACTGTAGACACATTTATTTTTTTACATCTTCATAAGACATTAGCCTATAGTGCTTTCTTTATGATAACAAAGTGGTTTCATGTAGGGACTTCTGGCATGAAAATCTGGTGGTTTTCTAGTTTAAGATCACTTGCCTCATTGTCAGTGAGTGCACGCGTTTTTATTTAATGAGCAGTCATATACCTACAGGGACTTTAGAATATGGGGCATTGGTAATAGTTGACACAAATACGAAGTTAGCCCATAAAAGTTCTAGAGAGTGATACTCTTCTTCAGTGTTTACTTACAAACATTTCTGTAAACTTAAAAAAGGCTATCTGGAATGAATTGGGGTTGCAGTGTCATAAACTAACAGTTATGCCACCTAAAAATACAAACTGTCTGTCCTTTCCTGTTCTGGTCTGTGACTAGCACTGTCACTCACCACAACCTCTATGTCAAGAGCGAATAATTAAAAATGAAAGGAAAAACACTCAGAACCCTAAACAGGGACAGATACTGGGTACGTAGCAGAAAATTCTAGCCACCAGAGCTCATTCCCTATACATGACGGTAACATATGACCCAGATAATTATATTCTCTCCCAAACAGACGGGAGAGGAGTGAGGTGTGTCAGGGCACTGGAACCCGTCCTTCTGAACGTTATAACTTGTGACAGGCATCCCTAAATCGCGCAGCTGCCTTCGGACCCACCGGGGACTCTGCCAGAGTCGGATTCCGGTGGCAGAGTCCCGCTCTGGGAGATTAATTCTCGTGTCAGCCATAAGGCGCTCTGCCCCGCACGAGAGGGCCCCGTGCCGCCTGCCCCAGCTCCCCCGCTCGCCGCCTCCTGCAGCGGGGCTCCCACTGCCTCCCCTCCTCCCCGCAGGACCTTGCTCAGTCATTTCTCCTGCAACGGGGCTCCGGTTTTCAAGAGACTCAGTAACACTATTCAGGGCTTGATGACGCAAGGTCCTCACGTCTGCACTGGAGGAATACATTGCTCCCCCTCTTGCTATCCTGACAGCGCGGGGCTAGAGCAAGATAAGGATCCACGACACTTGCACTGAATGAATGATCCTTCCAAAGGACAATATCCTGTAGTAAATACTTTTTTTTTTTTCTGCTTTTCCGAGCCTGAGCATTACTTTGGGGACATTCGGCCAGCAGCTATGACCAATGGGTAACAATGATTTGCAATGCACCTGAGTGTCTCAAAATTCTGATATTAAAAAGGCACAATATCATCAGGGATCCTGATGCCATTAAAACTTCTGGACACGTGTCAGAGTTTGGGGAGATCATGCGTAGGATCAGGGGTCTCTCCTTGCCCCACTAACCCTGCTGATAATCCTGCCTTGCTGTAAGCTAGGACTAGAGTCAACTGCAGCACGATGTGACACCAGGCTCTCTATTTTTCCTTCATCCATCAGTAAACCACCTGCTTACCTTTTGGCCAAAAAACCACTACCGGCCCAGAGGAGTGCTGTTTTACCTCTCTGAGTGATTTTATTTCCTGCTTGATTTCATTCTCCGAAGAGAGAAGCAATTAGCTCATGGTGCCCTGTGCTGCCCTGACACATAATGTCCTCCTACCTTTCTTATCTTACCCTTTTTTCTTATAACAAGGTCCCATCTTCAAACCCTTTCTCCCAGTGAGCCTCTGTCCTCAAATCACAGTCTCCTCAGAGCGCTCTGTGAAGGAGAGGCAACAGATGAGGACCAACCCGTCTAATTGTCTGTGTTAAAGCAGGTGAGGCACTGAGAATCCCCAGGAATATGCAAGCTGATTTAGCACCAGCCCTTGTCATTTGGAGTCTGACTCAGACAAAACAAGTGTATCAGTAGCTCTCAAAATTCAGGTGCCAATGGGCTGGCAGCTCAAGTAGCCACGAAGGTTTTTCAGAGCTCTCAGTGATAATTGATCTTTCTGGCTCCAGTATGACCAGGAAAGCTACAGCAACGTGGTCTGAATAAAGCATGGCAGCACCACAGGGTGCAAGAACCCAGACCTCCTACAGAGACCATCCGAAAGCTCCCAGACAGAGCCCTTTCAGAATTCAGAAGCAGCCAAGGCCGCAGCCTCTGTTTTCAAGTTGTACATAGTTATCTTGATTTGAGTGACTATTTAACTCGGAAATACACAGTGTGCCCACAGGTTGGCCTGGCTAGCGTTTTACAGTCCTGAGACATATCAGAAGAACCTTCTCTCAAAATCACAAGAACCAAACCCACATGAATCCATCACTTCTTTGGCTAAAGATCCTTGGGTCCTTCCGCAAATTCTCTCTTCCTACTCAGACCACAGGAAAAGACCCAACAACTTTTAATATAACGATATTGGTCTTCAGCATCTCTTACAGTTGGATTACCAAATATTTATATTTTGTAAGATAAAAGAGAGCACAAGAGAGAGAACCAGTTCATTGAGGGCATACTTATCTTTTGCTGTCTCCTAAAACATAAGAAGAAACACATCTGCATTAACTGTATTTTTAGTTCCAGCTCTATTTATACAATGATACCGACGGATTTTAAAACTGTAGATTTGCTGTCGTGGATTGCATCATGTAGTTTCTGTATTGCACGGGGGTAATTCTCTGTTATATTATCCAAGTGGCAGGTGTGGGAATCAAGGAGAGCACAGACCCTGTGGCAAGGGGACTGCAGGAGCAGCGTTTCAGAGGGAGCAGCAGATGCTCTGATCTGCACAGGCCAGCTGTGCTGTTCAATAAGAAGGAAAGTGTGTGCAACACCCCATCTCCCTCCAAGTTAAGAGCACCACTTAACAACCCTGGGCACATCTGTGCTCAAGGACTCTGCTTGCTCCCACCCTTACAGGGGTCAGTAAGGTCACAGGAATCTTCAAACCCATCTTGGTTCATCTTTATGTGTTAACATTGCCATATTACTGTACCATATGTACCACCGATGACTCATTTAAATCTTGGCCTTTTGCATGAAGTTGAATTTACCATGAAAGGCCTGACATCCTGCAACAGGCAAGCATTGCTCTGAAGAGCCAACCTCAGCTTCTTGTGACATAGCAACGTTTCTACAATTATTTCTCCTCAAAGTTAAAAAGGCTTCATGAAAGAAAACTGCAATAAAAAATGCAGTCTTTTCTGGAGGGCAACATATATGAGATACTTTATTTGCTACATGTCTAAATAAAGAACAATGTTTTCATTTGAAATTTTAAAGAAACTTTGCAGAATATTAATTAATCAACCTGGAACATAGCCAGGACACCAGAGTTTAACATCCTTGCTCTTGTAAAAAGTACCGTAGCATATTTTTCCTATGACATGAGAGGTTAAGGACCTTGCGGAATAATGCCCATATAAATACAAAACAAAGAGTCACACGAAGGCATCGTTTCATTAGCTCCTTATGCGAGGAAAAACAAACAAACAAAACCCCCCAAAGATGTACCACTAGAAACAATTGTTTGGGAGATCTTGATTTTTTTTTTTTTTTGTATTCTTTAATTGTATCATTGTATCAAAATTGAGTCACAATTGGAAAATTGATAATATAATTAATAAAACAAAAAGGTACTTTCAAACAAAGAACTTCTGGCAAAGGAAAAGGCCCATACATTAGCTATTTCTAATCTGATATATGTGGAAACAAGGCAATTAAAAATACTTATAGAAAGCATGTATTATATACATCCAGCATATTGATAAAAGACACCTTTCAAGTAGGCAGGAAAAAAAAAAAAAAAAAAAAGGTGGCCAGCATTTAAATTCTGAGCATTTTGAAATGGTATTATATATTTAATAAAGATTTGAGATTGACCTCTAGATCTGTTCTTGGTTAGGGCTTTTATGGACTCTAGTAAAGCATATAATTAAATAAACGAGTCAATCTATATTTTAAAAAATTAGACTATCATTTTAGTAGTATAACATATTACCTAGCCACAACCTCATCTAGTCTCATACATTTTCTGAGTTCGTTACTACTTTATGGATTACAAAGGTACCATTGCACTCTCCCAACACACATAAACTATCAGAATTCCTTATTTGTATAAGCAGAGCTCTCAAATTTGTTTGTCTGGGGGTTTGGGAGGTTTTTTGTTGTTTGGGGTTTTTTTGTTTTAGGAAAGAAAAATCAATTCTTTGATTTTGTTTTGAAACATGAGAAATTTGCTTGAGTGACTCATATTCTGAAACTGAACATTTGAACAGCTTCTATAGGTGATTTTTTTTTTTTTTTTAATATATGAAATAATCCAGCTGTCTTCTTCACCTCCTCCTTTCTTTTTCCCTTTGAGCTCTTCATACCTATATCGCAGAATTTCAAACTGAACAGCAAATATGAGTTCATATCATAGATTCGTAGAATCATAGAACAGTTTGGGTTGGAAGAGACCTTAAAGATTGTCTAGTTCCAACCCCCCTGCCATGGGCAGGGACCCCTTTCACTAGACCAGGTTGTCCTCACATTCGGCTGAACTTCAGTTCTGAACTGTGAAAATGGACTGATGATAACCTGTTTCCTCTCCTGAATTTATGAAAGTTAATAATCACATTAGTGACTTTTGCAAATTACAAGAATGAACAGAGGAAAAACGACAGAATCAGGATTTCTCTTTTTAAAAATACGGCCTTGACAGCATTAAGTGAATGAGGCAGAGTTTCACGCAGTAAACAATAAAAAGAAAAAAAAATAATTGAAGTGTTGCTCATTAGAGAGCCCATTCTAATCATCATACCAAATGAGTCAAGATTCCTTCAGAAAAAGTACTATGTCCTCATGTAATTGAAGTCTGAATCATAATGCACCCATACGAGGGGGCTGAAAGCAAAGTTCCTTGGTTGTGACGTTTCCTAACATTTGAGCTCTTGATTTCAAAACCTTCCTAGCATTTTTAAGTGTTTGCTATATGGCTGCTTTCCTTGCTTACAGCTTGGTTAAAAAGCAAGTTGCTGGTTTGATGTCATGATCTCTGGTTTTAGTTTCTTCTTGTTTTGAATGACTAAATGAAGTTTCTCAAACTGCACAACTGAAAGCAGTGGCTATTTTTGAAATTTGTTCTTTTATACAGACAAGCTGTTAGTGCAACCAACAATTACATGCATTGTAAGGTTGTGTAAGACTACACGCTACAAAAAGGATTATTAAGAGAGCCAAAATTAGTATACTAATGATTCAATTTGACAGTTTCATTATGTATAATGCAGATGAAACTGATAGAGAACTCCTTTTAAATTACTCCTGCCATGTTCTGAACAAGACCACTCAACCAACCTAGAATACACCAGCTTATGTTCTTTTGTAATAAATTTGTCATAATGGTGTGTATGCAAGCAGCCATGTATTTTTCTTTCTATACCAAATGTTCAGGACAGTATTTTGATCTAATTATGTTTCGCCTAATTATAGTTCATCATGGTTAAAATATCAGATTTAATGGTAAGTCACGGATTAAAAGAATAATTTGATTTCTACACTGTTAATTAGAATGCACATTCACATGATTATGGAAAGTTATATATGAATTACAAAATTAATACTTAATGTTTAAAAAACCCCTTCTGCCTGTGTGTAAGAGGATCTGTAGACAAATGAAATTATTGAAAAATACGTTTAGACTTTTAAAGTAAACTAATGGGTTTCTTGGGGAACTATGCTCTATTATAGACATTATAAAAGTAAAAAACTAGTTTGTAATAAATCAGTCATTCATGTGTAACAGAGTCAAACATACATTTGGGACATCCCAGGGGTTGTCTGGCTAATTAGCTCCCTCCTCTTTCTCTGCCGGTGCACGTCCACTGGCACCGAGGCAGGAATCTCCCCCGACGCCGGACAGAACGAGAACCGGGAGCATCCGGATGTGTGGGGGGACAACACAGGCTCCGGTGGCACAAAACCATACCCGTCCCATCACACCATCACCTTACAGGCCTGGAATAACTAGCAAGGACTCCACTGCTAAAGAAAAAAGGGTATTTTCAGGATTTCCTAGGACAGACAAGCAAACGAGGCCATTCCCATCCAGAGAGAAGGTGCTAATAACTATATGGAAATGGACTTCTCTGGTCTGCTGGTTGATGGTGTCCAGTCAGCTGAAAACGTTGTGCTGCTGGTGGTTGGAGAGACAAGTTATTCTGTGGTCTAGGGCTAGGTGACGTGCGCTGCTCCGCATTCACGTCTGCCCTCACTATTTGGCCAGGAGAAGATTTTTCACCTGTGAATTCCGAGCTGGGAAAATGAGCGGTTTAAAAGTGACTAGTATACACTTTCCACGCCAGAAGGAGTGAGTGTGTCAGCACCGTAACGGTGACGGTCACTCTGCAGGCTGCACTCAGTCACAGGGACCGGGATACGGGACACTACGAACTGTGCAGGAATGTGCAAAATGTTGAAGAGATCCAGCGTTCATCAGTAGGAACAAGCAGGGATTTCACTCCTTCCCCGTGACATAACCACCAGCCCTGTCTGCAGACTCAGTCCAGGAAGCAAGAAAACCCAGCAATTATTACAGTGGGTGAGGAAGTCCAGCAAAGGAAAGAATGTATTTTTTCATGCTTTTTTAAAAAAAAAAAAAAAATGCATGTCAGGTTAAGCTTCTGTGGTAAATGACAGCCCACTGTCATGTGGGAAATCCACAGTGTGTAGCTGACTATCAGAAACACGCTTGTTGTGGGGATGGTTTGATTTGGGATCATTTTAGAGTACTTCAACATATCACAAAAGCAATTTCCTGTCTTTTCCACCTCCTCCTTATTTTTTTCTTCACAAATTCAAGTACCAACTTACTATGCAAACCTATTTACTGCCAGGATTTAGCAGGAGTATCATTTACTTGTGTACAATTGTAGAAGAGTTATAAATATGTAAAGGAAATTAAAGCCCAAAGTTTTGCAAAGCAAGCAAGGACTCAGCTGGACCCCTGACCATCATGGCCATTTTCTGAGTTTAAGACCTCAGAGTAACAATCTAATATAAATGACATCAAGAGAATGAGAAAGATATTAACTTTCCTAGTCCTTTTAGGTCCCTTTTTTTAACAAAGAACAAGGAAATACAGAATATCTCATCTTTATATTCAATGTCAATAGAAAGAAAAAGTCACTTCCATCAGGCTGATATGCTTTTATTTCTTCTTCTATTGCACTGGACTGCTCTGAATTCCTCCCGGGAAAGAAGACTCAAGGAAAAGCAAGGTGAAAACTTAATACAGTTAAAAAATACAAAACTGGGAGGCATCTGCTTTGGGTCTTAATAGCATAAAATAGGAGTCCTTTATATAGTACCGGTTCAAACACACTATCACTCTAGGAAAGCTTGGCATTCTATTACCTTCAGAAACTCCAGGCCGATAGGAAAACAGGCCACAGGCAGAAAATACGTAAATAAAACTTTTCATCGTGTAGTGACCGAACCACGTATCAAAGCATGGGTAGGGCTAATTAGCTACTGAGGCAGCTGCCGGGAATTTGTCCTCCCTGGGAATCTCAAAGGGACGTCTACGCCGCAGTCGTGCCAGGAGCACAGCTCGTGTCACACCGTTTCACGTACGGGAGAGCTGCCGCCGCGGAGAGCCCACTGTCCTCCCGTGTTTTCACCCAAGGTGGGACCTACCTCCGACCACAGCCGCTGGGTGCAACGGGCAGAGCGAGGCCTGCCGCCAAGGGTAGCCGTAATTATCGGCACGGAGCACATCACAGTTTCAAACTGGGTTTACTGGTTGGTCGCACCTTAAAACTCCTTCCTTGTTATGCTACGGGTGCTCTTGAGAAAGGCGTGAAAATTGCGCAGCTGCCACTAGCAGACCGCGAGTCTGATTTCGGGTCCTACGCCTCTTTTTTAACGCAGCCTCAAGCTGCGCTTGGGAAATTACGCTGAGTCGGTTGGTACCCACACTCCCAGTCCGCCACACGAGCCAATTTTGAACCAGGAGACTCACTGCCCCTTCCTTTGAGTTGACACCCTTCCCTTCCGCCAGCTCCTCTGAACGTCTCCACCCTCTTCCTCAACCGCACGTGTTCGCATTTACGCCGCGGAGAGAGGCGCCCACCACGGGTTTTCCCCCTCTCCCCCCCGCCACCCCCGATCGTGATGGTTTCCGTGCGGATGCAGGACATGCACCTCCCCGAGGAGGGCGGAGGGGATGGGAGCACCCCCCAGGGCTCCGGCGGGTTCAGATGCTGCGCGCACACGTACAACCAACTGTCGGAAAACGGCCGTCCGCATACGGATACACATTTTTGCTGCCATCCTCCAGGCCCGTGAGCACAGGCGTGGCTCACCGCTCAGCACACGCTTTGTCTCACATACCCTTCATCAGTGCAGGGACAGGAAAGGGGCCTGGGGACACGCCTCTGAATCGTGAATGTGAACGTTATCGTGGTTACACACCCCCACACGTACTTCGCTTTTCAACAGAGTCGAACTTGAAACCTTAATACGGGATCAGAGTCTTCCAAAAAACTTACAAAGAAGCCCATGCAGACCTCACCTTTACCTATTCATGAAATTACTGTTATTGACACTGCATAAGCTGTAATTAGCTTTTCGTGTGACAGATTAAATCTTTAGATCTCAGTGTCCTCCAAAAGCAAGGCAGAGGTTCTGCATTTAGCAGCAGAAATGTCCTGATCACGGGTCTGTGCTCCTCTTGCCACACTGGGAATGGGATATGCAGAATTCTTTTTTTACCCACCCAACAAGCAAATACTGTGTAATGGGATGGGATACAATGTAATGGGATATGCAGAATTCTTTTTTTACCCACCCAACAAGCAAATACTGTGTAATGCCCAACTTTAATTGAAAAGTAAACAGTTAGTTTACTAAGTAAGCAGTAACTTCATAAGTTAAATAAGTAAACAGAAAAGTAAACAGTAACTTCATAAGTTAAATGAAGGAAATACCTGAAGAGTCCTTAGGTTGGATATAGTAAAGTTTGTTGTGGTTTTTTTTTTTTTTTTTTCCCTGTTTTTCTTTAAAATATTTTTTAAAGTTCATGTTGTGAAAGAGTATCCTGAAAAGCAGGTTCCTTTATTTCGGAAATCATTATAATTTGATGTAATTACGGCATAACGTCCAATAAAACTCATTTGTTCCAGTCATTGGTCCTGTATTCAACTGGTAGGTGTGCGAGCTAAGAGGTGAGAGAGTTTTATGAAATAGTGTTTGTTTTATCAGAGAGAAGTCTGTGGTTTCAATCATTTTCAAAAATGACAGGAGCTGTTGACCATTTCTAGTGCAGGTATACCCCTCTTACTAGTGAAGTAGTGTACTTTTTTTATTGAGTATTTGAACATTTTCAGTCCCATTAGATAACCTACGTCTCCTTTAAAATTATTGGGAATAGCACATTTTGAAAAACGAAAATGCACAGATATATAAGAAGGAGGAAAATAAATTCAGTAACTCAGCTAAATGGAAACCCAATTTGCTCAAACGTACATTCTACAGGAATGTACAAAGTAATGAGTTTTAATGATAGAAAAGTGTAAAAAATTTCATTCCAATTTATACACTGGAAATACTTAAAGACATCATTTCTAAAACTAGTATTAAATATTAAAGTAGCAGTAGTTGAACATCTTTCCAAAAATCAATCCATGTTTAAATATAATATATGTCTGTGCATGAACTGCTTTATATGTGTAAAGAAAAGACTGAAATACATTATTAAGCATTTAAACCCCTGTAAGTGTCTTCACCCTGGCAGAGCCCATGAACATGCTCCTATGAAAAGCACAGGTGCGATAATTTTCTGAATACATGATAAATTAAAAATGAAGAGCAGCTATTTTTATAAGTTCACAGTGAAGATCACCTTGTGCAGGCACAGTTTGGAAACACCCTCACCTTTTCCCCTGTTCTGATACGGCACTGAACAATGCGAAAGTATTTGGTAATTTGTCGAATAATTAAACTAAACTATGAATCTTATGAAAAAGAGTTAAAAAAAAAAAAAAAAAAAAAAGAAGAAAAAAAAGAGGTCCTGGAATATGGCAGAGAAATCAACTGTAATAGTTTCTGCAATGCAATGAAGAAGATTAAATTTTTAGGAATAGTTTTTTAACTCATATACTGTTTAGGCATAGATCAAGTTTTGGAAAATTCAATGAGTATACTAGGGAAATACCCTGGGTATGAAAGCAGTTCAGAGATGATACTGATATTCATGCCATGATTTTATGAATTTCTGTCACCAGAAAAAGCATTTGAATGATGGGATAGTGATTATTTTTGGAATCTCTGCTTATTTAAATTATCGTTATGTCATATTTCTTCATAAAATCTCCTATAGTACAGAAGTTCTTTCTTAATTAACTGGAGAACAATATGGGATGGCTTAGTTTTGTAGCAGTGTTCAGGCAGTTAGAAATGGAGCCAGAATTCTTGCACATCACAAAGGCAAATTCAGGCCCAGTGCAGATACAAAGAGCTTTGCAGTATGACTATTCACACCTAAAATTAGACTATGTCAAGTAGTAAAATCCAAGTGCCAATCACTCTCTCTGCAAAAAAGACAAAATCTTAACTCTTTTTTCTTTTTTTTTTTTTTTTTTTCAGTTTTCTTTGTCATGGTCACAGCTAGAGACTTAGGCTTTTTTTTTTTTTTTTTTTTTTTTCCCCCCCCAGATTTTCTGCTTTTATTTAAAAATAAAAGATAGCACTTTCAGAGAAGCACCAGAGAAATGCCAGTGCCAGGTTCAAATAAAAAATAAAACGTGCTGACACAGATTCTAAGGTCAGGAGGAGACTGTGATAATTTAGTCTGACCTTCTTCAAAACAGAGGAACAGAAAATTGGGAGATAATACTTGTAATAAAAGTTATTTTTATGAAGTTTACATTTTTGCACAATGACAGCTTTAATTTTCTCTCACTAGATGGACTTTCAGTAGGCTTTTTCCAAGGTTATCTGGTGGTGTTGTTTTAAAAGAAAACATGAGAGGAAGGTAATGAGAAGAAAGATTTCTCAGTTTGCAATATGCTGACCGTGTATTACACAATGTCATCTGACCGCCTGTCTCAGATATAAACTCTCCCATTTTTTGTAAGCAATCCACAGGATAGCATTCTTCAATGAAAAGCTGAAAATGCACATGAAGACACCCTTCACAGCAAATACAGAGGACAAGAGATCTCTCATTCCCTTGAATGTTCAGTATATTTCAAATAATTACAAAAATATATAGAGAACTACAGTTATGAATAAATTTAGAAAAAGATCTTGTACTAGATACTTTCTGAAAAGCTGGACCTCAGTCAAATGTCCCTGGAATGACCAAACTGATTTTAGGAAAGAGATTTATTTGGGCGGTGGTTTTGGATTTAACTTTGTCAGTTTTCAAGCCCTGGACGATTCAGTTTTCACAGGCATTAAAAATATTCAAGTCCATTTCTTTTTAACGATTAAGCTGATCGTGGAGGTTTCCTTACAGGTGAAAAGCGAAACCATTTCCCTTGAACTTTACAGGTACCTACAGCAATCGGCTTATCTTCAGCATTATCCGTTCAGGGACACCTGCAGAATCTTATAACCCTTTCAAACCCAAGCATTGACTCCTCACAGTTATTAAAGGTAACTGAGGTCGTTAGCACCACCCCAACGATGATATTTTTATGGGAGGTGTCACCAAGTGGTGCCATCACACGCAGCGTTCCCGTTCTCCGTGTGCGTACGAGCGTCCAGCTTTGGCTATGCCAGGCTCTACGTAAAGGGAGGCAACTTTTCCCAGCAGCTCTGCATGAGTAACTAAGGAGTTTTCCAGCTGCAGGGTCACTTTTTATTGAAAAAACGCTGCACAAGAACTAGGTAGGAGCTTTGGGCTGCCGTCTCTCAGAGACATTGCTGGATTTTTTTTTTTTTTTTTCCCGGAAGAGTCATACATTCATTCAGGAGCAAGTTACACATGGAATAGATCTAGGTTATCTGTCGTTCACTTATTTTCAGCTAGGGAAGCAACCGCGAGGCTCCAAATAGTTGTAACTCTTCCTAAGCAACAGTCACACCAGCGTGCACTCTCCCCATCCGCTCGCAGGGGCAAGAGCCGTATACTTTATACCCAGTGACATGTGCTATAAAGCTTGAGAGGACTTAGTTAATTAAAAAAGGTAGTCAGGATCGGTTAGATTTATAATGAAATCTTTAGAGTGGCCATGCAAAACCATTCTGCAGAAATCCCAAGACCTCCACATAAATGAACTCAGTTGATAATATTTATTGACAGAACAGTGGTATAATCTCATTAATATTTGCAAATTTCAATTACAGGGAGGGCACGAGCATGTTAAGTAGTCACAGTTTTCCATTATGATTGGAACCAACACCAATTTATTAATTCGTTGTCTAATTTTGAAAAAGGTGAAAGTGTGATGCTACTGAGAATGATATATGATCAAGTAGATTATTTTTGCATAAATGTAATGTTATTTCTTCCTGTGACATTGAAATTCTGTGTCAAACTGGGAGAGAGGAAAGGATAGGAAAGCATAGGTCATTCTTCGTATAAGAAGTGAAGAATTGAGATGGATCACTTAGCATGATGAAAGCAAGTAATACTGCATTTCACCATTCAAGACCTGAACCTGTCGGATAACAATCACAATTGCAGTTCACAAAAAGAAGAGCAACTGTATGTGTGTTTCCCAAGAGGAAGAGAAAGACAATGAAATACCATTTTGATCTTTTTTTTTTTTTTTTTTTTTTTTTTCAGCAAAGATATCCCCAAGTGAGAAAATGGACAACTAATCAAGCAGAATAGTTTGACAGGAGGACTCTGCCCTCATAAGGACCCCAACCAGAACTCTCAAAAGAGGTGTCTAAACATCAAAATACCTAGCGATTTTTTGATATTCCTTTACATCTTCTGTATGACTGCATGCTTATAGTTATTAAGAGAATAATTTGTATACTGAAGCAATGGATTGTTTGTGGAGTTGAATAATCTTATTTTTACTTCTGTTTTGTTTTGTAAATAATATGAAGCATTATTAATACTTTCTTATTTGCATTACTTGGAGCACGTTCGTACCAAAAGGCTCCTGTGGAGAATCAGAACCATTATCTACCTCAACTAACAGCCAAAAAAAAGTCACCCAGTTCCTAAGGAGCCAATGATTTCAGATCAGGACAAGGATAAAATAAACCCTCTGAAGCAAACCCTGCCCTCCTTCTACTCAAAGAGCAGAATTGGTGTATTATGCATCACACATCTAGCACAAAAGCAACTATTCAGCCCCAGAAAGAATAGCTTGCAGATGTCACTGCCAGGCACAGTTTTCTGTCAATCTAAAAATAAGACACATGGTCTTAGAAGGAGCCGAAGAAGCATTCTAGAAACTCTTTCCTAACTAGCAAAGGGCTGGACACACGTTGAAGTTAATAAGCCTTTTCCAACACAGGGTAGATGAGCAATTGTTAAACCTTCTTCCTAGAGCCTGCTGGAGCACTCAGAAAAGACTGACTTCTCTGGGAAGCCAAAGCTCTTTTTCTCACAGTCCAGGTACACGGTATGCTGTAAGATTTCACAGTAGCTGCCATCCTGGGCTTTTTACTGCATTCTGCTCCTGAAAGCGCAACGGTGAAACACATCTGTTTTGGCATTCTTCATTAGATGTGATTAAAAAAAAAAAAAAAAAAACCTGTTGGAACCACAGCCTCGTCACCTATCTTGGAACATGTCACTGTCTCATCGGGGTGCACAGTACGAATGGATCTGGCCTCACAGTTTCTTGGAGGGAAGATGAATATGCTTGGTGGCAGCTGGTAGAACACGGAATATATTGAGCTCACCCTTCCTCTCCCTCTGGCTGAAAAGTCCTCCTCCCAAAGGAGAACAGCTACAGTCAAGCTGAGTAAGAAAATGTGCTGTGAGCCATTTTCAGCTTTTCGAAATTTGATTTCAATACAGAGTAGGTTAGATCTAGCATGCCTCTAAGGCTGTAAGCAAGAGAGGGTTCAGATAAACCAGAAAGGTACACTTGCTCAAGGCCTTGCTAAAAACTACTCCTGGGTAGCCTCTATCCCTAACGATCTGGCAGAACAGATGGCTAACGGGTTGCAGTCCCTGCCTGGAAGCAGTGGGGTTTATTTTGTGCCCAAAAGCTGGTCCCATTCCATGGCTGGATGCCCACTGCAATCTGTGGTTTGGAAAGAGTCTGAGGGTGAGGGCAGGGTCAGACCGGAGCGGGTAGGTGGTAGAGGAGCAGAGGAGAGGAGCCCAGTGGGTTGGGTTGGACAAGGAAGGATCACGGGATTCAATTTTGCAATAGAAGAGGCCACAGCAGAAGAAGAAGCTGTAAAACACAGGCTAGAGGGCACGAGGATCACTTCATGATGAGAATTAGTAGCAAGTAGAGCACTGGGAGAAGCAACAAATACTGGGTAAGCTACACATGAACTACTTTCATAAATTTTTCTCAAGACAAAGAGGTTGTATTCTTGGGGGGGGGGGGGGGGGTGTATACATGTAAAGGAATGGATTAAGGAATGACACTGTTTGGACAAATAGACATGTATCTTTCACCTCGCTTGATTCAGGGTTATAAAAGGATCATTTCCTGTATAAATTCCAAAATAATCCCACATATTTGAAAAGGCAGTCAGCTACAAAGCCAGCAATACAGGACAGTTAATTCAGATGCAAATATTAGCAATTACAGTAACACAGAAACCATATAGTTAGCAATCTACAGGCCAGATACTCAGATAATGAAACCTAAAATAACTGCCGGCACCTATACACTCAGAGATTCTTTCCCTGAATTTTTATAAATTTCAGCCTGCATATCAGCGTGTTATTAACTGAACTGAGCTTAAAATTCTGCGTGCAGTCTTAAAGATAATTTTTGAAAAGGGTGGCCTTCCGAGGATAGTTATTTAAAATTCAGAAGGCTGCCCAGAATATCAGAGTAAGTTCAGCATTAGTGTAATTTTTCAACCTGACACCAGAGGCCTGCGAACTAAAATGCCAAGCAGATTTAAATGCCTTTTAAAAACCATACTGCACTAAGCGGATGTGTGACAGAGTCGTACTTTGAGTTATAAGCGGACAGTATCGCTTTCGAGCCAGCAGCTGACACAGTCGGGCTAGAACAATTTTGCTAAAGCGTGTGCCAAACAGCGGCAGGACCAGGCTAATAGAGAGTTCTCCGTTACCGTAACAGCAGCTCCAAGGTTACTCTGGGGGGGGGGTCAGGGTCGGGTCTGCTGCCTGCTGAACGCAGTCAAGAGGAGGGTACAGTCTTGGCCAGAGTAACATCTGCTTTTTCATCGTTTATAGGAAGCTATTGGCACCGGTACCACATTGTCACCAAACGGGTCGTGATCTTTCCCCCCGGATGTCTCAACCTAACATCTGTTCAAAGTACCTTTATAATGTAGGCTGAAATATTTAATAGATACTTACACTTATTGCCACAAATGACGGTTCTTGGATATTGAGGCAGCCTGCAAAGAGGCTTTCAGAGCTGGGTTATCATTTTTGAGTGTTTTCCAATAAAAAAAAGGTCGGATGAAAAAGCTTCATCTTCAGAAGAAAGACACCTAACAAAACCTCCAATCTGTAAACTCGGTGTCTGCCCCAGATTTGAGACTGGCTACTAGTTCACTATCCATTAGCACCCGTTTGGTAAGAGTTCCTCTTCTTCTGCACTGCGGGGCTCGTAGCCATCAGCTGAGAGCTGCCAACCCTACAGAACAAGCTGAAGGGAGAGAAGAGATAAAGGCAGAAGCACCACAGCAGGATCAAGGAGCAGGATGCTCTTTACAACATGAATTACTGTTGTAGTTAGTAGACGTGCTTCAGCCACACACCAAAGAAGCTCCTGGCCAGCTGCAGATCTACTTGTTTACCTATTCCTTTTCAAGTATCACTGATAAAGAAGCTAAATTTTTTAGAACACAGTCAGTTCTCCTCAAGCACTACACCCCATACCTAGTGATAAAGTGCATTTATATGTTGGTAAGAGTGTGTACAATATATATTTAAGAAAAAATTAAAAATCAGTATCTACAGGAATATCGTAAATAATCATACGGTACGTTTCTCAAATTTTTACCAGGGGTCTTTCAATATCTGTTACTATCCTATTGTTTTTAAATATATTACGGAGTTGCACATTCCACATAATTTTCCAGGTGTAAAGAATTTTAGGGAACTCAGTGATTTCAATAGGAAAACAAAGTAAGTGACTTACATATCATCCCAACTTCCAAACCACAGCTAAGCTCAAAATCCTGGTATGCTTCATTAAGTTTCAATTATCTACAAACATCTCCACTTCGTTGGTCAAGTCAAATAGCTCCTGCTGATTAACGAAACTGATATTTGGCTATTGTTTATCAGGTTCAGATCCTATTTTTGTGTAGATTGGGTCCGTCGGGTTCGTTATATAGGTACTTATGCAATAGTTAAATCAGACTCCTTGAACCTCCCTTGAGAAATATCCTAAAAGCATCACGTAGAGGAAGGAATGGTTAAAAGATTTAGGTTTGTTCTTCCTCCCAGTTTGAGACCATCAGAAGTATTAAATCAATGCCGCTTGCTGGAGCCCTACCTGAAAGCATCGTCCAGAGAAGGCACAGGGACCTCATGACCTTCCCCCTGAGATTCGGTCTTGACACACACCTGGGCTCACAGCATTTGGAGGCAATTATTTTACCACTGGTGGGAAAATATTATCACCCTGCTAGGTAACTTTTCCCCCAGAGCAATGTAATTTATGAACGCAAGCCATGAATGACAGCACTGGTGCTGAAGGTTTACAGTGAGAAGCAGAATGTCCCCTGGGAAACATCTTTAGTTAACCACACCCAGATTAATTTTCACTCTTTTTGAAGTCGTGCTACCCTGCATCAGTGAAAGAATCATAAAACCTTGCAAAATCTCACCAGTTGAAGGAGTAGAGAAGATGACTTGTATGTATTGTAAAAGATGCAACAGTGATGCCCATTACCAAGAAACAAAAAACTTTGAAAAGAACCATGAAAAATTAATGTATTTTTCCTCCACAACTGAAATATGATTTTTGTTATGCAATTAGTCCAGTGTCATGCAGTACACATAATTTTCAGCTAGGCGAGAATATCTGTATTTTAAAGCTTAGAGTTGAATTTCTGGGACCACACCCTAAAATGTTACGGTTTTTTTCTGACACACAGAATGCTGAATATTCTACCAAATAAGGATTTTTGTCTCCATTTGCATTCTCTGGTAAAAGTCAGCAATGCATCTTTGAAAAGAAGTGCTTGTACCCTCACTTTTCTAAACCAGATTTTTCAGTGATTTACAAACTTTTGACAACAAATGCATTGTAAATAGATAACAGCTTTCCTAGAACAGCGATTTCTGGATAAACTGACCCTAGCATTCAATGAGAAACGTAACTATAAATAATAAGAAATATGCAGAAAAGTAGCTACCATTTCCTAAAATATTTTACTATTTTTAAATCTTCCACTGCTTTCAGAACGTCATTGCATATACCATAGTTAATGACTGCTTAAAAACAAGTATTAAGCTCCTTTCACACTCTTTGTAAAAACATCATGCTCTGCTGTAGTAACACCACTTAAATCAGTGGAGCCCATTCCTAATGGGAAAAGTGAATGAACAACATGTATGTATTTGGAATCATACTGACCTAAATAATACTAAGACTACATCTATGCAAGTGAATTAAATAGTGCTAGGGCATGAATCCATGCCATGGAACTAATTTTTTTTTTTTTTTTTTTTTTTTCTAAAACATAAAACCTCAGGGCAGCCTCTGCCACTCTTTTGATCTTGGCTACTTGACCAGCCATCTCCCCAGGCGTTTTCTGGGCACAGGTAGAGCACTAACCCAGCCTGGGGACCGCTCCCGAGAGGGAGGCTAGCTGCAGCCGGTGCTCAGGAGGCTAAGGGAGCTTAACCATATGGAAGTGGCCACGCTTAGCTGGCCTCCAGGCTAGAGGGAGGCCTTGCATCATTCTGTTTATTCATAAAAAAAAATATACGCAAGGAGAAGAAATGCAGCTGTAATAGAAAAACAAAACAAAACAAAACAAAACCATAAAAGCAAAAAATAAAAACAAAACACAAAAGCAAAAATAAATAAATTAAAAAAAAAAAAAGAACCATCTAAACAAACATTTCCAATTAGTCTTCCAACAGTCAACATTCCCAATTAATCTCTCATTACTACTGGAATAAAAGAGACAAACCCTGACAAATCTGTTCTTTTGCGTCCCTGGGGGATAAACAGAAGTGAGTGGCCAGCTTCTGCCTACCATCGTGTTGGGGATTTGTACTGGATCTCCACGCTGAGCTTTCCACACTGTCTCATCCATAGGCACTACTTACTGATGCGAGCCAAGTCACATAAACAACACACACGCAACTTAAATTCCTCACACTCTAGCCTAAATAAATTAGCTTTCTTTCCACCTGGCCACTAAACATCTTTTAAACCTACATCATGAACCTAAATACAGTTTGTGCAGAAGACATTTTCCCCTTAAAGCTGTTAAAAAGATACACCTGATTGCCCCCACACTATTTTCTTTAGTTATGGCAGAGACACACCTCCCTCCCTCCTGCTTTCTGTTAGCACCTTAAGTGCATGGCCTTTATTCAGGAATAAAATAACAAGCAACCCTCCACTAATAAGTGTCTTTCCAAGAAAGTGCCTGATTACATTTACAATACTTCCACTTTATCCATTAGACTAAAACCAGGATCTAACCAATGGTGCGTGCTCTAGAACTGGACAAGAATTATTCTCCCAACCAGGAAAACAGCTTGGAGCATTTGAGATTTTTGGGGGAAGTTGCAAAAAGAAATATAAAAATTTAAATTTTAGAAAGAAAAAAAAAAATTTTATTTGGGACAAATCAAGAGTCTTGTGTCAATGTTTTGGGGACTTTTTGAGGTTTTGGTGGTTTTGTTTGTTTCTATAAAAAAATCACCTTATAGATAAAAAAGAAAAAAAAGATAAAAAATAGGTCTTTTAATTGATATATGATCACAGCACATATAAAATATATGAAAATATGTCTTTTCTACAGATAGCTTTGGTTTCTAGGAACTTATATGTCTGAAAAACATACATTTCAAAGAAATTTCAACCAGCTTCAATTTTTTCATGAGAGCTGACTGAAATATCTTCAAAACCAAGATTTTTTGTAATAAAAAGTGTTGATCCATTCTGAAGAGACACTGAAAAAACGAGTTTTAAAATTTAATACATAATATTTTCAAAGTGATGAATAATAAAGAGGTATTCATCAGATATATTTACTTTGTATAAGAGAGAAAATTGCTTGAAAGCTTACAAATATTTTGATCCCTTTTTCTTTTTTTTTTTTTTTTCTCCCACATTTTCTCACTGAATTCTTCCCCAACAAGAAATGCAGAAAAGAAAAATCACATATCTGTCAGAAACTTATATGCTATTTGGTTCTGAAACAAAAACAAACAAACAAAAAAAAAAAAAAGGCAAAAAATTTCCTGTTTGCTTTGTTACAGAAGAAGAAAAAGTGACAAATCTGAACGACAGATAAATCTTTTTCAATCCATTTTTGTTAAAGGAAATAATTCCCGTTCAGGGACGATGCTGGTAAGTAAAGCTTCTGTCATGAATTTCATCCTTGCCGTTTCTTGCTGTTGAGTTGTGTAAGGGCAGAGGGACACAAAAATGTCTCTGAAGCACCTGCACCATAGATGGAATCTCTCTGCCAGGCCCCAGGAGAGAAGCCCAGGCGGTTACAGCACCGCAGGTCCGATATTTAAGGGAGGGAAGAGCTGATGCTCCGCGTTCTCCCGGCTCTGCCTCACCAGCGGTCACGAAGCAACTGCTGGGAAAGCATCCACAGAAATGAAACACGGGGTTTAGGCAGACCTGAATGAAGGGCTGGGGTTTCCATTTTCCGCACAATTCAACTTTTTGGCTACACCTGAAGGGAGTGAATTTCATTCTTAGGTCAGGAGCCATTGACGGCAGGATTCTGAGAGGGGCTGGCGGTGGCAGCTCTAACCAGAATTGTGTGGTAGAGGCAAATGGACGACTTTTAATCCTCGAACTAATCTCGACTAATTCTCCTCAAATCTTTTCCACCTCTGAGTGAAACCCCTCTGGTTGGTAAAAAAGCTTATCAACCATATTTTCTTTTTTTTTCGGAATTACTTACCAAAGAGATTATAATAAATTATTTCAGCCAGATTGTGCATCACCGTTCAGGAATGTAATTTTCCACCAAATGACAGATAAAGGCATGTTGTTTGACTATACTGATCGACTCTACACTGATAGACTTCTTTTCTACTGCACATCTCTTTTACTTTACATTGGAGATTAATAATTTTACGAGAGGCAGGAATGTGAAATTAAAAATAGGAAGCATGTGCTGCCACCTCTGACGTTATTTATATGTTTAGAGCAGTTACAAAGGTGAGAACTTGCAGCAGCAAATTATCTGAAATAATGTTCCCCAAATCTTATTTCTGACACCATGCCAAAGTTAGCTCCACTCAATCCAGTCAACTGTCTTTTCAGCATCAAAAGTTTGTATTTAAAAATGGTATATCTATTTACTGTATTAAATAGAGTGCTGCATTAATTAGTCCTCCGATCTACTCTCATCTTCTGTTTTTCTAAAGCTCCAGATTACATTTACCGATATTCTTTCCTGGTTCTTCAATGTAAGACTGTGGTTCCTTTTTTCAAGTCTTAACAGGAAGATCTTGACTGTGATTGTGGATGACAGTAGCCTGTAGCTGGCAAAATATCTCAGATTCATGTTTTTCAGGACATAATGTAACATTGGCTTCAGACACTGAAGTGAAGATTCATTTTGTTTTCTCCTTTTTCAGGATTCATTTACCATTTTTTTTTTTTTTTTTTTTTTTTTTTTTGGCAGCAATGGCTATTATTTATAGCCTTGGGTTTAAAACATTCTGCAGGAGAACCATTGGACCCTGCTGTTTTACCTTCAGGAAACAGTTTAACCACTCAGCTATTTATTGTGCTGTCATATCTTCCTCTGTATCTTCATGGTCAGAAAGGAAGAACAACCAGCAAATCCCTGCTGGGGTGAGGAAACCAGACAGTAACAAAGTAGGGCATTATACAGATTTTGATATTAAAAGAAAAAAAATATATATGTATGCACATGTACACACACAGATAAATGTGTATACAAATACACACAAAATCTGCTAAGGCCATCTGGATTTCCAGCATAGGAAATGGTTATTTTCTGGCTTTTATCTTCTTTTGAAGCTCCCATCCTATTGGTGCGTCAGCTTTAGTTACTTGTCCCATGGCCAGAACATGTTAGGTAACTCAACTTTCATAATTATATTTTTAACCTTAGTTGCATTTATTTTTATGGTTTGCTTCTGTCTTAAGGATCTTTCATAAAAGAATACATTTTTTTTCCTCTCTTAAAAAATCCCAACAAAAAACATCCTTACATATTTTTACTCCATTTTTTCCATGTCTCCACCATTTCCAACTTTGTTTCTCGGTTCATTTCGGGTTTTGCCAAACTCATTTGTGTCTCTATATCTGGCGAAAGACATACCTTCTGTAACAGTACCTTGCAAGAGAAGAAATAAAAACAAACCCGTCTGCACAGAATCCAGGATGCAGTGTAAACCCGTTCCCACTGATGCAAGCTGACCTGTCTCTCACGAGATGCCGGTTTTTTAATGCTGTTGGCACAGCAGCAATGACCAGCTGCAAAGGGAGGTTTTGAGGTTGAAAGTCCGACAGCTACTGCAGAAAGTTCACTTGCTGCTGAGCAAGCTTAAGTGCCCGTCGTAAGGGACAGATCCCTTATTTGCTGTCACAGTTTCCACTTAATTCTACATAGGACTAATCCATTAATATTAATATTTCCTATACATACTTTCAAAGAAAAATAGCTTATATATAGACACACATATCTATAGATCACAAGCTGGTTCGTTAAGTCTTTATACCAATCATTTTTGGTATTTGCAGGCATTATTTTTTTTTTTTTTTTTCACAATTTGTGCTGTAATGTAAAATCCTGTCACCCCTTGGTAGACTCTCCGTATGCGTCTGCTATAATACAGTCTAATTGTTTTATTTATGACAGTCTTTCGGAGACTCCAGCAACTGTGTGCAGTCCAGATTGTTCAAGCCATTACAACACAAGATTGTATTAGGGTGATTTGAATGGATAAAAGTTCTTTCATCTCCAAAAGAGAAAGGGATTGATAGACACTCTTCTGTAACTATCAGGACAAATCTGCTATTTTCATCCCCCAGACAGAGCGCTGTGTTTTCTCAAGCAACACTGTTGCAAGCAGTAAGATGCAGAAGGGCTAAGAGTGCTACAAGAGTGCCCCAAAAGTACAGGAATTGACACTTTTTTTGTAGCGTGAAACATTCTGGATCAACCTTAAAAAGCCTCAGAAATGTTTGGGGATATTCAACCGTTCAAACACGGGAGCATTCGTCCAATTTGCCTCCTTGAAAAATGGCTATATCTTACAAAATTGGCTATTAAAGTCTACCTGATGCAGTATTGGTTTCTGATATTATATCCAGAGTTCAATTTGTGGTAGTCCTCCACTACAAACATAATCCCTCACGTCTTATCTACAAAAGTTCATTTTTATTAGAAATATCAAAGAGTACATCGGTGCAACTCTTTTTAAAACAGTTGATAACCTGCAGTACTTCTAAAGTACTAAAAAAAAAAAAAAAAAAAAAAAAGAAATATTTCAAGCTTTTCCCCCAGAAGTTAAAAATTAAAGTTGTCTGATGCCGACTATATTTTATAACTACCGATTTAAACACTTGAATAAACTTAGGAAAATTATTACTTTTCATGGTCGTTGATCATGAAAGCATCTTTGTTCAACAAAACATGTGATTAGGTCCCTTTGAGGTCAGCACATATTTCAAGACATATTTATTTAAGGGTTTTGCTGATGTGAATCTTTCTGCAATTACCATTTCATCTGATTGTATTAACAATGCGCAGTAATGCTTGTTTGTTCAGGAAGAAATTTTGTCCTTACAGACTTGTAATACTTGAGAGAGCGTGTGTGCAGAGCTAACACAGTGTGCAGCAGGACAGAAGTACCATTAACTGATATTGCTGGGCTGGGCAAACCTAGTGCCTAAATAATACAGAAAAACTCAGTCTTGGTAGCAAATGGTGTCAGGCCATTTTCATTAATTAATTAAGATTAAAACTTCTGTTCTTGATTATTATTTTTTTTTTCTTTAATGTGCATGCATCTGTATTCTGAACCCAAAGTATACTAAGCTAGCTTTTCTTGTACACCCATCTTTATTTCATTTAGCCAGTAGCATATTATTTCAATGTGCACGCTTTTCGAGGGAAGATCATATTATCAAGGAAAAGTCCTGACTAAACTGAGACAAAACTGCACACACACACACACACGAAAACAAAGCGCAGCTGAGACGAGACATAGGCCAGTAATTGATATTTTAAGTTGCATGTGACACTCTTTCCTTGTTCTGTTGCACTGCATTTAGATATTGTATGGCTCTCCAGACATGCTATGCATAATTTTACATACCATCTGCTTTACATGCCAGGTTCCATATGTACAGTATATAACCTAAAACCAATATTTTGATTGATTTGAGCTACAGTGGAGGCTTTTGTTCTTAAATTGCTAGATAGAGGAATAGAGCCCTAAATAAATTATCTTGACAAACGTGTTCTAGGATTAAGAAACTATCAAACTTATTTTCAAAAAGTTTTTTAAAGCTGTAATAATTACAAATTTCAGGTGACTTTCAGCAATCCCACTAGTATTGCTTCCTACGATTCAAATACGAAGAGACTTGTAAATACTTGATAACATTCACTTAACAACCATAGCAATACAATGGCATAAACATGTTTCAGAGTCAGGCAAGGGACAGCAAAAGTAGTGTAGAAAAAGATATATCTGAATAAAGATGAACAGCACTTATTCCTCAAAACAGGATGAGGTTTATAAAGATGCTGGAAGTGAATAATGGATATTCAGAACCATGTCCTGGATATGCCCAGTACTTCATTATTTGGCTTCTTCCAACCCTGCTTGAAATACTCAAATCTTATATATTCTTCAGTTACAGGTAAGCCTAAAAAACCTAACTTTCTATTTTGGAAATGCTGCCCACAAGAACATCTGGCTGCATTACCATATGCACATATGAAGAATAAGTATTGGAATACCAAACTGAAAAGAATACAGAATTTCAGATGATGGCTTTCGGGACAAAACTGAAGATTTATGTAAATATAATTCCTAATTTTTAGAACAGTGAGTGTCTTCATCCAAGCAAGCAAAGAGGATTAAGCGTTGCTTTGGACCTTAAAAAAACTACACCATCACCCCCTACCTCAAAAAAAAAAACAAAAAACAAACAAACAAACAAAAAAAAAAAAACAAAAAAAAAAAAAACAAAAAAAAAAAAAAAAAAAACAAAAAAAACACAAAAGAAAACAAACAAACAAAAAAACCCCCACAACAGTCCAAAACTCTTAATATGGAATTAATCACCATATTTTTCACATTTGACTTGAAATTGAAGTATTATCAACAAAAATAGATTGTGGCATTACAATGTGTTAGTAAACAGCAGATAGAGTGGCAAATACAGGAAGAAACAAAGCAGCTTAAAGAAAATTTTTCTCCATGTAAGCTCCCCTAAAATATGTACTCTTCACCTTCATATATGACACATGCTAAAAGAAACATCTGAATTCATAGGGAAATTAGAAAGGAATCTGTAATATGACATTTTAAGACGGAGGCTTCTGTCTTCCCTGTGTAATTGCAAGGAGAGAAGAGACAATCAGGGAAGCATTTGTCCATTTCACAGGTTTGTTTTTTTTTTTTTTTCCACTGTAACACGAACATTTTAATCTGTTCACAGTGAAGTATCAGTGGCACATTCAGTTCAATTCAACGACAATCCTGCCAGATGCCTTGAAAACAAAGCTGAACGAGAGACGCGGCACTTCAAACAATTTAGACTTGCCTATTAACATGAACTTGTCCTTAGAAGAGAAACATTACTATTGGACCATAACTGAGAAAGGTTATTTTTCTTATTGCATTTGGTTTGTGTGGCAAGGTTTTGGTAGCTGGGGGGGGCTACAGGGGTGGCTTCTGTGAGAAGCTGCTGGAAGCTGCCCCTATGTCTGATGGAGCCAGTGCCACCGGCTCCAAGAGGGACCCACTGCTGGCCAAGGCTGAGCCCATCAGTGATGGTGGCAGCACCTCTGGGATAACGTATTTAAGAAGGGGGGAAAAACTTGGGCAAGAGAAATTGCAGCTGGAGAGAGGAGTGAGAATATGTGAGAGAAACAGCTCTGCAGCCCCCAGGGTTGGTGAAGGAGGAGGAGATGCTCCAGGTGCCAGAGCAGAGATTCCCCTGCAGCCCATGGAGAAGACCCCGGTGAGGCCGGCTGTGCCCTGCACCCAGGGAGCTCCACGGGGGAGCAGAGATCCACCTGCAGCCCCGGGGGGGTCCATGGGGGAGCAGAGATCCACCTGCAGCCCCGGGGGGGTCCATGGGGGAGCAGAGATCCACCTGCAGCCCCAGGGAGCTCCACGGGGGAGCAGATGCCCACCTGCAGCCCTGGGAGGTCCCCAGGGGAGCAGAGATCCACCTGCAGCCCCGGGGAGGATCCACGGGGGAGCAGAGATCCACCTGCAGCCTGGGGAGGTACCCAGGGGAGCAGAGATCCACCTGCAGCCCCGGGGAGGTCCACGGGGGAGCAGAGATCCACCTGCAGCCCCGGGGAGGTCCACGGGGGAGCAGAGATCCACCTGCAGCCCCGGGGAGGATCCACAGGGGAGCAGAGATCCACCTGCAGCCTGGGGAGGTCCCCATGGAGCAGAGATCCACCTGCAGCCTGGGGAGGTCCCCATGGATCAGAGATCCACCTGCAGCCCAGGGAGGACCCCACACCAGAGCAGGGGGATGTGCCCAAAGGAACCTGTGACCCCGTGGAGAGGAGCCCACGCCGGAGCCGCTTTGGTGGCAGGACTGGTGACCCCGTGGGAGGGACCCACGCTGGAGCCATTCGTGAAGAACTGCAGCCCGTGGGAAGGACTCACGTTGGAGAAGTTCGTGGAGGGCTGGCTCCTGGGGGAGGGACCCCACGGTGGAGCAGGGGAAGAGTGTGAGGAGTCTTCCCCCTGGGGAGGAAGGAGCGGCAGAGACAGCGTGTGATGAACTGGTCACAACCCCCATCCCCCTGTGCTGCTCCAGAGGTAGAGAAATTGGGAGTGAAGTTGAGCCCGAGAAGAAGGGAGCAGTGGGGGGAAGGTATTTTAAGATTTGGATTTATTTGCCATTACCCTACTCGGATTTTGATTCATAATAAATTAAACTAATTTCCCCAAGTCAAGTCTGCTTTGCCAGTGATGGTAATTGGTGAGTGATCCCTCCCTGCCCTCATCTCAAGAGTGATAGAGCAGCTTTGGTGGGCACCAGGTGTCCAGCCAGGGTCAACCCACCACCCTTATCAATGTAATAATCACGTTCTTCATGGAGTATGGGTGCAATTCTAGTACTTGACAAATTGTTGACCACACGCAGCATTTTCAGGGTTCTTTCAACACTCAGGTTTGAAAAAAAAAAAAAAAAAAACAAAAAACAAACTTCGCACTTGCCTTTTTAAGGCATTCCAAGCAATTGAAAGTGGTTAGTCAGGTTACAGGAATAAGACTATCTTTCGCTACTTGAATATCAATATTTTTATCTGATGTTTCACAATACATCTGACTGCTCCCAATCTAAATACTGCACTAAACAGAGGACATTCTGTGAACTGGAACTTCCATTTGCTAATGGATTTTTTTTTTTTTTTTTTGCATAAAATCTTCTTTGTAGTCCATATGAATATGGACATTTTAATTATTAATCAGAAGCATTATTTCTTATTTGTACCTGTGTTGCAAAAGAGTTCTTAAAAATGGGATAAAAAATTAATGTACATTTAGATTTTTCTCCTCCCTAGAGGGAGGCTGTTCATGAGTTAAATGCTTATGCAACACCTTTCCTTACAACCCATACTACATTTCTTATGTTACTTCTCTGCTGAGCCTTTCTGGGCCTGATCCACAGGCCACTGAAGTCAATGGGAGCCCATCCAATTGTCTTTGTGGTCTCCCTCTGCTTCCAACTTTCTAGCGAGAAAAAAAAAAAAAAAAAAAAAAACAACAACAAACAAACAAACAAACCAAAAAACACCAAAAACCAAACCAACAAACACACAGCACCGGAAAAGTATAAGATACTAATCTGGTACTACTTTACAATGTCTGTGAGTAAAACAGTGGGCTCCAGCCCATCTTGATCTCAAACATGTCAAGAAATCATTCCAATATTTCTCCACTGCAAAGTGAGAATGAAAATCTAGAAGGCATTTCTGACACAGTACAGCTAAATCTCTTTGGTTAAAATCCTAGCTTTTAAAAATGAAGTTCCTTTTATACATCACTTTGCCATCTCTGAGCCTTCTGCCCAGTCCCTTTCATTCGGAAAGTATTGGGTATTGGCCAGAACCTTGTTCCTCTGAAGTCAATTGGGAGTTTTGCCATTGATTTCGGTGGGTGAGTTATCATACCCAGGACGCAAACCACAGCGAGAAAAGATACCATTGCCAAAGTAGAGATCGTAAAAGTAAGGAAAAAATATTTAAATTATTTAGCGAAAGTCCACTTAAAAACCTCCAGCGGTAGTCAGCTTTTACGTACGGTCCCCACAAATCGCACCAGGCTGTCCAGGAGAACAAAAAGCCCCTTGCCCGGTGTCCCCGGCATTTGGGAGCCGGAGCTGCACCCCCGGCCGGGGGTGAGGAGTTAACCCCGCGCAAACCCGAGCTCGGCAGAGCCACGCACCGATTGAGAGCAAACCTTTCGCGAAGGGACGAGCTTTTTGCCACCGGAGCCCACGGCAGCGCCCGGGAGGGAACCCGCCGGGACGGGGAGCTGGGCAGAGGGGGAACCCCCTCGCCTCGGTGCCCGGGAGGCTCCCTCTCTCCTCCCCGCGCAGCTCCGCGCCCCTCCGCGCAGCACCCGGCTGCTCCCCTCCGCAGGTGAAGAGCCCCGGCGGAGCTCCCGAAACACCGGACCGCTCTGGCAGCCCCCGGAGCCGTCGCCAAAACCGAGGAAGGGGCTGGGGGGGGGGGGGGAAGCAGGACACGGTCCCCCGGGGGCTCGCCGGGGGCACCGTGCCCTTCGCGCCCCGGCGAGGCGCGGAGCGGAGCCGCCGAGGAGGGAGCTCCCAGGGCGGCAGGGGACCCTCCACACCTTCCCCCCCCCCCCCAATTCCCCGGGGGACCCCGGCGCTGCTCGGAAGCCCCGTACTCACCGCGGTGCCGCAGGGGCAGCAACCCGCAGCGCAGGCGGATCGCTCCCCCCCCCCCTCCGCCACCGCCGCCGACCCGGTGCCCGCTGAGCCGCACAAGACCCCCCCCCCCCCCCCCCCCGGTCCCTCGGCGCCCACATCCAAGCCCCGGCCCCGCAGCTAAAAGTCCTTCTGAGGAGCACCCGGCGAGCCCCGCCGCCTCCTGCCTCGGATCGCTGTCATCTCCCCACCCCTCGCCCTCCCCCCCGTCCCCCCCCCCCCCCCAACTCCGCGCCCCCCCGCCGGCGAGCGGCAGCGTTATAAAGAGGTCTCTAACCCGTCAGATCACGCACCGGCTGTGGTGCCGGTCCTCGCCGCCACTTACCGGGCATCCTTCGGAGCGGCGGGCGGGAGCGAGGGAGGAGGAGGAGGAGGAGGAGGAGGAGATAGGGAGGGAGGAAAGGAAGGGAGGGAGGAAGGAAGGAAGGAAGGAGGGGGCTCCTGGAGGGCTGCGCGGCGCTGCTCGGCAGCCTGGGCAGCTCGGCGGAGCGCTGCGAGTCAGTGAGTGAGTGCGTGGCTCCGCGGGCAGTGCCCTCGCGGGTCTGCGCGGAGCTGGACACGAGCGAGCGGAGATTCAGGCACCGGGGGGGGGGGGGGGGGGGGGGGGGGGGAGTTCGGGAGGCGCAACCCGGCGCGGACAGGTGCGGCCCAGCGCGGCCCCGCGGTCCCCCGCGCCCCTCCGCCGCGGCGGGAGGTGTCGGGGAAGGGGTTGGGGGAGGCGCGCATCCTCTCCGGTGGCACAAGCACGGCGGGGAGGGCGGGGGGGTGGGAAGCGGGGAGGAGGGATTAAAAATAATGATGATAAAAAAGCCCAATCACCGGGAAAGAAATAAAAAAAATAATTTTTTTTTTTTTTTTTTTAAAAAAGGTAAAACAAAACATCAAAACTCTGTCTCTACTTCCCGGCCGAGGTTTGAACCCCGCCCCCCCCCCCCCCCCCCCCCCCCGCCCCGAAGCTGCGCGGCGGGATCCGCCACCGCCCGCGGTGCAGCGCGGCCACCGCTGCCGGTAGCGCCCAGCTGGGAGCCGGAGCCTCTCCCCGCGCACGGAGGAGCCTCCCTCCTTCCCTCCCATCCCTCCTTCCATCCCTCCTTCCCTCCCATCCCTCCTTCCATCCCTCCTTCCCTCCCATCCCTCCATCCCTCCCTCCATCCCTCCCAGCCCGCTGAGACGGGCAGCGCGGGCAGGTGCCGCCGGCTCGGCCGAGGGAAGGGCAGGGCCCTCCGCCGGCGCTGCGCGGGTGCGTAGCGACCCCTCCGCGGGCAGCGGCCGGGCTTCCCCGGGCACTGGGAGGTTGGCCCCGCCGGGACGCGGCTGGATTGCGGGGGGGGGGGGTGTAAGAAACGAGGGGCGGAGAGGCCCGAGGAGCTGCGGAACGGGGGAGGCGGCGGGGAGGGCCCGCCGGAGCCGGGCTGCGGTGCGGTGCCCACCGCATGCCTGCCAGAGCCGCTCCCCCCCCCTCCCCACACCCCCCCCCCCCAACTCACCTGTGCCCGAGAGGAGGGAGGGAGAGACCCACTGGTGGGGACCGAGGCCGGTGCATCATTACTGCTTGGTTTCGTGGAGGGAGGAGGAGAAAGATTGGGGGGGGGGGGGGGGGCATAATTATAACAATCACACGGAGAAAGGGGGGGGGGGGGGGGGGGGGGAAGCAACACGCACACCAAAAAAGCCCGTTCTCGGGAGAGAAATCAAAAATAGCCGTAACAGCATCGAAAGTTGCTCGCTTTGTGATTGGCGTTATAACGCCGGCGCCGCTGCCTCTCCCCTCCAACAGCGTACCCCCAAAAAACCACGCAAGATGGGAGAGAGGGAGCTATGTACTTTTCGTCTGCTTACCCTTGCTGGCTGTAGTTCTCTCAAAAAAAAAAAAAAAAATTAAAAAAAAAAAAAACAAAAACACCTCAAACCCACCCACTCAACCCAACCACGCACACACACGTACCCCAGTAGCTGGAGAGGTGGCCCCAGGTGATGGTTTCTGAGTTGCAAGTGAAGTTTTCCGGGGGGGTGGGAGGGTGTAAAGGACCCCTGGGCGCGCTCCTCCCCCCCCCCCCCCCCCCCGCCCCCCTCCGTGTTTTGGGCACTCGGGTTTGGCCCCCCCTGGGGCGGGGGGGAGGGAAGGAGCGGGCGCTGCTGCCCGCCCGGGGCCGGCCAGGCGGAGGAGCCCTTGGAGACACCCGCGGAGCTCCGCGCAGTTGCCAAATTGCGCGGGGAGGGGCGGAGCGCAGCGCGGCCGCGGAGCGCGGAGGGGTGGGGGGGGCGGGCGGGCGCCTGTTTCCCCTCGCTCGCTCCTCCCGAAACCGGTGATAAGTGGTGCTCGTTTCGGGAAAAAGACTGGATAAAATCAAACGTTTATTTACCAACAATTCGTGCCCTGACGGACAAAAAAAAAAAAAAAAAAGAAAGAAAAAAAAAAGAAAAAAAAAAAAAAAAAAAGAAAAAAAAAGGAAAAAAAAAAAAGGAAAAAACAAAAAGAAAAAAATAGCACCGAGCCTTAACCGAGAATACACAGTTAAATGTATCGAGCCGGAGGTAGTGTGGCTGTTTGCCAGACCTATGATCCATTAACCTCTTTAGCTCATTGTTGGCAGGCAACAATAGCACACGATCACATTCTTATATTGTAAAGACAAGCCATTTTCTTTTCGTAGTAAACTCCACTCTCCTATGTTGCAATTGAAAAGGGTCTCTTCAACAATAAAAGTAATTAGAAAGAAGTGTGCTGTGGGGATTTTGCTACTTTGTGTTCATTTTCTGAGTAAAAACATTGTGATATGTACAGAGGTGGACAGCAGCACATGAAAAATTTTTACTTTACAAAAAGAATTTTGGATAATTTTACCTTCAGCGTTTAATTATGTGTTCTTTAGCCTGGGTGCCATTTAAAGTTTTAGTTCCAGTCCTTTTCCAGAAGAGAAACCAGGCAAAACCCAGCACAATCAAAATTAGAGAATGAAAACAGGGTATATAGGGCCCTTTTTTTCCTTCCATATATGTTATGGATTTATATACACATATATGCCCTTTAATCCAAATACATTCTGTCTGAAGTTATATATTTATACATAAATGTGTGTGCACATGTACGTTCTAAATATATATTACCATTATATAAAAAACGTACTTCAAAATAATTTAAAAAAATTAGTATAGAAAGTGAGTATAGAAAAGAAGCAAAGCTAAAAACACAGCTCTCAACCCCCTGCTGAGTGCTATAAAAAAATGCTACCACTTGGAGGAGAAGTCATAGAATCACTGATACAGAAAGAATGTGAAAGTTATACCTTGCACCTTATTCTTTACACAAGCAACTTAGTTAATAGAAATACATCTGTGGAAAAGTGGAAGTACAATGTTTTCTCGTTTGGTTTTTTTTTGGGGTTTTTTTTTGTTTTGTTTTTTTTTTTTTTGGTGAAGGACATTTTGACATTAGGCTGTGCTCCTAGTTGCCATGTGCCAAAATATTTTTTTTTTGGAAAGTCTACATTCAGAGAATTTGAATCTGTCACTGCTAAATCGACCTGTCTGGTCTGAGAGTGGAAGATGCTGTGTATAAAAAAGACAGCTGATCCCATGAGGATCTGGGGAAAAAGAATGGGAAAGGTGATGGAGAGTAGGGCTAGCTGGGTGACAGCAGTGAATACAAGAAGCAAACGTGTTACAGGGGAAACTGGGCCTGGAAAAAAAAAAGCCATCTCATGTGAAAGAGGCAGGCTGTGCTGTAAAACACATCCCATTGCTCATTAGGGGATGAGGAGGGTAGGATAACATTTACACCCTCTCAGGATGTCCACACATTGTTTCTAAATCCTCAGTGGCTTAGGAAAAGTCCTCCCCCCCCAAAAAAATCCCCAAACATTATACTCTGGGAAATGCTAAAAAATCTAAATTCACAGAACTCACCCACTTCCCGGAGGATTGTCCTGGGTTTGAGCGAGTGATGGGGCTTTTTGGTAGGAGGGGAGGGGGCTACAGCTGTGGCCTCCTGTGAGAAGCTTCTCGAAGCTCCCCCAGCTCCAAGTTGGTCCCACCTCTGCACCAAAACTGAGCCCATCAGCTGCGCCTCTGTGAGAACGAATTTAAGAAGGGACCTGGGAGAAGGAGTCAGAGTTGCTGCAGCTGCGTGAACACCAAGGTCGGTGGAGGAATGAAGGAAGAAAGGGGGTGGGGGAGTGGGCCAGAGCAGAGACCTCCCTGTATCCTGTGGGGAGACAGCCAGGCGGACCCCCCCTGCCACCCATGGAGATCTACGGTGAAGCAGATGCTGATATAAGGTCTGAGGGTGTGCTGCACGGGCATTTAATGTGACTGCACACAAAGGAGGCTGGGATCCTGTGGGAAGAAGCAGCACCCACTGTTGTAGTTTGGAACTGGGAGGATTGCAGCATGCGGGGGTGTCCCACGCCGGAGCAGCTCGGGAAGGGCTGGAGCCCATGGGAGGGACTCAAGTCAGAGAAAAATTGTGGGGGACTGTCTGCTGTGAGAGGAGGACCATGATGGAGCAGGGAGAAGATGTTCCAGAAGTTCACCCTCCCCGAAATGGAAGAAGCAGCAGCACTGACTGCACCCCCCATTCCCTGCCCCTGCGCCGCTGGGGGAGGAGGTAGAGATATCGGGAGCAAAGCTGAGCCCGGGAAGAAGGGAGGGGTGGGGGGAAGGTGTTCTCAAGATGTGGCAATGCTTCTCACTGTCACATTTATTTAAATAATAAATATTTAATTTATGTTCTTTTTCCCTTCCTTTAATGAGTCTGTCTTTTGCCCGTGACCATAATGGGTGATTCAACCCTCCCTGTCCTTATCTCTAATCCTGAGCCTTTTGCTTCATTCTCTCCTTCCCATTGCTGGGGGGGGAGGGGGAAGTGAGGGGCTGTGTGGTGCTCAGCTGCTCTCTGAGCTGAAACCATGACAAGGATCTTTGTTTATTTGTTTACCTTCCGTGGAGGAAGGTTTTCGGAGTGGTTTTTGTCACCCTAACCAACTCCTCAGACATAGCTGGCACTATGACATATTAGCCAGAAGAAAGAAAGGCCCAAGACTCTGCTGGATATTTTATGGTCTTAATCTGAGAAAATGAAGTCTTGATCCCATTTTCATTAAGATCAGTAACAAAATCAAGAAGTGACTGACACATTAGCAGAACATTTTGAGTGCATGAGACTGCCTGGCTTCAAGAGCAGACATTTGGGACGGGAAAGAGATGTAAATCTACACTTTATACTGTTAAATTTAGGCTATATTTCAACCTGTTGTGGCAAGAGTAGTCATTAATAGCTCAAAAATGAATGAGTGCTTATTGCTACTGTAGATAGCCTGTTAAATATTGGAAGTAGGTATATTTTAGCTGGTTGCTTTTTCACTGTATTTTCTTCACTAAGTCCAAAGTGTTCTCTCCTTACTTGAGAGCTGCCTCCTGTTGTACGGGAGAGGTATAGGGCATCACACACTGGTCCCTCTTTGAGTGTGTTGTGCAGAATAATCACATTGATATTAGCTGATGCAAAGCTGTGAGGTTCCTGGCTATCCAAGCTTTCTGCCTTTCACGTGATACAAAAATAGCTGATAGTTGCTCACCATTATGTTAAGGAAGTACAAATTTGAACCCGCTGTTCTTTGATAAAGTTTGTTGTTTGGTTGGGCTTTTTTTTCCCATTTATTTCTTTTCCTACTACAAAGCATATTATTCAACAGATTTATTGTAAAAATTTTCAGTACTGTAACCTGAAGAAGTATGTATTATTTAGTACAAAAAGATTTTGATCATAAAATAAGCAAAACCTCTTTTTCTCTGAAAAAAAAAAAAAAAAAGGCAGCAAAACAGGCAAAAATAGGTAAGAGTGGTAAGATTTAAGCATCTGGCTTTTATTACACTTGTTTATATGGCTACATTGGTTTGTAATCTCATTGACCCCTTTAAACCAAGTACACTTTTTGATACTCAACAGGGTTTTCTAAGAAAGTCAAAAAGATGGAGAAAATGCCACTGATTGGTACAGGATGTTTACTCTTCCTTGTATAACGGTAAGGAACTGAGATGGCAGCTTCAAATGGTGGTGGTGTGCCAGAATAAGAAATTCATTTCACAAGCCAATATCTGACCATTAAAAGCCATAGATACACGGTCTCTGTTGTTAAAAAATAATGCAGCTAATGGTAAGAGGAATATATTCTGACTGAATTTTCAGTTTAAAATTCGAGTTTCAGTAACAGTTCTGACAATTAGAATAGTGTTGCATCTGGTCTGTCATAAAAGTATGTTTTATGCAATTATATCCCAATTTTTCACACTTGCATTCTGTTCCATGTGAATTGTCTCATACCCCAACTTTTTATTCATTTATGGCAATTGCCTTATTTTTTGGAAAAAAACTGTGCCCTTCAAGAACTTCATAAAATGTTAAGGTGTATAAGGATCTTATAGGATTATGTGAACTCATGTGTCACAAGCATAAATATAATTTTTAAGAAATTCAACCAATGTACTTCTGTTAGTTTGGAGCTTGCCCTCCTAACCCACTAAAAACATGCTTCACTGAATCAGTAAATACTATATTTTTGAGCTGTCTGCATATTATTGACTTTTCTGGCTTCTGCAAAACATTACATCAGAAGTCCCTTCCCCCCATTGTTTTCATAGCAGAAAAATCAATTCAAATCTTAGATATACAAAGCAACTAAGGTAATCTAACCTTGATATGTTTCAGAATTTATGCCATCTCCTCCTTTATTTTGTTGAAGCTCTGCTTTGCAGGTTTATCCACAGCACCTGAGAGTTTTGGCAACTCTTTCTAGATATACAGGAAAACATACTAAACCATAATAGGTTGAGAGGCAGCTTATTTAAAATTGTAGTGAAATGTGGCTAGCATGTTAAAAAGAGACTTTCGTGTTGGGGAAAAAAATATCCAAAGATACAAGGCTTAAAATCAAATTCTGCCTTCAGATGTCCATGCATGACTCCCTTTAGGAAGGAAAAAATACATATGCAAAGACATAACATTAATTTTAAAAGAAGATCAGTGGATATGTTCAGAGTTATTTGGTAATTGGGCACCTGTACCACTCATTATTTTCACAGGTTTAAGATGTTTTTACTGCTCTGTTCAGTTCCAAACTAACATACGAGGCCTACTAACTCTTGTTTTCCGTTCAGGAATGCACTGACAAAATAGCTGAGGTTTGCACGGAAGAGGAGTAACTCCCAGCTATTTTACTGCCCCTTCCATGTTTCTTCCCGACACTGCCATTATCTTACACTTCCTTTATCTTCCTATAAGTTTTCTAAACTTCAGTGATTCAACCTAAAATTCTGTACACTGGAGCTCTGCCTCAGGCTGCATGTTTTCAGCACACCCACCAAAAATGGCTCAGCTATAGCTAAGAATGAGATCAAGGGACATTATTTAGTTTTATTTCTTGGAATATATTGAATATATTTCTAAGATATTCCTTGTAAGACTTACTTTTTTTAAGAACTCGCAAACCTGCCGGAAATGGAGAAGAGACATGTAAGTTGGCAGCGTGGTAAGTATTAGTTTAGTTGAGGACCCCTTGGAATTTTCCTAAAAACTAATTTACATTTTTCCAGTTCATGAACATTCGGAAGTTTAGTTCAGACATCAGTTTGTTAGAGTTACGCAGCTAAAAGAGTATGTTTAGCTGCTCTCCAGCCAGGTGTATTCAGATGTTGCCTGGTTTTGTCCCTCCCAGTGCTGTCGTTCTTAAGCAAGAGGGTCTGTCTTTCCTCTGCTCTTCATTTGGTTAGAGCTCAAGCTGCACTGAGGAGAAGGCTGGTTCAGCTGAGCACGGGAGAGCAAGAAGTCTTCCCTGGATTTCTTGGGACCGGGGAACTGGCAAAGATGAGGTGACAGAGATTTCAGCGGTAAAAAAGCACGGGAGAAAGATGTGAGACCTGGGAGGAACTGGTAAGGAAGAGACTCAACTCGGATGACTAACTGCTGGGTGCAGGAAAGGAGCATGAGAAGACACAACGGATCTGTCTGCGTGGAAGTCAGATGGGAAAACTATGCAAGAAGTTTATAATTTTGGATATGCTGATAAGGAAAAAGAACTCTAAATACTGAAGACCATAGCTGGCTAAGTGAAGAAAGTCAGGTGGAAACAAGCCAGTGAAGATGTGAAGATGAGAATGAAGCTCCCAGAAGTGGGGGAGAGAGCGAGAGGACTGGAATAAGACATGAAGGCAGAAAAAGAAACAGAGAAGTCTGCAATACGAGCGCATGCTGCCATGCAGATTTTGGAAACGAACCAACCATCCCCAACCTCAGCATTTCGCTGTTATCAGTAAATATCTGTGAAACCTGTTGGCAAAGCGGGCTCCTCGCTCTGCTCTGGTGCTGCTCTACCCAAGGGGAAAATGGAAAGGAGGAGAAAGAGAGAGGGGAAGGAAAGGGAAAGGGAAGAAGGAGACCCTCTAACCCTTATTACAAGTATTGCTGTCATGTATTAGGCACCATTAAAACTGGCCACCTTTACTAACTCTATTCCTCTTCTCTTTCCATACTTGTGGATATGCATTATAACATATTTTAATATTATAAACCCAGGCACTGTTTTTTCTTCCATCGGCACAGGACATCCATCACTGCAGAAGAGGAGTCCTGCTCAGTAACTAAGCAGCTGTGTAGTGGTTTGGTTTATTTTTCATTGGGATCTGGGCAGATCAGACATTTTTTATCAATTTATTCAAAGTTTACTGAGAAAAAAATATTAATTGCATCCTCAGAGGATTTGCTCTGATACCAGTCAATACGGAATCTGCATACCTCACAAATGAGTATTAATTTACCTTCACAGTCCTTCCACCATTCCCACTGTAGAGATGAGAACTGAGAAATAACAAATTAGAGCAAGAGTATCCACCAACTTTGAGTGTAAATGCAAATTATCCAGGAATTAGCATTTTATTTTTTGAAAGGCCATTGTGTGCTTACTTCAGCTGAGAGGTGAGCACTTCTGCAAATGAAACCCAGGCTTTTAATTAGGGTACCCAAAACCAAAATACTTGTAACTTGTGAGAAAGATGTGAACACTTCAGCTTTGGTGGCTTTTCTAACTTATTGCTGGAACTTCCCAGCAATGCAGGGGTATAGTATCCTGTTCTTCAGGTCGCCGTTCAAATGGTTTAAGAATGAATCATTCATCGAAATGCATACTGAAAATTCTTTCGCTGTTTATGTTCTAAAAATTAAAAAAAAAATAAAATAAAAAAAAAAAATTCCAAGAGAAAACAGATGACAATATTATTATAAGACACATCCCACTTTATCCATAGAGATAAATCATCCTGCGCACTGATGAAGAGAGGTCCTGCAGAAACAAAAAATAACTTCACAGTCCATGTACGAGCTAAACTGGAACGCACCTATGCTTTAGACCTAGGTCATAACTGAGCGTTAGTTTTTCAAGCATAGTGAAACTCTAAATCCCAGAATAATTTGCTACTTAAAAGTTTGCTGAGCATTTGTTTTGGAGCCAAACTGGAAAAGTTTGTCTACTGCCTAGAAGCGCGTGGAAAATTTCCAGCTTTGAAGTCGACAGCCGATTTCACTTTTGGTGCTATCATCTCATCTTAGGCACTTAAAATATTGCACTTACAGGGGGAGAAAAGATCCAAGCAGACTTGGAGGAGAGGGAAATTGTTTGGAATTGGTAGGGGCTGGAAACCTTTGCTTTTCTCTCTCCAAGTTTTCTAACAGCAGCAATGCTATGACAACATTTCCTGTTTCCTGATTTGAGACAAGCATTGAAGAAAAGGTGAAACATGACCATTTCTTTCCTTACTATCCACAACAAGAAACTTATTTCGCTAAATTACATCTTCAGAGATTTTCAATAGGACATAAAACGTTACAGTTATTTTCATATTCATTTTCCACTGAACCTGAAAACCAAAAACCTTTAACTTAACAAGGACTGATTGATATACAATAGGAGGCTCCCTTTTCTCTGCTAAAAGCCACAGGCAGGGACTTTTATCTGTGGGAAGTTTTGTAAGAATTATGAAGTGAATATTTCCTCAGAATTTATCTCTTGTTGGTTAGGATCTTATTGGCCAGGAATTGCTTTGCTAGACCAAGACAATCACCCGATTCCTCTGTGAACCAAAACCAGCCTAGTTAAGGTCAGGCCTGTGGGAAATAAAGCTAAGGACCCTGGGTTTTTTCATAATTTCTGTAACCACCAGCAGTTTTCTAAGTTCACCAGTTCTGTTGAAGCCACACTGCAGACTGCTGCTCTGAACTCTGACTGAGCCACATGCTCATTTGAATCCACATACCTCTGTCACGGTGCAGAGATGCTGCAGAGCTGGTCCCTCTGCTCTTTACAGAATTTGGAAAATTCATCATGCACATCTCAGCACCCTCCTTGCTGATGTGTTTTCCTCCTTGAACACAACAAGCTCTGGACAACGGAAACAGCTGAATTTCTTTAACTCAGATTCTAGGTTTATGGAAAAAAACAGTAAATATATACAAATTTGTGTTGAATAATGTATTTCAAGAGCTGCCTGTGAGTGTGACTGTTTACATTTACTTCCATATTTAACAGATTTTTTTTTTTTTTGGTAACAAATTCAAACACTCAGCATCACATGCTTAGTAAATTTGCATTTCATGATACATGTAGCTGTCAGAAATAGAGAGATAAGTGGCACCTGCACTGCAGGTGACATCCTATAAAGTGCACATAGTCCTTCTAGGTGCCATATTTAGAAGCTGGTGTACAAATTAATCTTAATCTTTCGAGTCTAATTCTGGTAATCTGATCTTTGGTATTGTTCAATTATCCCTTAAGTGACACAAGGGTCACTTAAATACATGGGTTCAGTCTCTATACATTTAGGTATTACAGAACGTCCTGTTTTTTTTACCCTTTTAGAGTAATTTAGAAGCACTGACGCTCCTGGAGTCTTGCTGTTGGGAATGGAAGGGACGTGTGTCATATATCCCATGGCTCAGGCCTATGCTAAATAACCCCAGTCATAATCGGATTAGATCTACCAAGATCTCTTTTAAAAGCTTTCTGCCTGTATAATCTAACTGGAAAGCCACTGTAAAATTTTCTTGATGTAACGACTAGAAGCTTTTTTCATTTCCACCTTAGCATGCTTATGTCCATCTATAATGTTTTTTGTTTCAGTATTATCACGTACCGAGCCTTTTCTTCTTTCTTTTATTATCCACTGATGTACTTACGGACCTCAATCACCTCCCTCTTTGCTTGATTTTTCTATATATTTTCCTACCAGGAAAACAGGTTCAGACTCATGTTAAAAATGAGGCCTCTTCTGTTTTCTTCCAGATCCTTCTCTGTACCTGTTCTCTTTCAAGGTTACCTTTCCTGACCAGAAAACTCAATACTGTATTGCAGCCAAGGTTTAGCCAGGGCCTGGTGTAATGGTACCAGTGCTTGCCTGTCTCTCACGGATTCACCTTCTGCAATACATTTTCAGTTTGCATTTACCATTTTTACGCTGCATCATCCCGGCAGATTCGTTGGGAGATCAGCTATCACATCCCATTCCTACAGAATCTTTCCAGCTGATAAGCCTCCAGCATACCAGAGAACTTTTTATTATTAGTTCCACGTGCGTGAACTTGCATTTCAATCTAGTCCTATTTCTGTTCGTCCAGATCTTTTGGTATTCCGTTCTGATCTCCTCCACTCTACCTTCCACATTCATGGCAGCAGCAAACTTTATCATTGCAGATCTACAACTGTGACAGATTGAAAACAATAAACCAGATGAGTTGCAAGATCGTGTTCTGAGGAACTTGACTGGGAACCACCTTGATGCTACTGCCTGAAATATCTGTGTGCTGCTGTGCCTAAAAAATACAACTTTGTCAATTTTACGATTTCTTTATTAATGCTAATATTTTCCCCAGATTTACTAATAGTATCTCAAGTGCTATTATATCAAATATATCTATCTGGTGACTAGACAGAGAAATGCGCTATGTTGTCTGGAAAAAAAAGTTACCTTGTCAAAGAAATATAAATCTCATATCAGTTCTCAAAGAGAGAAGGGACAGTGTTCACACTGGTTTTATTGCAACGAAAATGCTTTTTCAGCTGTATTAAAAAAAACCCAAACCTATTTGTGTCCGTTTAGATATTCAAGCAAAACAAAAGTTAAGGTTTTGATGCTAGAAAAGTTAAATACTATACGATATGTGGGGGTTCTGTGAAATCAGTGCAATCCATTCTAGTTCTCTATCTGTGGATGACTGCAGCTTCCTGAAAAACTTACCTTTTGAGTTGACATTTCCAATGAGTTAGGTGAACCCTTGGTCTTTTGCTAAAATCCAGGGGTGATTCACTGATTTCAGTGAAGTCAAGATTAACTAGCGGTAATAAGTAACTTTTTCAAAAAGCGACCAAATCAAATCGTGTCTCTTGTCATAAGAGGAGACAGAGGAGTCAGTGAAAAGATTAATTTTCCCAGGCATTAACAAAAAGACCAATTGACTATTGTTTTGTTTTGAAGATCTATAAAGCAGCTGTGATAAAAAGAATAAAAAAAAGGCATAGAAGTAGGTCATGGCCTAACCAAGATTTATCTATAATATGCAATAATTTCATAAATATTCTCTGAAGTCCTGTAGGCAGGATTACTCTGATGGGCAGTGATTATACAGTGTTCCCATAAGACCTTTTTACCAATTAATTATGTATCTCAGAACATACTTTTCATATAATGTAGTCTATATGTTGTTTCCTACTTGTTTCTATTACATTTTCTGTAAGCATAAAGTTTGAAATGGATTAGTAAAACATTCGTGCATATTGTATAATTTCTTTTGTACACAGCTGCATGAGCTGCCAGCATTACCAAATCTTGAAGTAGATTTTTTTTTCCATAGCTCAGGCTCTTTTGTAGCCTTGTGTGTATATTTCCCACAGAGAAACAAATGTTCTCATATTCAGCCTAAATGAGCATTTTACCAGGCATAAGTTTTGTTTTTTCTTGTCAGAGCAAAATTAGATATTAATCCAATGCCAAACAGAGTTTACAAGAACGTAATTCAGACACCAGATTGCAAAGTGCTTTTAAGTACTCCTGCACTATTTCCCTAAAGAGATTGGTCTCTTAACACACTCAAGGGGAAGAGCTATAGAATGCACAATGGAAATATGGAGAATATTTCTTCCCTGTTAATTTATTATGGTGAATTGACATAATGAAGGATGACAAATAGGTCTTTTTTTTTTTTTTTTTCATGCACGCCGCTCTTCCCATTAAAATGTGAACGTTTTCTGTATGAGTGTCAAGAGTAACACAATTAATTATACGAAAGCCATGTGTCATAAGTTTTGAATATAATATGGAGCGCAAGAGAAAATGTACTGTGTATTGCTGAGGAAAGTGTTAAAGGCCTACACTTTAAAAACAATACTCTGCAGTGTTTGAATTCATTGAAAAAAGAAGGGTTTTTTTCTTCTTACAGGTAACAGTGGAAAAATTGTATAAAGACCTTGTCTTGAGTTTTTCTTCTGTGGGATTGAACTTGTTGCTGCCATTACAAATCAGAGGTTGGCACATACATATAGAGTATGCACACATATTAATAAACACATAGTAAAATATATCATTTCAAATCTTCACTGCATTCACTGAAAGTACAATGGACACGAATTCAACATTGTTCATTTAATTTCCTTATCTAGAAAATCACTATGAAACTTTATAACTTACTATGTAACTTGTCTAAAAGGGAAGTCATAGTCATTAGCATTGCTCATTCAGTAAAAAATATATCTATAAACAGCTTCATATGAAACTATAGCAAAAAAAAAAAAAAACAGCATCATTTTTTTATGCTATATGCAGCTACAGGTATTTCATATCTTTTATCAGCAAGCCTAATAGAAACAGAGTCCAAATATACACAAGATTTCGATAGTTAAAGCACGGTTAGTATTGTCAATTAAAGCATTTTCTTATTTGATTTTGATGAGCATGATACAACTTTTATCATGGTTAAGTCCAAGAGGAAGTGAAAACTACCATACATAATGCAACAGGGCTAGCTCTCTGTCAACTTTGAAATAAATGCAGTCTTGAAAAGCAACTAAATACAAAATACTTTAAAAGTACTCATCTGCAATTTGTATACTTCTGCATGACAACATTTCCCTGTGTTTCCATTTTTTGGATTGCTTGCTTTATATATCAAAGAATAAGGAAACATAATTGGTCGGTAGGTTGATTTCTTTTTTGTCTAAGCAAAGGTTTGTTGTAAAAGGTATTGGGACTTCAAGAAACATACCTACTTGTGGGTTAGCGAGCTCACTGAAGATCCACTAAGACCACCTTAAGGAGTTGTTTATAGAAAGAAATTTTGGTAGGATGCAGGGAGCACCACTGATCTAGTTTTACTGGAGAATTTTTGCCCCAGATTCAGGAGTTTTTACTCCTTCCAATTATTTCTGGCTATTTCTTATGCTTTACTTCCCCGACAAGGGAAAAGAAGCTGTACTGCAGTGACAACACCACAAACAGATGAGCACAACTTCCCTTGCTGCCTTAATCTAAATGGGATGTGCTCACAGGTTTTGCTAATGGTCTAATTTGTATCTGAAGTCTGTTACTGTGGCCTATTTTTTTTTTTTTTTTCCCCCATCATGCTCCTTCCCTCTGCTTTGTCTTCTTTAGATTAAAGAATCTCAATAATTTTAATGTTTATAGGGCACTACTATTTTGTAAACTAGTGAGCTTAAATGAAACTGCAACAAACATCACAGCACTTGCAAACCAAGTGTTATTTAATTTTTTTTTTTTTTTTTTACTCCTTGCATGCACAAGATTACACACAGTTTAATCCAGAGCTACCTGGCTGCCTATCTTCCAAGTACACAGACCTCAGAAACATTTTATTTTTAAGAATAAAATTACCTTATCTCAAAGAATCAAGCTGTTAAGGGAGCTTTACCGAGATCCACTAGCACCGAAGTTTATCAGAGCAGAGGGTGGAATGTTTGGCTTAAAAAATAAGCAAACCTAATGGGTATAAAGTCAGTATTTTCTTTCAGCAGTTATTTATGTTTCTTTGCAGAAACTAACCTTTTTGTATTTTAATGTTCAGGTTCTTTTATTCAAAGTGCTTTGTCACGCGTGTTTGCTGTAAGACCCTCTGTTCTGAGCGCTGACCCTTTGTAGTTCATAAACCTTTTGGATTTATGCTATAATTTTCTGTGAAATCTTCACAAATATTGATATCTTTTCGTTTAAAGAATGTAATAATACAAATCCTTTAGATTACTAGTTCTTGTTCACTTCTTTTGCATGTCCGGATCATCTTTTAGTGCCTACTTTTAATGTTTCCCACCGGTTTTCACTGGATCCGAGTATATGAACTGAACGCCGCACCTTTTAACGGCAGGAATCTATCGGAATGGTTTTAACCATCTCCCTCTAAAATTCAGGGCTCAGGTTCATGCCATGAAACCGCAGACACCAGCTGAGGCTGTGCCAGTGTTTGAAGGCTGGAAGAACCGGGGGCTTGCAAATCCCAAGGGGAGTGGGATAACCCAGCCAACGTGCCCGTGTGGAGCCACACGGCCAGGGCATCGTCACCTACAAGGGAAATAGTTGAGGGTGGCGGAACGAAGCCCGCTCATTAAAAGGGTTGCTGATGACACCTCACAGGCAGGGTGCCCTTCGCCGGCCGAAGCGACCCTGTTGTTAGGAGAGGGTTGGGCACCTGGCCTGGCTCTTGCCTTGCCGGGAGGGCGAGGGTCCACGGGGCGGGGAGGTAAAGCGCGAGAACAGCCAGAGATGAGGACGGTCGTTCAGCCCCGCAAGGCGCAGCTCGGACAGGGCACCCGAGAGAGAAATCCGCCTTTCCGATCCGTGTGCCAGAAGTGTGTGTGTGGGGGGGTTGTCCCTACTGCTTCTTGACAAGTTAGCCACTCACTCATCTCGCATGGGTTTATTCTGCGTAACGCACAGCACGAGGGATGAAGGGTTGTGTGCCGCTACAGGAAGATACATCAGGCTTAGGCAGAAACGGCAGAGCGGAAAGTCACCGGTGCCCTTGAACACACAGCAGCTACCGAACGCCACGTATCAACAACCCCTCCCAGCTGCTGCTAGATCAGACAAATCAGGGTTTTTTTCTCACAGTCAACATGAAGAGCAGCGCTGGTCTCTGTAAAAAAGCAAGGGCGCTTACCTTCTTTTCTACAGGATATTTCTTCATGGCTGTTAGAACCGCTCGATCTATTATGCTTATTTTGTGTCACACAGTGCCCTTTTACGCGTCTTTCACTTTGTTCACCCCTTCAATATTTAGTACTATCGTATGAAAGCCTTACAGTAACAGCAATCAAGGTGGAAAGCAAGCTTTTGAAACAGTGGCAGGTGCAATAAATACTTATTTTTCATATTAAGGCACATAGGTCTTCTTGAAATAATTATATACGGTCTTCACCCAAAGAAGTGATATGCTGCTGAAATAGCCCCACTAGGCCTTGTTGTAAGTGGTATTTTTGCAGCTTGTTTCCGTATGCTTTTGTCATGCTACACTTGATTTAGAAAGAGATTCATGGAAAGTCATAATTATTTTAAGAAGGCAGCAGGGAAAGTGTTCTTTCACCATGTCTATAAATCTTTACTTATGCTCTACAGAGAACTCTGCTCCCTATGTCTGCTTTAACAGTGTAAGAGGAGTATATCATAATACCTTGAGTTGTCAGAGCTTCGACAGTCTTTATAATACGAGATCACAAGTGGAGACAATTTCATTGTAATAGTCATGGCAACAAAGAAAAAAGGATACCAATTCAGCTGGCACACTGACATGATAGCAAGGATATGTTCTTTCGCAGAGTTAAAGTATGTGTGGGATTGGAATGTGTGTGTATATATATATGTATGTATAGACACACACGTATATATGTATAGCTAGGAAGCTAGTAAATCTGAGACTCTGAAAAGGAGATGACTACCGAGAATATGGACTATTTTTTGGGGATAATATTTCTGAAGGAAAGCAGAACATAAAAATTGCCCCCCTCAGAACGGTAAATAACTGCCTTTCGGAAGAAGAAAACACTGTTTCTCCTGATGAAGTCCACAGCAGATAGCAGCTTGGGCTATTGCTTTTCATTCTCCTAAACACCCCTTTTCAAAAGGCAATTTTCCTTTGCCTTTTCTGCAAGGAACTATCCCTTTGTAAAGGTTGCAGCCTACCAGAGAAAAGGTGTAGTTCTGGTGGCTAAATATGGACACAGATTTCTTGTGGAGGTTAGAGAATCTTTTTCGCTGGAAATTTGGAGAGCGGTGTAGAGAAATAATTGTCAGGAATTTTTCAGGCACAGCTAATTATGCTTTGGGTGACAGTTAAGCTAAATGATTTTTTACGGTACTTCCATTTTTTTTTTTTTTTTTTTTTTTTTTTTTTTTTTAAGCTCCCTATGAGATCATGCTGGTAAGCAAAAACACCCGAAAGCTATTCATCAAAACCACTTTGTTTTAAGAGCATCACAACATTTACTGCTTCTGTTTATGTAGTCACCTTATGGTCATTTTTAAGGATTAGTTGCCCAAGAATGGCTGTCTCAAGGAGCCGTCTATTGTCTTAGTGGCTGCTCTGCAAGATAGGTGTGTTGGCACAGTAAATACTGTATTCTGAGTGTATATTAATGATATGAGGTGAGAATGAAAGAAAAAGAAAATGAAATATTAAAGTTGCTGGATTCTGATATTCAGACATTTGATTTTCATACATTATTTTTGAAATGGGAGGTCTAAGTAATAAAAAAGAAATCTAGAGAAAGCGGAGAAAGATAAAAATTAGGTCAGTCAGAAAAAACAGCTGGAGTGCCAATACATTTTTGATGGGTTCCAGTCCACAATTTTCAGACATGTAAAAAAATTTGAATATTCCTTAGTGGTTATGTAAAGGAAGATTTATTCATTTCTGTAGCAGATATTTAATGTATAGTTCGTTCTCCTTTCTTTTCCTTTTTTTTTTTTTTTTTGTCATTAGCAGTATGACTAAGAAAAAATAAGTTCTTTCACACTTTTGCCTCATCATTTTTTTAATTCTTTAAGTAAGCAAACCATATATAGTGTGAGCGTGTATCCTTCCTGAGTGAAAAGTTTGCAATAAAAACTGTTCTGAGTGAAAAGTTTGCAATAAAAACTGTTCTCTTTACACTGGGGTAAAATCTAGAGGTATTCTTTAATGTCAGTCTTTCATAATGGTCTTGCAACTGAAAAAATAATTACATGTAGGACATTTATTCTGCAGTTTTAATCACTTACTAATGTTGTTGCCTCAATAAAATATAAACAAGTAATAAATTTGCTGAAGCACATTATACTTAACTTGACAGTTTAAGAAAAATAGTAATCTTCTGGTTATTACAATACGATGTATTTAGAGTATTCAGTATCACAACATGAAAATGCCCTCTTTGTAAACTGAAGAATAGCCTTTCTTTACAAGAGGTCCACACAACAAAATTTATTTTTCCAACAAATTTTTTATAAACAATTGAAGTATCTCTAATGATTTCCTGGTGCCAGGTATAAATATGCTGTATATAGTTTATGTATACTTAGAGGGAAAATAATTAATTTTGTAGAAAAAGTTGTTATGGCCCTCCTTCATGCTTGTGCAACTTTGATGCATCAAAACCCAAATGAATTCTATCACATAAAATACCAATTAATACTTAACCCAACTACTGACAAGACAGGGAATTTGTCTTCAAAGACACTGATTGACTGACAGAAAAGAATAGAGAGAGAAAGAAGCACTTGACATCAGAATAGAGCAGATTTTTTTTTTTTTTTTTTTTTTTGTGAGGACCCTTTTTAATGTAAGAGTGCTTTTCTAAATGATATTATGAATATTTTTTGTTTTCAGCAAGATGCAAGTAGAAGTGTTGGTGCCACTGGCTAGAAGCACTAGAATTTCTAAGATTTGGCCAAACGTGTTTGCCGCAAATTTGGAGAACCTCTTTTTGTAAGACTGTGGCTACTCCTTACCGACCTAATTTGTATTACTGGTTCTGTAGTCCTCCTCCTATTATTGTCAATGACTTAGCCAGACCTGGTCACTTTTGAGATTATGAAAATGTTCTCAAATGTTAAGTAATTGTTGTTGGCATTAGAAATATTCTAGGTGAATTTGTTGTTTTTCTTTTTCTCCTATGTTCCTTAAAGAAGGGTCACCATGAGATTCATCGTGCCTCATTTAAAACATTTCTTATACCAAACTTAAGTCGGTTCAGATATAAAGTTTTCATTTTTTGCTAAATGCCAGCCTCATATAGAACAGAGGCAATTGGAAATCTCATAGCTCTAAGTCCGTGCAGTGGTCCCCAATCTTAATGAAATAATAGCTTCTATCAGGCTTAGCCCTGCTGAAGAAAATGGGTAGAGTCAAATCAATCTACCTGAGGATCCCAGTGCATCTACCATTCAAGTTAGGACACAGCCCTTCTCATACTCCAGATAGATGTGAGAAAGAAGTATTTGTTCGTGATGGTTCAAGATCATTACTGAAACAGATCACTTGCCAAAGTTAACAGGAATTGCATTTCTCTAAGGACTATATACATGTCACATGTGCAGGACTAAGATATTTCCATCTGCTCTCAATTCTTAGTACTCAGCTCCCCAGAAGAATCAAACTTTGCAGTATATTTTCCTTAACGTCTATCTATGTGACGTTTTTCTTAATTAAAAAAGTACAACCCTATTGTATTTTGTATGTGTGGGTAGTTGAATACGTAAACAGAAGAGAAAAAGCTTATATTCAACTATAACAGGCTTTCAAAGCAAATTCAAAGAAACAAACTTTTTTTTTTTTTTTTTTTTTTTTTTTTTTGTAAAGTGACATGCCAAACTGTTCAAGCTTGGCCTTTCATTCCTCTGGTAGTAAGATAGCTGCTGCATTAGCTAGCTCTCCCATATAGGTGATTTAGGCAAGATTACAATTTGATGCATTCAAAATGGAATCGACAACCAGTTCAGAGAGAGGAAGAATGGGTTTCTAATATGAAAAATTGTCTGCTTCCTTGAATTTTACCAGTCATGTCATGTTACATTAGACAGAGTAATAGAACATTAGCTGTGTAATGAGACATGACTGTTAAAATGTAAAGGAGAAGGCACTTTCAGATTGGCTAGTCCTGTTGAAAGTGATAGCTTGCATCTAATCTGCAATGCTTGTAGATATTATGCAAACCAGCTGTTTGTGAATTCCAGGTCATTTGGAAATTGGAAGAAGTGTCAGATGCATTATCAACTTCTCAAAACATTTCTGTATCTTACTTTTGGTTTCTAGATGAAAGGCTATTTTTGAGAAACACAATTATAAATTATTTTCATTTAACGCTTGACAGTTTTTCTTAGATCCTTTGGGCCAGAACTTCAACTGAATTAAAAGGGGTTTTGTTTTACTGAACAGAGCTTCAGACATTTAAACAATTTTAAATCCAGTCTATTTTACAGAGGTAACTGCATAATGTTTTATAGTACCTAACAATTCAGTCATTAGCAATGTTGGTCCAAAACTACTTTCCTTGTTATGAGATAATGTTTCGTTGCAACTAACATATTTCATAGACAGTCTTCGCAGAAGTTTTTGCAGGAAAGAGGAAGGCAGAGATTTTAATTTCATATTCTTTTGAATAAAGATCTCAGTAAAGATCTGACCCTTGAACCTCAAGGTGTGAGGTGCGTTCCCTAACCACTGAGTTGCCAGACATTTTGAGGCATCCTAGATGTTCTCCTCTGTTCCATGACAGATTTGACTGTTTCTTTCCTCCCCTTTTCCAACCACTAGTAAACAAGAGCAAATTTAAGATCCCTGATGTTTTTGGTGTACTAGAACTGTGGTTCTCAACCATACCTCACAGCAAATCAAATTATCTGTTTCAAAATCTGAACATTTCTAATGTTTTGTCTTCGCAGTACTCGCACTTGTCACAGCAAAGCTCTGCATCACACGGGAAGCCTCTAGAACCTGATCACATTCATAAATTGTGTTTTGTGTCTGGGAAGGGGGAGCAAAATGGCTGGCATCTCATAATGGACCCTTAAAATCTAGACATTAGATTTATGTTTTGACTGTGTTGAATAACACTGACACAATAAATAATGAAATAACCCCAGCAGTGGGGATGTGAGATTAATTTGCTCAGTAGAAAGAACATTAAAAAAATGAAAGATTACGTATATGGAAATGCACATCTAGAGAAAGTTAGGAGATACAAGCTTCCAATGTTATCATATCAATCTGCTCATTATGGTCCCTTACATTTAATATTTAGGAAAGTGATTCTACTTTCAATCAGTCCAGCTTATTTAAAGTGCTGCCATTTTATTACGGTATGTGTGCTAGGCAAACATAGCTTCCTCTGAAATCAGTAAGAATAGTCAACCTCATAAACAGCAACTCGTAACAGGAAAAAAAAAAAAAAAAAACAAAAACCAAAAACCAAACAAATAAGAAAAAAAGATTGATTTTTGCAATGCTGATTGAAGATGAACATTTAGAAGTAAAATGGAACAGACTGAGTATTATGTACATAGTTTTTTTGTGAAAGTTTCTCATTTATTATTACTGTGCAATTACAGTCTTATATATCTATACCAACCATAATTTAGCATCAGTGTAGATGAATTGCCAATACTTGGCTTCCTCTGAGCAGAAAATGCCAAACTGCATAGCTGAATTATATTATCAAGCAATATACAAGTTTTTAGCTGTTCTGCCTTTATTTGCATCTTGGGAATCACATTGCTAAATCCTCACACTGTGTCTTGAAAGAGCACCCTTTTATGACTGTGTTTTTTCCTACATATAGTTTTTATTTAAATTGAAGATGTCTCTGCTTAACTTACATTTTTAACAGCAGTGAAATCCTTTGGGTTCTTATTAGATGGGATCCAAGCACAAAATTCTCTCATCTGCTTTTCTGTACATGTGTTTTATTTGAAGGGTAAATATTCTCTTTTATATTTTCAGTTGTGATTACAGACTGATATGCTGATGTCTTCACATTGCCAAAATGACCAAGTTTTATACACGCAGTTGAAGTCACAGTCAAACAGGCAAAAAATGAGATGAGAAATTAATGTATGGTTTCTTTGGATCCTGCTCTAAACTCCTGCACTTACAGACCTCTTGGAATTTGTATTCATAGAACAGATCTTTCTCCAAGATCTGGTACCATTTTTTTTCTTTTTTTGAGGGTTTTGTATTGATTTTAGTAGAAGCCTTGCACTGGAAACATATCCAGAAGCAGGACTAACCATCAGAACGTGTTTAGGACATAAATACTGTGGTTGTAAAGAGATTATTGTGAAAAGATAGCTCCAAAAGACTGCATGCCTGTCCCTGCTTCAAGCACGACAATTTGATTACAACTCATTACAGATTTCATGATGGAAAGTATTTAAATATACAAAAGCAGAATTTGGAACTGTATTGTCAGGTCGGCTCATTAAAGCCAATATGGAAAGCCGCTATAGACCCTGTCTGAAGGCCATCTTTCCTAGTCTGTTGGTGTATGATGTGACCAGAAGTTGGCTAACTATGATGTCCAGACTAAGTGAGATCTAGAGACAGCTGTCATTGACAAAAAAGAAAAAAGAAGAAAAAAAAGAGTGATACTGGAAAAAAAAAAAAAAAAAAGAGTAAGAATCATTAAGGTATTGAGCTATGTAATTGCAGGATCTCTTTTCCATCTAAAATATTATCATTAGTAGTAGTATTAATATTCTTATCAGTAGTAGTATTAGTAGTACTATTATTATCACAGATAGATGCACACACATTTTAGTTGCAAGGGATTCCATTGTAGGATTACTAATGAAATATGCAATGATTTTTGTAGGAGTGAAACATCTTACAAATCACTATGTAATGTACAAAGTCTTTCTCACTGCAGGCAATAAAATAAAACAAAAACAAATATAAAAAAACCTAGGCTACATAATTGAAGTTCCTCTTCATTATTCTGACATTAGCTAGCCTCAGGCTTTAGAATCTGCTCAATTGTAATGAATCGTTAAGATTTTAGTTGGACCAAGGAGAAGATAACACCTCATTGTACTTTGCTGTTTGCAAGATTTTAACAAAATAACATCTGCTGTCTTAGATTGTGGATGATTTAATTTTTAAACACTTGTTCCCAACCTTTAATTTTCTGCAAAACAACCACATAAATTATTAATTCATCTATATTTCCTCAAGGCAAGCTAGACTTAAGGTCCTTCATAAATATTTAAGAATTCTACTGCAAAATAAACAAAAACTTTCACTTAACTTTTAATTGCAAGTCCCAACAACAAGCAATAGCATCATCAGCAACAGCAAAGAGCAAGGTTTCAGGTAGAAGCACATTTTTGTGAAAGGTTTCGGCCTTTTTAGCTTGTGGAAATTCAATGTGCTTTGCACCGAGTTTGCAAAACGTGCATTTCATTATCAATAAACACCAGAAAAAAAAAAAAAAAAAAAAAAGGGCCCGTGTTCAAGTCTAATCCAGTCTTGACTTGAAAGGGTCTCCAGTGGTTCCCAGGAGCATGAGGGGCAACACGCCTGTACACCTGTGTATGCGCTTTCTCCAGGAAGATCTCTGTCAATATTAATAGGGCGTCATCTCCAGGCCCAAATCGGAGTTGCTGTTTCGTTCTGGCACTGGATCTGAGAAGAGAAGGCGGTTGGTCTCAAGCTTCAGGGCGATACCTGATGTAATCCCAGCTGCCAACTTCTCCCCTTTCCCCAGAGGAATTGTTCTAATAACTGTGGATCACCGCATTTGCCACGACTCACCCCCTCACCACAACAGTCCTCACCTGCTGGATAAAACACCACTCTGACCCCTTTGGAGTGGTACAGATATCACCGCATCCTGCGAGTGAAAACAAAGTTAATTATAACTTTTTTACATAGTGTTTTCTTTTTGCAAAAAGTGTGCTTTTTTTTTGGTAAAATTTGTCAGGATTTTTTCACGTGTTGCACATCAGAAAAATACTTTAGAAATATATTTCAATGTTTTGATGTTACAGTATTTCTTTGAGATAGATCTAATGATTTGAAAATATTTATTAGTTGAATTTATGTATTTAGGCATAAAAGTAATTTTTTTTTTTTTTTTTTTACCCCTAAGATAAAATCAGTGGATTGATTTTGAAGGTTCAGGTCATACCTCATGTAATTTAAGAAATAAGTTTATTTAGACAGTAGCTTAATGAAAGTTTCAGTCATTATTCCAAAAGAAGGAAAAGAAAAAGATTCTGGCATAAAATGCAAAATCTCAGTATCAGCATTTTCATTTTTCCTCTAGAAATCTAATAAATTTATTTCCCTAAAAGGTGACACTTGATAAAAATCCAAGGTTGGAAAAAGCAGAGAAGTCAAAATACTCTGCACAGCGTGGAAGAGCCTTAGCCAAAACTACTTTCGCTCTTTGCTTTCCCTCCCAGTCCCCTGCCGAGCATTTTGGCCGTTGTTCCTCACAAGGTCTGGACTCATCAGGCCTGACCGTGCTCTCATCTTTCCAATGCTTTCCAGAACTAATTCCAAGGAAGTACACAAAATACAGGGATGTGAGAGTAGCGTAAGGGAGATTTAAAACAGGCCCATGAAAGTATTCCTCCTGCCTTGCCATATGGATATTGATTTCTCTCCCTCAGGCTGAATATAATTGCCTGCTCTAATTTAGCATTGATCTACCCACCCAAGTTTCTTAAAGCACTGCACAGGAATCAATTAAATTGTTCCTAATACCACCTTTGTGAAGTAGGATAGTTATAATTATTCACACTTAGAAGATGGTGAGGGGTGAAAAGTGATTCGTCCTGAGCTAAGCAGTGAAACAAGCCAGAATCAAAGCATGAGACAGTTATACGGTGCCATGTGCCTGTTATCAGATCATTCAGAGTATTTCTAAAGGCAAAATATTTGCTCATCTAATGACTTGGGATTCCAGCGAAAGGTACGTGGTGAGATAATGAGTGTACTACGGCTGCTGCTGATCGTATCAGGCGTGCCTAGTGCCTTAACTTCTCTCCTTTCTGGGATTTTACACTGTCATATTTTTTGTCTTCTATCCACTCGGCTTAAAATGTAAGAGGCTTTTATTTCATAGGCTTCAGCTCTTAGCACTTGATTGTTGGTTTGATCCTTGGTAAGAACTTTTATGTATTATTGCATGCAAGAAATAACACCTCTCGATGGTGAGGATGAGTGGTTTTGCCACTCTGCTTTTTAATGTCATTTTATTCAGTAGTTCAAGACAAATCAGCTATGGTGCTAATGAGGAGAAATAAGTACAAAGTATTTCATATACACATCCAAGAGTTCATAAAAATTACAAGTTCTAGCATATTTTCTGGGAAAGCCCAATCCTAAAGCAACACATGGGTTAGATAACTCTTTGAATCAGATAGTAGCAATCAACCAAAGTCAGACTAGATATCAGATTGAATTTAGCCAGCTTCTTTATGCAATATATGACTTGTAGTCAGTGAAGAGAAAAACACAAACAAAAAACCCCCACCTAGCACACTATTACAAGGCTTGTAACCTGCGCAAGGGTAAACATTTACAGATATGTTCAAAACGTGACCTTTAACATCCCGATTCTAGCTTTATCTGAGAGAAAAAGAAAATCATATTGATATTGGAAAGCCGTACAACATGCGCAAACGTTAATTATCAGCTATGCCATGCTACCCAATGCTTGCACAGAGGAACCACAGGAAGGTCAATACACAGCACTTATTATTTGACCTCATTTTGCTACACTGCTTAACTTGAACGATGTAAGTCTTTGCATTTTTGGCCAAGAATTTCCTGTTTCAAAGAATCCCCTCTGGGCTGCACTCAGGGCCCTGGATTAGCTTTAAACATGCTTATAATATGATCCAAGTTGCTTTAGGCTTCACTGTTAATATTCTAGGAAATTAGGGATGTGGTGTATAAACTCCTTAGGCTGTTTTTTCTGAAGCATATATTTTTCATCATAAAAGGTGCAGGAGAGGTTAGTGAATTCACTCTTATCTCCTGATGAAGCAAGACAATGGAAATTAAGCCGTGTCTCCTTGCTCTGCCCTTACAAAATGCAACACATTTAAAAAAAAAAAAAAAAAAAAAAGAAAAGGTGTGGTGTTTTTGATTTTGGGTTGGTTTTTTGCATGTCGTTTTATTTTGTTTTATATAGGACCTAGCCACATAGTCTTCTTGCAGGAGACTTTAGTTTGAGGAGACTTTAGTTTGTGCGTGCCTGGCTGAGGCCTTCCTGTGAAGGTAATGACATACAAAGAATCAAAGAGATTCAGGCCAAAAGTTTTGACTCCCTCCACTATATTCACAAATATATGCTCTCTGTATGTCTCATCTATATGATGATATACTCTACTGTAAAAACATTGGACTCTCTTATCCTTCCAGGTGATGGGCCTTGGGGCAAACTGTTCCGCTTGCCTACCATTAGTCTACATGTACAGCCTGAGAAAACTGCATTATACCAGAAATACCGTTATTTTTATACACTTACTCACATTACAACATAGGGAATCATGTCATACACTAAAGAGAAAATGTAGGCCTATCACAACCTGTCAGCATTTCCTGCATTTTGTGCTCTCCTGGAAACACACCTGAGTCCCAAGCTGCACAATTGCCATGAAGTCCCATCGTGAAGCCCTTCTTAGTGAAGCCATTCCCAGGAGCAGGTGCTGCTTCTCCGTGGGTCCAGCATCACCCCAAAAAGAGAAGAAAGCTTTCCCACCATACGCTGACTTCCTTCTCTGGACTGACACTGCCTGTTCCCTTCTCCAGGCACGTGGAGCAAGCACTGCGCTTACACCGGCGCTGCTGTCCCGCCTCAAACCTGGGGTGCAGGCAGCCTCTGAAGGAGGTGGCGTAGAAAAATCAATATTGCACATGAGTTTGTCATGTGGAAATATTACCTCCACTGTCATTTTTATCCCCTCGAGTAATGGTGAGGTTTGGGGATATATATTATCGGTGCTCAAATAGCATGTTTTGTTGATATGCCATTTAAAAAGGGCTCTGGGCCTGCAAGTACAATTAAGTAAGAAATGGAGATAATTGCTATTGTTATTTTTTCCATTTGCAGAATGAAATGGGGAACTTTCACTTATATGTGTGTATCTATCCATACACACAAAGGGAAAAATGAGTAGCTAAAATGTAGCACGGACTTTGTAGAAATAGCAGCAAAGAATCTTCAGTTTTGTGGTGTTGTCCATGAAGTAAGGCAGATAATAGTTTTCTCTGATAAAAGTTTCACAGTCAAAGAAAAGCATTTAATAGTGGCAATACCTGAAGCCCATACTGTGCAACTTTAAGCATTACCTGAGCTGGAGAACAGTTGGACATATTCGTAGGGGCTTTTTGATAACCCCAGGACATAATGTGTTCTCTGATCATTTACAAGAAATAGGAATGCTTTTCATATGCATGGCCTACTATGCATTTTAACTGGGAAAGGCAGGTACTTATCAAGATAACACTGACAGGTGGCCGAGCAACTTGAACAGTACGAGATAGAAATTCTCAGCCAGTGGGTGGCAAGAGAAAATGGAATAATGCTGACTGATGTAAGCGGATACGTCTTCAATTACAGCCTCCTGATTGTACGAAATAGGACTTTGGGAGAGACCTGGACCACTAATGCTGCTAATTCTTATTTTCCCCCCATTGGAGTTCCTTGATTTTCCTTACAGTATCCTTTCACACCGAATGTAACCGTGCTTTGTGCAACAACATTCAGGATTACTTTGAGATGAAACAACTGAGATTAACAAGTCTTTTCCTTGTCCGCTTACAAAAGAACAATCATTAGGTTGTGAATCATGTGGCCCCAACTAATCTGTTTAAATGAAGACAGGTATTTTTCAGGCATCCTGAGTCATGGTTTCCTTTTATATCATTTTCCATTTGTCACATTTTGTTTTACCTTCTCCGTGACCCGAATAAGCTAAAAATAACTCAGGGATGATACGTTATCCTTAGTTTGTTAGGTGTTAAGTTTAAAGTAAGTTCTCTTTCTTTTACCTTTTTACCACCAAACAAAACAGAAACCCCACTTAGACTTAGATTTGAATTTTTTATAAGACCACAGGGGTTTTTTGGAGATGCAAGTATTTGATGGTTATAAAGAGATGACTTTTTCTTACTACTGTGTAATGAAAATGTTTCACTAAGGTTGCTTGCAAACATCACCAGCACATTTTATCTGCTTTGGACAATTTTTCTAAAACAAAACAGTCAGAAAATCAACACCACCTCCACACCCCCCTTTGCCAGTTATTTGAGAATTACAGTTCTTTTGTTTTGCCATGAACTACAGCAGTTCATAGCCACCTGAGAAAGCAGGTAAATCCAATCCTTCCTATTTTTTTTATGTATCTCTTAATTAATCCATGGTACCTCGGTACTATGCCAGTATCAGTGGCAACAAAATAGCAGAAGTCAGATTTAAAGTTGCTTTTAGCTTCATAAACACACGTGCACGTGCACACATGAACTACAAATACACAGACGTCTCTCAACAGATATATATGATTGCTAGCTTTAATTGCTTCTCAATAAACTAAAATTGTTTGGAAAATGCCTCTGTAATACCTGATAATGTTTGGGGTTTGCAGCAGTTTGTATTAAGTGTGAGTTAATCTCTAACAAAACAATGTTTTACGAAGTCTCAAGGTTGGCTGTAGGACACACCATTTTAGCTAATATCACACAGGAGATCAGTTATTTCCCATCGTGATTCCCAATTGGCATCTTGCAGTGAGCTTGTTTACTGCTCCGCAGCAGAATGGATTGTCTGTCGTTAAGTACAAAAAAGCTGCATAAAAACAGTGTTAAGTCTCTGGCTTAAGCTGATGAATTCTAGGGAAGTCTAAATTAAAGATGAAGTATCAGAACAGCACTTGATATGTACAGTAATATTACCTTGGAATGAGAAAGGAAGACAAGGCAGGCATTAGCTTTTGTCTAGCCATTACTGTGACAATCTTTGACTTGGATTCAGAATAGTAAGAGCTTTTAAAAGGTCCTTGTTTTTCCTTTTCAGATTTTAACAAAACAGTGTAAGTGGGCCAGTACTTGTAGGCCGGCTTTTGGTTGAGTCATAAGAAGAACAGTCTTTCTAATGGAAACGTTGACAGAGAAACCAGGCAGTGCATTGATAATATTGGCAGGATGATAAAATCAGTTCTTTAGAAGAGCAGTAAACCTTCTTGACTTGAGTGCTATTGGATTAACTGGTTTAAAAGGCACTGGTCTGATATAAGTCATCCACAAGTAGCATTAAAAATCCAGTAAAAGGAAACTTTAGCTTTCTTTATGCCAAGTGAGTCCTTAAAGACATCCAGTGAGATAAATAACACTTAGACATAAATTTAGAAAGCAAGCATACCAAAACAAATACAAAAAAAAAGAGATGTATTTTGGTTGCTGACACAAGATGGAAATATAAGAATAGATGGATGGGTGACAGGAGAAAAAGTGCTCTTCCAAAAAGGTGGCCATAAAGCAGAAGATGTCAAAGGAAGGTGGATATGACTGTGAAACAAAATAGGAAAAAAAAAATCTCAAAAAGGGCTATGTAATTAAGAGAGAGAACAAAAACCAGTAGTGTTTGTTGGATAAAGTATGCACCCAGGAGAAGAATTAAAAACCAAAATTCTATTTCAGGGCAATATTATGCATTTTGGTACTCCCTTGCAGAGAGAGCATAAAATGAAGAATAAATCCAAGACAATTCAGATCCCTTCAAACTCTTGGATTAAAAGCAGGACTAAGTTAACAAAACCATGCCTATTCCACCAGCCACATCTCCTCCCACTACTGTTTCCAGGCATACAGAAACCTGTGATGGTCAGAAGACAAACTCCTGAGCAGTCTACGTGAAGGAAAGAATAATCTTTGTATTCTCATCCAATTGAAAAAAAAATAAAAAATGGACACTCTTATTCTAAACGCAAGCACACACGGGTAGAAAGTAAGAAAGATTTGCAAAAGTTATAGTTCTACCAGTTACTATTTTAGGCTCTCAGATGATATCACCTAGCATGAACCACTTAAATCAGGAGAGTCACTTAGACTTTTTGTATGGACAGTAGAAAAAAAAAAAAAAAATAGCACCTCCAGGCCACTAGTGTTCTGAATTATTTGTGGAAACGTCTTTCTCTGGTGGCAACTATGCTCCTAAAATAGACATAATCGGAAATGTAAGGTGAAGGGAGTTGAACCTATGCTCTAAATTCAGCTAATTGTCCTTGCTCTGTGTCACCATGTTTATTCAGTACCTCAATAATAGTAAGATTTTCTCTACGCGGGGACTCTTCTCAGTAAAAATCTATCCTTGTGAAACTGTACAACTTCTGTACAGGCTCTGCATGTAGTTGCTATTTTTCAGCAAGGAAGTGGGTTGCAGCTATAGAGAACAAAGTTTGGCTTCTATTTTCAAAGCCTGAGGCTCTGGTCTGCAGTCAAAGCCAAGCTCTTGCTGCTTGAGTTGTGCAGTGTTTAAATAAAAGTAATCTCGGTGTTAAATTCAAGCTCTCCATGCCATAGCAATGAAAATAACATACGGTGCCTCGGAAGCGCCTGTGGGGCTGGAGCCGTGCTGCTGGAAGCAGGTGTGAGCACACAAATGGCAAGCAGGGAGAGATGAGCCCGCAGAGAGCACTGGACTTTTTGTGGCTCCTGCAGATCGTGTGGCTCAGCGGTTCAGTTGTTCTTGCAGCAGTGGGTGGCTGGACAAACCCACCTCCTTCCATACATAGATCCTAGGAGACCACTAAGAGAATGGGTTTTTTTCCGTATTGTCTGGCTAATTTTGAATAGGAGGCTCTAAGGCACAAATCAACCACTGTCACTGAACTAATATCGCCCAATTTCATATTTGTTTATGAATAGGTATTGCATATTGAAAATAACAAAACCATATGAATAAGAATTGTAAGTGCTTGAGTGAGCACAGCTGTACATGTCTGTCAAAATATAAGTGATTACGTTATAAGTACGTCCCAGAAGCTGTGTACTTATCATTAAAAAAAGAAAAAAAAAAAAAAAAGAAAAAAAAAAAAGGGTCTTTGTGCCAAGGTACCAATAGGCCTCGGCGGCTCTGAGCAGCCTCACCTGGGATCCTCTCCCACACTCTACACGTGGGTCTGGGTGCCCCACTTCAGTTGCTGCTGAGCTGTGTTTTAGATGCACCTGTTGCCTTGGCCCCAGCTGACGCTGGCTGAATTTCCTGGGTTGGCTTGACCTTAAACCTGACTCATCACCTCACGTGCATCTCGTTTCCACTGGACTGGCGATAGGATCCATGGCTAGTCCCGAGGGGTGCCTGCGGACCAAGACATAGTCTGTCCTGGAGTCCCCCTCGTCTCCTGCATGTCCTCCTTCACAGAGCAGCTCCTGCTGCTCCCCGACACTCCCGCTCTGTAAAAAACCTTTAGTGATACAAATGGTGTACGAGGTAGGTCATTCATAAGGATGCACGTATGGACTGCCCTCTTTCTAGAAGAGGAATGCAGAAGGAAAACTCTGTTCTGAAACACTGTAATTGCTGAAGAAAGTAGCAGGTGTTTACAGTGCTCATTATTCATCTGCACTTCTTTTATTTTCAAAGATGCTTCTATACAGCACCATGGAGTCTACCATAATATTTATCTAAGGAGTTCCGTTAAAAATATTTTAAAAGCTTTATCTGACTTTTTAAAATTTTGTAGCTTCATGATTCTCTTTTAAGAAACAAGAAAACTTATTAAGCAAGGTATTATTTTCTGCTCACAGATATCTACTCTGTGAGGAATGATTAAGTATATCAAACTAAATGTTCTCAGAACCTCTTATGCTCCTTTCCACCAAACAAGAGAAAAGGGATTATTTTTTGCTTTCTAGTCCTTGCATTCTGCTTGTCTTCTAGCATCAAATGAATTGACAATCCAAACAAGATAACGATGCTGTCAATGGTCTTGCACTCAACGTTCTCTGGGCATGGGACAGGGAGGGTTTGCTGGTTATCGCGGCCTGATTCTGAAGGCCAGTCTTGGTCCCAGGCAGTCCTGATTTTCACAGGTATCAGTGAGTCCTTTCCAGCAGAGGAAGGCTGGAAAGGACGCAGCAGTGCGTCCCACCTTGAGAGGATGCTCGGGGAAGATGTGATGCCTGGAGATCAGCTGAAGCTCAGCTGCACTGACTCTAATCCTCTGATGGAAGGGTCCCTCAGGTTTGCCAACTATTTGAAGCAGAAGTCTGGCTTAGGTATCTAGTCTTCTGCCTCTAATTAATTACCTTGTCACCATTTATTAAGACTCTGCTTGGACTTCCAAACACCTGGAGAGTTATGTCTTTTGGTGTAGGCTTTTAAACAACAAAGGGGAGGACAAGGGCATCGGTATACCTGGTTTCATGGTACAGATAAGGCAGAGGAAATCCATCTAACCCCCATTACGGATTTTTATACACCCTTTAGAGGGCTTTTCAATAGGTTCTTTGTTGTTGAATAAACTTCCTTATAAAGCAGGATTATTTTTTTTTTTTTTTTAGCAGCCAGCAGCAGTGATGAAGACAGAGTAAGAGGAATAAAAAGCAAACAAAATGGAGATGTGGTTGGACCACACTCTTGGACTATAATGTGTGTGATTTGAGGCCAGATTTATTTAACAAAATTTCATTAACCTTTCAGAAGTACAATTGCATTGTTAATAACACAAATTTCCTAATTGAAGGGGCAAGAACGGTGCCATCTTAATTTGGGGTCTTTGGGGCTCAGTGTTGTGATGAGAGAAATAATATGATAACATGCTGACCTCTGAGTATCATCTGGTAAACTTTGACTTCTAACATTGTAATTTCACTGCTTCTGTTCATTTTCAACATTCATTGTCTCATTCTTGTGTGGATACCCTCTCCCAAAATTTCTTTTAAGATGTTTCTAGCTGGTTTATAATCTTACTTACATTCACAGAGAACATTCTTCCAGTCACTGATTCTGCATCCCAAAATAAAGACAGGGATCCTTACACTTACAGTTAGGTTAATAAAGACTTAATTTAGAAGTTCGAAGTTTTCATGCCCTGAAATATATATCATTAGAGCTTTTACATGCAACATCTGCTTACATCCTATAATGTCATCCCATTGTAAGTGAACATTTAATCCTAACTCATTATGCCTCTCCAAGCAAGCTGCAACTCTGAAACCTAGGAATGAGATTTGCTTCTGTTCACAGAGATTGATGCAATCTGTAATTAGAACCCCATACTCTTCCCAGCTGCTGTTGTTGGCACAGTTGCATTTGAGAATGATGTAATATATCTTCTATTGCAGCACTTCCTACTCTTTTCAGTCAAATGTACAAGCTTGCTATCTTGAAACTCACCCGTGCCAGTCACTAGCCCTTATTTTCTATTTAACTTTGCGCAGAATTGAAAGGAGTTAGCATTAGGCATCAGTCAGCATCATGCTAACATCCAGTACAGAAGTTCATTATTAAATGAAGGAGAGGGACAGCTGAAGATCAGTAGAAAATACCTGAAAAGCATAGTGGTAGCATAACTTAGGATCATATTTGTGTAAGCCTAATTCATACTTCTAAATTGGAAGAATGTAACTGTAATTACAGAATGAGGGGCTGCTACTCTGGAAAGCAATGCCTCTAAGATGTGGTTATAGCAGACAAGAAACTGTCCAGTGTAATACTACAGTAAAAGGGCAAAACAAATTTTAGAATTATAGGTAAGGAAACAGTGACTCATATTTAGAAAACTTTTAAGTAATTCTACGTCTGAATGTGGCTTAAATCAGACTGTTAGCTGCAAACCACTCTTTTATTCTTGTTTCTAAATCTATGGTAAAACTGTGGAAGAAAAAGAATGAGATATTTTGTGACTCATACAGACATGATTTTAAACTAGAGAAACTAGTTCAAAGTAGCTTCTAATTAACTAGAACTAGATCAAGATTTATGAAGACAGACAAATCTGTTTTGTTTGTTAAAAGGGGGACTGAGAAATTACTTATTTCCATGAATAAGTCTCTGAGGAAAATAGTGGGTTGTAAAAGGCTAAAACTTATCAATGATAGGAAGGACAACAGCCAATTTCTAGAATCATAAATCAAGCAAATTCAAATGCTTGAAAAGAACAAGTTTGCAAATGTTATTTTCTCACAGATTTTAATCTCTGGAACAACATATGTATTGATGTGACCAGTCTTTCACCTGCTAAGGTCCTAAAATCAAGGTTGGATGCCTTTTTGAAAGATATGCTTTAGCCAAAACCAAGTTAGTGAACACACTAGAAGGCTAATGGGATGAAATTTAATATGAAGGAGTTCAGACTAGAAGATTTAATGATTCTTTTCAGCCATAAAAGTCTATGAAGTCAACTATAAGACTCCTGTTGAGCTCAGTAGATATTTTTCTGTAAAGATAACTAAGAGCATTAGCCTTCTTAGGCCACAGACCAATTATTTAATTACTTTCCATTCTCAGTAAAGTTTCCAGAAGAATCACATTCTACCAGAATTAAACACATTTATTGTTTAGTGAAGAGATAACAGGCTTCACACAGAGGAATACAAGAGATATTGAACTGTATATACTCAAGTGAATTACAGCTCCTGGTATCAAATCAATGGACCATCTCTTGTATATCTAGGTAGAAATGACCTGATGGCCTTCAAGCATATGCAGCAAGTTAGAAACACATCTGTATTCTACTGGCAAAAAGAAGAGATTGTTGTTCAGGATGTGCTAGCTAAACAGAGTGATTGAATTTAATTGCCAGTCCAGCATTTCTTGTTTAAACTGTTTTGAAAGCAGCACTACATGATGCCACAACCGTGAGGGAGGTATAATATTTTGCCCATCAAAAGAGCTGAGAAGGCAAAACCTTGAATAATTTCCTTGTCAGCTGATATGAGGAACATGAGTTAATGAAATAGGTTTTGAGATAGTTTCAGTAAATGTCTTGCTAGGATAGGTTTCCTCCCTCCTACAATGTGAAAATCTGGAAGTAAGATTCTGTAATTGTCTGAGAGTTTTTTTTAACTGGAGCCCATATCTGCATATAGATATTTCCTTTTTTTTTTTTTTTTTTTTTTTTTTTTTTGCAGAATATAGACCTGGAAACAATCCGTGGATCTTTAGTCATAATAACATTTAAGAAAACAAGGGGACAAAACCAGTTTCCAATTACTCTTCCTTTTTCCTCTCCAAAAATACTCCTGTATGGCGTTGCATTAAGGAGCATAAATTGGATGGACTCTGTTCCCTGTTATATCTGTATAGCCCCCTTGCCATCTGTGAGATGGTCCACATGGGTATTGCAGAATTTATTTCCACATATCTTGCAATTAATATCAAGTGATTCTTTAAACATGTGGTTCAAATTCTGTGGGGAATTTTATAACAAGATTTTAGTTTCCTGACAGCACTTCAAACTAAAATAGTTTCAAATATGCAGTAAAAGGGAAAATAGTTGCTGTGGGATAAACTTAAGGGTCATTTTTTAAAAGGACACATTCAGATACAAGAGTAATGCTCTCTTCTGAGCTGAGGGACCTATTCTCCAGTCCATGATTCTGTACTTCCCGATAACGTTAATCAGAGTTATGTATGCATACTGAGTGGAGTCTACATCCTTTATTGTCCTAATTATATTGTTAGGAGTGAGGTGTTGTTGGGTTGGATTTTGTTTTGTTTTGTTTTGTTTTTTTTTCCTTTGAAAGCCTAAGTGGTTTAAGTGGTTTTTCCATTCTGACTGGGTTTAGACAAATACGTAAAAAGGAAGGGCAAAGATGCCCTATGGGACTTTCATTTACTGAAAAAGATGCTGACTGCAAGAATCAAAAGAACAGGAATACAACCCTGACTCTTACTGTTAATCAACATAATTTCAATGAAATATAAAAGCAGTTGTGCTTCTGTTATAATAGTATAGTAAACTCTTGTGGAAACATGGAGAAAGTGAAGACAAATGTTTTATTATATGAATAATGCTGTGATTTCATTTCTTAGATAAATGCTAAGCACAACATGATTCTAAGATTCCTCCCACAATCCATTGAAAAGGATCTAAATGAAAATAAAGCCATTCTATAGCTAACACGTTCTTTTCATTGAGCAACCTGAATAAGAACATACCACAACTTTTTTCTTGTTACTGGTCCTGATGCATGGAAGATATTTTCCCTATAGAAACAACCCCGTAAACACCTATCATCCTATCACCCTGTTCCCCTTAGCTGCACTACTGATGGCAAGGGAGATTGAAGCCAGCACAGATATGTGTACATGGAGCAGTCACACCCTGGGATCCTGCTCAAACCCTGGGCTATGTGCAAGCAAGGCATGAAAAACCTATGAAGCTGGGGTTGGTTTCTGACCAAGGGACATTCCCAGCAGCTGCTTCCTAGCAAAGAAATGGAACTTGGAGCACAGAATATCTACAGGGAGTTGCAGACATGACTGATTTACTATGATGTTATTTCAGTTTTATGGTGATATGACACAACTGAATTGCTGCATCAATCTCAGCAGTTCTTTGTTTTATTTTGGTTGACAGAAGACAGATTACATGATGCTATCATTATCTATAGAAAATACAGAATATTTTCTTCCTCTTTTAAATTTTAAAAGTAATTAAAATTTATTTAAAAACTCGTTGAACCACGTGCCCAAGACATCCAGGTTTGTGAATGTCAGGGTTTCAGCTCAGAGAGAAACTGCGCACCACACAGCCGCTCACTTCCCCTTTCCCCCACAGCACTGGAAAGGAGAAAAATAAGCAAAAGGCTTGGGATTAGAGATAAGGACAGGGAGAGTTGAAGTGCCCATTATGGCCATGGACAAAAGACAGACTTGTTAGGGGAAGAAAAAAAGAACATAAATTTAATACAGACACTAAAAACAACACTTAACAGACAGAGCAGGACAGTGAGAAGCATGGCCAAATCTTGAGAACACCTTCCCCCCACCCCTCCCTTCTTCCCGGGCTCAGCTCTGCTTCCGATATCTCTACCTCCTCCCCCAGTGGCGCAGGGGCAGGGAATGGGGGGTGCAGTCAGTGCTGCCGCTTCTGCCATCTCAGGGAGGGGGATGGAACTTTTGACATTCTCCCCCTGCTCCAGCATGATCCCTTTCTCACAGCAGACAGTCCTCCACGTCTTTTTTTGCCAGCTGGAGTCCCTCCCACAGGCTGCAGCCCTTCCTGAGCTGCTCTGGCGTGGGACACCCCCCCTCCCAGCACCGAACTACAACAGAGGCAGCTGCTTCTTCCCACAGAGTCCCGGCCTCCTTTGTGTGTAATCACCAGCTTCAGCAGGGGGCCTCACCTAGACCCCATGTGGGTGTCTGCTCCACCGTAGACCTCCATGGGTGGCAGGGGGGTCGGCCCTGCTGTCTCACCACAGGATACAGGGAGTTTCTACTCTATCACGTCTCCCCCTCCTTTCCTCCTCTGATCTTCCACTGACCATGGTGTGCACATAGATGCCATAACTCCTCCTCACAACTACAACTGCTCCTCCCAACTCCCTTTCTTAAATACATTATCACATAGACGCAGCTAATTGGCTTGGTCTTTGTGCAGAGGTGGGTCTAATTTGGAGCCAGGGGAGCTTTGAGAAGCTTCTCACAGGGGACCACCACTGTAGCCCCCTCCTCTGCAACCAAAACCCTCCACCACCCACTCAAACCCAGGACATTGAAATGTCAATACAGTAGAGAAACTGCTGTGTCTGACCCAACAGCTGTATCACTCTTGTTAATTTTCTGAGCTAGGTTGTACAATTCTTTACGGAAATGCACTTATAGTATACGTGTTACTCAAAATCACCACCAGACAGGATGCAGTGCATGTATGTAGAGGGCTGATGGCTGCTTCTTTTTCTCTGAGAGGTTCCTGAGTCACGAGGGCAGATCGTAACCAAGATTTATTAGAAAAACTGCTTTTTATTAAGTTTTTGTTGTTAAAAGAATCTAGCTATTGTTATTAATACCAGATAGCTCTTCACATTGTACATAGTACATTTATTTGTTTCCTCACACAGTTCACACACACACATTCACTCATAGGTACCCAGTGGGAACAACAATAAGAAGTCCACTCAGAATTGGAAGGCCACACGGATGCACCAGTGTCCTCTATGTACGAGTTCAGAAAGTCCTCCAAGAGTTGGTGAAGATGTAATCCTGCTGTCTTTGTCTGCCTGTTCTTTCATGGGGGCTGAGTCATCTCACTACCTGTTGTTGATGTGTGTGTTTTGGCCTTGCACAAATTTGGCCAAATCGTGGTGTCCTGAGTTTATCAGGTCTCAGATTCATCAGGATCACTAGTGTCCAGAACTCATCTCAGCTCTCCTAAATATCTCCTTCCTGCCCCCCCTCCACACCTGTGCTTCTATCTTTTTAGATTTAGATTACTGGGAAATAAAAGCAAAGTCACATCATTGTGGGATTCTTTTTGTCATTGCCAAAAATGTCTTTTCCTTTCTGCTGGGAGCTACTTATATTATGCCACTTCAGAATTTGTTACTTTTCAGAAATTCCAATATACCAGGCGTATATGGAGCTAATATAATGTGGCTTGGTAATGTGCAAGTATCGGTTTGTCACTATTAAAAAAACATCAAATAGTCCCTCAACATTCTCTGCAATCAAGATCCATGCTGAAGTTTTTCCAACTAGGGAGCTATGAATGTCTCCTGCTTTGCTATTCTGCAAATTACTGAACACTACTTTTCTGCTTATAAATGTGAAAGAAAACGGAAACAGCCAAAAAAATTACACAACTAAAAAAGGCCCATTGTTCTGAATCGTAAAACTGCCAAAAAGGTAAATTGCAGGTCTGAAAATGAATTTATTAAAAGAAGATGGAAGACCTGTTTTTTTCAAACCTTCCAATAGAGGCACTAAATCAAATTCCAAATCTTCAGTAGCAGATATTAGACGTCAAGCTTACAGCTCCCACATTTATCTCCCCATGCTCTGGGTGTAGCTTGGTTCCGTGCTGGAAAGAAGAGGGCTGCTATAATTAAGATGCAAAGACACTGTGTCTGTGTTCTTTCTCATACTATCTATATCCTTAGTCCTTGAAACACAGGCATCTGAGACTTAAAAAAACTTCATGTGGGGAAAAATAATATTTAGTAAGGCAGAAGCTGTTGATAATTTACAATTTATTCAGGAAATCTGAGCGCTATGTCTTCACTGTTACTCAAAAATCTTTATAAAGGTATTCTTCTTAAAAAAATAATTTGAAGTGATTTATAATTTCTCCTACCTATCTCCTGTAGTATCCTTCTGAAAATGTCTCCTTTTGAGATTCAAGCACAAAGCTCACTACTTTTTTGTCAGATACTGCTGTGGATATTTCTGAAGAGTGATTTATAGACTGTAGAGTCTCTTACAAGTAAAGGGATTCAAAATGAAAAAGAATCACAACAAATTACAAAGATGGCCTAAAAAGGTAAAGTTCAGGCCCAAACCTTTGATTTGGTAGGTTGCCCCTCATGCAGCTTACAAATGGTTACTCTCCTTTGAAAAGTCTGGAGACAGGAGGAGGCTAGTAGTTTACGGGGTATTCTGGCAAAACCAAGCAAGCAAACCAAGAAGTGTCACAGCAACCTGTAAATTCACAGCCAAGTGACATTGACTCTAATATTAAATGAATTACATCTATATAAAAAGAGTCAAAGCTTTACAGAATGCCTATTAGTAGTAATGCAAAGGAGCCATCTGGAGAGAGTAGCAGGAAGTTCTGAGTAACCTAAATACTGCTGTAGAATAAATAAATATTTTGCAAATACATGGGTTGTATCTGAAAGTGCAATAGGTTTGTGAAATTCCTCAGTATTTGTTCTGGGTATATGCTTATAAGAATTAAAGATGGATGTCTCTTAGTTAGTTTTATCTTACTATTTTGTCTTGATTTTACCTCACAACTGATAAGTTTAGAATTACCTAAATTTTAAGTAGCAAACCTGGGGATCTCCTCACCAAAAGATGTTATGGATGCATGGGTTCAAGGGAGACTGGATAAATTCTTGGAAGAGGTATCCATGGGAGGTTACCAAACATACAAACCCTATCTGGTTCAGGAAATGGCCCGAGTGGAAAACTGTTGGAGGCTAGGGGGTTAGTTGGGAGAAATAATTGTTATTAGCTCCTACTCCCCCCCTGCCGTGTGGTTTGGGTTGATGCTAGAGAGAATATATTGGGCTGGAGACACCTCCTATGTACTATTCTTCTCTGGGGTGCTGCCAATGTAAGACGCTCTCCAGAACACACTTTTGCCCCAGAATGAATTAATGTTTGGTTTTGATTCTCTTCAACTCTTGTTTCTAGATATATCAAATACTTGCAGCTATTGATATATATGTTTATCTTCTGAGCTACAGTTTTTATGTAGAAAAGTATATTTCAGAGTAATTTTAATAGAAATTAGTGGATGGCATTTATAAATTAATATCCTTTCCCTAGCAGAATTTAGTACCCTTAAACCTCTGATCTTATTTATTATTTTTTTCTTTTTTTTTTTTTTTTTAATATATATATATATACAGACAGAGGAATGCATATTAAAACAGATTGAAGGAACGACTCCTTTAGGAGACTAAGCTGCTGCACATATTGTATTTTAATGAACAGCTGTGCTCTTCCCTCTCAATTAGTGTCCACAGCACAGGTGGAACTGAAAGCAAGAGAGAAGACAGAGGGCTGCATCAGCGGTATCAGGAAGTTCCTACGTTTGAGTCAAAGAAAAAGGTCAATTTATCATTTTTATCGGTTTCTGGGATGAATGAGAGAGGAAGAGGATTGAGTGAAGTATGTGAAAAATAATTAAAATAAAGTGCCAAGGAGTATCAGCTTGAACACAGAGTTCAAAGAGGAATATGAGAAGTGTAGTTAATGGCTGTAGGGAAAGGGTGAGGAGTGAAAGCTCAGGGCACCCTTAGAAGGATTGGACAGGTCAGCCCTGTGATGACTTCTGCTCAGCGTGAAAAGAAGAAGGACTGTGGTTTATAACAATCATCAAAATTATTTATAGTTTTTCACCTTAAAACATAATTTTCTGTTATTTGCTATGAACCTAGCTGAAGAATTTTTTTTCAGCTTTATGTTTCACACATACTTTTATTCTTTTTACTAAATTCCCCTCTCTTATTTTTTTTCTTATGACCTTAACTTGTCTTTGTTCTTATTCTACTATACTAGATAGAACATACAATTACCCAGTCACTCAGTACTCCTTTCCATATGGGTTTGTTGAGTCTTACAGGATTTACCTGACAATACAGGCTGGGGCACCGATAGCACCCAGCTCAGGCTGGTCATCAGAGAGTGGTTTTTGTGCACAGCTGCCCAAGGACATATAGCTAGATGACTACCCGGGTGAAAGGGAATTGTAAGGAGCTGCAAATACAGTTAGCCAGTATTGCTGAGGTGGTAGTTAGCGTGGGATTCTTGTCACCTAAATGTCAGAAAGTACAAGGACATCTACATCTGAGCTGGCCACTTTCAGTTCTGGGAGAGAGCAGCACAGTGGAGAGAAAGGGGCATTTTTATTGCATGATTCATCTGACCAAATGTAGATATTTTGTTCAAAATGAGAGGAATTTCAGCATAGAAATGACTATTTTTCTGTGGGGACTAAAAGGGAAGCCTCACTCAGATGTAGAAATCTACATTTTTTCAGATTAATTCCATGCAGAGTGCCTGTTTTGGCAAAACACTGAAGGGTATTTTCACCCTGATTTGCTGCAGAACTTCCTCTGAGCAGTAGCCGATGGTTGGATTTTCTGAAGAAGAAAGAAACAATATCCAAGGGTTTCACTTTCCCTAATATTCATTAATATTTATTTTATATACCTGCTGTGAATGTATATCCTGTGTCAGTCATACTGAATTAAAACATAGCTTAACCATGAAGAGGTTTTAGCAAACATTCATTCACTTTTTTCCCCATCAAAAACTTCTTTAAAGCAAGTTACTCTATTTCATTAGTGTAACCAAGTCTGTGGTTTTTTTTTTTTTTTTTTCTGTGTTCTGAAGCCAACGAGGAGCTGTAAAACTATGCATATCTGCTCAAACATGTCTGCTGATGGAAAGATCCTTATATATATTACTACACTGAAAATGGAGCAGCCTCTGGAGAGTTCGATTTTCTCAAAATACAGGCAAAGTGTTAAACATATAATCCTACTCCTGTGTGATTAATTATATCTCAAGTTGCGTGAGACAGGCACTCTGAACTTGCAAAAACATGAAAACCAGCACTCAGAATGAATACACTCAGAAATATGTATGAAAAATAAATTGGCATCTCTTGAAATTTCATATTTTGGAGAGATAAATGAAACTATATAAATTTACTTCCAAGAACTAACATCATATCTGAAACAACTAGATAGATGGAAACAACATCTCCTTGTTCCCTCTTGCATTTTGGATGAGATGCTTCCTTGCTGTGTGACCTGAAGGACTTGTTACATTATAGAAATTGTACCAATACAGCAGGCTATTCCTCATTTCTTATGTAGGCACATAACAAACTTTAAACATTAATATACATGATAATTGCCATTGCTATATTCTACGGTTCCCCCCTCCCCGGTCTCTAATTCCTTCATATCAATAAGCATGACAGACCAGGTTCTAGCGGAAAAATAGAAGACTATTTGGCCTGTTAAGTTGGCAGAAAATATTACTCCAAAGGGAGAACTGAAACATACATTTGCTTCAAATAACCCTACCCTGGTTGCCATTAAACAGTAAAGAATTTTAAAACCCAAGCATTCATTGTTTTATGCTTTTAGTATATAGGAAATCTGATATTTTAGATGCTTATACTGGTGTCAGCAGAGAGTTCATTCTTTCAAAGTGTCTGTGGAAATGTCTAGGGAGGGGGTGCCTCTCAGCCATTTCCCTATGTTTTTGCAATTCTGTCTAGTCAATAAAATCTGCTCCATAATTTAAGATTATTTTTAGGATACTCTAATTTACAGTGTTACACATGGTATTAATGGCCAGGGACCCAGCAGGGCACTTGCACACACCATTCTACCTTTTCCCATCCCCATTTTGCACCTCTGCTTCTTTCCTCAATAATACTTTTGAGGAGGGTTGAGGACTGGGAACTGAAACAAGTGGGTCAGCTTTGCTCCGCATCAGCAACATAAAGACTCTGGAAGAAAAGCCAAGAGTTCTGCCCTGAATATTTAACCATGACCATGGCATTCTCTATGAGGAAGATACTCATAATTTCAGGGAATTAAATGACTAGAAAGCTCACTTTGTGCTTGGCAGCCAAAATTAAACATGTCAAATGAACAAAACCTGCTTAAATGAATGAAATACTAGGGCTGGTATTGATTATAATTGGTTAATTAGTTTTAGGGAATATTTTGATCAATGTTTTTGACTGCTGAAAATGATGTTGTAAATGCAAAGCCAACATTCTCTCATTTTATTTCTTGTTAAGATTTCTGAGACCGGAGGAGGGGTTAGTTTGTATTTTTCTACAGCAAGAACAAAGCTACTGCATTGTGGTTTTGGTTATTTCTGCTTCTGATAAAAATATCTTTGAAAATTAAAAAAAAAATATAGAAAAAAATAAGAATCATTATTTGGTAAACACTTCTCAGGAAATATGTAAGTTCTTCAGTTATCCTGCTACTTCTGAATGCAGCTATATAATTTTTTTAGTAATTCTTAGAACACATTTCAGACAGCAATATCTGACTTAACAAGCTCTTTGGATTACTGCATTATTCAATGGAAGAAAAGATTCTTCTGTTCTGTAAAAAGATCCTTCTATTCTGCAAGTTCATGAAATAAAGCTCTTCAGAAAGTCAGTATGTGCAGTTAGCAGATCTGTTTTTAGAATGGTAAATGCTACTTTCAAAAAGAAGTGTTATAGACTCCGTTATGTCTAAATAACACATTTTCATGGAATCACAGAATCATAGAATCATTTAGGTTGGAAAAGACCTTTAAGATCATCGAGTCCAATTGTTAACCTAGCACTGCCAAGCCCACCACTAAACCATGTCCCTAAGCACCACATCTACACCTTTTCAATACCTCCAGGGATGGCAACTCAACCACTTCCCACGCAGCCCATTCCAATGCTGGACAAACCTTTCAGAGAAGAAATTTTCCCTAATATCCAATCTAAACCTCCCCTGGAGCAACTTGAGACCATTTCCTCTTGTTCTATTCCTTGTTACTTAGGAGAAGAGACCAACACCCACCTTGCTCCAACCTCCTCTCAGGCAGCTGTGGAGAGCAATAAGGTCTCCCCTCAGCCTCCTTTTCTCCAGGCTAAACAACCCCAGTTCCCTCAGCTGTTTCTCGTAAGACTTGTGCTCTGGGTCCTTCACCAGCTTCGTTGCCCTTCTCTGAACACGCTCCAGCACCTCAGTGTCTTTCTTGTAGTAAAGAGCCCCAAACTGAGCACAGTATTGGAGGCGCAGCCTCGCCGGTGCCGAGTACAGGGGGACAACCACTTCCTTATTCCTGCTGGCCACGCTATTTCTGATACAAGCCAAGATGCTCTTGGCCTTCTCGGCCACCTGGGCACACCGCTGGCTCGTATTCAGTCACATGTTGACCAGCACCCCCAGGTCCTTTTCTGCCAGAGCAGCTTTCCAGCCGCTCTCCCCCAAGCCTGTAGTGTTGCAGGGGGTTGTTGTGGCCCAAGTGCAGGACCCGACACTCAGCTTTGTTGAACCTCATACAACTGGTCTTGGCCCATTGATCCAGCCTGTCCGGATCCCTGTGTAGAGCCTTTTTTACCCTCAAGCAACACTCCCATATCACTTGGTGACCTCTGCAAACTTATTGAGGGTGCACTCGATCCCCTCGTCCAGATCATTGATTAAAATATTAAACAGAACTAGGCCCAATATTAACCCCTGGGGAATGCCACTTGTGACTGGCTGCCAGCTGGATTTAACTCCATTCACCACCACTCTTTGGGCTCAGACATCCAGACAGTTTTTTACCGAGCAAAGTTGATAGATATTCATTTTACTATATAGTGAAACAGATCTTTTAAGAGTCTTTTGAAAGTTAATATACATATAATGGTGTACATACATATTAATATGTCCATATGTAATAATATATATTGGTCAGAAATAAATTAATTCATATTTAGCACAGTATTTATGATCTTGACTGTTTTATTTCTCAGAAAATCCAGAGGGTTTGGATTCTAAGCACCCACTAAGTTTCTGTTATAATGAAAACTGTGATGGAAATAAACACACACAAAATAGATTGCCAAAACTCATTTTCATTCTTTGCATCTTTATTTTTTGAAGTCTTCTTATAAGTAGAACTTAACAGTAGGGAAATTGAGAGTAAGAATATTGCTACAGCTACCATTGTTACAACTTCTAGTAAAACAGTGCATTGCAGCAAAACCCAGACTCTGGTTTTAAAGTATTTCTGAGATCGGATGGTCCAGAGGTGCCTAGTCTGCTGGGAATTTTTGGAGACTCGGTATCTAAAGGTACAGTGGAATGATGAGCAAAGAAAGTGAAGGCAGTCTCTGTTTGCTTTTGAGGGCTCCATCTGTTCCCCCAAACCTTTCATGTCAGTCGGCCTTTCATTACCATCAAGCAAGTCTGATGGCAGTGGCCTACTTTTCAAACTGTATTTATTTGACATGGTAGACATTATTTTTACACAGAACATGTAAGCAGACAGAAAACTTCTTGTGTCCAGCTACTCCCACAATTGCAGAATAGCCTAGGGAAAGCTTGACCCTTAAAGTTTACATCCTCTGATCTGACAGGCTACTGAGTGTATGTAACAAATAACTCCTGCAATTGTTTGCACTGAACCAAGTGAGCCACAAGCATGTGTAAAAGCTTGAGGGTTTTGGAACAGAGGGCTTTTAAATACACTTGTCATCTGATTTCACACCTTTGCAAATGTGCTTTGCTGAAAGCATGATGAAGTTCAGATGAATCTCTTTGACACAATGATGGAGACAAGTTGAGCTTCCCCCTGATATGGATGCGCGTAGACAAGAGATTTTTTAAATCAGCTCAGCTAAATGAAAATACAGGGTTTCCCCTGCAGAGCTACCAAGGTCAGTGAGAGTGCTGGTAATCTGCTGTATAAATGCCAGATGCACAAGGTAGAGTGCCTCCAGGCATTTTTAGTTCACATTGTTTATAATGGAAGTCAAATGCCAAGCTTCATTACAGTAAAAATCTTGCTTTGACATAAATCTGAGTACAAGTAAATAAATAATGGTCTAAAGATTTAGGCAATATCCTTTTCCAGGCTGGCACAACTCACCAGTAAACTTTAAAGGGGGCATGTGGGAGCTTTACATCATATGATATTTTTTTTACAGGTTAGGCCACAGGATTTTCCCTTCTGTCCAATCTCTCTTATTAAGAGGCAGTTTAATAAAGCAATTTGCACTTGGGCATCTTTGCCTTTTACAAAACATCTGTTTTCTATATAATCTTTTCACCACGCAGTTTGACCCATTATCCAGCAAAGACAGATTTAACTTTTTTTGTTTTGCAATATGAAATGTCACGTACAGAAGATTTTTTTTTTTTATTTAGTAAGATAGGAATGGGCACTTAACCTAGCATGTAACCTCCTAGATTTTTGGGTCAAAATCTCAGCTGCTGCAAGCAGTCATTCTTCACAATCTCTTTCATAAACTTATTGAGTAGGAGAGGCAAGAAGTCTACTGGAAAGATATTACACAAAATCTCTTTCTCCTAATGACTAGAAACCTCCTTCTGATTTCCACACTAGAATTATTTATGGCCATTTTCTATCCATCTGTTCTTGTGCCAATGCCGTCCTGTAGTTTAAATAGATCCTCTCTTGCCCTGGTGTTTCCCTGTCTGTGTATTTATAGATAGTAATTCAATATTATTTAGTCTCTGTTTTATTAAATTACCCAAAACAAACCCAGTTTTACTGTTCTTCTAGGACTTACGGTTCTCCGTTCACTCCAAGAGCTTTTTTTTTCCACCCGTTCTTTGTTGAGTGGTCTTAAATACTGCATAGTTCTCCAAAAGTCATCAGCAGTACCTTGTGTAAAGCCACTCAAATGCCATGGCTCCATCTGGAAATATCTCACCGGATACAAGTATGAATTACATTTGTGTTTTTACATATATCACTATGGTTCACAGGCATCATTGGTACACAGAGATCCTCTCCTTTTCTAATATTTCGAGCTCATAGCATCAGTTCTTAAAATTGGCTCCTAAGTGTATGACATTGCCTTCTGCATGACTGGATTTTTATCTCATTACTTTTATGAAAATACCCAAGGTCAATAGGTCTTTCAAACCACTCTTGCACTGGGGATGTTTCCCGACTTCATATCATCAGTAAATTCCATTAAAACAAGTTTTCTTTTTTGCACCATCACTAAAGAAAATACTAGATAGCTCCCAGTACTGATTCTTTACTGGTAAGCTTCCTTCAGCATGTTCAGCTACTGTCTCCCTTTACTCTTTGTTTTACTTCTGTACTAAACTTCTCCATGTTAACCAACTTGTTCTCCCAAAGCACCATATAAAATGCTTAAAAGAGCATCTCAGAGAAATCCCTTGTGTCTTCAAAGCAATTTACCAGACTAATTTAGCACAATCTGTTTGGTAAAGTTCTGCCATGTTTTATGATATTTTATGCCTTTCATTCTTTCTCCTTCCCCTTAGATTTATTTTAAAGCCTTTCATTCCTTTCTGAAGGCTTGCATGTTATTGAGATCTGATGAGTAGGTCAGTATTTGCCTGAAGAAAATCTCCTCTCCACTGTACTTCATTATGTTAGAGTTACTCTATGTCCTAAAACGACAGATAAGTGAAACACAACGTCTGGAAGTATGTGTCTAGATTAAGTTCTCAGTTTATGGATTAGTGTCATACCTTCCTAACGTGCAGCTGGAGTAACTCACATTAACTACTAGGGAAGGAATGCATTGGAGAACAACCAAGACTCTTGTTTAAATTACACTTTCCATGAAAACATGTAATAATTAATTTTCTTAACCATATTTTGTAGATTCAAATTGCTGAAGTTGTTTATACTTTCTTTAATTGGTTTGGTAGTTATCAGCAGCTTCAGATTTCAAGGTAAGATTTTTCTTATATCACAGAGTTTCATATGTAAAAGTCTTGCTAGAAAGTTCAATGTCTCATTACCATTCTTAGCAAAAAGCAACACAAAATCAGTAAGTTATCTCATTTATAGTTAAAACAAGTAGTACCTACTGCTAGCCAAATGGCTTACCTTAGTCCGTGTTCTTTCCGGGTGTCTGAAGTCATCTGATTTGAGTTCTCTGTAATTTGTTCAGTTACCAATAATAGTATTTTTTTAAATGTTTGCAAATTGTCTTGTCCCAGACTCACCTTTTCCAAACTGCTCACTTTATACAAGCCTTTGTCAGAGTCAGATACTAAACAGAAATCAACCTTTTGTTTCCTTTTGGATCTCACCAATTTTGGGACTGCCTGGAGACCAGTTTCTCTCATATGGTATGGAAAACAATAGACCTAGCTTAATCTTTACCTACCTGTGTATGGTATATGGTAATCAGTTACGTCTGGTTTTCCCTGGAAATGCTCCTGACAGTCTCCAGGATTGCAGTGGGAGGTAATATAGACAATTCAGAGACACACCCACCTCTTCCTGGGAGATTTCCCATGTTGGGGCTTCAGAATTCACCTAAAAAAAGCTAAAGACAATACAGAATTAGGCTCCAGATTAGTTTTCACTGTAATTCCAATAAAACATACACGCAAATCATGGAGAGATAAGTTGAATTTGTGAAATACATTCAACGGCATCACAGTTTCCCATAAAATATTGACTTTCTATGGAAAAGAAAGACTAGGGCTTTTTCTTTTTGGAGAGAAGGTTTGGCTTTGTTGCAGTTTGTAAAATCTGGAGCATGCTGTGTACATGCTGTGTAGATTTGGATCTTGACACTGGTTTAGGTGGCACATTTTAAAAAAAAACCAAACCACATAACAATTTCCTTATGCCGTCTGTGTAAGATGATATGCATGGCCTCTCTTGCCATGGTAGGCCTCCCTACCTCGACAAGGAGACGGACACAATACCATAGTTTACAGAGGAGACCTTACATAATTTAAATAAGGAAGTGAATTGGCAAAGATATGAATTCTTGAAGGGAAATATCAGAGACTGTTAGGCCAAAGGAAAAAAAAGTACCGCAAAGACACTAATGTTTTTAGCCTTAATATTTCACTTTAACAATAATTCAGGCATAGACTTTGATTGCCATCCTAAACGATGTGAACTCTACCCTCAGAGTTTATGAATTCTTCAATTATTTAATCATCCACTATATATAATTTTATATGATCTATAAATGATCAGTACTTGATAGTCCCAGAGCTGAACAATTTCAGAAACATTTAGGATTTTCATCTCTTCCTTATAAAATACTGTTATTTCTTGGGCTCAAGAACTTCCTTGCTTATACTGAGATCTGGAAAAAAACAAACCACTTTACAGCAGTATTTTCTCCATGGCTGAGTTACAATTCTGTTGTTTACCAAGTGTTGAATGGTCTTGTGGTAACACATAGGGTGGGAGTGAGGAAGTTTGCATTCTAATCCTGACCGTGCCCCAGGCTTTATGTGAATCCATGGACAAGTAGTTTAACCTCTTTGATCCTCAATTTATTTTGCAGCAAATTGGGAGAAAAATGATACAGTCTGTCTTGTGAAGGTGTCATGAGGGTACCTTCTGGCACTTTTAGATGGAATTGAGTGCTCCAGAAAAACAAATCTTATTACTTTTTAGCCTACTCCTGTCTATTAACCATCATTGGAGATGGGATCAGGGGCCTTACCATTTGCCAAGGGAGTGTATACAAAACTCAGTTTTAAGATTTAGGTAAATGTTAAACATTAACTATTAAAGCCTTCGTTAATGAATTCCAAATAGGCAAAGATTCCTGTAATCCCAAAATTCACTTGCCCTTCTAATTATGATACCTGTGACCACTCAAAATAAAATTCAAATGGGAGGTTAATTATTCCTTTTAAGCACCTCTCCTCTCTGATAATTGTCACTTGGAATGTTTGGTTTTTTTTTTTTTTTTTTTTTCCTAGGCAAAATCCCCACTTCAAAAAAGCTAAATTCATAAATGAACGCCACTACTGGAAAAATAAGCTTGGCACCTGGGCATTTGGAACTGCCAGGTGTATCATATACGTGACCACAGCTGTTCACTGTGGTAACTGAAGGGGAAAAAATGAGCAAAAGAGAGATAGGCATTAGGAACTAGAAAGAGGCAGTGCTATGTTATTATTTTAATTACAAAGGGATGTTGATTTGCGTTGTAATTCCAATGCAAAGTTGCTGTTGTATGTCCAATATGTGCCTGGAATGATGCTTTGATGCAAGTTTTCAATAGAAATAGAGGCTGTTAACAAGAGGGCTGTTTAAACACACTGAGCAGAAAAGGCGAAAAGTAGAATGATGACTTTTCAATATAATTTTGAAAACACAGAAAAGCAGAAGAAATCTGTAAAATCACTTTCATAGTCTATGGCATAACTGACATGTATCGCAGTCATAAGTCACTGTCATAAAAGTAATTTGCTAATGTAGGAGTTTTTAAGGGTAGTTATTTAGATTTTACCGTAACTTCTCCCAACATGTTATGGAGCAATATCCCATGCTGTATATGTATGCATCGGCCCAGCTTAACACCCCTCCCTCCTCAAAAAAAAAAAAAAAAAAAAAGAACCCCACTAAATGTAACACATCAGTGATCGGTGTGCATGATTTTATTTCAGTGGATTTGCATTTTTGACAACTTACTGCAAGCTCACAATTATTTTGGCGCGGCTCTCCAAAATGCTAACCAACTGCCCATCAGGGAAACAGGCACGCTGATAAGAGTGAGAACGAGGGTTAGGACCCGGGGTGGGAGTCCTGAACCCTTCTCAGCAAAAGGTTTTCCTGGAGGGTGCAGGCACAAGCAAGCGTTACTCCCTGCTGCTTCTGTTGCTCAGGATGGCTCAGAGAAGCCGTGGAAGCATTGGCCGCTGGCGTGGGAGCAGAGGGAGGAGAGAAGGGCACGTCTCATGAGGTCTTGTGAATAACCTGCTACAGCTCTAAGGTGTGTCTGCAGGTGTAGCGCTGGGTGACCAGCTTTTTTCTTGGTGCAGCATCAGGGCCACAGCAAAAAGCCTGTGTAAAAAAATAAATAAAAAATAAAAAATAAAAAATAAAAAATAAAAAAATAAAAAATAAAAAATAAAAAATAAAAAATAAAAAATAAAAAATAAAAAATAAAAAATAAAAAATAAGTCTTCCTATTTAACTGCTTCAGCATTTACCATGGTGTTTAGCAGCTGAGAAAGTGAAAGATAATATTTTAAACAAATCTTAATAGCCCAAATATTTCCCATTCCCAAGCAGGCTCTCAGGTAAGTTGTCCCTTTAGGACCTGACCAAGAAGCTGCCTGGATCTCGTCGGGCAGCAGGACAGGATAACATCCACAGGCGTGCCACAGTGACCCTTCGGTGAGCATACTGAATGTTTTGTTATCCAACATGTCTTTTTTATAATTTAGGTAAACATGTGACTTCAGTGAATTACAGCAATGATGAAGCGAAAGAACACAGGTAAATTTTAAATGCACACTGTCTGCAAAAGAGGATTTGTACTACTGAGGTGAGGAGGGATGATCTTATGACTGGAATTTCAAAGACAAATATTCAAGTCCCAGGTCTGCAACTTCACATCTTTACATACGTCCTTGAGCAAGTCATCTGATTTCTAAGATTCAGATCGTCATTTCTAAACTCATCCCTTGTTTTCTTTGCTCTTTTTGACAAAGAATATTTATCCCTGTGTGTTTGTACAGTGCTTATCACACAGGACTCCCCGTCTTTGAACAGGTTAATGAGGTGTAAGTTATAGTTTGAATTTATGATATCAGATGCTCTGTAATAACTGCCTGGTTTTATACCTTGGTAAATGTAGGTAGTTTTCTTCTTCAGTGAGGGATAAGCTGTCTCACTTTTACTGCAGAGTGAGAGCAAACACTCAGACTGTTGTTAGAGAGTAACAAAAATGTTATAAATTTACACCCGGTTTACCTCGTGACAATTTTTGCATGTAGCTGTCTTCCTATGCAGGGATTTTTTGAACACAGGTATAATCAGCACATCTAGATAAATCAACACAACACTGAAATTATCAAATCTTTAACAACAGGTTTTAAAACATAAAATACAAAAGGTTAAGGATATTTTTGAGAAACACAACATGTTAAGCTTCTCATCCTATCTCATCCTATCTGCCCAGGGAGTTTGTAACTGGTTTTTCCTCTGACTTTGGTTTCTCTCAGAAGACTTCTGGTGCTTTTTCTTCATTCTCATCCTCCTCCTCTCCCCCTTGACTCCCGAATGGCAAGCGCACCACAAGGTGAAGTCCGTTGGTAACTTGTGTTTGCTCATCAATTAAAATTAGGTTATTGGTGGTAGATAAAAGCAGCTACATCCTTCAATCAAGTGTCACAACACTTACAATAAATAGCTGAGGGTGAACGTCTAAGAAGATTTATTGTAAGTATGTTCAGAAGTGCTTGTATACCTTTTTTTGATCATTCTAATATAGCTTTCGTCACTCAGGAATCAACATTTCTTCTTTTTAAATAAAATATTTCCTGTTTCTTATGCATCCTCCCAAGTTTTAACATTTTTTTTACCAGTTCCTTTTTAAAATCATTTATTTTTCCTCATAAGAAAAAGTTTTAGAATAATATTTTTTCCTAAAATCCTACATTCGTAGAAATATTAACACACAAAAACAGTGTAATTAATAAAGTGGTGGGATACTTATTGGCATAGTTGTGATTGCTGTCAGGAAAGCTTGGTGTGAAAAAAAAAACCAAAATCATTCATAGAGCATATGTATTTTTTCGGTCTTAATATCAATATTTATCATTTCAGAAAAAAACAGTTTTATTGTGATGTGTAAAATGCATCATATTGAGTTTATCACTACAATCACCCATTATTAAATTAAAGTTTTCAGAATACACTATTTCATGCAAAGATATAAGGACTTTCTAGACTGATTGGCAAAGACAGAGACCAAAATTCCAGAATTTTCTTGGGGAAATTCCTGCTGTTTGTCTAACAAACTAAATTATCTACTGAATTCTGAACCACGTGATAAAATCCTCCTAGGTTTGCTTTACATTATAGTTTCCAGGCATTAGACCTGATATGCATAAAGATTGAACCAGGGACTTCCAAGAATGTTATCTTGCTTTACAGAAAGTTCTATTCTTTAATTCTTTGTATCCTTTCCATTTTCCTCTTCAGCTCTTCTCAGTCCAAGAATTAGTGTTGGTTCATAGACCGAGTTACAAAATAATCTTGCTTCCCATCATAAAGGTATAAAATGTTGGAAAAAGATTTACTGTGCTTGTATCATGTCCTGATCATAGGCAATATCCTTATTCATTTTTCATCACCCTTTGTTTCTAGTTAAGCTAATTCATCCCTGTTTCTGCTAACTTTTTTTTTTTTTTTTTTTTTTTTTTCATTTTGTGAAACTATTTTCCTACTGTTTGACATTTAAAATCCAAAATAAATAAACACTGCCTGCTACTATCAGCTAGGTGCCCTTCCACTGAGTCTGGCTTGTCACTTTCCTGATGAGGATATTTCTTTTTAATCTTGATATTGGCTGCTAATCTAGTCTGTCACTCTTCTGTTTCTATCCCTTTTCTCTCTGAATGTGCGATTGAAGTAAAGTTTCATCAACTTGAATTTCTTTGCAACTTTACTTAAGGAGATTTCACCTTGATTGTTGTGTTGGGCAAAGTCCCCAAAATGTTTTTTTTTCTTGCACAGTCCCTCTTTCCCTTTAAAAAGGGAAGGAAAACTGAAGAATGAACCCATGGAAATTGCTGAATTAAAGCTCATGTCATTTGTTTTTCTAGTAGGATCATTATGAAGATTTTTTCCACCCCAATGTTCATTGCTCTTTAATGTTTCCTCTTATCCCAAATTAAAAGAGACAAGGGAAATTTGTTCCAAATGTGTTAGAAATCAGAAAACCATGAAAAGCTTTGAGCATTTCAAAGTCAGGAAAGGAAATTATATTTCCATGTAATTTTTAAATATTACAAGTGTGTTAGATACAGCAGCATCTTCTAAAGGTCATTCAATTAAGTCTTTGTAAACAAGGTATGGTGGGTCCCATTTCATTGCTGGCTGAGATCTGATTCACCATTACCCCACAGCAGTAGAAGTTGCTGAAGCTAATCAGGGGTGTTATCAGCTCTGACTTTTATTACTGCTGCATAGCAAACCAGGCAATAAAGAAAACTGTAAATGTAGGATTTATTCTTTGCAGGGGTATGCCTCATGCTTGGAAGATTAATGAAGAATTCCTGGTTCACTGTTTACTAAAGATACCTCTGTTCTGTAGTATTTTAATTGTAAATCCCTTATTTGACATCCTAACTAATGGTTCCTGCTGAATTAATAAAAGTGACATATTAACTTTAAATCCCAGATAAAGTAAAGATTGCTGTTTTAATATCCCATCCATATCCTTTATCATTCTACAGGGGCTTTCAGGCCAGTAGTTTTAATAACATGCATGAATGAAGATGCTCTTTTTTAACACAAATGGTGGCAAAGAGTTTTTCCTTTATATTAGTAGGCAATCAATTCCAATAGCTTTTTAATGCTTTCTTAAAGAATCAATTTTAAAGCAGAAGCTCTTCAGGGGACCCTCTTAAACTTCTTCACAGCCAGTCTCCTAATTTTCTATTACAATGCAATCTAAAGCAGCTACAAAAATAATGCAGATAATGTTTGCTGGGTAATGATTTCCAATTTCCCCATTCCATGTACCCTGTTATTAGGAGGATCATCTTAGCTGTGTAAATTAATTTTCAATTCACTTCAGGGGAACATTACAATGATTTATTCAGCACTGGTGCTGAAGAAAGTGTTGGGAGGATTTTAGCAATCTGAGAAACAAAATCAATTTGTTCTGATTATCACCATGTTAAAAAATGGGAAGACAAAAGGTTCACAGGAATATGTGGGAGGTTAACATACACCCTACAGGAGCCGTCAGTGTGATCCTGGGTGGAGTTACGTGACCAGTAAAGGCAATCTAAATGTCTGGGACTTGCTGGTTCTTCCCCGTGTTTCAACATTCTGAAGGGACTGGGCAGATTCTAGGTTTCTTTGTACATTATACAAAGCAAAACAACAGATCAGCTTTTCAGTCACTAAAACCGTCTCTGGTCAGTGAGGAACATGCTTGCTGTAAGTCAGACAAGGATGGGATTGTTTCAAAACCAGCTGTATTATTGATAATGATACTCAGGATCTCGGAGACTTCCAGACTAGGAAGAAGGACAAGAGGAATATCCAGCTTTGCAAATAAAGGATTTGTTGTACTGTAAGAATCTGGTAACTAGTGCCCGGGGGGCTTCTACCAAAGTGCTCACACACTGTGGTGCTTGTACAAAATAAATTAGCACCTGTACGTACACCTAGAAGCTGAGATCTGAATTATTGGTTATTTTTGTTGCATTTTTAAAAGTGAGATTCACGTCACCTGACTTTGAATGACCGCAAAAGAAAAGTCTGATCCAGATGAGAGTATCTTTGGAGAAAAGAGAGAGAAGTAGAGAAACTTTGGAGTCAATACCTCTGACTTATTTAGATGCCTGTGAGTCAAGCTCTAGTATGACTACTTCTCTCCAGTCACAGTAAAGAGAACCTGGAGTGATTATTTCAGACAGAATAGCAGATATTGACATGAAAGTTATTTACATTTTATTTACTAATATGTTTTGTGATGATATATATGATATTACAGCAATTGCTATTAGTTAAAACAAGAGATCAAGGGGAAATATTTTTTTCATGTGAAAAGCTTTGAGAGGGCAGTTGAAATCCCCCCAAATCCATCAGCATCAACATGGAAGAAATTGAAGTTTTGTTTAGTATATTTTTTAAATTAAAGCAAGTTTATTAAAAAATTCAAGCCCACATCCACATAAAATAGAAGCTTGTGAAATTGGTTAGAGGTTTTAGGGGTGACCACATTCAATTACAGGAGAAAAACAACCAATCACTTCTGAACTGTCAAACTGAAAATTACTACTTTCTGTGGTTACAGTGGTAGGAAGGATACCCCAAACATAATAAATAGAATGAAAACAATTGCTGATGGACCCATAGGAATTTTTGAATTATAATTGTGATCCCTCACTATTGCTAGTGTTCCCACACATCATGCAATGTAAAAATATTTAGTATTGAACTGCTGATGCATCATTTGAAGCTGGATGAAGCCTGATTTCAATGAGAGCTGTGAAATAACAAGACGAAAGTTTTGCAAGTCCATTGCAGTAATGTCTTCCAGGACTTTTCTTCCACATGGATGGTATATCGGACACCTGAAAAAGAGTTGCCTTTTTTGTCATGGGACCTTAGTAAGGCATTAAGTCTACCATAGTTATCATGCTTCCAGCATGCCAGTAGCATAGCTGTCAAATTAAGTTTTTAACAGCATGTTGGTAGGGAGCTGAACTAACATTATTTATTAAAAATAAAACAGTAAGGAAGAATAAACACTCATGATAAAACAGCAAGTGAAGGTACTGTCTTGTAGGGTATGTATCTAGGCTGCCTGATTTCAGAGAAACTGAAAACTCTTCTGAGTGTAGAGTTTCAAAAATAAGCAACAATAAAGAGAAAATTATATTATTTCACTGCAAGCCAAAGTCAATTGCCTGATACTAGTGGAACGCGACTTGTTTTTAAAACGTTTTCTCAGCTTTGGTGAATAAAGCTAATAGTCTAAGTTTGTAATTGTAATGTACCCAAATTGCTATGGACTTTTACATTTGATGATGCTCTGTGTATATCTGAACAATTATTCTGAATCAAACCAAGTAAAACTCTAATTGGCTGAATGTGGCGGTGCAATCTTCACCCCCTGGGCAGCTGGGTGCTCAGTGGGATTCCACCCATCTCCCCCGGGGAGGTATGCCCACCTGGAGAGATAAGGACTGCTAATGGCAGTGAATCAGAATGTTAAGGAGCCTGGCTCCTGCCCCTCCCTCGGAAGGGGTTATCACAGTCCATCAGCTCCTAAGGGTCTGTTCTGGCACACCTGTACCGGTGATGGGATCAAATGAGAACAAGAACAGTTGCACCTGCATCAAATTCTTGTGCAACTGCTGGAAGATACCAGAATAGTTCACTGTTCAAGCTGGGCCCGAGCAAAAACAAATGACAAAAGTCAGTTATCTTGGACCCTATAAATTGCCACTCCAAGGGAGACCTTTTGAGCTCTCCTGGATTGCAGGGGGTGAGCCTGTGACCAGCAGCTTCCCTGAGCTGGGATGCCTCTTGGGTATCAAAAACCTGAAGGTGTTGTCTGCTGTCAGAGCTGGCAAAAGGCCAGGGCCAAGTCAACCCACTCGAGTCTCAATTATTGCCCGTTGAGGAATGCCAAGGTATTGGGAGGATTTGCTCTAACCTCGAGGAGGGAACTTTTAGGAACTTTTACTTTGAGCTAGCTTCTCTTCCTCTGCCTATTGGTGTGTGGGTATATAATTTATTTTATTGGATCCAAATACTTTGCTGTGTGTTTGCATGTTTTTATCTATTTTTGTCTTTGTGTATGTGTGCACATATATATACATATATGTATTGATTTAAGATATTATATAGTAAGTTAGAGTGAATCTTGTCATCTTAGAATCTGTAAGTAAGTCACTATTTTAATTACAACATTTTCCTGAATGATTTTGTATGTATTTAAACTGGTTAATGATCAAGTACTGTTGGTTATTAATAAATTTTGATGTGTTGTTAAATCATCACTGTGCTAATACTTTCATCTGCGACACTGAGCAACTGTTGTCTGTAGAGGGTCTTAAGAATGTACATGTGAATAGGACAAGCATACAGTGGTATGTTGCCTGAAATATCATTAAAGCTTTTGACAATGAGCCATTCAGGGACTTCTTGAGGAAGAGAATATATCTGATAGACTTTGATAGATCTAAACTTTCTGAGTCCATATAAACTTCTGTCACATGCAACATCCTATTGCAAAGAGGTCTGATGTTTCAAACAAGACAAAATTGAGAATTATTCCCTTTTACTATTTTTTCCCTAATGATCTCATTCTATTCCTCCAAGTCATTTCATCACAGGAAGCAATTTGTAATTACTCACTTCTTACTCTTCCATCTTTGTCATTATTTTATTCTCGTTCATATTTGTCCCTCAGGTTGGAGAGTACTGGTCATTGTAATCTCTTCTAGTATGTAAACTATTCCAAATCTTTGATCATCCCTATTGCTCTTTTTGATACCATTTCTGCTTGTAGATAACTAAAAACCTATTGTTGAGTAAAAGGAAGTTGAGACAAATAGAAGTAAAACAATTTACTTTAGCTCTCTTGAATCCCAGATCAATGCACAAGCTTCTGTTGTACTTCAAATTATTCTCACTTTAGCAATTATTAGCATTGTGATTTATTTCTTATAGACAAATGGAGTTCTACAGCACAAATTCTTAGCTTTAAGAGTAGTATTGGAGACAATGTTTATTCTTTACCAGTAAATTAAAGTAATAGATTAATTCCTTTTCATTACCCTGACTTTATTTGACAGTGTCAATAATATGAGAAATTCGGACGGGAATTAATTTTACCTAAATCTGTCTAGGCATTCAGTGCCTCTCTCTCATGAGTGCTAGGTGTCTACTGTCTTCCTTCACAGCCAGGGGAGAGAAAGAGGTACATCTCTGGAGAGCCATTCATCCCATTTTAAAAGAGATGTTTGTGTTATGTGGTCTGAATTGGTCCCTAGAGGATGGGACTAATTGCGCTATGGAGGTCCCTCTCATTCCTCTAGGCTCTCTCAATCATTGATAGGAAGTAATAACTTACTTTGATTAAAATGGGAACTTTCAGACAACTAATTAGATTAAATTACTCCTATTCGCAGTGTCTAGGTGTGTAGGAGAGAGATAATACAACAAATACTGTGATTTGGTGTTTTCATGGACAGCAAGATGCAGTTAAGTAAAGGGGGAATAGGGAGGGTCCCCTTCTCCCTGAGCTGCCACACTCTCCTCACAGGAGAAGGGGAGTATTTTCTCTCTGTGCAGAGTGCTCCTCTTGAAGTGTGCAGTCCTTCTTTCCAGGCTGCTTTAACCATGTATTTTAGCAATACATCCAGATTAGATTACTCCCTACCTCCTTTGCCACTGCAATGTGTGTACTGAAAGGAGATCCTCTCAAATTGGTGAAGAGGTTATTGAAACATGTTCTCCCTCACCCGACTCCACCACTCTTCCCTCAGCCTCTAGCAATTTCCTCTCTTTCGCTTTCATGTCAGCAAAACAAAGAAATCATTTTTAGCAAGGCTCATCCACAAGTTGGCAAGGATAACATTCTTAAATATCACAGTGTTATTATGATAAGCACAGCACATTCCAGGCGGAAAAACTGCAGATTATGGCAACCTTCAGTAAGTATGGATGATATTAAAAGTTAGAATTTTCTTTTTTTTTTTTTTTTTAGCACCCAAAAAGCCATTAGCAAGCCTGTCAAAAAAAAAAAAAAAAAAGAGCCTATCAGGATTTCAAATAAAAGAAATGAAAAATCCATTTATGAGTACTTATCTCCCAGATCCGCTGTGCATCTTAAGCAGAAAATGTTATATGCTGACTTCAGAAATACAGTTACCATATTTGAACATCTAAGCTATAGGAAAATATCAGAAATATATATATTTTAAATTTTCTTCTAGTTCTATTTGAGAATATGAAGGTGAAGAAAGAGAAAAATATATTAAAAATCTGTATCATGATCTGTCTCTTTCTCAGAAAAAGAAATATGACCCCTTTATTATTCCATCAAAGTCCAACCTTGCCATAAGCAAAATCATTCATTCCATACTAGGTGAAAATAAGGAGATTTGTATAAAAGAGCCTAGCACGGTATTTATCAAAGGATACTGAGAAAGAAGAATTGTCACTGTGTGATCCATCCTGAAATTAACTGAAATCCTGTTGCTACTGAAATTCTTGAATGTCCTAAATTTTGTTAATTCTTTATTGGCTGCCCTCAAGAAGAGCAGGTTAAACAAAGAATTACTAACAAAAAATTAGTAATGAAAGCTGAACTAATAATAGTAGTGAATAATATTTTTATGGCTTTAACCTGTAAGTTAGTAGACACTGAAGCCTTCATCAAATATAGACTGTCCTCTTGGTGTACAAGGAAATGACAGATGAATCAGGACTGAACCCTTCTGTATAATTCCCCTCATGTACTCATGGAAGATTTCTCTGGATTTCAAGGGTTTACAAGACACAATTCCTAGAATTGCATAGGTTTGGATGAACCCCAGGAGACTGTCGAGTCTGATCCCCTGGTCAGTGCAGGAACAGCTCTGAGATTGCATGAGGTTGCTCAGCGCCTTGTTCAAGCTTTTTAAAATGTTTCCAAGTACAGACATTCCACTGTCTTCTTGCACAGCCTCTTCAGATTTTGGCCACTATGGCTGTGAAGGATTTTTGACTTGATTGGAGTAAATCTGAGCTCATCTGAAGTTCTCATTGCCTCAAAACCCAGCGGCACTGCGTGATGCTAGGAACTCTCTGGAACAAGACTGTCAGGAAGCACCAGAGCTGCCTTGTCTTCCCTTTGTTGGTTACATGAGATTGGGTCGCCAGCCCAGGAACAAAACACCAAAGGTCACTGAAATGCAATGGGTTTATATTCCAGAAAATAGTAGAACAGCTGGACATTTCAGGACGATAGAAAAAAGGATTGCTAGTGTGCTCCTATGCTTCCACTTTTCTGAGGATTCCTAAGGATGTCCTCGAGAACCTCTACCTCTGCAAATTACTTAAGGGATCTTGTTGCAGAGAAGACCATCCAGCTGGGAAATATTAGGATTAATAATAATGTTATCAGATAAGGATTCCTGCAGTGTGAGAATGTGTTATGGCTTTAGAGAAACATGTATCCTGGACAAGTCTAGAGGAACAAGGGGAAATGGCATTAACCAAAAACTTCATGATGATTTCATGATTAATTCTATTTTTTTCTAAATATTATTCCATTTAAGCAAATGGTATTTAATGAATGAAAAATTAATCTAAATATAAAGACATTGCAGGTCCTAAAATCAACGAATATCCAACAATACACGATACTTATGTTGTTTCTTGGTCACTAACCAGTCCAACGGGGTCTGCTGTCAGAAGCCCCGATCCTGCACCTGTGAGGTAAAAATGATATCTGTTAATCAACAAAAGGCTGTTAATATGTCCCCAAAGCAAGGTACATTTCAGACGGAGGAAGGGGAAAAGAACATAAGAAACATGAAGCACAAAACCAAACGCTGTAAAATTATATTTTCTTATATCTGACTGGTGGAGCAATCTGCTGTTGCATTGGATTTAGACTTTCTTTTCTGTTTATTTTCTCACTCACAACCATTACCTATTTTGACAATAATTCTTCTATACAGTAAAGTGATTTAGACAACACAAGATATATTTTATTTATAGCAAAACAAACCATAACAAAATAAATTCTATTTTAACAATGATGTAAAACTTTTAATTCTTTCACTCAAATTTTGACATAACTCAATAAAATAAACCCTTATAAAGATGGGCTTTGAAACAAAGTTGCAACTGAATCTGCGTGTCTTCAAAATAGTAAAAAACAATCCAAAATAAATATACCATTTTTATAACTACAAAGACCACACAAATCCAACTACTTATGTCTTCATTAGCATTTTCCTAAATTAAAAGGACACTTATAGTCTGCAATTATGTTTCTTTTTTTCAAGAAAAATAAGTAGGTTTTAGTTCTGGATTTAAAAATCCCCAAGCTTTTAAAAACTGTTTGTAAGCACAGCTCAGAATAGTACCGTTTTCCTTAAGAATCCCTTCAAACATAGCTATATTTCTTTAAGAAAGTCAGTTTGGCACAGATACTTTTGTATGGAAAAGATCTGGCAAGCTAATTATAAAGGATGTACAGGCTGACTTTATTTTCTTTTTCCTGTGCAATCTGATATAGATGTCACAGATGTTCCAGCATGCCCCTCTGGACACAGTGACCATGAAATCCTGTTCAGGAAAACTTCAAAGGAGCAGCATCAGTGACGTGTCTTTTCTACACTGGGCTTTTTATTTTGTAATGGAATGTTTTTACGTAAGAGCTTTCTCCAGTCCTATGTGCTGATTAATTATTTCCTCTTCTAACAGAATCTGTCCCAAATAATTCTGGGCCTATATTTTTGCAATGTTCAGTGAACTAACAGAACTACAACTAATGTGTAAACAGACAAGATTTAATAATAAAAGCATATGTCCAGGGTTGACTAACAGTTTTCTCCAGTTTGATGAGATCAAAACATTAGATGTAATCATGTTTTTGTGCAAGCTTTACACAACAGAAGCATTTTGTCATTAAAATTACAGTTTGTATTCGGCTCAAATTACAGCAATATCACAGCTGTGTTTTATGAGAACATGCATAAATTCTTTGCAACCATTTTGGGCCAGATTGACAAATGTCATATTTCCATTTCTCTTTAGAATGATGCTGTTACTGTTGATTTTCCATTTTTATGTGTATGAGATTGTAAAAAAAAAAAAAAAAAAAAAAAAAAAGGAAAAAGCCACACAATATTAAAATGAAGCAGTACGAAGAACAAATTTGGTTTATTAGTCTTCAGTCTTATAGTTTTGGATGCTTCTGTTTTCCATGGGCCTTATTCAGTTATGTTCTCTTTCTGAAAGTCATTTCAGATGCAAAGCAATTGGAAGCTATTTTGTAGCACAAAGACCATTCAATTAGTATCTATGCATTGTAAAGAAAGTGGCTTGTTTTTAACCTGTTTGTTACTATTGTTATCATATTTTTTTGGAAAAGAAAAAACACAACCCCAACCCCAAAACCTGTGGGCTCTTGCCTTGTTTTTTACTGCAGACTTTGTGACGGTGTTTAGTGACTAGAATACAGAACACTGAGAGTGGTAGTGGTAAATTACCTTGACCTTTATAATGTTCTTAATTTTGGTTGGCTACTCATTCCGCTCATCAACATTTACAGCCATACTCATTTCTAGGGAAGGCAGAGCTAGGTACTAAAATGGAAAATGTCAAATGCTCCTGTACTCCAAGGACACGCTAGACATTCAAATTCTCATACTTTATTATCATAGCAAAAGACGGCAACAAGAGTAGGGAATAACCTTACATTAATCCACACACATGACACGCAGTAACAAAGAGGACAAATGGCACAAGCCAGACTGTTATGACTTTAAGGGGTTGGATTTGTGGTTGCCTTCAGATGCTGCTCATCCTTCCTCGGGTGGGCCATAAACAGCAGAGTCACTGAATGGGATTGCCGGTCCGTACGTGCGCCGCGGGAACTGCCGCAGCCCAACCGGGAACTCTCTGGGTGAGACTGGACCGCCTGCCCCCTGCTTACTCTGGCACTTCTTCAAATCCTTCACATGACAGTGCTCTTTCACTCACACCTCCCCGTCCACTTGCCTCTCCAATCTGTTAAAGCTCACCTTGTTTGTTTTCCTCCTCTCCTCATTTATTTGCATTAAAATGCCGGAGTCACATTCCAGCAAAAATGAAACAGCTTCAGTGACATTATGCATATCTCACAAGTTGGAGGGGGAAAAAGTGATGGAGGAAGAATCAACGGCAGAAGATTATGCTAAAAGATTAAAATTATGCATACAATTTTAATACACTAATTAGCCAAACACTTAGGAAGATAATAACGTTGAGATAGTAACACACATAGTAACATAGATAGCAAAGGCTATTCCTACCTGAGAGAGGATAAGGCAGAATTATGTTGGGTTTAAAATTTTTGTACAGATTGCCAAGTAAGTAAAGCATTTTTGCGCACTTCTCTCCTCCCCCCAAAATGTAAAATATATATGTACTGAACAGTAATGACATAGTGTATAAACACAGGAGACGAACAGAGTATCAAATTCAGCTAGGACGGAGTGCAGTTTGTAATTAACAGTTTGACCTAGTTATTATTTTCAATAGTCACCTTGTTTGTGCTATGATGAAAAAGTATTAAACTCTAAATAAATCTCTGTAATGTTTCTTACCGCATCAGAAAATACAAACTCTATATCAAGGTACTCAGTCTCTGTCAGACCAGTACATTATTTTCCAGTCATTCTGATATTATTCTTAGCAGATAAAACCAGATGAATATATGGGTCCTGTTACCGCATCATAAGATTTTCACAAGACAACAAACCTCAAACAGCAGGGAAAAATTTTCATACAAAACCCACCTTAAATAATCAAGTCTGCATTGTCACAGTAAGTCTTACTGCATCCAGTTTTACCTTAAGATGACTTTGCAGTGCATTATATTGTATTTTGTGAAAAATGCTGTGTGTTTATACATATACACTGTACAGAAATATAAATACCCTCTGTACAGTTACAGAGAGTGCACGTATAACCTCATGTAACCTTATATATGCATTTACAGAATTCCCAAATGATTGAAGTTGGCAGGAACCTCTGAAGGTCATCTGGTTCAACCCCCCTGCTACAGCTGGTGGCCCAGGACCATTATCACTTGTATTTTTAATATCTCCGAGGATGGAAACTCCACAACCTCCCTGGGCAACCTGTGCCAGTGCTCAGTCACCCTCACGGTAAAAAAGTGTTTGCTGACATTGAGAGGAACAAATTAATTCACACATTCATCCTGTATTTCAGTTTGTGCCCATTGCCTCTGGTTCCACCTCTGGGCACCTCTGAGAAGAGCCTGGCTGTGTCCTCATTGCACCACTCGCCCTTCAGGTACTGATATACATTGATATGTATGCTCCTGAACCTTCTCTCCTCCAGACTGACCAGCCCCAGCTCCCTCAGCCTTTCCTCAGAAGAGAGATACTTCAGTCCCTTCATCATCGTCATGGTCCTTTGCTGGAATCTCTTCAGGATGTCCATGTTTCTCTTGTAGCAAGGAGCCCAGAACTGGACCCAGCACTCCAGGCGTGACTTCACCAGTGCTGAGCAGAGGAGAAGGATCACGTCCCTCGACCCGCTGGCAATATTTTGTCTAATGCAGACCAGGTTACCCTTCACCTTCTTTGCCTCAAGGGCACATTTCTGGTTCATGTTCAACTTGGTGTCCACCAGGACCCCCAGGTCTTTTTCTACCAAACTGCTTTCCAGACGGGTGGCCCCCAGCACATATTTGTGCATAGGGTTGTTCATCCCTAAATTCTGAACTCTGCAATTCTCCTCGTTGAACCTCTTGAGGTTCCTTACCTTGTCTGACTGCACTGTTGTAGTAATTGTACATACAAGTAACCACAAAATTTGGGATGCAACTTTCGTACAAATTGATGACTGAGTTACTAAATACCAGAATAATCGTGTTTATGTAAGTGATGTCAAACGTGACAAATATGTAATTTGTCTAAATGGTATTTACTAGGGGGATGCAGACTGACCACCTTAGTTTGTGTTCTTAACAACTTTAACAAACTAAGCAAAGTTAAATTAATTTGTAATTTTCCTATGGAAAACCTAGAGGGCTACTTTATTTTAGCAGAGGATCTGATCTAAAGGAAGTTTGGCAAGCAGTATCCTAGGCAATATATTTCCCATGAGTAAATGCTTGGATATTTTTTAGATTAATTCTTCCCTTGTGCATCAGTTTTACCATCTAGATATCCATCGATACAACAGAATAACATTTGTGTAAAAACAAGAGTAACCACGGGTAAATCAAGGTTTATCTGTCATTCTCTTCAGGGAACATTTTCTTGCTTGTTATAGGGCAGTCACTTACATAAAAGCAATACTTTTGCCACCATTAAACATGCAATAAAGCCTTTCACAAGCATACAGCATTAGCCAAATTGTCTTAACCCTGTCAAGTGTTTACATTAGGCTTTTGAAAGATTTCCTTTCATTCTGAACCATGTGCTAATCTTCATTTCTTCTCTGAAACCATTGTGTGCACAGTCAAATAGCTGCTGTGTTCCACCCCAGGAGGTGAAGAGAGTGATTCTTGACAAATCCCAAGGGGAAAAGGGTGCTAGGATGTACAGAATTTATATGTCTTGCTCTCATCTAAGGTTAGCTCAGTGGAGATTCTAGTTTTGCAAGAGGGTTTGTAGTGTAGAATATGGTAAGCCACTCAGTTCAGGTTTTCTCATTTAAACACAGATCATATCTACATTATATTACAGCTGTAACTAGTTTTGTAATGTACTGAGAAAATCATTGGCAGAGTAAATCTTGAAGGACCCAAATAGTATTACACTTTTATAGCCACGTCTCTTCCGAGAATCAGCATAAGCATTTCTTACTGAACAAAAGTGTTCTCTTCAGATGGTAGAGATGCAGATATTCAGGCAGTGAAATATATGTCACATTTACCCATAACTTCTCTAAATATTGGATCTTATCTTATGATAAGCAAGTTTTAAACTTCCATCCTTGGTTTAATGTTGAATGAGAAGCAGGAATGAACATGGGGTTGAAACTAACTTTTACATGGAAAGTAAAGCAAACACCTGGCATATGTCACACAACATAAAAACTATACAGATAGTCACTTCAGGAAGAGTGAGCAGTCTTGTGAAACTGTCAGGGAGTAAGGCTGCGTCCCATGTGAAATTATGGTCCTAGCTACAAAGGACTGGTTGAAGTACCTACCATGTCACACTTTCTGTAATATCTCTTCCTTCCAGACTTCCCTAGAGAAGGAATAAAGCCTCATTTAGTTCCTCAATATTCATCTGTAGGGATAATAATTTAAAAAATTGAGTTAGCAGCTACAATATTAATTTGGCAAGCCAGCCTTTGTCAGAAGTAGTCATGGAATGATGAAAGAAACTCTAGCCCTCTAACAACTTTTCAGCTCTAGCAAAATTTTTTTCTTTGTCTTTTGGGGAAAGACGTTAATTCAGTCTTTTTGTAAGCTCAGTTTCTCTAGTCCAAATCTCTGGGGCATATACGAGTAGAAACAAGAAAAAGAGCAGCAACAGGATATTGTTCAACTCTTTCAGAATGTCTTCTATGAAAAACCTTGGACAAGAGTGAAGAATTTCCACATCTATAGAAAGAGAAGATAGGTACTGAGGGAGAAGTAATGTATCAAGATCTCCAGAGGTAAAATAAGGTGATGACATCAGTAAAGGGAGAAGATCTAAGCATTACCTTCAGTAAAAGATCTGGAGGGAGAGGGGGTGTATGTTTGCTTGTTGTTTTTTTGTTTGTTTGTTTGTTTGGGGATTTCATGTGTGGGTGGGTTTTTTTGTCTGTTTTGTTTTATTGGGTTTTTTTGTTTGTTTGTTTTGGTTTTTTTTTTAAAAGGAAAATGTACTAATGAGTCACCCAGTGTCTGTGCCAAGGGCCCATCTGAGGGACAATTTTCGGTTACAAATCTTAATCTCCCAAACCTTACACCTTTGAGTGTATATCCCTACATTTTTATCTTTCTGAACCACAATCAAGCAGCCATACTTTTTGCTTCTTTCCACCTCTTCCCACCTCCAAAAAACAGGACTTCAGCTGTAAACTACACACTGTCCCACCACAGCTGCCCTTAAAGCCAAGTCCCCAGCCCAGTGTCCTCACCCAGATGAGGGGATCCTGGCACTTCCCTGTGTGCTGAGTGGAGAGAGAACACATACGGTCATGGCCAGTAACAGTTACTACATGGTTTTGGTCCCACCAATGTCACTCCTATCCTCTGAGGTCCTGAACTTCTTTAGGAGAGTTCCCACAGTCCGTTGCATGGTTTTCCTCTGAGGCAGGCACTAGTAATTAGTAATGGAGGGTGATCAGATATGGACAGATACAGGGGAGGAAAAGAGTTAAGGAACTAAAACTGGGGCGACTGGAGATAAGTGGGAGGGAACTCCTTACTGAAAACTGGCTAATTCTGTCTCTCCTGGATCTTCCAGAAATAGTTGCTCTGAGAAAACACAGGGCTTTGAAAGAGCATTGTGCAAATAAATGTAGATGCAGACATTCACAATGGGAAGGGAAGTGAATAAAAATCCAAAGTCAAAGCAAGCTGTCATTTTTTATGTACTGTAAAAATGACTTTTAACAATTTTCATACTTCTTGTGCCCACAGTCAAACTTTTTTTTTTTTTCAATACTGAAATTTGTCAGTAAAGCCAAAGATCGTGACTTAAGTCATAAGCTAAACATCTGAACAATCTTCTAAAAATTAACAGGACCCAAGATACAATTGCTGCAATGAGGAGGCATAAGTTTCTATTCATCAGTTCAGTCTGAATCACATCAGTTGACAGATGTTTTATTCTTTTTTCCTTGTTCTTTACTTAACAATAAAATAAAGAAACTTTCAGCAGACATATTTAATATTCTTCTTTATGACACCAAAATATATTAAGTTCCCAAAGCGTATCGTGTTCACTAATGTAGCCCTGGTGTTGATTTCTTGCTCTATTGGACTTAGCTGTGTCATTCAAGAGTTATAAATTCTGAATTCTGCATGACTGAATCAGCTTGACTTACTATTTCAGCATCTGGATTTAATTGCATTGTTGATTCTTTTTCCCTCTTTGTTGGAAAGTCAATAAAATGCTCGACCAAATTTTCAACCATTGTAAATTAACAGAACGCAAGTAGAAGTACATGGACTAGGACCAGTTCAAACACAGGAATACCATACGTTTTCCTGCAGGCAACCAATTAGAGAGAAAATAATTTCTGAGTCTCAGGTTCTATTTATTGACATTTTTACTTTGTAGGAAAACACCATAGTAATATCAAAGCTACTATGCTCTTTCGAATTTAAAAGGCTTCCTAAACTCCCTCTTGGACTGTAATACAGATGTTATAACATACAGTTAAACTTCAGACATAACTGTAGTGAGTGTTATAGTCAGTGGTATGTAGTATTTCACAGTTGAATTTAATATTGTTTTTCCTCAAGCAAAACAACTTCCATCCTTTCATTCAGGGATGATCACACTGGTTTAACTAACAGCATTAGGTGTGGCCAGGGACTAGTCCTCATTTTCTCCCCAGGTGAGCTCACTGAAACTTGTCTTGATGTACAGGAGGTCTGAGCAGATCCTTTGGTCCATCCCCCAGACTTAGGAGTGAGGTGATTCACAGTCTTTGTTGAGGACTAGGAGTTAAAATAGGATGGCTGCTGAAGTAGTGGCTGGTGAGCCTTGGAGCAGGGGAGAGGACTTCCCACCAGGGCCTGATCTGTGACTTGTCAGGGCTAATGGTCTCTTTCTTTCCTTGGCTTGTGCAAATAGATATCTCAACCAAGGATAGCCCAGGGAATGTCAGTGATCACACACACTCTCCTTGGAGAGACTTTGAAAAGATTTTAAGACATGATACAGGAGATATTTTACAGCCTTCCTCAGGGAGACCATGGAAAGACTAGAAGAAGAAGGAATAGGTTTCTTGGTTTGTGTCATTCCCTAGAGAATGTAGAAGTCAAGTACTTCTTCCAGAAAAAGCAAGGATATTTTCCCTTCCATCATTCCATTTATTCTCTAAAATGTTTGGGATTCAAATGATGTTACACAAATATTAATGTTGAGTTGTGGTGGTCTTGTACAATCATTCAAATTTACTTTAAAACTCACCTGTCATTTTACTTATCCGGAGTGAAACTAGGTTGTTCCATTCAGTGAAAGGATGTAAGCCTCAGAGAGATAACCTTGGTCCGCTGGTCCACTTCCTCTTTACTCCTTGCAATGTAGGAGAACAAGAACATGGTCCTCATTTTGGCAGAGAAAAAGAGTGTCCCTATCCACAGTTTAATTCTTAGAAAACCTGAGACTCCCAACTAAAAAGTCTCAGGAGATCCCTGAGACCAAGTATAAGAAGGTAGTTAAAAAGAAACCAAGACCAAAACACCATACCCCCGCTTGCCATATACTTTTTATTTTTAAGCAGTGAAGGGAGAAACTGGAACAGTCTATAGGATCAGCTTAATATCACAAACTAACAGCACCAACAACAAAAATCTTGGCATTGAACAGGAAAGTTTTTGTCACAAAGATGGGTATTAGAGATTCTTTACCTCAAATAAAATCAGTGGCATCCAAGGTGCAAATCTCCTCCCAGGAACTGACCAAACTGGAAAGGCTTCTATCAAGAAGCACTTGATAGACTGACTGAAGCTAGAAGTAGCTTAAAGAAACTGTCAGGTGTGCTAAGCCACTGATGCTACCCTCTCCTACACAGGATATATGGGTCCAGGGTCTGCTCCTCTGAGCTCTGCAGAAGGTGACTAAGGAAAACAAATCTGTATAAATCATAGACAAATCTGAAAAACCTCTAAAAGAGCCACGGCTCCATGGGAAAAAATGAAAAAAATATCCTAAACTCAAAGGTGGGTGTCACTCACACTAACCAATTAGATCAGATGGAATTAGAAATATTATGACATGAAAAAGTGGTATGTGGATAACAGCAGACAAAAAGCAATGTAAATCTAAAAGGATTAGAATAAAAGGGGTTTAAAAAAATCTCAGAAAATGAATATTTTATATCCTGTCAAGACAACTGTATGTCGTGGTTTGAGCCTGGTCGGCAGCCCAACAGCACACATCCACTCACTCCTCCGTTCTCTTCCAGTGATGAGAAGGGACAAATGAGCCAGGCTTGGGATTTGAGATAGGACCAGGAGTTGCAAATCACCCATTATGGTCACGGGCAAAAGGCAGACTCATTAGGGAAGAAAAATACCCCATATGTTTATTACAGACACTAACAACACATAACAGAGTAGGACAGTGAGAAGCATTGCCACATCTTGAGAACACCTTCCCCCCACCCCTCCCTTCTTCCCGGGCTCAGCTCTGCTCCCGATATCTCTACCTCCTCCCCCAGGGGCGCAGGGGCAGGGAATGGGGTGCAGTCAGTGCTGCCGCTTCTTTTATCTTCAGTGGGGGGAGCTTCTGGAACTTGTTCCTCCTGCTCCATCGTGGTCCCCCTCTCACAAGAGACAGTCCTCCACAAACTTTCTCCAACTTGAATTCCTCCCACGGGCTGCAGCGTTCCCCACACTGCTCCGTCATGGGTCACTAACTTTCTCCGACTGGATTCCCTCCCACGGCTGCAGCCCTTCCCGAGCTGCTCCGGCGTGGGACTCCCCCGCATGCTGCAATCCTCTCAGTGCTGAATTACAGGAGCGGGGCTGCCTTTTCCCATGAGACCCCGGCCTTCTTCGGGCACAGCACCTTGATCAGCTGAGCAGAAGCCACAGGCCATAAATCAATGTCTGCTCCACCGTAGATCTCCATGGGTGGCAGGGGTGGACCGCCCTGCCCTCTCACCACAGGATACAGGGGGGTCTCTGCTCCGGAACACCTCCCCCCTCCTTTCTTCCCCCGTTCCTCCACTGACCTTGGTGTTCATGCAGCTGGCCCAACTCCTCCTCACCACTCCCCCTGCCTGTCACCACGTCCCTTCTTAAATACGTTATCGCAGAGGCACAGTCGATGGGCTCAGTTTTGGTGCAGAGGTGGAGCTGACTTGGAGCTGGGGGAGCTTCGAGAAGCTTCTCACAAGGGGCCGCCCCTATAGCCCCGTCCCCTGCCACCAGGAAATCCCACCACTCACTCAAACCCAGGACACTGTAACAAAGAGGAAAGAACTAATTTTTAATATAAAATCACCTAGCATTTGTTTAAGGGAGTATTACCTGCCTCAGCCATTGTGTAAACATGAATCACTCAAGGAGAGCCATTAGGATATGAAATGCTGTATTGTAAGTACAGGGACCAGTTATGTTTTCAAGATTTTTCCTTCTTTACATTAGAAAACAGTCGATGAAATGCTCAGTTAATCTAACAAAATCCATGACTGGTGGTTCCATAAAGGTATTGGCCTTGTGTTAATCCTAGAGACTATAACACAGAACTTTGCTCATTGTAAAAGTTCCTGAAAGACTAAAATTATACTTTGAGACAAAAGACCCTAAAGAGATAAATGACCCCAGCATAGGATCTCTTTGATCTCTCCTGACTTGGCAATAGGTCATATCTCAGAAACATCACAACCAGTAAACATTGGAACTGCAACTTCTATAAGGATCAAAAGGCAAAGGCAACAACCAGGACATGCAACCAAGAGGAAAGGAGAGAAGATAATTACGGGTGAACATTAAAGGCTTTCAAGGACACTTAAAACTTTTCTTTGTAAAAAAAAAATTATTCATAACAAGCAGTGTCAGTACATGACTCTACAACAGTTTTATGTAGAGTAGGTAATAAAACAGTGCAAGTATTTATCACATCAGTTGACAAGACAGATTCAAACTCAAGGCATAACTGTGGGTAATGTTACGTAGTAACATAATAGGAAATTATGTACCAGGATATCTTTTGTTATCCTTATTCTGTAGCCACCAATGTATTTCTGCTGCTGATCTAAGACTGGACACATATGGGAGAAATCGACTCCTATTGCAGAGTGGTGTTTAAACAGATTATGAATAAAAATATGTATCTGCCATCTTTATGATGGGACAAAATGAACGCATCAGCTTATTTCTGTCTAAGGATGTTGACTCTATTTAAAATAGAAAATGTTTTCAAATGTAACTTTTAAAGATGTTAATAAAAAAATTTACCAAAATCTTGGGAAAAAGTACAGTTTTGAGGAGAGTCATTAGTAGGAAAGCATGGTAAGTTTTCTATATAAGACTGATCTTTCTCTGAAAGAGTGGGCTAAGAAAATGAAATGAAAAGTGGATGTTCAGCTAGAAGACAATCACTAAAAATATGGCTAGTCTAAATGTGAGAATCCTATAATTGTATTAGCACTAAAGGGAAAAGAAGCAGTGAGGACAATAACTTTGTGTTTGATAAGAAGCCATTATGACATCTAAACAAATACAGACTTAGATTAATGACAGCCTATACTCTTATATTTTAGTGTATCAGTTCAAACAGCAAGGACTGGTTTTAAGAGAAAGTTATCAAAAGTTCATTTTTGAACAAAAATATCATCTCATAAGAAAACAAAAGATATATGAGATGATGGTTGGCATAAGAAGAAATTTTATGTATCACAAACTCAAAAAAATATATAAGGAGTTCAATTATGCTGATTTTTAAATAATTTCTACTTGAAAAAAAAAAACACCACCTTCTTGAAAGGTAATAATGTTAAAAATTATATAGATGAGTGCAGAGGTGAAAAAAAAGTGCCATTATCTTAGGAGAAATGCATAGATTTGCATTTGAAGACAATTTTTGCAGATGAGATATATTAGACTAATAAAATAGGCAGATACACTCTGCTGCCAGTAGAAGATAGCATAAAGTTTGAGAGTGGAAATTCTACATCGTGGGAGGGAAAAATTAATCCTGTTTTAAAAGATTTCTCCTTACTTTCCTACCCTGTTGCAAAAACGATTTTATGCAGTAACACATAAACTCTTTCATGGCCATGAAACTGTTAACAGCCACAGAAGAGAAAATTAATGCTCTTCTAAATGATACACTACAACAAATATTGAACAGAATATAACCAAATCTAACTGTTTGATGAATAATAATGTGAGAGAGTCGCATTTTCAAAGTGGCTGAATGACAGTTTCTAAAAGATGTTTATATGCCTAAATACTTTATACATTGTTTCAAAGCATTTTGGGAGTTTTGTTCTGGAGAGCTTTGGGTTTGTTTCTAGGAGTTTTGGGTTTTGGAAATTCAAGATACTGGAAAACTGTATATCTCCACATTGTTACCAAAATTATACAAATGCATCCCATGCAAAGCTCGGAGAACGTGCCTTGGGTAAACTGTGTAAATCCATTAAATTTGTCAAATCATTTCATATATTTCAGAGACAGAGGGGAAAGTAACTCAATCCCCAAAACACAGGAATAAAACAATATTTTCAGATTGATTTGACTTCTGGAATTCTAATGCACCAGGTAAGTTGCCACACAAAATTAGAAGCAAAATTTAAGAAAGAATATTAATGGGAAGAAAAATAATGATAACCGAACAAAAACTGCATGTGAGATGATTCCATGTTTGTTTTTATTCTCATTTATACCTAAGGGAAAAATTGTCTAAAGAACATTATTGACCATGGGCTAATAAGTAATGGGGTGGAAGATAGTGTGCATCAAGTGAGGCAGAAAAGGACCTTTATGTAAATGGCATGACATTTATTGTCTAAACTGTCGTATGTGTTATAAAATGGTTCCCAAAATTGCCCATTTGTTTAATAGTTTCCTAGAATCCTCTCAAATTCCAAAATCAATGAACAATTCACTGAAGTCGAAATTCAACAAAGACAAAATTGATTGCACCTCTCATGCATCTGGGTCTGTAATAAATACTTATGCCCAGCTATTTGCCAAAGGCTTGCTAATAGCTTCAACTCTCAGTTGTTACAATTAATTGAGACCTAAATAATTTATTCCAGGAAATCCTGAATTAGAGAGAATAATAAAATCCTAGAGATAGAGATACTGTTAGGGAAAATTTGAGAGCTTCAGTGGCCCATCTATATGCCTTTTTAATAAGCCATCCCGAGGACAATAATTCTACTTGGACATGCAGCAGGAAGATGTTGGCTGTTGAGAGCTGATCATATCAGACTCTCTCAAAATGTACATGGAAATGAGTTTGATCCCTCCAGCATAAGCAGTAGTTTGGTATAGTCTCTTCTGTTGTATAAAAATATAGGCACATAATGAACTCTGGAGACAATTAGACACTAGAAAATATGTAACAAGGAACATTACAAAAAACTTTAAGTGTAGTTATTGTACGAATATAATACAAGTTTATTTATAAGTAATTAAAACAATGTGTATCAATGAATAGGAGCATGTAGGAAGCCATTCATAGATTTCAAAAAAAAAGGAGTAATGAATTGTCATCGTATATTTGCCAGTTCTGTTTAATATAAAATTAACATTCTTTTTTTTTTTTTTCCTTTATTTTTGTGTTCCACATCAAAATAATTTTGGATAGATGCGAATTAAGAAAGGATAACAACCTCACACAGGACACACTAGGTGAACTATAAAGATTTATAGGAGCATAATTATTACATTGTGCCAGCCAAGACAATGGCTGCCAAAACCACTTAGGTAGAAAGTTTCTTAATCAGTCTTTTGAGATGATAAAAAAAAGGGCAATTGCCTGCCCTCCCAAAAAGCAGGAGGGAAAGAACATCTGGTGTCTTTTATTAAAAACATTGGAGTCCTGTTATTTCTCTTCTGAAAACAAATATTTTTTATCTAGAATGACATGTGTCTTTATTGCACTTACCTATGGAAAATTATAATAATGGCAATGATTATTTCTGGGTTAGAAGATTTTTAACTCTATTTGTGTGGGCTTATTTCTAGAACCTGAACCCAACATCCTTACCAGGCTATCTGTTCTTTCAGGTCCTCTCTGGGCCCAAACAGCCTGTCAGAAGATCTATCAGTGATTTATTTTGCATAAATTAATTTCACATCTTCCACCTGAACTCATGTAAATCTACCTTTCCATGGACTTGTGTTTGAGATGTTAACTCTTGTGACATCCATTACTGTGCACTTCTAAAAGCCTATTCAAAAACAGATAAATATTGCAATCAAAACACATATGTATCCTAAACTAATTGTTAAAATAGCTGAGGAGGAGGTAACTGTAAATATCTTCAGGTGACAAATGTGAATTAGGTCATTAAAGGTTTTTATCATTGCTATTTTAATGTTATTATCCATATTGGTATTCCTTCTATTCTATTAAGTGTAAAATAAGCTAAATATAGGAAAATAATGAATAGAAGTACATTTGCTATAAAAAAAGCTGTATTAATTTAAAAGTCTATACTTGGAAATGTTTTCAAATTGTACCTCTTCTGAACTACAAGTCTAGAATAATTCCATTTATTTAAGTAGGTCTAGCACACTACTGCAAATGACACCAAAACCTAGTTCTTCATGATTACACTTATCTCCAGAGTCTACAGGTTTCTGTGAGGTTAGAAGCTTTTATGTAGTTTTGGTTTTTTATTAATTAAATAAATAAAACCACTCCTGCTTCGATGCATCTAGTTTTAAAAGGAGATATACAATATAAATGTTGTTAATCTAGAATTACTTTAAAGTACCTAAAATACCAATGTTTCTTAGAATCTGTATCTCTATGTATATTTTTTCAACACCTGACATTGAAAAGTTTAATGGAGAAGAAGAACTTCTGGAAATCAGTATAGATTTTTACATTTGATTTCTTTAAATAACAACAGTCAGTTCAAAACAGCATATTGATTGCATGGGAGAGATCACAACTTGATTCTACTGTACTATGAAACTGTTAGAGCAGATTTTATTGTGAATATCACACTTTAGTAAATACATCTTGGAGAAATGGTGTTTGGGTTCCTGATCTACTGCCAATTGATATTTCCGATGCCAGGGATTTTGTGCAAAAGAAAAAAAAAAAAAAGAAAAACCCCACCCCACCACCCTGATTACAGCGCCAGTCCTTTTCTCTTTCTTTGGTTGGAATAACAGCCATTCCTATCTATGTCATTTATCTCTCCACAGCTGACAGATGCTGTAGATGCTACAAGGTCAGGGAAGAAGAGGAATTTTCCAACTGTATCAAAAAGAACTGAACGCAAACACCAAGGATTGAAGCACTTCACATATGCAAAGCCAAAGGTTATAAACAATTGGTATTGGCAGAGATATTTACCGTGTTTGAAGGCTAGGTGGCATAGTGAGCCAAACACACTGCTCCCATGTGCAGACCCAAGGTCAGGATGCACCGCTCGTGTCTGATGTGAGAATGAGAACGCTGACAGGACAGCACCCACCAACCTAGAATTTACACATGAGAGATGCAACTGGGCTCAGCTAATCAACGGTGCCTGTCATAACAACAAAAAAGGAACACATACACAGCTAGAGTGTTGTTGGAGAATGGCTCAGAGTCAAGGGTCCTGTGCCTTTAGCCAGTAGATTGTAAGCCTGCATGCCTAAGTTGTGCCTTGTCATGTATTAAGAAAATCTTTGAACGAACGTTAGCGCAGGCTCTGCTCATACAAAAAGAAAAAGGGGGAATTGTTGGAGAATGGCTCAGAGACAAGGGTCCTGAGCCCACCGAGCAGCTGTATGATCAGAGCCTGCTCTGGCTGCTGATGCTGAGCCTCACTAGGGTTTGTCTGCAGCTGCTCGCAGCTGCTGATACAGGAGGAATGTCAAGGATGCTTCAGCCCTGTGTACCGTGGTGTGTCGAAAACAGGTTAAGGGGAATTAGGAATAGTGGCATGAGAAACTCAGTGTTATGGTAACGGTGGTCTGAGAAACATTGTGTTACGGTACTGTCGTGTATCGAAAACAAGTCAACAGGAATCAGAAATAGTAGCATGAGAAACTTAGTGTGATGAGAAGCTTGTGCTGTAAGCTAACTGCAAGTAGGTGGACTGTGCGAATACGATCTTTAGAGCTTAAACCAATCAGCTAGTGACTAGTAGGCATAATAATTATCATTGTCTGTATAAATATATGTACCCTGGACCAATAAAGACCCACGTTGATTGATGCTCTATCACCCACACTGAACCCATCTCGGCGTGTCGTTCGTCCGCGGCTCCGCAGAGTGTCTCAACTGAGCAGCAGAAATCTCCAGCTGTAGGAGGTATTTGCCTTAAACACACTCACTCACTTGAGATCACAGAAACATACCCCCCAGCAACAAGCAAAGAGAATTTGACTCAAACTCTGGTTTCCCTAAGGTCTGGTAATAGATGTGATGATTAAGTAGATGAAGAGACTAAAAGTGACTCAGAGTTTGGAACTGGAGAATCTAAGCACCTATGGAAGGACAATTAAAGAGGATGGATGGAGAGGGACAAGAAATGTGCTGCAGTGATTCATTATGAAAAGCAGCGCTCTTCATTCCACAGTCCTAAAAATTTCATATAAAATTTCTGAAGAGAATACAACTTCTTTCACAACTAGTGACATCTTAGAACAGAAAACTCCTAGGTTTACCTAGGTAGCCTATAGGCTATCTATTCTAAAGCAACTTCTATCTAAACAAGCAGAGCATTCACTATGGACATGAAAAAAAGCAAATAAAAATATGTGAAAATACTCTTCTATGAAAATTTATATTTCATAATGAGGAAGAAAAACAGACCCGAAACCACCTTATGATTACTCCTGAATGAACCCCAGTGAATACTAAAAAACTAAAATCCTAAGCATAGATGAGCTATTGGAAAGGTCAAATAGCATTGATAGATCAAGATTTTGAGAACGCTTCCATAAAAGAGAGTGTGCTTACTGTGGTGGTTTATTATTTAGAAATCACTTATGTTTGCAACTAAGGTACCCCTAATCCAGAAAGAGCTGATTTTCCAACAAAAGATTCCTCCAGGGAAGAAGACTAGTCATCTGAGAATGCCTAGCTCTGATATTCTGTAAAAGATATTTCCCCACCTATTAGTCTAGCTTCCTATATTAAGACATAGTACTGGCTTAAAATTATTTTTAAAAATTTTCTCAGATCTCCAGAATCACCTCCAAAGTCTAGGCAATCTTGCAAGGAAGAAAAAAAAAAAAAATAAAAAAAAATGATGGAAAAAGGAAAAGCTGGAGCAACAGATTCTGTCCTGAAAAGTTATAGGTAGATCAAGTATTTATTAGATCTTCCTCTTCCTATGACAGCCTGATTCAGCCTACAGCAGCCATTCTAGAGTGTACTGATGCAAACAAAAGAATGAACCAATTACAGAATGCACCTCTTGCTTGCCGTTAATGATTAATTCTGATTTAATCCAGGTCTCAACCCAACAAACATTTGTGTTTTCCATATAATAATTGGTAGAAAATTACATTTGATCTTCCCCAATATTCACTATTCCCTGTGAATGATGCTAAGCTGTTTAAAATGTTTTTTCTAAGTTACATACTTACACAGGTGCCCTGATGTGAGTCAGTAACTTCCATTATTTCTCTGCAGTCATTGGATTCAGCTCCCTCTCAATGGTGTTGATACAGCTAAATTTTCGTCCTTCCTGCTAGTTAACCAGATAGTGAGAACTAAAACCAACCTGGACTGAATTATTACGTCAGTTCGTTACTGCCCTTAAGCTCTGAAGAACTCATGCACAGTGGCTAACAGAACTGGGTTTTTTTAGATCCCATCTCAGCACGTGCTGCCTTTGATGAAGGGAACACAGCCGTGAAAAAGAGTTAAGATAAATCAGTGTCTTGTACACCCAGCCTTGTCTATGTATTTTCATTAGACTGATAATTTCTATGCATAGCTTCATGAAAACCTTAATTCTAAAAGTTAAACTTTTAACTCACAGACCACGTTAATCTCTTTAATGTTGTTGCAGTCTATTGAGTTCTACTTTAGGTACCAATATGGCTGCTTTGTAATTAAATTTCATCTGAAGAGCTAGTAAGGAAAAAATAAGAAAAAAAACAAAAAGAAAAAGAGTATCCAATGTACAATAGATGCAAATAAACACAGTCAAAAATGTGTTTTGTACAAGAGCTTAGGCAGCTACCAATTCCTTGGAGCCTGTCTGTGATTGCTTGCTGCTAATAATCATGAGGTCATGCTTGTTCTCTTCCCCTTTGAAAATAATGAAGTGCAGCAAATTATTTTCATAGTATAAGTCTATGTCATCATCATACCTTTTCCCCCCGAGCTGAGCAAGGCAATGTTTGTTTTTCTTTGGCTCTTGAATAAAGTGCTCCAAGATCATTATTTGTACAGAAGGCTTTACATAAATCCAAGTTTTCTGCTGTGTGCTCTTTGTTTGTCCATTTTTTATCATTATCAAGGCAGCAGTGCTTTAGGATTAATGCATCATCACAAAACAAAACAATTTGTGCTTCAGCCTTTGAAAGTGCCAGGGATTTTGCATTAATTTTTGTTAGTAAATTGATAAAAATATAACCACTTATGAAAAAAATAATCTGTATGTGGGGCTTTGCTGATGATCTTCCTATGGGATAGCAATTGGGGGCCAGACTCAGATATTTCTGCATCTTGCAAGTATACAACACAGTCCTGTTATTCCCTGTGTATAACCAGACTCACGCACTCCAGGAATGTGCTTTCTACATTAAAATTTCCTCTTCAAACTTTCTGTCAGCCATACCTGACTCTTCTGTCTTCTTCCTTTGGGAAATTCCTGCCTGTGGGATTTTCTTTCTCTCTTGTTTTCACACACAAGTCTCATTTCCTGGTGCTTGAAGTCAAGCACAAGAGAAGGCCTAGTCAACTGCATGGACCAGATTCTGCTTCAGCTTGCAAAGATTCTAATTATCTTAGCAGCCAGCTGTATGAGGAGATGTGACTGCTTTTTTATGTCGATCCTGCAAAAATGTGAGTCCCGCGAGAGGAGTTGAAGAGGGAACAATAAGAGACAAAGAGATTATGCTTCTTGATTTCAATCGGTAGTGTAGCAGAAAATATAATGCTGAGGAAATTCACTCACTTCCAGGACTAACACGGAAGCTGTTAAATGCTCTTTATCCTGTTTAACTTATTTTTTGCTGGGGCCTCAACAAATGTCATTCAGCTCCATGCACAGATATACAAAGAAGATGGAGACTCTCTTTTTACAAGGAGACACATGGAAAAGATGATGGGTAATGGGTGCAAGGTACTTCTGGGGAGATTCCAATTAGACACAAGAGGAAAATTTTCCACAATGAGAACAATCAGCCACTGTAGCAATCTCTCCAGGGAAGTGGTGGATTCCCCAACATTGGACACGTCTAAGATTCGGCTGGACAGGGTGCTGGGCCATCTGGTCTAGGCTGGGATTTTGCCGAGAAGGGTTGGACCAGATGATCCTCGAGGTCCTCTCCAACTTGGTATTCTATGATTCTGTGAGTCTGTGATAGCAAGAAATAAAGCACTCCTGCCTTTTAATATCCCACTACGTAACCCAAACCTCTGTCTTTAACTAGTTATCTGTACCAGACCTACATGAAAGCATGCAACCTTATAAATGAGCACTGAAATGCACTGAAAGAACAAGTTTTTAACAAAATGTGAAGTTGTTTGTAAGATCTTAGTTGTATGTAAACCACACGCATAAGATTTAATGCATCTGACTGTAAAAATGTGCTTCCAGAGAGACTACTATATCCTGGTAATACAAAGTACAAATTTACCTCTGTTTATCCAAGGTGAATTAAAAAATAAAATCTACCTAAATCACAGTTCCACTGAAGAAGTTTTATCACTGATTTAAACAACATTGAGATTTCAACCATTATCAGCAATTTTGAACTGGAATTGACCACAGAAAAAATATTTCTGTTTTCACCATATCTTTTAGAAACAAAACTGTTAAGTTCTTTAAAAAATGTGCTAGCCTTACTATCAGAATACTGTATCTCAGAATATAAAGAACTAATTCAGAAAGTTATTTTCTTCACTTCATTCATTCATTTATTTGTTCTCATACATTTGTTTTTAATTTGATTTTTTTTTTTACATTTATTTACATAATCCCTTAAGGAAAATGGCAAGAAAAAAAAAATCAAGCTCACGTGTTCCACTTCAGCACTTGCTTTTGCCCAAAAGTTGTTATTGTGACTTCAAAACCAAAATCACATTGTGATTTAATTAATAGTTAAGATTAAATAAATCTACAAATCTGATATATTTTTAATATACACAAGATTGGTGCTATCTTTTCTGTGAAAGGTGTGATGATAGAATATAAAATATTCTCAGCATATCACCTCTAGACTGAAATTTTAACTGGAAGGCACTGGTGGTGTAAAAACTGTGGGTTTCGAGTTTAACTCAACAGCTCACTGAATCCTTGGGTGACATTGTGTTTAGAAACCAGACTTGAACTCTAAATATGCTTACACATGGGGCCAGCTAGATGATAGCTAAAGCCATGACTTAGGTAGAGCTGCCTTTGTCAGAACTTTTTCTCTCTTTTGGCAATAATGACGCTTCCTACAAAAATCAGGCCTAGAAAAATGATGCTTCCTACAAAAATCAGGCCTAGAAACCCAAGATTGTTTCTGTTCCCAGGAAAATGAGAGTGCTGGATAAAAGTCAGGCTTTTCCTTCCATCAGGAGTTGATTCTAAACCTAAATTTCTTACATCTGGGATCTGCAGGCACAGAGCCCATGCATTTGGTCAGAAGACTATCCTTACAAAAGAAAAAGAAGCAAAGAAACAGTAAGAACATTAGTATCCTGTAGTGGTCACATTTAAAGAACATGCAAGGAGAGACTTTTTTACAGATTCATCCAGAAGTCAAGTATTCTGCAGTACAAAAGGGAAGGAGACATTGGCTGCCTCCCATGGAAAAACATGGGAGTTTGGGGGGTTTTGGATTTGTTTGTTTGTTTTTGTGGGGTGGTGGTGTTTGCATTAAGTTACAGAACCAAAGTAAATTCCACTGTATACACATATACTAGAAGCACCAAGCATTGTCTCACAAACGCGGATCTTCAGAAAATCCCTCTAGAGGCATTCTAACACTACAACACAACAAGAATTTCTGTAAGCCCCACAATTTCATGAAAACTTTTCATGTACTTCATGACTCCTAATTCTTTTTCACCTCTGACAGCTTTAATGTTACCCTGCAAACAAATTTTTGAAAATCATAAGACAGGTATCGTTCTGAGATTTACGAAGCCTCACTGTCACTCTGTGTCTCTGTCTGTGATACACTCATTTTCCTTCTGCCTCTAGCTTTCTACAGCTTTTTACAGAACAGGATAGTACACTTGAAGGTGACCTAGGAGATATATTCCCATTGCAGGGTGTTTTCCCTGGTGAGTAAACCAACCACCCAAGGAAGCTAATCACCAGATGCCAAATATACATACATTACTGTACTCTAAGCCCACTCATGTAAAGACAACTGGTTCAGGGAATATTAAATGCCAGGTCTGAGGAAAACTGAGTCTAATGTACTAATAGAATCGGCAAAAAAAAAACTTGTCCAAAACTGCTTTCTCTTACCACTGTATCAATATTTGACAATACCTGGACAGTCAATTTCTGTTTAAAACTAAAGCCATAGAGAAAAAAAAAAGGAAAAGAAAGCCGAAGCACTCTGTCTCAGACAGAATTTCACATTGTGTCAGGTAAAATTCAGAAAGATATACATAAAAGAAAGAAGAGCAACTTGGAGAAATAATGAGTAGTCTCCCAGAAAAAGCTTCTTAATGTTTAATCAAGTTTCAATATATACCAAAATTCCCTCGGACACAAGACTCTTAAAAATGTCTGTGGAAACAATCCCTTGCTTGACTCATTTTGTGAAGAGAAGTAATGACTTTCCACATTTTTTTAGTCAGGTGCAATGATTGAAAAAATTCCCAGCGATTCTATGCAGCATCAGTAATGGCAAAAGATGGACTAGATGACCTTTAAAGGTCCCTTCCAACCCATATCGTTCTATGATTCCATGAAAAACCATAGAGGCAGACACTGTTGTTTCATAATTTCTGCTGGGTTTTGCCTTTCTTTACATTGTAGAACCATACTTAAACAGTAGAATAAATGTGCACACAGCATACGTTTGCAGCAGTGACCTCGTCCCGACTCAGCACTGTTGCAGAACCATAAAACTTTAAAGAGAGACTTGGCTGTAAGGCTGGCGTTTGTGCAGACACAGCGCAGGGTCATGAGTCAAGAAAAATGGCTGTCAGGGTTATTCCCACCAAGATAATTAATTATTCGGGCTGTGATGGCTGCGGCAGAGCTGTGCTTTGTCTTGGGTCTGGCTAGACTTTTCATGGCAAGGACTAAGGAAATTCCCTTCATCTTTGTAGCAGGTATAAAAGGGTCAGACACAGTTCTAGGTCCCATCCTTGGCTAAGCACCAAGATTCATGCTTCCTAGAGAGCGCGTGAATGTAAGGAAGAAGACGTGTACTGGTTTGAGGGGGCTTGTGGGAGTGATATGCTTAATAGGCAGAAAGGAGAGGGATATGCATGTCCCCTAAAGTAAAGAATAGATATGGTTTGATCCAGTGAAGCGCCACATCTTCCAAAATTCTGTATTATTTCCCTGTGAAGCTCAAGACAAGGAACAGTCTGCACCAGTAAATATCTGATTTAGCCAAAGACACGAAGTCAAGGTGTTATAATTAGAAGAGGAAAAAGATGTCATAGAAGAAACTTTATGACTACATGATTGCATTGGCTAGTAAAGTATTCAGTTACCTACCTAACTTAAATTGTAGACTAAAATGAGATTGAGATAACAGATAAATGAGCAATAATAGAGGAGGCAATAATTTAATAAGTTTCTATTAGTGTGAAACAATCTCATTCTATTTGGTGTTCATTTAGAACTGACAAATACAACAATAAAAGCCTTTGTGAAAACTTCATTTTCTTGGCGTTTCATCAGTACTTTTTATTAAAGACAAAATCCGACCTTTTTTTCTAGTGCTATTTTTTATTAATGGTTTCAAAATAGTATTTTTTAATGAGAATTTTTTTTTTTTTTTTTTCACAAAAATGCTATTGGAAATAATGGTCATTAAGTAAGCAGGGCTAGAGTGCAAGATATCGATTTTCAAAATTTGAACTTTAAATTGATTGTTAAAATGTAAAAAGTGAGACATGACTTTTTAGAAATGCAATGCAAGGGTCTGTGTTGTGTGTCAGTAGGCACAGCCAGCCAGCTGCTGTTTGCACGATTACATCAGCTGCCAATAACGGTTCAGATACGAGAGTGTGGGCTGCATGTAGCCTATGAGTTGGAGGCTTTTTCCACCTTTGTATCCATGTCCTAAACTAGTGTGTTGCCAACCATACAAGTGGTCCTAAACACACAGCCAAGAGAGGCTGTTCTGCCAGTGTGTCAAGCGAGAGGATTTCCACAGCTGGGATCTGATGCTGTTGAGTAGACCCTGCTATCTAAAACACGACATCTGCTCACTCATGAATTTTTAACACACTGACTCTACAATAACATTTAATTAGAGCTTGATTATATTTACTAGACCTTAGGGTAAAGCTTCTGAGCAATGAAAAGTTAATGTCTAATAATAGGTACATGGCAAAATAAACTTGCTTCTTGAAGACAATTTTGTCCTTTTACTTTTTGCCTTTTCCCAGAAATGCAATTTTTCACTGAAGAGAAATGAGGTGTCATTTGCTTGCACCCTAGAAGGATCATCAATCAACCCCAAATTATCACGAATAAATGCAGAGTGGAAAAGTGAACTTCCAGAAGACACATAATTGAGTCCTCCTATAAATGACTTGTAAGAGTCATGAATCTCAGCAGTGAATCAAGTCTTCATATCTCAACTGATCTCTGATCTTCATGTATGAAGCTTGACCTCTCCCCACTAGATCTCCCTCTGGAATTCCTGTTCTGTTTTAGTTTTTTTTTTTTTTTTTTTTAACTCTTAGAATATATTTTTAATTTATTCAAATCCCAAATATGAAAAATACAACCCCATTTACTGATCTTATATTTGGCATAACAAAATTATGGGGTTAGAATCAAAATTATAGGGATCAAAGGACAATTCAGGTTGGGAGGGACCTCAGGAGGTCTCTGATCCAACTTCTTGCTCACAGCAGGGTCAGCTATGAGGTGAGAACAGGTTGCTTAAGGCTTTGCCCTGCTGGGTCATGAAAACTTCCAAGGATGGAGATTTCCTGCCTTGTTGAATCTGTTTCTTTACATGACTGGTTTGGTTCTTCCTTTTTTTTTTTTTTTTTTTTTTTTTTTTTTTCTTTTTCTCTTCTCCTCCCCTCTCTTATTTCTAAATGTTTCCTGTTTCAGTTGTCCCCTATCTTCCTACCATGAACTGCAGTGAAGAGCTGCCTCCATCTTCTTGATATTTTCCTCACAGGTATTGGAAAGCTGCTTGTTGGATACCCTGAACTGATCCAGTTTACCAACGTCTTTCCTGCATTAGAATGCCTAAAACTAGGTGTAGTATTCTAGGCGTAGTCTACTAAACACTGAGTAAAATATTACAGTTTCTTCCCTCAGTCTACTGGCTACAGTCCTTGTAAATACAGTTCTGGATGCTGTTAGGTTTCTCTGCTGCCAGGGGCAGGAAGCTCTGCGCAGTTGGGGTAGCTACCTCATGGGTTATCAGCATCAAGGACCCAATATTGACACGGCTCCTTGCTAGACAGGCTGCAGAAAGGACTTCATCAAGAGGGTAACCTCCTCACTTTATTGAAAATTCTATTCTTCTCAATATACTGAAAAATGCCAATATCATCTCCCACATTCTGGCATTTTGCAGAACACATACATTTATTTTTTTCTGGCCAGAGCTTTATTCTGACAGAATATAGACTTGCTGTGGTCAGATGCTGACATGTAGCCACAAGACTTACTATGTACTGCACTGTCTATCAGACTTGGAGGAGCACTGGGGGATGGCACTGATACTGCTGGTCCCTGGCCGGGAGCTCTGGGCTCTATGCTAATTATTAGGAGATGTGACAGGCTGCTTCCCAGGGTGGTAGTACAGTTTGGCAGGTACAGAGGCTAAACATGATTTAGCCTTCCATTTTAGCTACTGCAGGAAGGCAGAGATGAACAATAACTCAAGTAACACAATGTTTTCTGTTGGAAGCTGCTCTGGAGTCCTTGAGAAAATGTGATTTTGGATGCTTTGGCCAAGGGCTGGTAGCGTACAGCCCACCTGCTTGTCAATACAGTTTTGCTGCCCTGTAGTCTCATTAAGGATTCAAATGACACAGCATGTTACAGTTTTCATCTGTGTAATAGATTTCAGTTCCTGATTAGCCTCCACAAGCAAGCCCAACAAAGATGGTGAGATTGCTTGTGTGGGAGTCCAAGTCCTGCCCCTTGCTTCCCCAGCTGCAGAATGAACCTGTCTGTGTGACTCCCATTGCATTTTTTTTTTTTTTTTTTTTTTTTTTTTTGTCCCTCCATTGGGTCCGACTCCCGCTGACACACGGCTCAAGCACTGCATGCTCATCCTCGACATTCATTTGAAAGCAGGCAGCAAAGATAACCAGATAAGAACTGATGCAGAAGTCTGCAGCCCCAGCAGAAAGAGAAGTTGTCACATTAATCATGAGAACAAGGAGCAGTGTAAAAGTGCTAGCAGTGTGAAAGAGGCAATCGCATGGACAATGCAACCAGGTAGATGGGGCAAGACAGGGCGCTTCCTATTGACGATGATGTCTGGTTGGCACTCAGACTGAGCTGGAAACCTGAACAGCGTACAGCTAGAGTGTTGACACTCGTTAACCTTCTCATCCTTGTGAAGTAAGGAACCCCTTTCAGATTTCATCATCTCATATGGAAACACCCAAGTTACTGCCGATCAGGTCTGAGTGCAGGGGGGTGCAAGCTCTTATTCCGTATTGCACTGTCTGGAGAGACAGAGTATGACACCACAAGAAGAGTGTCACTAATTTATATAAATATGGTGCATACTGTTCTATTTGTCAGATAAAAATCTGTTTTATTATTGGTACTCTGGATGGGGAAAAATGGTATTTCCTCTACCTGCAGTGAGCTTTTCTTTCATATCACAGTAATGCTAAATTTTCAAGAAGGCATTCTTCATGCTTCTGTGAGGTTTTGTGAATCTTGTATATATGATTTTCTTTTTTATTTCACCTGAATACAGTGTAAAAAAAAAAAAAAAAAATAAAAAAGCAGAACTGTGGCAAACCAAGAAGTCTTTATCTTTTTTGTGTTTTTTCCCCAAGTACGAAGAAGTCCACTTTTATAAAAGATCAAAATGATCACTTTTTATTATCTTAATGTGTAGAACTGGCAGCCAGTAATCAGGACTCCACAGCAAATACCTGTAGATACACACTGTAAATACCTCTCTAAGTATACATGCACAGACGAATGATATTAGCAGCTGGATTAAGAACTAGTGCAGCCTAGTTTACACGGTGAGAAAGCTTTGAACACCTGTCTGATATTCAGTCTCCTTCCTGAACGACACTCTCTCTCTTATGATCTCCTCTCACTCACTTCTTAATCCTTAAAAAAAAAAAAAAAAAAATCACACCAAATCACTCGACTGCAATACTTTGCAATTAACCCCTGTAAGTGTTAAGATATTAGCTACACAGATTTGACTGTAAAAATAAGGTGCAATGGGACGATATGAATGACATTGTTAGCTATCTTGTTAAGGTCCGGGACATATGGAAACCCAGTGAAGCTACGTTTATAAGGTTAATAAAAATTGCCCTATCTTCACTTCTACCACCGTGATGTCTGAAAACACACTAAACTCTGTGTCTTCTGCACCTCTGTGTGATAAAGAGGTGAGTTGCTGAACAGATGGTGAATAAATAACTCTCACTTTTGCTGCTTTCACACTTCCCAGAAGCAAAGCTGGCAAATTGTATTTGGAGCCTGGAATGTGATTTCTTTATTTAAACTACATGCTTAGCACTAACAAGGGAGCACTCAGGAACATTAATTCAAACATGCGGAGTGTCTCACTCTGGGAACTGTGTTCAGCCTTTTTTGAGAATTTATTATTTCCCGAAAATAATCTTCATTGCATCTGTGTGCTAAATACATAGTCATGGTCTCTTCATTCTGACATCAAAAATTACTGAAGTCACTGTATGTATATATACATCTTTGCATAATTTAATAGATGTATGTATGCATTATGTATGTTGCATATAACTCTTGAGATGAATGACATTTCTATGCCCGAGAAAGCAGTCCAAAAAACTGCAATACATTATTTCAAACAAATAACCTAATCCTTCAGGGAAATGTATTCTTTTTCCTCTGTCTTTATTATAATGTCCTTTTTCATACTGTGCATATTGTACTGCCTCCACCCACAGTGAATTCAGTATTCTGTCTCTTCAAACCATTAGCTTAATAACGTTATGTTCTGCCTCATTCCTCTTTACAGTGCTGCTGTTTTAACATTGTGTTTCATTCCTCTTTGCTCCCCGATCACATTCCTCAATGCACATTGCCCTGTCACTGAATCCTACTGCATCCATCACCCGTCTAATGTTTTCTATTTCCTATCTGCTACTGTGAGCATGTCCTCATCTTTGCTACATCTGTTACCAGCTGAGCTAATTGTTGTTTAGGTTTTGAAAGTTCTTGGCATCCACGTAAGGCAAAGGCCTGAATTAGGCAGGGAACTTCTGCCACACTTGTCTCTGTGGTACGCTTCTCAGCAATAAATTATTCCTGCTGGAAAGGTATTGGGCCACATAGAAAAGAAGCAAAACAAAACAAAACTTGTCTTGTGGATATCTGCTGGACTTGCCGGTTCTCTCAGAAGGTAGGTATTGTAAGGTGCTGTAAGTCTGGCTGAAATTTATTATCCTCCGTTCTCCCTAAACACACAGATACTCCGGGATACAATTTCAGAAGTCTACCACCAAGGCTCAGGCTCTTAACAGAGCTGTGAAAGCAGAATGACACCACAGATTACTGATTAATCAAAACAGATCTCTGTGACCATGACTGTTTGGTTCGGAAAGGGAACAAATACGCTAATTTACAAATGGTAGAGGCAGATCCTTGCTGTTCGCTCTCCTTTTCTGCTCCTCCACCACCCACAGTGACTGAAGTGCAGACTCCTCAAAACAGATTATATGCAGGTTTCTTTGTGACAGTCATAATTTAAGGTAAGATTGCTTTGATATATTCTCCTTTGCTTTCTTTATTCTATTATGGCTTACTTAATAATTTAAAAAATACTGTAACTGTACTATTTTGAAAGATATTCACAAGATGCATATGCTAAAAGCTACACTTGCTTTACTTGATCAAGTGGTTATTTAATCTGATTTCTGTTACCTGGTAATGGTCAGAAGCATCAAGGGATTATTTAAAAAAAAAAAAAAACAAAAAACAAAACAGAACAAAGCATAAAAAAGCAACTTCACAGCAAATGATCATTAGAGGAAGAAAATAAAGCATTTACATCTGCTAGATGTATATACCTGGGAAATATAATATTACCAGGGATATGAGGAAAATTGCATGTGCTCTCTCCTGTGCCAGAAAAAATCAAAGATCATCATTAGTAACTTGGCTACAGGGTTGATCAATTACAGTCCATAAAATCTTCTGCTGGGCTGGAGGAAAATGGACCCTCAAAGCCAAAGCAGTAGGACAACAGTATTCTCCACAGTCCAGCTATTCCCAAAGAAATACTCTCTGTACTTCCACTCACCTTCCCTGAGGTCCCTGTAATAGCTTTTTCCTCTCTTTCTCAAAGGCTGGCAGAGTGCTGCAGCTGAGTGCTGTCAAATAACCAACTACTGTGTTACTACATTTATTGCTATCAGTGCCACATAATGAAAGGTGGATAATAACCATTTCCTGTTTTCATATTCTTTTTTTCTCCATACACTGCACACCCCTTCCAGTTTGCTTATTGGGGGATCGGATCAGACCCGCAGATGATGTAAATCAATATAAATCTGCTGCTTTTAACTATTATGCAATAAACTCTCTTATGTGATTTATGTGACTTATTAATTAGCTCTAGCAGGCAAGTCCAGTTATAGGACAGATGCAGTATAGGACTGTTCATTGCACTGACTGGAGATTATATTCAGTCTGCAACTTAAAAAATGTTAGTTGTTAAGAGCATATTAAGAGCTGATGTGGAAAATCTCTTAAATGGAGAACTTAGGAAATAGCTGAAATCTCCGAATCAACAAGGTAAATTGACTTTATTAAACAGGTTTCCTACTGCTGTGTGTGTTACCTAGAACTCTACATTTTTATTGTATGAAAGGAGAAGGGCTGAATATTCTATTTATAAAATGCCTATAAGTGAAGAGAAGTGGGCTTTTAAAGAAAGATTTCTGTGCTTTTTGTGTCCTTTGATGTTCCATAATATTCCACATATGCTGCACATCATGATTGATGGTGATAGTCTCAATTTTGAGAAAAACGTTTGTGCTCTAATAAACACTGCAAAGAGTTATCCTAGAAAAGAAAAATTCGTAGCTATTAGTTTTCACTAAGATGTGCCTGTTAAGCGCTGTTGATTCTGGCAACTGGGAATGTTGTAGTTTATTAATGGAATAATTTTTTTTTTTTCTTTTTTCAGAATGCTTCCTTTCCTGTACTGTCATTTTACACAGGTCTTTCTCCCACTAAGAATACCATGGCACCTCTTCAGGGCACAATGTGATCTGGAAGAAGTCCAGCATGCTGCCTCCCATCCCTCTTACCTTCCCACCACATCCTCAATAGATTTCTCAGGTCCAGTGCCAGGACAAGAGGTTCAACGCCTTCCAGTCATATTGCCACATGGCACTGTCCAGAACGCTTCAGGAAGGATAAAAGCTCTTCTTCTCTTATCCTGGCTCCAATAGCCATCCTGACCAATGTAATTTCCTTGGACATTTCATTTTCAATTATATTTGTGTGGGCAGATCTAATGACACCACAGATAGGATTTGCAATCTCTAAACGAGAGTACAAATGAGCTACCTCTTCATTGCTTCCTCCAAATCAGTGTTAGATTAACAGAAATTTTAAAGAAAAGAGGAAATATGTGCAGAAAATAAAATTACTCAGTCTAGCAGATATAACACACAAAGAAACAAGTGGAGAGACAATAAAAAATGCAGATATTTAAAGGCACGGATATAAGGAGGATTATAGAAAAAATTATCAATGTATCGCCTGTAGAGCCAAGGAGTTTCTGTTCCTTTAGTGCGTCTAGTTCAAAAAAGTGAAGCAAAACTGCACTCCCTACACGTAGGGCAGGTAGCTTCCTTGGGTCAAGTTTTCTTGCATTAAATGCACAGGTTTGAAAATATGACCTGGATAACTTCTATGAAAATAATGCTGCGTAGCAGCACAATAGCATTGGAAACATGTAAGAATACAATAACATTTGATGAATTTGCTAGACGGCAAATTGGATTTGATCTTTAAGTATAATACAGTGCAAAAGCCTATGATTTTTTTACGCAAGGTAGAATTATTTCACAGCCTGAATGGCCAAGAATAATGATCACACTGGTGTAGCTTGGCTAACTCAGCAAGCATCTGAGAAGTACATGTACAAGGGGAGAGAAGACTGTGTGAGTTGTTGCAAAGTATGTTATTATAGGAATGAAATGAAATAAACCAAAGTAAAATCTGACCTACATTATAAAATAGATCTGATATGTGTAAGGATATAGAGGGAGCAGCAACAGATCAGCTGAATAATTTAGGGTGGGACTGGACATCATGCTTAAAAACATAGTATATCATAGACAAGCAATCTTGCTTTGGCAAAGAAGTGGACAAATGACTTAGTAGGTCTCTTCCATTACTAATTTTTTTCATTCGATGCTCTTTGTAGACCAGTGTTAAGTACCTCTAAAAGGCACTAGAAAGATTAGACCTCCATTTTCTTATCCTAAAAGCTAGTCTTCGATCAGAGAGCAGTGAGATACCATGTCTATTAGCTACCGTTGTTTACTCTGAAATGAAAGAATATTTAAGTACAATGGATAAAATAATAGTTTCAAATCAATCAATGCGAATTACTCCAGGAATTTATGCTGACACACTAACACCCTGTCATGATGAGTAATGTTTTAGAAACAATTATATTGGCTAAGTTATCATTTCATTAAGAAGTATCAAATGAAAAATGAATCCTCTATCCTGGCTTCAGGGAGAATTAAAGAAGAAAAACTTGGGGTTCATTATTTAACAAAATTATAGCCATCTGAAGATAAGTATAAATAATGGTGCTCTTTAAGGCAATGTACAAAATCACACAAGGGGAGCTCCAAAAAGTGTGTGGTATACTTCCAGATCAAAGCAAACTTTTTTTTTTTTTTTTTTTTTTTTTTTTTTTTTTTTAGAGTATTTCATAGAGTTTCTTCCAGGAGAAAAACTAATAAGATACCTCTGATATCCTAAAATCCAGGTTAGGACAATATATTTCCTTGTGTTCTGAAACCTCTCAAAATTTATTCTCTTGACCCAACCATGTGATTTATGTAAAATATGTAAACTTTGTAAAATTTTTTATGTTTTTTTGCTGATGTGTTATAGTGTATAAACAATTACACATATTAATAATTAATCTCATGTTTGGAAAACAATCAGGCATATTTTGTTTTATCATAACTTCAAGGAATTTTTTTTTCTAGGTAGATTATCAATTAATGTGTTAAGTGTTTTTTTATTTGATGTATTTCTTTCAATCTTCCACAGAGAAATTTGAAAACACGATGGTTTTGCATATATAGTTTTAAATATCGATTCCTGTTTGTCTTCATAATGAAGCCTTGTTTCTGAGTGTGAAGATAAACATAAGTGATACTTTGACATTATTCTGATTAATGAGAAATAATTATACCTTTGCTCCCTGAGGCAGGAGTTGAGTTTAGTACAAATTCTATAAATGCAATGAAGCAGAGGGTAACTTCTCTGAGCAAGTACCACCCCAAATTTTAACAGAGATCATCATAATCTGTTTTCTCATTTCCTTTTGTTTTGGAAAAGAGAAAAATAAATTCCATACTTCACACATGTTCACTCCTTCCCGGGTCAGGTGTTTAAAAAGAATAAACAAATTATTTTCTTCTGCCCTGCAACCTGCAACTAAAGTACCCAATTTTTTCTCAATTTAGAGGAATAATCCTCTTTCAGGATTCCTTCCAGTGCCAAGGTTTGCCTTACTATTTATTGCCTCACAACCCCTTATTCCTTGAGGTAGATGGGAAGGCTTTTAGGGACCATTCTGTCAAGAATTTGTTTATAGCTTCCAAGGGGAATTTTCCTCTTCGGGTACTTACTGAGACAAGACTCAAGATGATATAAACATCTCTGTCCATTTGGTTTCCAAGGAACAGTAAGGCAGAGAAACTTTAGCATTTTGTAGTTATGTTAAAAACCATATGAAATATGAATAAAATTCTTCTCCGTCAGCTAAGAAAACCAAAAATCTGAGACTGGAAGCATTTTATTTACATGGAGGTCACATAATGTGGAGTGTTAATTAATGTCATTAGATGACCACTGGATGGATTTTCCTCCCTTCTATGTAGGCCACATGATTAAACTGAAAAAGAAGACAGAAAACAAGAAAAAATTACTTTGGAGAGAATTTTATATCCACAGTGTGTTTTTGTATTAAGGCAGTTATGCTTCCAAAAGATTTTATTTGTCTAGTTTTATGTACCTAATTTTCTGATGTGTTACTTTCTCAAAACAAATGTAACATTTGTTACGTTTTTTTTATCCTTAATAGAATCTCTCTGAAATTTATCTAAAATTCTGAAAGTCATGGACCTTATATCAGCAGTTCTTAAAAAATTCCCCTTAGAAAACTCCAAAAATCCCATGGGTGACAAATTTTATTGCTTATTATATACACATATATACATACACAGGCATATATATCTATATCTATATTTTTAATTTTTTTTTTAAAGGATCCTAATTTTGGAAACGGAATTTGTTACACAAATAAAACAAATTAATGAATATCTACTGCAGGACTTGTCCTAGAAAGATATGCCAGTCCAGTCATGAAATATGAAGTATATATAGATACTAATATGACTAGAAGAATATTTTCTTAAAAAAAAAAAAAAAAAAAAAGGAAAGAAAAGCTTGCACCTGATTCCTTTGGAAAGTGAGAGTAAGAAATAGCTTCCTTTCAGGTTTGCTCACTATTATGGTATGAAGAAGGATGTTACCTACAGTCACTGTTAAAAAAAAAAAAAAAAGAACAAGAACTTGACAACTGACTATTGCTCATAAACAGTAAATTTAGACCTAAGGAAGCACAGTCATTACTCACAAAAGAGAATCTCTGCCATTTTCAGGAAAAAAAAAGGCTTAATCTCCTAAGAAATAATAAAAAGACCACAGATCCTTCTAGAATGAGAAGAAACTCCAGTGAAGGACATAATCTTTTTAAGATTTCCAAGCCAATTTAATAGCCCCTGAGGGAGTGAGAACAAAAATATTACTCATTGCCAAAGGGTTTAAATTATTATTTTTTAATATTACTCTAGAAAGAAAAGGAAAGAAACCCCTGAAATATGAAGAATTATTTCTGGCACAATGCAGGATTGAACTGGGCTGTTTAAGCAGAGTGAAGTGTTGACCCATTAGGCTTTGGGGAAAATCAAGAGAACCATCGTACTTTCTGTGATATTCTGTTCTCTACCTGTTTGGAAAATATTCTCCATGCTTCCTCAGCTTTGATACAACAGTATTTCAGATACTTTGGGACCTGTTTTGTCTCCTTTCTGCATCCTGTGTACCTGTAGAAGCTACCAGGGCCCTTACCCTTCATGAATGAAATATTGCTGGTATTTAAGCTAACACCCGGCTCAGCTGCAAGCTGGTGTAAAAAAACCCAACATACTTCAATGAAATCTGATCATACGGTATTTACTAATGTATTATTAATGGGCAGTTGAACGGCTTCAATAATAATTCTTAGTATTTATCATCCCCTACAAGGGTAAAATAGACAGATCCCCATTAATCTGGGTTATTTTAAATGAGCTACACAAAAGAGCTAAGTGGGCCCCTTATTTCCCTCACATCATCCCACAGCAAGAAAATATGATGTGACAGGGATTTGCCTTGACTTATGTCATATGAAGAACAGGCCCAAAGTAGACATAAAACTGCCTTTCTTTAATGTCTTCTGATTGTTTCATTGAATTTATATTGCTTTGGTGCATTAATAATCAGTCTTTGAGAATTCCTTATTATTTCAGCTCGCCATCTCCAAGCGACTTCTGTATATCAACCCTGCAAGTATGCTAGCCTGTAGAAACATTTGTGTGCTTGACTTGGAAAACTAGTCTTATTTTTTGTTGTATTTACCAACTATGTGGCTAGATTCAATTGTAATCCTTGATATAAACTAAATTTACAGTATTATTATCAATTTTACTATTACATGACATGAGCATGGTAGAATAATCAGAATTCCCAGGCTGACTAAAACCTGTGACACCTGAGAGACTAAGTCTGTCATATACCTGACTAACCAAACTTCTGCTCCTTTATGAGAGCTTTCTGTTGAAAGTATTTGGTTCTGCCATAGATATACTCATCACTTTTTAAAGTCATACAAATGATGGAATAAACTACAGGAACTTTTTAGGTTAGATTCTGTTCTTCTTCATGCAGAACAGAAGCTCTGCTAGAGATTGCACTGGAAACTGGAACCGCACAGTGTGAGGTCCTCTGCCCGCTGAATTTTGTTGATGCCACAATTGCATGTCCTTGTGTGTTTCCAGGAGACTAGAATGGTTTAGGATGCCTAATACTGTTTGCACTCCTTGATGACTTAATGGGTCACTATGCAACCACATAGCTTTTCAAATCACACCTCAGTCAACCTTTGGCTTCATCTACGCTTCAGCTTTTGATGATACAGCTATCAATTAGGAACGAATAAAAAGAAATTTAAGCTAGTGTCTTGGGAAAAGATTTTGATCTGAAAACTTCACAGTCTTATGGGGAGATTTCCAAAGATGTTTAACCCCTTTGAAGAGCTGTCCATAAAGTAAAGAAGTAAATTAAGTACTGCTATTTTTATTTTTACAGACTGGAAACTCAAGCACAAACCACAAAGAGAAGAGATACTTAGAGAATCACACAGAAAAGTCAGAACTCATTTCTGAGTCATAAAACGTTAAGGACAAGGCAGGTTGCTCTGTTCCACACACATAATCTCCAGTTCAATGAGGTTAATAATAGTCTAGCATGTTACTCCGAGGGTGTTAGAAGAGTGGAATTTATTGTGTATCATTGTGGTTTTCTGTAAGATAGAGCTGGCTGCAGACTATAAAGGATGACAGAGATGAAACAGGAGAAAATACCGAACTTCTCCATTTAATATCCAGAAAGGGGTTTTCCATGGATTTCTACAATCAGTTGGGATTTATCAATGATGCGCTGCATAACCTTTTCAGTGCTCTGACTGATCCTGTGAAGGACTTTCTTCATTCCTGGTGAGTCTGACCTGAGCCTACAAAGTTAAAAGATCCATGGCCACAGAGCAGATGATGATGAAGAGCCTTATTGCAGGGTCCCTGGGAGTGCCTTATAGCTATTCATTGAAGTGCCATCACTGATATTGACTGAAAACCCTAAAACAGAGTGTCTAGGGAGGTGTTAGGCTGAAAACTTCTACTTGCTGAAAATTTCAATACTTTTTTTTTAAATTAAAAATTAAAATTTCCTACAAGCCAGTGATCATTCTGTTTGTCCCACTCTAGTTATTAATATACAAAGTTCCAAAATTCAAGCAAATCTCATCTTGGAGAAGAGGCAATGAGCCGGCTGGCAGGATCTGTAAAGTGAGTGCCAGACTTTCAGCCCTATCAAGAACAGTAAGTAAATCTCGAAGCACGGGTTTTCAGCCTGAAAATAAATAAATAAACACGTAAATTAAATAACAAGGAGACTATTATCAGCTATGCTAGCAAAAGGTCAAAGTCTTCCAAATGAAAAGCACTGATACATCAAGGACAAACAATCCGACAGCCTTGCAAACCATGTGGATTTCTATGGCAGTTTATTTGTGTATATCCTGGGGGATCTCCAGCACATTAAAAGAATGCATTTGATCCTCGTATCCTAAATAGATGTTTCTGTTGCTAGGTGATGTAATATCCTTGTAACCCTGCGAACTCCAAGGACGATAGCATTCAGTGACATTTCTGTTGTCAGCAGCAAGCTTCTGGAAAAGTGGAATGGAAGAATTTTTTTAGTTGATGTTTGCTCCACAAAACTTTTCAGTTCAATACGTTTGAATTAATTTGCTAGATTTTTAACACTATTCTTCTCCTAAAAAGAATAGTTATATTGTTTTCACTGTTGAATTGCTAACTTTATCAAGTGGTCTTTGGAAAGAGTCAGCATTTAATTTTAATCCAAACTCTCTATTTAATCCCATATAGGAGAGAAAAGAGTCTCTTGAGATACCAAAATGACATTGGGAGGAATTATTCAACTCTTGACTGTGCAATAAGCCATCCACTGCAGTGCTTCAAAGGTCCTGATTTTTCTCCAATGTGTGTGCTGGGAGGGGAAGAAAGTGGAGGGAAAAAGGGAATGGTAAAGATAGAATAATAATAGGAAATGAACATTGGCAAGAGAGTCAAATTTAGTTTCAAATTCTCTAACAACTAAATTAAAAGAGTATATTAGTCAGCTTTGATCTTAGAATTTCACAGGAAGAAAGACCAAAAATACACAAAACTACAGTATGATACTAGAGATATCAAGACCACACCCGTATCGTAGTATCACAAGTGGGCAGAGTGTTGAGTGAAAACACTCAAATGAGGCTGCTGAATGGATCATTCCCCATACAGGACCCCGCAGAAAAAAAATCTACAAACTAATTAAAAAGCTTTTAGAGCAAGCAGATCCCCAGTGTTGCTGCCAATCTACCACAGTTCCATTGATTTAATAGCAGCTATAGAACAGAATTTCTTTATTAACTCAGTTGTCCACTATGGAGCTTTTGTGTGTATGACAAATTCAACAAAAGATATAACTTATGAAGTATGTTTGTTCATTTCCTACTATACGCTTTACAGTAATCTAGTGTGAGTGAGTCTTTTAAGATTTGTGATACATAGATCTGGAATGAAAAGAATTTGTTAGGAATATGAGAGGAAAATATAATATATATGACTGGATAGAACTTATTTTACCTTTTTATTGTTAATTATTATAGTATTAAAATCAAAGGGAATATAAATTGTTAATGAGAACCTTGTGCGATTCAAATATGGAGGAATGCCATTTTTAGGATGCTTACTTAAACTTTATCTGAATTATGGTGCTTAAAAGACTTCAAAATCACTTTGGCAGCTGTCTCTGACATTTTTATATGTTGTTCTGAGTCTGAGCTGGATCCAAGTGAAGAAGAGAAGAAAAATAAAACAAAAGGATGGAAGAATTTTTTTTCTAAATCCTTAGAAAATTTCTGCTGGTTTTGATCAATCTTTCAAGATTTTTCTATTTTACTAAACCAGTTTGTTGACCGTATTGAAGCAAAAAATGAAAATTGAGACATTGTCTTCAGTGTCCCAGAACCTTCAAATGACATATCTTAGTTTTTCAAGCAAATGGTTTAGTTATGTTCAATTTATCTGATCTACAGTATGTTATAGAGATCAAAGAGAAAATATCAGTAAGACTCAAATTTTCTTCAGTTAGACACAGTTTCTCCCTAGTGCACCCAAAGCTCTATTGTCAGGGCTGCTGACTCAATTTTTATAATGCTACTCTAATGTATAGATGATTTTAACAGTTTGACTGCTACAGATAGCTACTTACTTTATAATATTCATGAACCGTTTTCTTCTTTCTTGCAAAGCATAATGTGTTGAAATGGGTCGCCTCTTTGAATCAATAAGAATTTGTTCATAACCAATAAAAAATATGAAAAGCTAAAGTTTTCTTGGACAAGTACTGGTTCAGCTATCTGCCCTGTTTTCTTTAACTAATAATTGCAACGTATTAAATTTCCTCAGTTTGTTTTCTGTATTTCCTCTGAAATAATGGTTATCACATACTTCTACAGATGTCTGGGTGAGAAGGACTGTAGTCAAGACTTTTCACAAAGGAAAAGTACAGTACAAAAAAAGTCCACATTTCTTACAGACGTTAGATCATGACCTGAGACATGAGCATGATGCTTACCTTGCTATCCAATCTTGTTATTTGGCATAGCAAACCCAAAAGCTTCAGACCCATGGGTCTCTGGTCACGGAAAACAAAGTAGCAATGATGATACTAAGTAGAATATGAAATGATTTTATAAAATTAAACAACTGTGTAAGGCATGTCAGTATACGGGAAACCAACTGGGTGATAACAGCTTTGGCCATCTGTGATAGATAGCATAATTGTTTAAGGGATTTATTTGCAGTTTATCGTGGTTTCCTGCACTTCATTGCCAACTGCATTCTGGGCCGATTACACCCTTTTGGGATAATTGCTCCTTCCCTGGGAACAAGGGAGCCTAATCCATTTTGGAGGAAGTCTGGGATGTTGGAGGGGCAGGCAGAGGAGGATTAATGTGGGAAGCAGGGAGAAAGCAGGACTGGAAATAGAGCAGTGCTGGGAGGCATAAGAGAAGTGTTAGCTCCAGAGTCTGTCTCTATAGAAGTCCACAGAGGTAGTGTAAAGAATTAGACTTTCCTAGGAGGTCAGTGCAGCCTTTCTGCGGGGCACAGTGTAAAGCTTAATTCAGGGAACAACTGAACACTGATTGATTGGAAAAAATAAGTCTGGAGAATAAAAATGCCTCTGCAGAGGAATCTAAATGTGGTTAGGATTTGGTTTTGTTGATTTATTGATTTATTGATTTATTTATTCATTTGGTTAGGATTTGCAAGATTTGTTTTCTAGTCCTTTTATTTTTTTTTTTTCCTTGCAATTAATGTGCATTATATCTTGTTGCTTACTTATATTTTTGGATTAAAAGTTGGTTTGCTTCAATTAATAATAAAAACTTTTTTTTTAGAGACTTCTGGAGAGAATACAGCAGAAGACTCCATAAAGAGTCTGAGCAAACTGTACCTCATATCTGTCACACAGCCCAGTGACATACCACACCATGAAAACGCCCAAAGAATAATCTGTCCTCTTTTGGGTGGCTACTTTGAAGTCTCCTCATCTCTTTCAGAAATAAAAAAACAGAGACGTTTTTATCAAATGTTGCTTTTCTTAACTTTTCGTCATGTGAAGATCCATTTTTATCTATCCCTTTTACCAGAAGAACCTGATGGTAGAAGAAATCTACTGGAGAATAGAAAGAGGTTTTTCATATTTATGCAGCACAGAGGCAGCACTCCTATCTGCTCTAATAACAACTGGGCTGCATCTCCATCTTTCAGATAATCACTGCCCTTGTGCAACGCTGCCTTCAGAAGCACTTCTCATCTGTGCCAAGCTATTTCTTAGCACTGCCTGTGACAAAGCAGTGCTGGGATGTACCTGGATCCATTTTTCCGGCTCCAGCTAATGCCGCATAATCTTTGCCCGCAGGCAGGGGAGCTTTGCTATCAGAGTCAAACAGTTTTGAGGTGAGAATTGCTCTGGCTGGCAGGGAAATGGCAGAGGCAAGCCGGCAGGTACCTGCATTGCACAGATCAGCGAGCAGGTCACGGGCACCGGTGGGACAACCAGAAGGAGGCTGGATGAAGACATGTAGATGGGCTTGAACACGAAGAGATGCCTTCTGTGGAACGTAGACAGATGGATTCAGAAGGAGGAGTTCAGTGCTTGCACTGTATATGTTTGTATAGACATCCCAAAATGAGAAAACCCCCCTCCATTTTCTTCTGGCTGCCTAAGTTTGTGTTTCTATTAAGTCAAAAATTCTCAGAAATAGCTGTTCTGTGTACAGCAGAGTAAACACCATGAAGGCAGCAGCCATAAGCAAAACTAACTGACACCTGAAGAATTATTTTCTGCTTTTTATTTATGTATTGTGCAAATATGCATCACAATTTCTTCACTCAATCACTATACTGGAAAAGCTTTCCAGTTTTCATTTATTTCACCTCTTGTTCCTTTAAAATCTTAGACTAGGTTTTGCAGAAGAGTGATGACACTGACATTGTTTTATTTAATATTATAACTTTTCCATTACTATTATTTAGATAAGCGAAATAGTTGCCTGGAATTTGGGCCATTATTGCAACCCAAAATTCAGGATTTCAAGATCTGCACAAAAATAGTGTTTCTAAAAGCTTTGAGAAAGCTACTAACTACTAACTAATTTTGACTAAATGCCATTTAATAACCAGTAATAATCCTCAGTTTACTTAGTTCTCAGTGAATCACATTCATCCTTGACATATCCTTAGTGAAATCATTATATTAAGAGAAATCTGAACTGTCATCCTCTAAGAATTTTGCACTGTCTAAACTAACTTCTTCCTTAATAAGTCAGAATTGTTGCCAACAAGCTGCAGAGGAAAAGCCGTGTCAAGATTGTACTTGACATTTATGGCTACACACGGATTTGGGAATTCGAATGCTACTTATTTGTTGGAGAATGCTGCTCATGTCTGCTGCCAGCGCAAGGTAGGATCACCTCTGACATTTGTTTTCACTTATTCATCCTCACTTTGCAATGGGAAGTCTTTCAGGATCCTTGAAAACATCACAATTAATTTCTTTATCATGTTTCAAGCAGGAGCATAGAAAACCTATTTAGCTCAAACTTCCTTCTTCCGATCAGTATCTGTATTCTCTGATTTCAGACAGTGACATATTTCATTTGAAGATTATGATAATCATCAAGTTTATCAGGCATTGATCTTCGCTTACACATAGGAATTATTGTGCAGTAGTGTGGTAATTCTGTACTTTTGGCATAATCTGTCTCATAGCTGTATTTCATTTTACTTCCCAGGGAATGATAGGATGATAGTGTTACAGACGATGACCTGGTACCTTAAATATTTTCAGGATGAGTGAAATACCTTACTGTATTTTCAGGAAAATAGCACAGATACAATGACACCTTTCCATGCTGCCTTCTTAATCTCTACAACCCACATTTACAATTTAAAAAAAAAAAAAAAAAAAAAAAAAGTAGTATGTTTTATTATACACACACTTAGAGTAATTGACAGTTCAACCATTTTTACATATTTTGATATTCAGTTAGATAGTTAAAAGTGACATCTTAAGTTGCTACAAGTGAGTTTCTGAATAAAACAAGCACTGAAAGATCATCACTGCTTTGGACTCACTGCTTTATATTCGGAACATTCCACAAGACCAAAGATGATGTTTATAAAGAAAGATCAGTGTAATTCACCTTAAGTAACAGATCAACTAAAAAGAACTGTTGACAGTCAGCCCTGCATGTCTTCAATTCTTTATTTAGAAAGACAAGTCCAGGAAGTCTCTCTGAATTCTACAGGGCAGCCAAATTCAAAAGTCTAAGAGGTACAGGAGGAAAATTCCAGCTATGCTGACTGTCAGAACCCAGACCAGTACCTCTGTGATCCTGTTTTGAATTTTTTCTAGGGTATTCAGAGCATAGATCCCTATGAGCAGCCCAGAGGAGCATTACCACCTTTCATTCTCAGTGGGGTTCTTTCTAGAGTTCTTACTCCTTAGCTTGAAATAGTGTTTAATGGATGACTGATTAAACACATATTCCAACGGCTGTACAAATGTTTTCTAGGTAGGAGGAAATTCAGTGAAATACTATTATTGAATATATTATTGCATGGATGCAAGTGATACATTCCCCTATCACAAAGACAAATTTTTAGTGAACCTCCAATACATTGATCATATATTGCTCAGGAATAAATGATCTAAGCAAACGTCTAATGTTTCTCTAGTCGTCTCCTAATGAAGTAATAGTAAGTCAATATTAATTATTTTCTAATTATTTAGATTTCTGCTGGCTAGGTTCCACATCTTACAAAGATAATAATGGACTGATATCATATCTGTCATCAGCATTTAATATTATAAATTACTTAATTACTTTTTATGACATGGAATGCTATAGGGGGAAGATATTACAATTATTTTTACATTTTTTAGCACCTAATATTCTGAGTAGCTGAATTGAGGTCAGTTCCCTTGAAGTGACTACATTCAACAGAGACTAAATCCTCTGGCAGCAGAAACAGTTGGATGGACCAGCAAGGAAAATTAATGTCCCTTCTACTGAAAACATGGGACAAAGGCCAAACTCCCGTTGACTGGAAAGTCACCAGGTGCTTGGGATTTTGTCCCAGTACAGAACTCTGTCTTTTTGGCTTACTGAGACCAAGCAGGTTCCAGGCATCACCTCTAATTTAGGGTGTATTGCCAAAGTTGCAAAGAGAGCTTGACTTCACAGCCCAGCTATCTCTGGCTGAAATAAATTCAATCACTTCCAGATTCTCAATTGTTTTTTTTTTTTAAAGAAACATCAAAAATACAAAACATTCACACAACTTCTATAGGCATTTTTATGGTCACTCCTTCATACATGTGTGATAGATTTTGCATAGGATTTTTAACACAGTTATTGCCTATTTATCACACCATCACAGATGATACACTAAAAACTATTTCTGTGCAAAGCCCTGCCTTGGAGATCAACACCAAACAGTTTGTTTGTTTTTGTGAAGGGGATCTTGTACATTTTTCCTTTCAGCCTTCAGGGCCTACTCTGGATTTTCACTCCAGTAGTTCAGGCTCATCTTCTGAACCATCAGGTCATTCCTGAGCCAGCTTCCCACATCCCCAAACCCTTGTCTGACTTCTCTGTCAGTCCCAAAAGTTTCCTTTCATTCCAACAGGTTGTCTTTTTGATTCTCTCTTCATCGTCTTCAAGTACAGGAATATTTCTCCAGCCTTAATAATGGGAACTAGCAGTTCTGGAGAAATTATTCTGCTCCAGCTCCTGCTCCCTGCAATAAAAAGAAACATTCCCCCAGTATTTCAGCCACTCCATTAATCTCAGGAACTTTCATATGAAAGACAGGCATTTATTCTGATGACTTTGAAGACTCCTTTGTCCCCAAGGAACATAATACCAGTCATGTTGGATGACCGCTGACTCTAAATACTCTGAGACTCTAAGAAGCCTCATAAAATTCAGCTGCAATTCACAAGCTGTTTGCATGCAGCTACCTGTCCTCAAGTTTCCATACCACACAACTGTCACAACTGATGTCGAGGTGCTACATAATCCTAGAGAATTCCCAGCTCTTCTCTAATGAAAACAAATGGAAAGAATTGCTTTCCCTCTTTCTGTCCAAAAAAAAAAAAAAAAAAAAAGTGCCCTTTTGTTTCAAGTTCAAATTGTAGAATGATTGTCAATGCTTTTGGTATGTCCAAGTTGAGACTTTCTGTCTGACTTCCTGAGAGTTCTACCTGTAGTTTCATATAAAATATAGAGAAATATTATTCTGCAGAAGCTTGGAAAATAAGACAATGTAATATTTGATCTCCAGGGGGTTTTACTAGTTTTTAATTTTTGATAACCAATCCCTCTTACCTGAGGGTTATATATCATTCAGTGTCTTTTAACAGCATCTAAACTCGTTGGACTATCTTTTGAAGTCTGTAGGGGTTCAAATTTAATTCCCATTTGCATGTTCTGGCCCTCATGTACTATCATTGTATTTTCTTATAAATTTCTGTGGAGCTCTACGTTTTAAAAAGAGATTCAACTTTTACCTTTTCAACAGATGAGGTATAGCATCACTCATTGCCAATAAAATAGAAGTCAGGCTCCCTTCTCCCTTTCTTTTACACAGCAGTTGCAATGAAGATTGAACGTATTATGATTTTTTTAAAATATTTTCCCCTACTCTTCATGAAGTTAAGTACTTTGTTTCCTTTTCTCCTGACAATGTGATTGATTATTTTTGTTTTTTTTTTTTTTTTTTTTTTTTTTTCCCTGGGTCATTAATAATGCAATTATGAAATATGCTATTACAGAGGAATGTGGGAAATGGTAAATGTAGGAGTAACATTCACTTGAAAAACCTCAAGACTTAACCCTAGGCTATTCAATGTACATCAGTTATGTTGTGAGTAGAAGCACAGAAGGCACACTTTGGTGCATAGCATACTATCTCTTTCCTTCCTAATTTGTTCCACAGATCTAGTGTTGGCAGAATAGTCTTTGATGCTACTGAATCCAGCTGCCTGGCTTTTCCATCTATTTTCTTGTGATGTTTGTTTTAGACCTGTGTTGCAGGACCAATGATAGTTTTAAATACCCTTGCCTGACCAATTTTTTTAGATTTATCCAACAACATTTTCATCTGGAATGGAAATCTAAAGTGATTTTATACAGCCAAGATACTGAACTTTCAAAGTGAAGATTTACAAATGCATAGTGAAGAAATAATGTGGTAATAAACTACACAAAATAATACTCTAAACAGAGGAAAGAACACATGATCAAGACCAATTTTTCAAATCTTAGATACCATATTGCAGTAATTTCTAAATGGGAACATTCCAAAGCCATATTTCATGCTACAAAGTGACAGTCTTTCCCCATTTCTGGGAATGAAGATCTTTACTTCAAATTAAAAAGAAAAAAAAAAAAAATAGAGATAAGGAGAGGTGCAAGCCACAAAGAAAAAAAAAAAAGTTCATATTTTATAACTGTTCAGTAACAACCTATTAACCTTATTTTATTTACCAGATTCTGAGTTTGCATGTCATCTGAAAGCTTCTTTCATGAGGATGGGAAGGCGATATATTTTAAAAGAATATCAATCTATACTGTCCACTTCTGAAAATGTAGATACACCAAAAATTCTGGCAAACATTTTGTCTAAAGACAGTTAAGTGCTGCTATACAACATCTCTATAACATCACTAAAGGCATCATTTAAAGCACATTTAGAAAGGGAATCAGGATACTGCTAAAATGTATTGTATCTTGAGGAAAATCATCATTCTAGTTATGTTACCTAATAAAATGGTCAGCCTTAATTCAAGTCCCAACCAGTTACTGTAAAAGGTGCAGTCTAATCATCTGAGTTATTTATAGGATGGAGTTTGCACGTTCTTTTGCCCATCCACACAAAGACTAAACATGTCCTAAAGTGAGCCGCATTCAAACCATTCAAAGTAAACTTCACTTGCCTCCAACTAGGTTTTACTCCATTGTTCTTGTTCAGGGAAAACACTGGGTTACCATTTGTCCTTGATGTCTTGTGGAGACCATACAGCAAAAAAAAAAAATGCTCCAAGAACTTTTGTTCTTAATGAAAGAAATTTGTTACTAGCTGAAACAAAGTGTCCTCTGTCCTTCTGCCAAAACGCCTTGTCTATCCTCTGTGTTTGCTGAGTTCACACACAATAATGGAAACATTAGGAGATATGCTTAAAACTACAGCATTACAAGCAGGACACACTTCGTTGTTCTAAAACAATAGGCATGAGTATGTTCTTCTTCATCACACTTTTATCTACCATAGAAGCTCATTGACACAGCAGAGGTTCAGCATTTCTTAATTGCCTTTTTAATTTAGTCCACTTTTTCCCTAGGGCTGATACACTGATTCCTCTCATTCCTCTCTCCCCCCCTCTCACTAGAGCTGCATTTATGAGATACATTTTAAAACAGCTGCTTCTTTTATTATGTTCACATGTTCTTATATAACTATATTTCTTTCCTTTATGAATTTAATAAGCACTTTGAGGCAAGTGTTAGGAATACTTAAGGGAAATGCAGATATCCTGGGAGTAGGAGGTTTTTAAAAGGAGGCAGGACTGAAATAATTAAAAAAAAAAAAAAAAAAAAAAAAAAAAAAGTAATAAATAACCTAGGAAAGAAAAGGGTAGGTGGGTCAGGAAAAATACAGATAACAAAATGGTTTTCAGCTAATCCTGTTACCACAGGCAGCCTTAGAAGAGCAAAGTCCCATAATTTTATATACACGGCCTTTGTCTGTACAGAGACCACACTTCACAGTGGCAGCCCAGAAAAGAACAGGATTCATGGACATGTGGACATAAGAATATTTAGAGAAGTGAGGAGCTGCCTAATGTAGCCTTCATTGCCTTTACTGTGTAAGTTTTTGAGTGCTCTAACACAGTTCCTTAAAAATTATAAGAAAACTTCTCAGAAACCACAGAACTACCTGTAGGATACATGAAACAGTGTATACGAGGTTGTTCAGGCTCGTAGAGTTAAAAGTATATTTTACATGTCTGCCTTTCCATTACAAAGAAAAAAAAAAAAGAAAAAAAAAAAAAAAAAAGAAAAAAGAAAAAAGTCATCATATATTGTAGAAAGGAACTGCACAGGAATCTGAAATATTCATGACTCTCCTCCTCTGAACAACTCTGGTTAAACCAGTGAGCTAATGTACACTGATAAGCCAAGCAAAATGTTGTATATTACAGAAGAATTAAAGCATAAAAGAAGGTACTATATGTGGTGCAGTATGTATCAGTTGTATCGAGAGTCATAGCTTGTAATCCTTTTTCTTCACCTACAATATGCTTGAGTCATATGTATCAGGAATCGAAGCGCTTTGTCTAGGTGTTGCCAAAGGAGCAAAACTCATAAAGCAGACCAGCTGGCCATTGCTGTATGCCACGTATGGTATTAACAATGACACTGTATGCAGAAAGAGCCATTTTTTTCAAGTCAATAAAAAAAATTGTTAAGGTTCTTGAAAAAATATGAATATAATTGTTCAGGTTTATACATTTTGCCTTTCAGGGGAAGAATGATAAAAGATTGTCACCAATACCATGACACTTTCTTTGTTGCAAAAAACCCCAATCTTGTTTAAAATACAGATCTGAAAGACTAGTTAAATAATTAGTTCATCTTTAAAGTATAATTTAGCATTTACTGAAGGTACTGACTAAACTAGTAACCACACCGTGGGACAATGCAATGCTACACAAAGCAATGCCACAAAGCCCCTATTAGCTGCCTTGATATTTCTCTGGAAATACTGAAGATTGGGTCAGTTTGAATCCTTTCCCTTTCCATACTATGGCTACCAAAATTAAATATCATCCCTGCATGTTTGCGAGATTATTCCTTGGTTACAGAAACCATTGTCCCATCACATGCCAGCGACCAGCAAATAAACAAAGAGTTCAGGTACCTATCAATTAGGAATGAGAAAAACCCTTCATTTATTTCACGTGGGATACAAAATGGCTACAGTATCAGCTCACCACTGGATTATTGTCACCCTGAGCTGGATTTGGGGTTTATACACCTATGTGTAAGTGTCCTTGCAGGTAAGTGACAGATTTAGTTCGCTAGCATTGGTAGGAATTAAAATTATCTTTCAGATTGTATTAAATAAATTTATATGAGGATTTTTCCTCATTAGAAGAGTGCTCAGTGTATCCCTGTTCTTGTTTCCTTCCATACAAGCGCTCTTTAACCCTCCACACATCTTTCAAGTTACCTCAATGAGAAATAAATATCTGAGCTAGTAATAGTTTTTAAGTGTCTGTACAACACAAAGTAAAATATTATAAAATGATCTGTTAAATTGCATTTTTTTTTTAATACGATTAAACGCTTTACATGCTCATAACTGAACGTGGAGAAGAATCTCTGTTTTTCCTTATTATACCATGTGCCACATCTGGTTACTCATCCCTCCTTCTTCTTCAGCTGTCATTTCCTCAGGTATCTACCCACTTACCTTTCATTTCCCTGAGCGTAGCTGGCAACCGGTTTAGAAAGTAGAAGCCGTCGTGCGGCTACTGCACTGCAGGGCAGGTGCCTCTGGAATGCTGCAGTTCTGGTCCCTATAACTGTCGGTGAAGGTGGCGGAACTAAGGAAGGAATAAAGGAGCGCGAGCGGAGGTACAAACGCCTTCCAGAAAAGAAGAGGTTCGGCAGGTGATACCTCTTCAAGTTCAGGAAAAGGACGGTCGAGGAAGTGGCCACGTGCTCTCCCCCCCGCCCCAGCCTGCCCACTCGAGCCGTGGCCACCAGTGGTGGTCACAGGGGATGCATCTGGCTGTGATGGCTATCTCCAGCTCAGCGGGGATTCGGGGGAGAGAGGTAACACCCCAACAGCCAAGGGCTAATTTGAACAGTGTGCCCACCTAAGCACAGCGCTGGTCAGTGCATGACTCGAGCCAAATGTGGAAGCAACTAACACCTGTAGTCAATACGTAAATATGACTATAAGTCAATTCTTTTACTCCATAAACAGCAGACAGCCCAGCACCTGTCGAGCTCTCCTGCATAGCAGTGGGCTGCATTCCAGGATTTCTGCTTGAGCAGGGACACCTCTCAAGGTCGAGAGGGTCCTTGCTGCAACAGATTCTCAGTAGCTGATCTAAACTAAATTTTGAAATCCTAAATAAGTGATAAAAAGGACTTATTGTGCACATATAATCCTTTAGACCTAAACCCCTGACCAAGTCTGGGACTAAGTCTGGATTCAGATGCACCTATGCCCCTCTGAAAAGGAATCTGGAGTGCAGGGGTGTCCTTTTTGAACCTCATGACTCAACGGGAGGGTGCCTGACAGTTTTGTCCAACCCTGTCCTCTATGCATTAAAAAAGCAAGTATACCTTGCCATCAAATCTTGTTAAACCACTGTTGCATTTACTATCAAACTTGGTTAAATAGCTGTTTTGTATCAATAAACATATTGCTATTTCTGTTTTACAAGTGAAATGCATCATGCCATCTGTGACAGAGGAGGAATACGATGGAAGTTAATGAAATCCTTTGCAGCATGGAGAAAGAGATAATAAATATATTGTGAAACTTGCTGCTCTAGGATGTTGTGAGGGCCAAAAGGATAATTAGTTTTGGAAAGAGATTTCAGAGCTACATGGAAGATCTATCTATCCATCTATCTATAGATATATATATATGTAATTTACAACACTGTATACTGGTGGCTATTAAACATAATGATAAAGATATAACGATGATAAAGTATTGATTGCTGGAAACTGGCAAGGTGTGTCAGCATTGAGATTGTTTTTTTTCTTTCCTTCATTATTATATTGTTTTCTTAGAGATATTTTTAGTCACTCTCAGGACAGAAGTTTAGGTGGACCTTTGGCCTGACCCAGTTAGGTCAGTCTTGTACTGTTTCAAACCACATACCTCTTTTTCTCCACAGAGCACCCATTTCTGTCTTAATGTCTGTGTTAGGTCATGCTCACTCATTTCCAGACTATTTTGCTCAGTCATTAATCCCAGCAGCCTTTCTAACTGGACCCTTTAGGAATCTTGTGTCCATGGATTTTTGTTGTTTTTTTTTTTTTTTTCTTTTTCCTTGCTCCCACTCATCCATGCTAAAGTTAATTTATGCTAGCTAAAATAATTTCAGCATTTTAAAAACATGCTAACTGTGTTATGTAAACATATTCATATGGTCCTGTTCGTGTTCCCCTGAGGCCTGGCTGCCTGTAACAGACAAACAGGCAGAGTAAAAATTAAACCCTGCTTCTTTTGTGCTTTTATTTTCACTTTAGTCCACAGTAAGAACTGTATTTCTGAACCCTTTGTAAGAAAAGACACTATTTTTAAATGTGGGGGGGTTTGGGTGTTTACAAGAGAATAACCACATTGTTAAAGGTTTATACTAATTCTAGTTATACTCACAAAAAACATTGTTTTGTCTGTGTGATACTATCTGTAAGGCATTACAGTAAAAAAAGAGATGGGAAGGACTATTGGCTTTTGGATATTTTTATTTGTAGTACTGTATTTGATTAGTCCAGGCAGAAGTGTGTGTACTTATGAAAAGGTTTCCTGCGGTTTCAAACTGGAATCCAATATACTCTAATGCACATCTCTATTGGAGCTTCTGTCATAATAAGGTTGATTCACTTATTCAAACCACCCTTATTCCCAACTGTGCCTTCACTAGAAATAGATCCTAATCTCTGTCAGTTCCCTCGGGACTTAAAAAGCTGAAGCAATACAAAAGTGTGTATAAGTTTTAGATAATGTAGTCACATTTTTCTAATCATATTTCTAATTTCACTAGCTTGTTACACAAAAGCGCTGATTGGGGAACAAGATCATAAAAGCCTAAGAGATAATACTGAATCACTCACACACCAGAATGCAATAATTGTAGAGTTGCTTAAAGAGCCGGCATAAAAATACAATGAATCCCCAAAGCTACATTTGCAGGGTACTCTTAAAGAGGAACAAATAATGCCCAAGGGTGGGGCATGGGGAAGCTTGTACAAAAACAATGACTTCTATAATAATTAAAATTTTAATCAAACCATTGATTCCTTTCCTCATCCCCCAATACACACAATATTTCAGTTTGAACAGGGATTGGCCGTTTGTCAGGAAGCACCGTGCAAATGTGTTCTCATGCACATTTGAAATAAAGAAAAAACTACTGCACTGTAGCTGGAAAACAGATGCCTTTTAATGAAGGCAATACCTTTATATAACTTGTTTTTACATGTCTCTTAAAAGAATTGGAGTCACTTTGAAGTTTTTAAAAAATCAATGCATTCTGATTCCTGAAGACTGCCTAAGAAGACAGAATAAAATGCCATCTTTGATAGTTCTGTATGTATTTTTGCACAGCAGTACTGAAAGCAACTCTAATGTATTGAGAAGGGGGTTGGAGACAGTCTGTCTTTGTGTCTCAGTTTTCATCTTAAGACTGTGGAATGCTTACCAGCTCTCGATTTTCCTCATTTTCCATGTGCGACCAGGCATGCATTAAAGGATATGATGGATCTAGCGCACCAAGTTCCACAACAGTGAGGAAGCACAGTACTGTGTGGCACCTGGGGGGCGTCCCTTGGGTTCCTTCTAGTGTGGAACCGCTGAAGAATTTACAGGGCTCGGGAGCAGTAGAGAGCATGAACTGTCTCCTCTTCCACCACCCTCCCATTCCAGACAGAGCTGATCACCTGATTAGGAGATTTAGTGGCATTTGCATGTGTTATAGGGGTCGCAGAGCTGCAGAGGCACTGCAGAGGTACTGAAAATGCGTGAGGAAGATGACCCCCAGTCTGGGATAGTCTGAGGCAAGACCATGTGCACGAGAGCATAAGGCCAGTGTCGAACACACGGGTTCCCAAGCCCAAGCTCTCACAGCAGCAGGATAGGATCAGAGCGTCTGCAGTCTCTTGCTACAAAAAAAAAAAAGAAAAATCCTTCTGCCTTTCCATGTCGCAAAGCAAAGCCTGAAAATGCAACCTGAGCGTGTCTGTCTGGAGCTGCTGATACCATTAGTGTAATTATTAAAAGACTCATAGCCTGGGCAGGATATTTGCAGCAGTTGAGGGTGTTATCACTTAGGACAGACTTGTAGCAGTTCAGTCTGATGGACACAGGTGGGAACTGGGAGGTTAAATCAGGAACGCCAGTCATGCCTTTTGATGGGGCCGGTGCATTTCCAATAACAGAACAGAGGAGACTCTCGGGGGGCAACTCAATCTTCCAGGATTTATCTGCCAAAACCCTAATCTGACTTAGAAACTGTTTTGCTTAAATCAGTGCAAATGCGTCAGAGACTCTGACTGGGTAAAGTGCCTCCTAAAACCCGGCGGTGTAAAGCCAGGCTGTTGTAGGAGGTAGTTTGAGGAAGCTGCTAGATGACGTCGGGGGGTCTGAGGAGGTCTCACACTTCCAGTCTGCCTCCCCTGATGTGGGGCAATATTCCCTAGAAGAGAGGTGAAAGCAAACAGCTAGACACAGCAACATAAAGTGCTGCGTTCAAATCTTTACATAATGTTGCTCTACAAGTTAAATATCCCTTTGAAAATTCAGGCCAGTACTTCTATGTCCAGTTAAAAGAATTATTTATTTCCATCTTTTTATATAAAAAGACAGCTGTCGAGTTTAGTCTTCTCTGAATGAATGGACATTTTTTAACTGCCTTTGAACTGCTTGCCTGGGCTCTGTAGTTAGCTGTCACTCTATGCATGGCAAGCATTTCCAAGAAGAACACGACGGAGCCACGAGATGTACATGTCATGGTCTACATTGTTCTACTACAGTCACAATGTGCCTGCGTTAGTGAACATTTGCCTGTGCAAGTATTCCATGGGCTCCCCCATGTATGCAAAACTTACTGTTGTGAACCAAATAACAAAGTGTTTTGTTGTTTTTTTTTTTTGTTTTTTTTTTTTTGAAAATAAGAAACCTTTGTCCCCCAAATCACAGAGCTTAAAGGCAGACTTATTGGTAAATCTTTTCCTCAAACGAATATTTGCTGTTCTAAAATGAGAACGACTGCTCAGAATTTTTGCTACAGTCTGGTGAGCTAAAAGCCATATGTTTCAAAATCAAAACAGAGATTCTAATATATAATTATTAGACTGTAGGAGTTAGGTTTAAAAAATAGATGACAAATACCCCAACGCTTCTAATAGAATTGCAGAAGGTGACCAACCTTGAAACTCAATTCATGGTGTGTAATTGCCTTGGCAAGGCACAAACTAGTAAGAATGTACATTTTCTTGTACCATATGGGAATGCCTTGAATTCTTTATTTTTCTACATCTACACAAGCAGTCAGTGCACAGAATTGTTAGGTGAAGTTCCTTTGAAAAAGGAAAAAGAAACCCTTTCAATGTGCTTTTGTCTCCACGTGTAGCCTTTACAACCTACTTGCACATCACAAATGTCATAAAACCAAAATCTTCACAGATAAAGTGCTGGCTTGGCTCTTTCATAGTGCAATAGAAGAAATAATCAGTAATTTTACTTTGAGCCTTCATTATACCATTTGTATGGATGTCTCCTAGATAGCAGTTAGACTAATTGTCATAAATATTTCAGACAACTGGTTTGCATTATCTTCTGTATACAATGTAGAGAAAACAAACAGATTGCATCTATACAGACAGGAAAAAGGCTGTTATTTCTATAACTTCAACAAGAGTTGAAAAACGTATGGTGCCTCTTACAGGATTTGATGATTTGTTACTATAAAAATTCATATTTGTTGAAAAGTATAATAAATTAAAATCATTATGTTTTGAGAAATCTAGAGGCTATTCTTAAAATGAACATTTTTCTTTGATGTAATTAAATCATAGAGGAGGATCTATGAGAAGGAATGGCTTATATTTGTCCTGTTTTGAACAATAGGAAGCAATTCTCCAAGATACGCTGAGATCCGTGATACTGATACATAACAAATGAAAAAAAAAATGAAAAAAAATCCTATTAATTTCAAGGTGGGTTAACAGTTACAGTAAGACATGTAAAATACTCCACTTTCACAATGCTAAGGTGTTGCAAAGACAATGAGAATACAACAGTAAAGAGAAAATTAAAGTACTTGTGTCTTGGACTTCTCACCATATTTAAGACAGTATTTATTTGATCTTACTGAGGTCAACTGATGAAGAAAATGAAAAATGAGAGTACCGCTGTCATTGATATTTAAGTGTGCATTACAAATGGATATTATGACTGTCATGAAAATCTACAGAATCCAATCAATCCCAGACGTTGAGTAGGGAATGATTAACACAACACTGTGGAAGCTGATATTAATCAGTTTCAGAAGAAGACCGTGTTACTTGGCACTGACTGTCACACCTTTACCATGAGCCTTTGTAATTCTGCTCTTGTTTTGCAGAGGTGTACATTGTGCACGGAGGAGTACAGAGGTGTACATCACACTGTTTGGGTCAACTATGCTTTACTTTCTTTATCATGAAGAACAGGTTGTCTCACAGTGTCTACTAGACAACGGAAGACACATTTTCTACGGTGTTAAGCCATGTTTATGCAACCTGCAGCCTGTTTTTATGACGGCAGGAAAATCATTTAACATATTCTGATACTTCATTGGACTAGGCCTGCTTATGTGATAGCTCTCTTAGAGCATGCCTGAAGAAAGAGAAAATGACAGAGAATTCCCTAATGATCTGTAATTTCTTCAGTGACTTACTGAGGTAGCCAGCTCTACAAAAGGCTAAAGAAGAACCAGCACGTGGACTGGCTTTAATTTCAAGTTCCAGTTGCTTTAGATCTCCTAGATGAACTGTGCAAATGGCTATGTCACTGAAGTTCTTGAGTTTGTAACCACATACAAAGACTTTATACCCTGAGGAAAAGGGTTTTTTTGGAACTTGTTTCTGACCAGAGCTAACAGAAATGGATGTTCAAGTAATGCATGCTAAAATAAAATTTTCATGGAATTTACACTTTTATAATTTATTTATTTATTTTAGTTTTTATTTTTGGCTTGACTTAGACTATGTGAATTTACTACAGATTGGAAATCTACAGTCAAATAATGATGTTTCACTAGTCCAGAACAATTCATTGCTTCCCCAAAGAGCATAAAGATTTGGAAGAAACTATTGGAGAATGGAGTTTCTATCTTGTTGCTGGTGAGTAGACAGGAGTAGAAAGGAAGCTCCCTTTGTTAATGGAGAAAGTATTGGAAAAGAAGACATCCTATTTATTGTTATCCCTTAGCTTCTGGCCTTCCCTTGACAAGAATATTGATTTTTGGGAATAGGTAAGATAAGAATCAGAGCTTCAGCTGGGCTGAAGACATATACCCAAACGATCTTTCCACAGACTCCCAGACTCACTAGGTGCAGTTATTTGCTCAGGGTGAAGGAATCTATTTCATGGTGAAAAGTATTTGGTGGATGTACTCAGACCTCCCTGTCCCTTTTGAAGCTGGGCCTGGAATTCTTATTTCTCATTTGGGACCGTGTGTTCCTAAAGATACTGTTAGGGGGTTCCAAATCCAAGACCCCAACAAGGGATAGGCTGCTGCAGCTCCAAGCCTCCAGCTCCGACCAGGAGCATGGTTGAACGTGTATTCTCTGCAAGCACACACACATGAACACATCACGTATGCAGTCCATATATACAACGTGGATCCTCCAGCAGCTGGGCTCTGACACTCAGCCTGCCCAGTTGCTGTCCCTGTATCCCAGTCTCCCCAGCTGCTGTCATCTGGGAGTGCCAGCCCCTGAGGCCACAGTCCCACGCCAGCTGCTGGTGCAGACCCCTCAGACACACACGCTGCGTGTAACCAGGCTTAGACACATGGCTAATCCAGCAGCTACCCTGGCTCCTCACACACTGCCTCCCACAAAGACACACACAGAAACACACACACACACTCACAAAGGGGTCTCTCAGTTGACCCCATGGTCTCCTCGGCAGTTGGCCAGGACACCCTGGTCCCTCTAATAGCCAGCTCCTCCAGCTGTCCCTCTCACAGAGACACACTCACACACAATCACAGCCTGTCCCAGCCCCCCCCCCCAATGTGCACACCTCCAGTCACTCCAGGTGCTGGTGCACGGTGCCCGTGACCCCTGGTCCTGCTCCAGCGCTTGCACTCGGACCCTGGTGCACACACACACAAACTCGCGCAGCTGCACACAGAGCTTCACCCAGGAAAACGGGTCAAAAATTGAGCTTAAAGAGAAGCCAGGGCCAACTGCAGATGCCAGGCGCAGGGCATGGCTGGATGCGTGTGCTGACCTGCCAACTGTTCACACCTGACCATCCCCTTCTACCCCATTACTTCTCTTTTCCCACAGTTGATTCTTCCCATCCCACCTTCCTTTCCCCACCTTTGACTCCTCCTTAAACATCCCACAATGAGCCTGTGCCACCTTCCCAAGTACCCCAGAACAAGCCCATACCCCCGGCAGTAGATGATCTCAGGACTGGCTCTCCCATTTTCTCATGGTGGTGTGTGTCACCACGGGGCTGATGCCCTCCTGGGATGCCCTGGGGGACCAGGGCAGGGGCTCATCTCCCTCCCTGGGTTATTGGGTTTCCCTCGCCTGGTACTGTGCCTCTCTGCTCCTTCATGACTGGGCAGATGCGCCTTTACCCACACATCCTAACAGATACATCAGCCAGTACTGACTGTGTCACAAAGGAAATCATCGCCTGCATCTCCTGTGACTGCTCCACGAGGGTCTGAGGAGGGAAACTGCCACACCTCCACCATCTGCTGCAGCACGCAAAGAAGAGGGATGCCCAGCCCGTGCTGGATGTCTCACTGCTGGTTCAGATCTCCTCTCATGCCCAACCCCTAGTCAGTGGCCTGATTAGTTCCAGGGACTGGGTAAGGCTTCTCAAGCTTCTGCTAGCCATCCTCCAGAAGTTGTTACCACCAGCCATGAATCTCTAAGAAACAGCTAAACATGACACTCAAAGAGAAATGAAGCTGAATATTTTTTCCCTCACATGACTCTGTGACCATCTCAGTTGCACTTCAGTTCTTCTCCTAGTGATGTACTAATCCTCACCACACTTCGTGCAATCAGTTGTCAAGAAACTCTTTTCTCTCCTCCCAAGAGCTGAAAGAGAACCATCCCTTGTGGATGACGTGATATTTATCTATTGCAACAGAGGCGAAACACAAAGGACATTTGCCCTGCCACCACAGCAGTCATGGAATGTCTTGTGAGGGGCAACCTGCCCGAGATCCTATAAAACCCTGCAGAAAAACACCAGGAAGGATGATGGTCATCGATGGGAAGAGTACAGATCAATTAATGCAGATGAAAATAGTGGGTATGTTGACCGTTATTTTCAGCAGCAAGGTCTGAGCGGTACTCATGCTAAGGGTGGGTTTAATCAGGTTAGGACAAGGAAAAGGTAGTACCTCAAGTAGCATCACCTGCTGCACTACATGTACTTCAAGTCATAGGACAGTGTAGTCCCTCCATCAAAAACGGAATTCTATCTCTTGCTTCTGTGGTGGATGGGAGATATGCTGAGAAGCAGGTTATTTACTCAGCTTCCATGTGTCTGAATCTGTCTGCGTGACTACGTGATCATTCCTGTGGTCTCAGCTCAGCCACAGCATGTCTGACAATTAACCACATTTTCACTTCACCTCTCTCTTGATATGTTAGAACACACCAAAACGGACCCCAGACTTTCCTCAGGTAATGTTTATAAAATGTGAGGCAGTAACTAACAGGAGAGAAACAATAAAAACCTGATTCTTGGGTCTTCTCTCTATTGTCACTGGAGCTGGAAGGATTCCTAATCCATTTCAGAGCAAAACCAGACAACTAACAGAATGGTGAGGGTAATTATAGTTATCAAAATTATGCTTGTGATGTGTTGTGTTTCTGAACAATGCTCAGTAAGTACATGCTTTGTCTCCAAGAGTTACCAGCATAAAGTCCACAGCAGATCTGGGCACAGACTCAGGGACCATTTATTTAACCATGGGACAATTAGACATCCGCTACAACTGACAAAAATCTACTAAAAATCACAAGTGTAATAAAATATGTATTTTTTGTTGGGGGAGGGCATTTTGTAAAATTTCAGAAAGAAGTTATCAGTATAAACCTGGTGGGTTTCAGAGAGAATAAATACCCTAATTCTCCAACAACAACAAAAAATAAATATCTTAATTCTGTAATTAAGAGATAATTAACAGAAGTATTTAAGTATTATATGTGACTCCATATAAATGTCCTTCAATGTTATTTAAAATATTTGAGGTTTGGACTTTTTTTTTTTTTTTCAAAATATAAAAATACAGGGAAAATAAATTCTTGACCGACGTAAGTTAGCCTATTTTGATTTGCATTTGAACAAGAGTATACACATAGAATTTAACAAACCTGATTCACTCTCTCAGGACAGAATACAAATTTAATTCATTAATTGATTTTCACTTTATTTACAGGTTAAAACTCCACTGAGACACATCATTTCACATTTAGGAGATCCTGGTTGCACGGCTATCAATCAGCCTTACAAATTAGCTATGCATATAAAAATTACCTTGCAATTTTTTTTCCCAGCTTGCTGAAAATATTCAGCCACAATAAATAAATCAAAACATCCATGTCCTGTTCTGCGTAATGTGACTTACAGCTGTCAGTGGCCTCAGAACAGGCAGGACATACAGTTAAAATTAAATTAGTCTTCAGTCAAGTGTCAATGAATGTCTGTCACTTCCTGGTAACTTTGTGAGTTCTGTGGAGCGCTGTACCTGAGTGAGGTTGTTGAGTATTCAACCTGATTTTCATGTATAAACCACACATATTTTTTTTTCCACAGGGGCAGACTTATTTGCAGCTGACACTCAGTATTGCGTGGACTTCAGATGAACAAATTCTGCCCCTACCCATGTTGAAATACAGCATTGATTTTACAATCCACAAGAAGATGTATAAAAGATGAATTTTGGCTTTGTTAAATTTTAGCCAAATTAAGTTAAAAATACCATAGGACTGAAACAGAGATGTAGTAACAGAAATGTAGAAGTAATGAAACTAGGACAAACTCTTAGTGGAGGGTATATTTGCAGATGTAGATTGCAGCCTTTTAAATGTAATGATACTGAAAATTTAATCTGCAGGGAACCTGAACCTTTGCATAACTTCCACTGACCAACAACAGGAGCAGAAATGTATCAGTGATAGAAAAGCTTTGGACAACAGATGTCAGATTAAGTGGAACAGGAGAAGGTAGGAAAAAAGAAACTCAACTTTCTAACATTCACGTGTGTAAACTGCACCGCTGCTGATCTGTTCAGTTTCATTACACAACGGTGCATATGAATGTGTGATACCCAAATATAGGTACAAAAAGGAGAATTGCAAAGTTTCTGCAATCACACAGCAGCCCACGGGAAGTCAGAGATAGACAAGAGCATACAACAAGCAGGACTTCACATGAAGAAAGCTTCTGATATAATACTGGCAGGAAAGGTTCCACCCGAGATTCTGCAGGAAAGGGCATAAGAATCATCAGATATGTAAAGTTTTCCCTATCTGTAATGATGTGGAATGGATACATCACAGAAATCAGCAAAATTATGAATGGTCTGGAAAGAGCAAATATGAAGTTTTCATTCAGTAGTTTGTAACAGAAGAATGGAAAAGGAATCAAGAGAAATTATTAATCAGGAGATTTAAAATAAATGAAAAGTAGTAGTTTTTTTGCCGACAACCACCTGCACTTTGGATTTCATTACTAAAAAAAGTTGTGGAGGCCAAAAGTATAAATGGATTCAAAAAGCAACTAGGCAAATTTATGGAAAACATTTCCATAGGAAATACAAAAAGCAGAGGTCCAGATTCTCAAAAACTCTAAGCTGTATCATTCCACTCACATCCTGTTTTAATTCTTTAGAAGTCTCCTGTTAATTACTGAGAGAGATAGAGTTTTGGTTCAACCCTTAGATTCTTATGTACTGTGACTGTAGCAAGTGATTTGAATATGTCATACTGGATCCTGTAAGAAAATTATTTTACTATCAGTAAGAACAGTATTATAGCACTTAACAAGTCATCTCAGGATTCAGATGCCTTTGTGTCAAACAAGAAATGAAGAAGCCTCTTCTTAAACCACAGATCATAAGCTTTTGTTTAGCAACGGGACATACTTTACTTAACCACATACAAATATAGCAGAAGCAGTTATCAAAAAATTTAATCACAAACAAATTGTCATCCTGGCCTTGTAGTCTCACATGTCCAGTGTGAGAGCAGAGCTGTGGGGATGAGAAAACAGCCAGCTTAGTTTCAGTGTCAGAGGCGTCTGAAATGGGAATAACAAGTTGTACAAATTATGAGGATTCCAAATCAGATGCTTGAATTTAATTCAGTTTTAATAAATCAAAGTTCTTGCTAGCAGCTCTGAGACAAAATTTTAAAAAGTGTCCTATTTCTTTCTCAACATAGACTCCCTTCCCTTCTGAAATAAGAATGCATAAATTACACATGGAGGTCTTCTGGGGCAGCACCGACTGTTATATTAAGAGCACATTTTATCTAGACTTGTCAACAGGTTGAGATGGGTAATTTTTACAGGCATATCACTTCTCTTGCTATAAAGCTGGCATATTAATTTCCTTCACAGTTGGAAAAGTAGTTAATATTTGTTTCCTTGAAATAAACTATACCTATTTGAAATTAAACCTTAGGTGCCCATAGTAATATGACCCTTAAATGGCAGTTCCTTTTTGACTACACAGGTAGTATGAAATAGCAGACAAATTCTACTACATGCCAGGAGATGTGCAGAGAGATGCTAATTTTCAGCTTTTCTCTTCTTGTAACAGTTGGGTATTATGAAATATTATCTCTCTCTGTTCTCCAGCAAAGATTAGCATTCTTTTCAGAATCAGGTCAGATCGCTTGCATAAACACTACATTGCTCCATTGTACCAAGGTGACTGAATACCAGATTATTCAGGAAATATTACAAGCATGCTTTATATCCGTATAGGTGTAGATGTTTCACATGTGGAAGAAGTACCAGTAGATGGTGCTCAAGAATATATTGCATAAACAGCTATGAATTGGTTGAGAATAGAGAGGAAGTAAGGGATAACGCCTGTCAGAAGCAACCTTCCAGCAGAGGAGTAGAGGCAAGCAAACTCAGCTATTCCAATTTAAATAGATAAGAGTAAGGAAGGTACTGTGTGACAGGGTAGAAGGGATCCTGCATGAACAATTTTGTGGTATATGGCTTAAGCTGTAAAATTTACCTAACCTACTTTTACCACAGTGTCTAGATCAGAGCTTGTTGTTCAGACTCCTTTTACACACAATGGAGAAAAATAAACAATACTAGCAAAAATCTCTTTTTTTTTTTTTTTTTTTCTCTAAGGTAGACACTTCTTGAGTTTGTAGGCTCCATCGAGCTCTGTTGTGTGCAGCATAAGACCTACGTCCACAACAGTTCACACCAAATTCTTGAGAAAGTCTCCATTGGCTTCCCTCCACTGGCAGACCACAGCTGCAGAGCTGGATTGTCCTGTATCTCATTAGTTTTTGGCTACTGTAACATCTCTTGTGTTTGATAGGGAGCGGTCATTAACATAATTTTGAAACCTCTGTTGGAATGGAGGGAGTAGAAAACTTAACACAAATATGTTTCAAGATCAAAGAAACTCAAAGGAGTTTATGATCATCTTTCTGAATCTGTACTGCATTTATTCCATTTATTCCAGCTGTTCTTTGAACATATATGGATTCTGATTGTACATTCTTATGTGGAAAAAAAAAAAAAAAAAATGGAGACTTTAAATATTTCCTCACTTTTTCAGTGTTGAACAAATAAAATGAGCATCTAATGGGGTACTTGTTTGGGTTTGGGTTTTTTTTGTTGTTTTTTTTTTTTTTTTTTTTTTTAAGTAGATTCTATACAACATTTATATGTATAGAAATATATAAACACACACAAACATATGTGTATATATATGTATACATAAAAGTTCCTTCACTTTGCTGATTTATACCATTTAAAACAAATAAGAAATTCTAGTCCGAATGTTTCTAATAGAAAAATAGAATGGAATTTTTTACTTGATTAGTCTCTTTTACTTGGTATTGACAATGGGACATTTGACACATGGATCAAGATGTTGGTTTGGTGCTCTTCCCTACTGTAGTGAAGGACTGGGAGCAGGATTGTGTTCAAAGGAAAAATCTCATTGGGAATCATTCATATCTGGCCTCTTGTGGAATAGATATTAAATCAAAATTCTGTGTCTGCTGGTATATTTGCCTCCTTTTTCAGAATACTTTCACTTCAGTCTTGTTGCAGCCTGATGAGATGCATGAAAAAAATCCCTAGAACAATGTTTTCAGTGATCTATTTATGGATTCTTTCTATACGTCTGACCTGAATGTTACAAGGTGATTTTCCTGCTTTCCATCGACTTGAAACACAAAGGTGATTTCTGCCCCAGTAATATCAAATGCATTTCAAAAAGAATACTAATACTATTGAGATTTCATTAAATACACAGGTCTGTAAACGTTTTCTTTGCTTATTGTTCTGAATCATTATCTGGTGGCCTCCATAGTAAATATGCAAACAGTATTGCAACCTTTGCAACAGAAAATCTCTCTCTTGATAGCTCCGCCCTGTCAGAGTCTTCCAACTAAGCATTACTGATGGGAATTTAAAGATAGAAATTAATTACAAGCTTGAATTGTTTCACCACAGTGTGCTGCCATGTTTGTCACATCACTTTCAGCTTCAGTGCTTGCTGTCACTTGTCTCTCAAGAAGTATTAGATTCTAGTAATTTTACAAATACGTTAAAAAGATGTACTTGGAGATACATTTCTGAAAATTAGAATTCTGTTAGTGGGTCATGGCTAGGGGAGTTCTATTCAGTTTTTCAAGGCCTTGAATGAAAGCCATTCCTTCGAAACGTGACACTGCCATCAGTGGACATGGAGACAGTAGGAAAGGAATAGAAAACCACCTGCTGGTCTGTCGCAATGTGTGCTGGTAATACCATGTAATTCTTCTTTTTGAACATTCTGTGAAATCTAGGTCCATTGTTTTCTAAATACATAGTTGTCATAGACTTTCAACGTCCATCATGGTTGTGGAGATATGTCTAAACAGATGGCTTGTTTAGCCTCGGCTCAACAAGTGAGCTTCAGCTGTCATTTATTTTGACATGGTTCGTTGCTACGTCACTATTAGTAAGGGTTGCTTGAATTATAATCCCAATCTAAAATTAGATTTTATTAAGAAACAGCATTATGGGGCTCCAAGATAACTTTTGACTCAGTCATTTGCAGCTCAGAACTATTCTAATTTGTGTTTCAAAGGAAGAGAGGGAAGGACTGGTCCTCTCCATTGTCCCTTGCTAATTTCTTTTTCCATTTTGCCTGTTTCTTATTACATATATTCTGCAGACTCAGCCTGGAGTCTAGAGGACAAATTGACTTCTTTCTTTTTCCTCACAGTTAGTTAAATAGGATTCACCAAACCAAAAGTTAGATTAGTTTAAAAACTTCTTTTTTATTTGGTTTATGAATCATTCACAGACTGTTTCTGGCATTTTAAACTTTTAATTTTTGTCATTCTTGTTTAGACAGAATTTCAATGTTAAGGTCTGTTCATTGTGATTATTTACTAATTTTGACTGTGAATTCCAGTGATATTGGCACTGCTCCAGAACTCCATGTCTAACACTTTTTCATGGAGATAAGCACAGTAATAAATTATTCTATGATATATTATTATCCTCTACTTAGAATTCATGAGGCCTTATCTGGAGTACTATGTCCAGCATTGGTCCCCACAGTATAAGGGAGATAAAACAAATGCAGCAAAAGGCTCCTGAGATGATTAAGGGGCTGGAGCACATGATATTAGAGAAGAGGAAAGGGGATAAACGCTCTCTGCCATACAGGGGATTTCTAAAGAAAAGGAAGCCACTCCCATCTCAGAGTTCATTCTCCTGTGCAAGGAGAAGCAGCAATGTCCCCAAAGGAAATTTTTGCTGGAAATATGGAAAAATATGTTTCGATAATGAGCACGTTACACCCAGAAACAAGCTTCCAGAGAGATTTTGGATCTTCACTGTTGGAGATGTTAAAAACTGAACTGGACACAGCGTTGAGTAACCTCGAATAACTTCAAAGTTGTCCTTGCTTTCAGCACAGATTAGACTAGATGATCTGCAAAATTTCTTTCCAACCTAAATTATTATATCAGTCTAATGACTACTCTTTTCATTTTTTTCCCCTCAGATTTCCCATATTTAAATCCTTTTTTCCCTTTCTCCGTCCTTTCCCTTTCTTTCTCATCTGGTTCTTCACTTGTGCCCTTCCTTTGTTGCTCTTTCTATTTTTCTTTTATAACATTACTTGATTTTTAACTTTTCTGTTGCTTTAGTCATCTTTCTACAACACTCCACTTACCTGTAAAACATAAAACAGTGCAGGCAGGTAGGAAAACCATCCAGAAGAGCAGACATGACAAAAACATAGGGAGGCTGATTAAAATGATGTACAGGTCTCTCATTCCCTTCAGTTATGGATAGATAATTTATACAGTAGCCTGTGGGTCTGGCTACTTCTCTTCCACTTTTTCTTCTCTCCTGTACTTATAACAGGTGCCCTCTTCCTACCTTTGGCACCCTGAACCTCTCTGCCCAGTAGTTCCAGTATCTAACCCCCACATCTCTCCTGACATTACTGTTATAGCTTCACTCAGCTTTTCTCTCTGTCTGATTTCCCCCTCAGTGTGTTCCCCCTTTCATCTCCTTCAATTACAGCGCCCTTTCCCCTTCAGTGTGTTCGCCCTTTCAGGTCCTTCTTTTAAAGGTTCATCAAGTCTCATCTAACTTCAGATATTCCTTTCCACCCAGCTTTGCAGGAGTCAGAATTTACAGTTTTTCAACTAAATTTTCCATACCAGAGTTCCTTTATGAGTCTGTTTGCTTTCTCAAAAACCTTATGACAATTCTAAATTTGATTGTTTTTCATGGAAGAAAACAGAAAGTGAACGTATCACTTGAAGAAAAACAGCTCTATAAAATTTCAGTGCACAGCATAGAAGACCAGAGTTTGAAAAATGTAAACTTTTTCAATGAGATAACTATAAGAATTTGTTATCAATAGCAAAACAATGTATTTTCTCATTCTCAGAAATGGCCAGAGTATATTTATGGAAACCTCATGAAATATAGTTGCCTCAAGGCAGACACCTGGCATGGCAAATTGGAGCAAGAATAGTTAACCTCTGCAAGGTCTTTAAATAGTTGAATATGAAGGTATTGAATAGAGGACATACATTTAATTTGGTTTATAATACATTGTTGCACAATTTTATTTTTATTCAAATGTAATGTGGTGTTTTGGGATGCTATTCCTTCTCACATTTATCATGAATTTCATACTAGACATATGTCAACATTAAGTCTGGATCACTGTCCACAAATGCAACTGTTTATTTTCTTTTTCTTGGTATTTTGATATTATTCTAAATTCCATTTTTGTTTATCTCTTTATCTCATGTGATAGCCACTTTTTTCTTTCTGATCTATTTGACATTATTCCATCACTTGCCTTTTCTCTAATTATTCTTCACCTTGGGCAGTCCTATTATTTTCCATATCATAATTTTCACATGCAACAAGGATATCTTGAGATATTTCTGCAGTTTTGTTTTGTCTTTTTTTTTTTTTTTTAATTAACCAAGTCCAATGACCGACTTCTAAAGTATAAATGGCTTAAACCAGATTTTACTGTTTAAGCTGTTAGTAACAACCTACCCCTCTCTTTATTTCTTCTGTATTCTTGGAATTAATGTTCTGGAAAATCAAGCACAAAATATGTATTACCATATTTCTTATGCTCTCTCAGTTCTCTTTTCACATAACTTAAGATTTCTCCTTTCAACACTGTACAAAATGCTTTAAAGCATTTCCAGGGAATTTGTTGTTCTGGCTTCAAGCTGAGTTTTGACTCTCAATTGGATTAAATCTCAAATTCAAGATAAGGCATTTGTCTTCCAGTATTTTGCTAGAGACTTACTAAATCCAGGTTCTTCTCTTCTTAATCACCCCAAATATTGACTGTATCTAACTGTTTGCTAGGCATTTAGGGAACAAAAATCATGAAAATGCTCCAAATTCAAAAAATGAATTGTTGAGCCACCATATAACACTAGTTAGAGTGCAGGTGAAGAAATATCTCAATTATTATAGGTTTTACAGAGACTTACTGAAGTGAAATAATCACTGAATTTAATTGGACAAACCTTGAAAATAGAAGTCAGCCACAGAACTTGACATTATTTTATTCATTGTCAATAAACATAAGAAAAATATTAGACTATATAATTTAACTAAGAATGAATAGCCATGGGTAATCCTGGCTGAAAATAGTGTTTAATTGAAGGTATACATTTAGATAAACATATAGGTATATGTTTATATGTATATAGGTAGTTGGACTAGACGACCATTGTAGGTCCCTTCCAACTGAAATTATTCTATTCTATTCCTATTCTATTCTATCCTATTCTATTCTACTCCTATTCTATTATTCTATTCTATTCATCTAAAATATATATATTACAAAGAAGATTATAATTCTTATTTTGATATTTAACTATCACTTATGAAAATATATAACAGAGTAGAAACTTTTTAGATCTCTCTTTCAATCACAAAGCAGAAGTGGGAAGCAAAGAGTGGCAAATTGCAATCAACAGTCCTTAGGAAGTATTGAAAACATTCAAAATCAGAAAATCAGAGATGTGTAATTTCATGCTTTTTTCAAGGTACAGGTAGTACATGGACCTGAGTGATGACTACTTCCCTATAATATACTGACCCCCTGCACTTAGAAATTATTATTACACATATTGTAGAGAAATTTTTTTTCAATACATCATTCCACATCTACAATATTATAGGAATTGATAAGTTGATCTATATCATGTTTGCATGTTAAAGACCTCAAATACATATTAAGGCAGATTTCTGGGAGAGGTAAAGGACAGAGGGGAAGGGTAGGATGATAAATAATGTCATTACTTCCAAAGATACCCAAGAAACATTTCCCATGTTCAAAGGGGAGAGTTTGAGTAAAGTTGATCAGCTAGAATATGTCTAGTAAAACATAGTGAAACTATCCAGTTTTCAATGTGTTTGCTGAATCTCAGGAAAAATACTCATAGTAAAAGTAAAGTTTAAGCAAGTTTTCATAATTCCCTGTTACTCAAAACAGCCCTTCATACAAAATATCTGCTCAATGACAACTGAATTACACCTTTTTCCTCTGGTGCTTTCCAGAAAAAAAGCTCTTAAAAAGTCTGGTCCATGAAGTTCAACCAGTAAAGAATTCACACCAGATGCCATCTTTGGACTAGATTAATGGAAGCATAAATTCATGTCAAGTACAGATAAAATCTGTTAAAACCTCAACAAGGTACCTATGTCTCTGATGAATAGCCAGTCTGCTCAATACACAGGAACAGGGGAAAAATATTCAGCAAAAACAAGACAGTTTCTGATTCCCATAGCAGTTGAGAATATTAACTTAACAATATCTCTGGGGGCCAATTGTCTGCATGATGCATCTTTTGCAGGCCACAAAAAGCATTATTATTGGTGAAAGCCCTGGAATCAAACATCAACTGTTCCATCCTGCAAACAGGGGCTACAATAATTTTTTGTATGTCTTTATTCAAAGCTACTGTATATTCTGATATTACTATTTCTGAGTAGGGATTTTTCAACCTCTGTAATTTCCAACTATTAATCTTCCATATTCTAATGAATACGGTAAACTCTAGAGTTAACAAAATGTACTTAACATCACTTTATTTGTTTTAATCGCTGCTTTCAACTGGTGCAGAACCCCTCAAAGCAATGAAGTCTACTCTCCCTCTCCTGAAAGAAAAGGAAAAATAGAAACCATCCAGACAAAATATCCCAACTCTGACTTGAAATGATAAAAAAATGCAACAGAGGCAATTGATTTGAAAAGAAGGAAGAAGTCATGCACATTGGATAACATTATGGTCTACAAACCTGGTTGCTTTTTGGTGAGGTTTTGTGTTTTTTTTTTTCATATTTGAAAACCTGCCTAATACATAAAATCAGGGAAATTGAGGATTATTATTTTGAGGTATATTAACATCCACAGTCACAGACTCAAGGATGTGCTCATTTGAAGGGATGGGACTAGAAAGGGGATCAGAGACTAATGCTGCCAGATCTCAGAAGTCAGTACAGACACATGTAAACCTCTTCAAAGGAGCCCAGTGCCACCAGTACTGCCACTCTCGATTCAAGGATCCATCCATTCTGCAGCACCTTCTGAAGACACAGCCCTGTCTATCTTCAGGGACCATTTTGCAAGAAGATATTCAGCCAACAAACCCAAATCCACCGCCAAAGCTACAATAACAGGTTTATTTTCCATGTTTCAATTATATCAGCAGCCTAATAAATGAGATCACAATAACAGGCATTTTGACTGTAATTATGAACAAAAATAAATAACTGATGTCCTGAAGCAAAACACCCCCAAATACTTTGATTCTTCTAAGCCTCAGTCTCTTTTCTACTGGTCTTAAACTACTGCTTTTATTAGAAACGCTGTTGTATTCCCAGGAATTGGGGTGACAATCCTAAATCCAGGTTGTATTTTCTCAGAGTATTGTTTAATTAAATGTCTAGACTCGATGTGAAAGAAGATCTAATTCTTAATTAACAGTCAACCCCCCAAAAAGTTTAACTTGCCAATCTTACAATTAAGCTAAAACTCTTGAGAGTTTATGACAAAGAACATATATTGCACATTTTCACGACTATTTGCCATCTACGTACTTAGGACATACTTTGCAGTGGCAAAATCTGGACCGAAGTCCTGTAGACAATTATTCCCAAACTAAAGTCCTAAATTTCTCAGAAAGCTGTAAAGTGGTAGCACAATTTTTGGAGACACTAGTTCACAAACCAATTCTCACTTCTTCAAGGACAGAGCAATGGAGAAAATGCCAGGTCTCAAAATACTGAATGGCTTAACCTGTAAATTTACTACTTTGCTGGTAGTTTTCTCACCCTTATTTATAGCTTAGATCGGTAGGTTGAAATACTGGTGTATTTTATGTACCCAGAACTACCGGGATCTATAGATCTTCTGAACTTGTCAGAAACAGTAGCCTCAATGACAGAATGGGAATTAAGTCTTGGTCAATGATGGAACGAGACTTAAAACCCAATCTACATCCTGTCTTTCTCATTCCCCCATTTCCCCCAAATTTTGAAAGAGAAGAATTCCATCATAAAGAGAAATGAGAAAAAAACCCACTCATTTGTTAACCCACTTATAAATGGGTTGAAGTTCTGTCTCCTGCTTTTCTAGTTTCAATATTTTATGTCAAGCATTGAATTTTGTTACAAGCATCACTCATATCATATATACGTCATTTGATTAAGACATACTGAGGCCACAGGGTAATAGCTAGAAAAATCCTTAACTAGTCACCACAAAGATTTGTGATGAAACTCTTCATTTCACCTACCTGTTTGTTAAAGATCAGAAAATACAACAATGTAAGCCTCACCATTTTGCTGAATTATATTTCCGCTTGGAATCATTCTCATGGGCCTGAAAAGCTTTTGTTGAATTTGACCCCATTGCTACACTTGTCTGTGATACACGTGTCCAAGCCAAACACAGCAATTTGCTGTTGATTTTGCTTGTGATTAACAGTGCACTGAAGTGGTTCTGGGTGGCCAAAATATGTGTGACTGCGGTAGACATGCTTTACCTTGCATCTTTGCTGCTCCTCACAACAGGACAAAGAACTATCTTTCCTAATGCTCAGTAAGTCTACATAAGACTTCACACAGCAAGACAACTCAGCCAAAATATACCTTACATATTTAAGAACAGGCAGTTTTGGGATACATTCATAACTTCTGTTGAAATTACAATGGAAGGTAGTGCTGTAGGGCACTTAAAATCCGAGACAATGGAAATTGAGGCTAGAAAGGAAAGGAGAAAAGTTACAAAGAAATCAGAATCAGACAGCTAGCGTTTATTCCATATCAGGGGCAGGCGATAAGGAAGATCTCTTCTGTGAAAAATTGTCTTAGGTAGCTATACCTTTCTGGATACAGCTGAATGCTGTTTCAGCTTTACTTGTAAGGTAAGTACTCTACTAAACTAATAATTGACCTAAAATGGTGTATTTTATCGATCTGGAGGGAAAACTTCTAGTGACTCTATCATTATGTTTTAGGATTAATGATGTTAAAAAGCTTGCCATTTGTTACCCGATTTAAACTTTGTTCCCACCTGACTTGTAAGTACTTAGCTAACTAGAGTTATTGTTTACATCATCTTACATAAACTAGGAACACATGTGGACGTGCAGGGCTTGTAGATTTTATGTACTGATTCTAATTGTATGGAGGTGAGGCCATAGATAGGCTAGAGATGTTTGTTTTTAATAGTAACTAATGAGCAATCAGATGTTAATGTAGTAACTGAAATATTGGTTACTTAGGTTGTTTGGTTCCTACTGAGCTTCTAAAGTAAGAGTTAGAATCAGGATGTTTGGCTGTTGTATAGTAGGGAAAACCCTACACTAAACTTCAGAATGAATAGATACTGTTCATATTTTATACATTTTTTAAAATATATATTTTATATATTTATATTTTATATATTGATTTTTAATTTATCTGTTTCCAAAGTTGACACACTTATCCATTTCAATTTCTGTCTTGCTTGTTTGCTGTGTTTTAATAGAGAACTGGATATGGATAGGCACACTAATGGAATATTGGAAACGTCTTGTGTAGAAAATTCCGAGTCTACAGTGTGTCATTAAGTACATCCATAACTGTTTCTTCTAGACTATAGCTTTACCAGGAAAACAAATGAGTATTAGCTGAGATCATCTATGCAAACTTGGTCCATTACATGCTCTTTCTTACAGGTAGATCAGGGCACTCCTTATATTCATTATTCCCTGTCACCACTTACCTGTTGCCTTGGCAAGGCAGGAATCTACTTGCTTTGTGAGTCAGCTATGTCTTCCTGCTTATTCTTGCAGACTGAGATTTTTTTATATTGTCTTTGTAAAATATGGGAGCAGTTTAATTTCACACAACACTATACGTAAAACAGCTTCAAATTTACAGCACTGGAATTTTATAATGCCTTTCAAAATTTTGTTCCCTTATGATGTCACAGATATTTTGTTTAACATAGCTTTAATTAGGTGAATGATTTAAATGTCTTATCATGCCAATCTAATGTATAAAAATCTATAATAAAATAAATAACCCTGTCATATTCTGAGCATGTTCCAAAGCAAAATCTGTTGCATTAGAAAAGAAATAGCTACTGGTATGTTTTTCTGAAAAGAAGAACTGTATATTACAAAAAGCAAAGTAGTCCCTATTGGAGTATTAGAAAGTCTGGGATTTTATGTTTGGTTCTTATGACTAAAGCATTTATGGCATCATAAGAACTGCTTAATGAATGTACTGCCTAGTAATACCCCACAGGGCATACTTCATTCTCTTCCTATTACTGCTTTTGTCTCCGCAGATAATTCTACAAGTTCACTGTTAGGAAGGCAGAATTGTTACCAACCATGGATGTTTATTAGAAGTGGTTGGCCATGGATAACACCAGTGCCTTGAATGATTCAAACTTATCTAGATATTCTACAGGTAATTACACACAAATGAGAACTGATGACTGCTGGGATTTTCCTACGTTTTGCATATTATGCTTGATTATATATTGATATGCATTGTGACAACATTATACCTACTTCTATAATGTTCCTAGAGATCATCTGATGTATAAGCTCATGTCCTTAGATTTTCCACAAGTTAGTAATTTGTGATGACTGGTTCTTTTTGATCTCCCAGGAATTGCTTTCTTTTTTGATGGTTCACTTGCTAAATCCAGTATTGTAAAATAGTTAAGAATCCTTTATTCTGTCCTTCTTGATTTAAGTTTTATGTCTAGGACTTCAGTTTCTTTTTCATTCTAATATATTACATGGCAGCTGAATAGCTTTAAAACATGCTTAATTTTGGACTAATTTGCTACTTGCATATTACCATGTAGGACAGATCAATGGGAGCAAATCTACATAATGAAACCAATGTTACTGAGGACTTTAGATGTACACCACTTATAATGTGAGTTTGATTTTTTTACCAGTGTGAGGGTTTTTTTTTTTTCTTTGTTTTTTAATTTATAAATTTTATTTTAATTTTATTTTTATTGTGAGCTCCAATCTGATCCAGTAGACTGTGAGACTAGCCTAGACGTACCTCTGAAGCACATCTTCCCATTTACTTCTCATCAGAAATGTATCAAGTTCATGCACTCCAAGATTGGTTCATATTATGGAACAAGAGGAAGCAAAGGATGATCAAGGTATTTGCTTCAAAGATGCATGCTGGATCCAAACTCAAACACTAAAGCAGCTGCACCTATATGGGACCTATTCAGGCACAAGATATTAAAAAGTGTGCTCTGAAATGATGTGAAAAAAAAGTAATTTTGCACATTTCTATCACAGTAACTGAAGGAAAAAAAGATATTTTTTCTCATCCAGGATCATATTGTAAATTACAGGGAAAGGTTCTGACCTTGGAAGATACAGCCCACCTTGCTTAGATGCAAAAGGGAACTCTGAGAACATTAATTGAATGAAGAGCCATTTAAACTGAACAGCTTTTCCTTACTCTCTTCTTCTCATTGGAGTATGTCCCAGATCCTTTTCCTAGGAACTGATTGATGCAGGAGATTGCAGAGCTCTTTTTATAGAAATTTTCCATTTAAAAATAAATTCACCACTGATAGCAAGGCACTTTAAATTTCTTTTGCAGTGTGTAGGTGTAGTGGGTTGATCCTGGCTGGATACCAGGTGCCCACCAAGGCCACTTTATCACCCCTCTCCTCAGCTGAGCAGAGAGAAAACATAACAAAAGGCTCATGAGGCAAGATAAGGGCAGGGAGGGATCACTCGTTAATTACCATCATGGGCAAAACAGACTCAGCTTGGGGAAATTAATTCAGCTTATTACTAATCAAAATCAGAGTGGGGTAATGACAAATAAAACCAAATCTTAAAACACCTTCCCCCCACCCCTCCCTATTTCCCAGGCTCAACTTCACTCCCGATTTGCTCTACCTCCTCCCCCTGAGCAGCGCAGGGGGGATGGGGAATGGGGGTTGCAGTCAGCTCATCACACCTTGTACCTACCGTTCCCTCTTCCCCAGGGGGATGACTCCTCATGTTCTTCCCCTGCTCCACCGTGGGGTCCCTCCCCCAGGAGACAGGCCTCCGTGAACTTCTCCAACGTGAGTCCTTCCCACGGGCTGCAGTTCTTCACGAATAGCTCCAGCGTGGGTCCCTCCCACAGGGTCACCAGTCCTGCCACCAAACCGGCTCTGGCGTGGGGTCCTGTATCCACAGGTCCTGCCAGGAGCCTGCTCCACCTGGGAGTCCCACAGGGTCACAGTCTCCTCCAGGTGCGCTGACCTGCTGTCTCCCCACAGGATACAGGGGGGTCTCTGCTCCGGCACACCTCCCCGCTCCTTTCTTCCTCCGTTCCTCCACTGACCTTGATGTTCACGCAGCTGCCCTAACTCCTCCTCACAAATCCAACTCCTCCTTAAATACATTATGGCAGAGGCGCAGCTGATGGGCTCAGTTTTGGTGCAGAGGTGGAGCTAACTTGGAGCTGGGGGAGCTTCGAGAAGCTTCTCCCAGGGGGCTGCCTCTATAGCCCCCTCCCCTTCTACCAGGAACCCACACACACACTCACTCAAACCCAGGACATTGTCTTAATAAGCTGCTCCTTTTCTTTCATCGTTTGTTGTTCTCATATTACTTTCCTAATTCACTTCTACTCTAACTTGCTTATTATTTTCTAGTCATGTAAGAATTTAAACAATGACTTTCATGCCATTTGGTTACCTGCAAAAGCACAAAATATTAGGTGCATAGGAAACAAGATACAGTTGTGTCTGAGCAAACCAGAAATTGAAACAATCATCACCTGCTTTGGAAGGGACATCAGGAAGTTTCTATTGCAACCACCTGCTTACAGCAAGGTGAACACTGAATTCAGGCACTGGGACTTTGGGTCTTGAAAACCTCCAGGGATGGAGATTTTGTGGGATATATGGGCAACTTGTTGCAATGCTTGATTATCCTCCTGGTGAAAAGTTACTTTTCTTTTTTATATATACAGTTTGAACATACTCTCTTACTTTTTATGATCACTGTCTTTTGTTCTCCTTTGTCGATCACTATGAATAACCCAGCTCTGTCTTCTCTGTTGCCTCCTGTAGGTATGGGAAGGGTGCTCTTAGGTCCCACCAAAGCCATCTCTTCTGGAGGCTGAACCAACACCGTTGCCTCAACTGCCCCTCACAGGGCATGCTCTCCAGCCCCCTCTTATTCAGTGGTCTAGTAGTCAAAGTGAAACCTTACATCTTATCGAGAGAAAGGGCTACTCATGACTTGGAGTCAGCAGAGATTTTTGTATCAAAACAAGCTCCCACTGGCTACAGAAGCTGGGTCTTTTTGCCTACTGAATACAAGATACTGTGGTGGGGGGTCACTTCTCCACTGATGTCTGATTTTGAGTCCAAGACCTGGAGATTCTGCTCGTTGCAGATGCTTGCTGTTAGGATCATGTTGAGAGATGTGAGCGAGAAGTCTCTTGTGTCTCTTCTGGGGCAAAGCATTCTACAGGAAGATCTAGAATGTGGATTGCTAGAGAAATATTCCTGTAAAGTATCCCATTTAAATGTCAGATGGGACAATGTCTTGATGATATCTTTGTTTTTTTGTTTGGTTGGTTGGCTGGGTTTTTTTAATACCTTAAAAAACTATCATGTAACTGGTTTAATAAAATTGTCCCTTAAAATTTATGAAAAGGCACGCGATACTAGATGCTATATCTAGAACATGGGAGGAGCTTTTCTGCATCTTCTTGTTTAGCTATATTTTTTTTTTTTGTTCCCTGAGGCAGCAGAAACCTCTGTAGTTTTTCATGACTATCTACAGCACAAACTCTATTTAAAAATCAAAATGCAAGGAATACATGTGTAATTAGCTTGGAAATCAGGACTCCTATCCTTTGTTAATTTTTCTTTTCCTGTCTGAGACTCCTCTACTCTTTCTTATCATTCTTTCTCTCCTACAGTTTACGTTAAACATAATTTCTTATTTTTCACATGATATTATGGACAACAGTGCTGACTCCTTAATGTAAAACTTCTACCAGCAGTAATGTGGAAAAGTATTCTTTGCTTGTGTAAAAGAGGTGAACATGAAGTCTCAACAGTCTCAGCTGAGGTCATGTCCCTGGCAGGCCACAGGGCATCCAGTGTAATTGGGAAAACAGCAGCAGCAGTGTTTCTGTTTGTTTGTAGATAGAAAGAACATTTTTTTATCCCTCCCTCAGTAATAACAGGGATTTTATTTAGCTCATTTGCTGTAGCACAGAAACCAATGCTTCCATGCTCCAAAATGTGCTCTTCTTTAAAAATTTATTTTGGAATAGGTAGTTACAAATGGGTTCTTTAAAATTTACTGACTGGGAGATACTTAGTACCAGTAAATTTCTCTCATTGCCATGAAGAGCCAAAATTTCAGGGTGGTTTCCAGATAATGGACAATGCAGCACAGCTGAGCTCAGTTGGATGATAAAATAGTCAATTGTGTAGTGAGAAATGTGTGGTAATCTGGGCAAATTTGGAAGAAAACTATTGATTTCTTCTTGACATTTATGACAAGGCCTGTTTAATGTCATTTGTGATCCCACCGTATTGATTTGTTTTGTTTTGTTTTGTTTTTCCTTTTTTGACTGCTCTTTGAAGAACACATCATCCCTACAAAACACACACACACATACACACACACGTATTTATTGACATAGAAATATTTGATTGTATACATCTTATTTAAAGGATTTGCAAACCTATGTTGAAAGTTACTGTGGTAATATCTCTGGAAAGCTACTGTGGGTATCATTCAATTAGAGAGCCAGTTCAGTGTTTCTACATATTAGAGCAGAAATATTAGAAACAGTTCCTGTGTGAACAATTTGCCAGCAATGCAAAGAATGAAATATATCCTATTAAGCAGTTCCTTCAATAACCTGTATAAATCATAGTCTCTTTGTGTACAGGTTGATTAGGACAAACCTCTAAATTTGCTGTATAAACTTGGTTTCAATTGTTCACCCCATTTTCTTGAGTCAGTGTTTCACAGTAGACTTTCCAATTATTTTCTTCTGTGGTCCTTCTGTGACTCTTTGGAGCCTGAGGTAGTGAACTATACCTGTTTGTCCTTTTCTACAATAATATAACTTGCTGGAAGACTGCATTCCTCCAGCATACACGGTGACCCTTACACCTTTTCTTTATCTATTAGACAAATTATACCCACCTCAAAGGAGACTGCAGTTATGAAAGATATCTCAAAAAGTTTTTAGGCGATCTTTGTTAACCTCAAAGTAAATAACAAATATTTGTCAAGCTTTACATGGTTTTCGTTGCTATTTTCAGTGAACCTTTTTCATACTTTCAGGAATTTACTGCCATAAAAATGCTGATCTGTGGGTATTAGGCATATAACTTCTAGTTCCTGCTGTCTGTGCCTGTTGATCTATCATCCTGGGAGGTTGATGAACACCAGGAAATGTGGGACCACAGAACGAAAGGGGAATTTATGAAGGTTGTGTTGCCTAAGCAGTGTTAGCAAAGGGAAACTCCTTTGTATGTAATGATACCCAAGGAGTGTGTGTATGAGCTAAGATAAATTACAGCAGTCCTTATTAATGGGGACACAGTGATAGAGTAAGAGCATCCTGTATGGGGAGGATCCTCATGACTGATGTTGCTCTCCAGGAGACTGCAGTGAGCCTGTCACACTGTTGGCCAGACACTTTTTGGCTTTTAGGAACAGAATTTGGAGGCCCCAGCTTGGGTAACCTGTGCATTGAAACACCATTGAGTTTGGACAAACAACCGAGTTAAAAGGCATCTCCAGCATGGAGTAACTGCAACTCCCCAAAAAATCAAAACAAAACAACAACAACAACAACAACAAAACAAAACAAAAAAAACACCCAAAAAAAACCCAAGCAAACAAACAAAAAAAAACAAAACAAAAACAAAAACCAAGCTAAAAATCCCCTAAATACCAGCATAATCTTGGGAAAAAAAAAAAAAAAAAAAAAAAAAAAAAAGGTTAGAAAGGTTTAGAATGCTTTAAGTTTAGAAAGTTTTTTTGCTTTAAGTTTGGACTTGGGTCTATATCCTAACATTTTGTGTGCATAAATCCAGCTAGTGAACCGGGTACAGTCTGCTGGCAAATGAACACAGAAAGACCTTAGGATCATTTTAGCTAGATACAAACTAGAAATATATTAAAAAAATAAAATTAAAGACAATGTAAAAAATACCAGAACACTTTTTTTTTTTTTTTTTTTTTTTTTTTTAATGATCAGACCAACATCTTCCTATTGATCAACATAGGATATCATGTCAAGCACAGATTTGCAATACCAAAGTTTGCATTTGGTGTTTCAGCTTCTGTGCAGTTGTTGATCAAGGACCATATTTCTTCAGATGCCCAACAGGTAGATCTTTGCCAACAGAAGTCAGCAGCTTAGACCTGGCCATAATTACCTGATGGTATCCCTATTAAGGGGAATTACCATCCCCATTAAACAGCAGTTATTGCTATTAGGTATCATTAGTCTTAAATTGCTTCCTTGGGAAACATCTCGATTAAGCAAATTTCCCTGTTAAGTGCATCCTGATTAACTGAAGTGCACCATACTGCTTTGTTTCTTCATGCACCCACTTCACTAGCCTTCATCCCTCATTTACAATTCTCATGAAAATTAAGTCTGGCCTTTATAAGGCTGTCCTGGTTCAGGCTGGAATAGAGTTCCTGTTGGTTTTAGTAGCTGGAGGAGCTGCAGCACCCTGAGACCCCAGGGGCTCCCCAGGCCCCAGTGCCCTCACCTGTGTGTGGGGGCGGGGGGAGCACAGCTGGAGGGCTGGGCCCTGATTGGCCGATAGTCCATGTCATGTGACATTGTGCTCACTATATAAAGGCAGGAGTGGATTGGGAGGGGCTCTTACTTCTGGGAGTGTGGCTGTGGGGCATTTGTGTTGGGGATCACCAGCTGGGAGCAGGTGGGTGTTGGTTGGCAGGTGGTGAGCAGCTGTATGGTACATTGCCCGTTGGTACTGCTGTCAGCGTGTTGTTCTGTTACTTTTATTAAACTTTTTTTATCTCAACCCGTGAGTCTCCCTTTGCCCCTCCGATTCCCTCTCTGTTCCCAAGTGGTGGGAGGGTGGGTGAGCAGCTGTGTGGCATTTAGCTGCTGAGTAGGCTCAAACCACAACAAAGGCTTACTAAAAAAGTAACACCAAACTAAAATACTGATGGCAAAAGGCCCTATTTTCTGCTGTATTGCCACTTTTTATTAGTTGTATTTGAAATTCAAGTTCCGCTCATGCAAGGTGTTAGTCTTTATTTTCTTGTTTCTTTTTTTGGAGTTGTGTATTCATTTTAATTAGTGAGTAATTCTCTTGTTACAGGGTGAGGGCATGTTCTGACTTCTGAAAAAGGCTGTGAATTATGGCCATGCAAAAGAATAAGTAATGCAGTTTTTCTTTCTAACATATTGTTAGAGAAATATATAAAAATAATTCTATCACTAAAATGATGTCATTTTTCCTCCTCTGGAATGCTTGTGTTTCAGAGGTCAGAGGCACTGCTTTTAACAACAGCACAGCAATTAATCTCACCACTTTTATTTGTTGAAAGAGCAGTTTTATTACAAACATGTTAGAGATAAAAATAGAGGCAGATGTATTTAAGGCAGCTGTTAATTCAGAGTTCAGTTTTTAACAGCATAGTCCTGAATGATGTTTTCATTTTGATGTTTTCATGATGCTTTCAGTCAAATTCAAATCCATGAATATTAATGCGCCTTCAAGACAAGTTAAAACCAGAACAGCATTCTTTTAAGAAATTACTACGTGTTTTTAAAGTTAAAATAGTGTACCTATGTAGCAATGTTTTATAAATACAAGTTATAATCAAATGATATTAATAAAAAAATTAAGATACATTAATAAGTCACATTATTGAAAACTGACTTGTTTTTTTTTTCTACTTGTAAGAATAGCCTTCCAAAGTAGTTGAAATTCTCTCTTAACATTAAATGAAATTTTGATTATATTTTCTTGTGATCTGTCTTGTCACTGAATTCAACTCAAAGGCACCATATCTGTACAATTTCTCAGATGTAGTCATGCAGAAGAAAATAAAATGTCAAATGTACTCATTCAGTTCTGGCAGTGATTCTTTGGGATGCTGGATGTCAAACTAGAAATACTAAGTAATTTAATTTTTTCACTTCTGAAATTTTTCAGTGGTGAGCACACTCATGCACACCAACTTATTTCTGAGAATATTTGGGAATGCTCTCAATTAAGCATCCCCCTTGTCCTTGCTGGCAAGCTGACAAGGCAGTAAATCAATATCTGCCATGAGAAGACTTTTTGGAAGAGTGGTTTTCATATTTTTGTAACGGTACTGTAATTTATCTGGATATTTTCCTAAACGGTCCTCAATGTTCTTAATGCAGTCTAATATGATTTTTGAATATTTTTCACCCTAAAAGTCAAGAGGTACCACTGCAGTCATCTCTTTTCCTTTTCAATAAACCAGATGGGAAGTTGTCTATAAAAGTCAATTAATTTTTTTAAGAAAAATGGAATTAAAGGTATAACGCACACTTCTGATCTTAAAATTACAAGTGATGAAGAACTCATTGCAAAACATCATAAACTAAGTGGTCTCACTCTTCCGAAAGGAGGCAAAAATATGCACGTGTTTTTGCTTAGAGTTTATTTTTCTTCCATTTCCAGTTCCTGGCTTTTGTTTACTAAACTGAAAAAGATGTTCCTTCTGATATTTAAAGACTGCAGAAATACTCTCTGGTTTCTGTCATATAAAGTCATCTGTTTGTTCTCCTTGAGTCTTCAAAGTATTCTTTAATAATTGTCTTAACTGTTTGAATTGTCTCCAATATTCTTCACTATACCTGCTTAACAGAATTGGACAGTGAAAAAAAAAAAAAAATATCTGTAACACTGCCACCGCAAGGTTAGTCTTCTTGGCTAATCTTCAGACTGACAACTTTCATTTAAGCAAAACAGACTACTACTGTCCTTCCATCTACAAAGAAAGTGTGTCTTACATCCTTTGTTCCCAGCTGTCACGTGTGCTAGGTTGTAGAACTGCCAGTTCAAAGCTTTTCTGCAATGTAGATGAACCTGAGACGAGGAACTTTGTGCTAAATGTGCGGAACCGTGACTTTGTGGTAGCCATGGAAGAACTGAGGAGGTGAGCTTTGGCTTTCAGCTACTACTTCAGCCACCCACCCCTCGTCTGTCTGCATCTGGCCAGGACACTGTATGCAAATCCTGTGTTGCCTGTGATTGCTGAACTTCCACCTCGTATCCCCTTCTTAGCCAGGGGTGATACATTCAGGGCAAAATATTAAACTGAGAAATGACCGACATCCTACTGGGCTTGTGATGCTGTCTTCAACAATTAATTAACTAAGAAATAGTCTACTTTGACTCTAGATGTGGTCAACCTCAGCATGTTATTTGCTTGCTCCCAACTCATGTGACAATTCAAATGTGTCACATGCGCTTGGTTCATACTATTTGCAATCTCGGGCAGTATTGAGTTTCGGTTTTTTCTTTTGTGTTTTTTTTTTTTCTTTTGTTTTTTTTTTTTTTTTCCCTTTGTTTTTTTTTCTTTGTTTTTTTTTTTCTTTGTTTTTTTTCCTTTTGTTTTTTTTTCCTTTTGGTTTTTTTTTCTTTTGTTTTTTTTTCTTTTGTTTTTTTTTCTTTTTTTTTTTCTTTTTTTTTTTTTTTTTTCTTTTGTTTTTTTTTTTTTTCTTTCTGTTTGCAGTTACTGGAGAAAAATAGATGGTGGATAGCAAATACATGTTTTGGACTTCAGTAGACTTGTCTCTAATAAATCATGTCATGATAAATCACTTGAAACTGCTTACAGTGGACTGTCCAGATAGGATCTTCTTGTGCCATGTTGAAATTGTGCATATTTATACTTTATTTATCAAAATGTCATGTGGTAATTTATAGTTAACTATTACCTGTGTGTAAGAAAAATACTTAGTTAAGAAATGACCTCAGCTTAGTTTAATAGGATTTATTTTCTAAACGCATTAATTATATTTCTATCTTTAACTCTTTATTAATGACTTTCAGATTGACCATTCTGTTAGTTCATCTGAGACTGACAGTTGGAAGACAGATGAATATTTATGCAGGTTTCTTCATTTTTAGTTAAGAAATTGTGTTGTGTAATATCTAGAAAACTCATGGATGTTTTGAAGTTGTCAGCCTGAAACATCTAGTACATAGCCCTGGGCTGAAGTTCCCTATGAGAGGTAATTTCCTTCCAGACTGCATTTTCTGCTTTGATCTGGCAGTTGCACACACGCTTTATCTGTTAGGAAATGGAACCTTAAACATGAATTCTCCTGTCCTCCTGAGTAGGCCATAGTGTAGAAAAAAATCCCTTTCTTCACAGAGCTTCATTTTCCATTGCTCACTTGAATCTTCCTTGAATACAACTGAAAAATTCCCAGTAATATCAATCATGTTGCAATGCTGCAAGGTTATTCCATAATTTACCTAATGAGAGAATGGATTTTTTTCCTTCTGTCTTACTCAGAGAAATTGTAAAGTATTTCTGACTCCTTTTAACTTTCCACATCAAACACTTAACATAATGCGCCTCAACTTTATCTTTTAAAAACTAAACTTAGGACTTGTCATTTTATGACATTGTACAAACCCAAGACTTTTTACTTTTGTTTTCCTGGATGACCAGCCCTGCACTAATACTGTTTGTTGTTTGGCTCAGTCTTCTATTAAGCCTGCAGTTACAGGACTTAATGGGAAAAATGCTATAATCAGAGAAACGTAGCACTTGGTAAAAGAGGAAAAATAAGACACAGTTAAATGACTTTTAGTGGTAGCTGGAAATCCTGTTTCTGTACACTAGAAAAGGGCCAGGAGCTGAGCAGTGGTGAAACATCAAGCATCAAGACAAAGGAAGAAAGACTCCTCCTGTAGCTTACACTTTTAGTCCTTCTGTTCTTGTTCAGTACACGCATTTTCTCGGATAAAATTTTTTTCTGCTTGAATAAATGAGAAGAATGGCTCTCCCACGTAAAGAGTTGTGGTAGTTATTGTAAAATGTACAAAGAAAGCCCACATTTCACTCTTCCCACAAACAAATTAAAATCCAGAGATTACTTATAAATGGAGACATAAATCCGTGGAATTGATTGTTACGGGAGTACACAGATATCAATGAGTCAGTACTGACATTTTTTATATGAATTGCACCATTCCTCTTAAAGGAAACATTTGAAAAGCTGGATAGCATATGACTTAAGTTTTAATATCAAAAAATATAGATAATCAAGAATAGAGGCCAGACAAAATCAGAAACTCACATTTCCACATGCTATTAGTCACTTCACATTGAAGGCTGTAAGTTGTTGTACATCGTTTTGGGACGGTAAACCTTAAATACGCTCTACAAAATTTGTTAGAAGTTTACAGAAGTTAGATTCTTAATGAAGAAAATTAAAGCTTCTTTGATCTCTGAAGAAGTGGGTTAGACAGACAGCGGCTTTTTGTTTTGCTTCCATGTCCTGTGATGAGCACCGTGTAGATTAGCATGTTTAATTCATATTTGCATTCCGGTGCTAGTGTCATCACAGCTGCCTGGGGGATCTGGATTCCACTACCCGGGGAGATCTGCCTGACGTCCATGGCTATTACCTGCTTTTACAAATACTGGGAAAGAATCCTTTTTATTTCTTTACATTTCAGTCAGATATAGTTGGGCAATGGTGTGATGTACCCAAGAAAATGAGGAAAGGAAGGGGCAGGTTTAGAAAGCAAAGGTGATGATGAGAAGTGACTGCATTCTTGCATGTGTTAAGCTGCAAATATCACTTTAAAATTTAATTTGCTGCTGTGTCCCCAGAGAGAGGGGAAAATTACACATTTCTTTGGTTTTAGGGTGGAACCCGGACTTGTGGATGATTTCAGCTGTTGAAAATTACCTCCAATTCCTAACCAGAGTGTTGTAAACAGTAAAATCACTTACTTATTTTATTTGTTTTGTTTTTTTTTTTTTTTTTTGCCAGTTTTAGTTTCTTTGACTGATCTTGTATAAGTATTTAAGTAAATCTTGCAACTGGAGAGGGGAATAAAAAAAAAAAATGTAGGTTTTTTTTTTTGTGGGACAAATCAATAAGATATTTTGCATGAAGTTTTATTTGTATAACCATAGAAAACATAATTTTGCTTCATATTAGTATCTTTAATGGATCTTGTCCTTGTGGCCATTATAATAGTCAAGTTCACACAGACTAAATTCCACTTAAGTCTCCACATCTTCAGGTGTACTTTTTGGCTGGCTCAAGGACAGCTCCCTGCTCATTAACAGCATCTTTTGGGAGTGAAACAATAACTTTCTTTAAAGTCTGACATGGTCTAAAGGACAGCTCACTGGCAGAATCTGCTCCAGATGGACTGTATGGATGCACATCATCAAAGAGGCGAGTGACTTCCCTAGAGAGAAAAATGAACTGTATGCATATAGGGATGTAAGTAGAATTTCAGCAGTCTGAATTTGGCCTTATTTATTTGGTTATTATAGGTGACAATCAATGTTGTCCATATAGTTCCTGAAAAGATATGATCACTGCAAAAAGGTCACTTATCAACGTGTGATTTTCATCTAATCTTCTCGCAGTTATGTTCAGATGGAAATTTGTTTAATGGAAAAGACAAAAAAATATAAATTAATGTTGCCAAACAGACTGACATTTAAAGTAAGTAACATCTTCACATCTGTGTGCTATGGCATCTCCCCATAGCTATCCTAACTTCAGTTAGATGCCAACAAGTGGGGCTTAATTCTGGACCCCAATTTTTTTTCACTTGCAGCAGTGAAAGAGAGATCAGATAGTACACTTTTATATAGTTTCTGCTCCTGATTTCTGCATGTCTGGACAAAAGATGTGGAAAGAAATGAAACCTTGACAGTATTTGGAAAAGACGATTAATTTGCGGAAGGAAAAGTGATTTGATTTTAGGCTCTCGTTATGTTGTATTTTGTTCAGGTACTTACAAGTTATCATAATACTTTTGTGGTACATCAACTACAAAAGCACTTTTTTCTTTCCATAAAGGAAGACATCTGAGGCTTACCTGGACTTTTAAGCTTTTCATTTCCTTTAAATCTCTGTCTTTTTTACTGAAGAACTACGTTAGTCTTGACAGTATGATGAGCACTGTAAGCAGAAAGATCATTGGTAAAGTTTTAAAGCAGTTTTATTGAGCCTACTACTTTATAGACAGTACTGACTGGATTTACGTGCAGCTATATGGGTCATTATACCAGTTCTTTCTGTATGAATTTTTTACAGTGTACAGACATATCTTTTTTTATTTCTTTTCTTATTTTTAGAGTTTTTATTTAATGACTTGTCAAATGAGGAAAACCACAGATTGAATGTTAGATTATCCACCCTTGTCTCACAATTTGCCCTCCCCCAAAAATTCCTGAAACTGGATAGATGTAAGGGAAAGGATGGGAGTTATTTATTTGAAACTGTTATTCTGCTACAGTAAAACAACTATGAATTGGTTCTGGTATATATTTAAAGACAGATTTTGCTACCCCTACTTATTTTGAATAATAACTTTGTTTTGCAGCTGATCTCATATAAATTCATGGGGCTTCTTGTAGAATGAGACACTACTTAAAAGAATATGATCAGAACTTCATGGTTACTGAGGTTAATGAAAATTTCATTAGTCAAAGAGTGAAAATTAAAATACTGACACAGATTAGAAAATGGGTAAAACAGAAAGCTAAGATTGGAAAAAAAAAAAAAAAAAACAAAAACAAAAACAAAACAACAACAAAAAAAAAAAAGCAAACAAACAAAATAATAAAAACCAAAACCAAATTCCTTTACAACAGAAAAAAAAAACTTCCAAAAAACCCCCAAAGTGGAAAAGATTATTAAAAAAGAATCTCCCTCTGCTGGATTCTGCTGCTGGATCAACCTAGAAGGCAGAATTGGGTATATGAGAAAAAATCTTCTGAACTGTGTGTTTCTTAAAAGCTGTAGGTTATTGCTTGGGCAGATACCTCAACATCATTGCAGATCACACAGTCAAAATGTTAGCTCACTGTGGGACAGTAGCTCAACAAATCAACAAAAAATTGTGAAGCATGAATAGCGTGCAAGCAAAGTACTGAAAAATGCAATATTATAAATCACTGATGTATTATTATTTGTAATTACATGGTCAGTATTATTCTCTTAAACTTGGATTACCAGAAGTACTTAATCATTGTCCAAAATACCGTTGAAGAATCTGGGATAATATCTCCATAAAGATAATACAATGGCAGAAATCACTACTCAGAGAGAACATTAAAAGCAATAACTATAACAGAGTATTTTTAATAATCTCTCATCTGATGAGTTTAAGTAAAGGGAAGGGAAAGGCAAAGGATTCTGCTAATTAACCATGTGGGTGCACACTCGGTTGTACTGAGAGGTACCATACAGTGAATTCATACTCTCCAACATGAGAAGCTTGATTCAGTGGCTCAGAGAAAAAGCCACTGCAGACACTCTAGGATACTTGAGACATTGCTGTGAGACCAGCAGAGGACACGTTGGTCTCCTCTGAGAGACAGGCACCTCTGGAGCGACAGCTGGAAGCTACGTAAGATGTGTCGAAATATCCAAATTGACAATAGATGTCCATGGGTGCCTACTGAACATAGCTTAGTGCAGAAAATTCTCATTAGGAAATGATGCCTTCTTGTTCAAAAATAGAGTTGGACCTCATCTGAAAGAAGTAATTTAAGTGAAAAAACCCCAACATATCATTTGCATTTAAAATGTGATTGTATCTTTACTAAGGGTATACATGTGTTTCTTCTAATGCAGCTAATCACTCAGCCAATAGGCCAATTTGTTTTTAAAATGTAGTCAAAACTTTAAAAAAGAAATTAATTACTGTATGTGTTAATTAGGGGGAAAATAAACAAGGCATGAACATCGCTTTTGGATTTTTGACATGAGTGAAGCATTATGTTAATCTAGTCTTGACCTTTATATCAAAAATCATGGAAATACTTTGAGATCTCAACTTTCTAAAAGGTTGGGAAATGTGCATAAATATTAGCCCATCATCTGGAGTCTGACATTTTCTTGTTGACAAATGAAAAAAAAAAAAAGCTGGGATGTCCATATTCTTCCCTTTTATTTAATTTTTCATTCCAGGCACATGGAGGCATATTTATAAGAAATTCAAAAGTAAAGAGAAGGATTTGCAAAAGTTATGCCAGCTAATTATTGCTCATATATGAAGAACATATTTTAAAGACCTAACAGATGTAGGGGTTTTTTTCCCATATAATCCTATGTATATTGCAAATTTGAAATAACGAAGAATCAAGGGGCCATAACGAGTCCAAAACTGGAATTTTAATACATAATTAATTGTGTCATGGAACTTAAAAGGTGATTCTCAATTAAACTCTTTAATCTGAAATGTGATCCAGCAGTGCTAAAGAACAGATAGCTTTCCCTTGAGCACTCTTACTTTGTTACATTTCTGTATAATATTTCTTAAAAAGAAGCAAAATTACTTCTGATTTCAGGTGATAGAAGAGGAAATGCCCATTTCTCTTTTGTTTCCTTTCTATTATTTAAGCTTCAATCTTCAGTATTTATACTGATACATTTATTTTTGAGACAAGCGTGTGTTTCCTAAGTCTTTTGGGGTGAGTTCATGGTTTTCCATCAGTTCAGAATGTTACTTTGAAGGAAAAAATCAATATTCATAGTTTGTTATTGGGTACTAAGACTCTAGTTTATTACAAAATTAGGCAACCATTTGATATTGGATTTTTTTCTTTATTAGATGGGACAGTACACTACTGATAGGCCAATTAATGTGTTTCACATTTGAAATACAGTGTGAGTATGTCCTCTGGGAAACCTCTACTTACTTACAGTTAAAATGATCTGCAAATAAACTCTCTAGGAAACTTGTATATTAAATGGAGAAAGAACACAGAAATGGCAGCCTCCGACTAAGTAGATTTTTGGATTTAATCTCTCTGGTATTTAAAGCAATTAGAAAATCAGTGATGCGGGTCTCACTGTGTACTAATGGGAACAGCTACATTACTATCAGTGAGATATTTGGGGTTTATACCAGCTGTGGGCCTGGGTTATTTATTTACTTATATTGCAAATCTGAGATAACTACATCTAAGGAAAAAACAAACAAACAAACAAAACAAACAAACAAATAAATAAAAAAAAAAACCCAATCCTATAAATTCTCTAATAGGTGATGAGGGAAATGGGAGATGAAGTAATATGCACTAAAGGCAGAGTTTCCTATGTTTAAGATTGATGAAAAATTTGTATTCAAGACCAAGATGTCAATAGTTTTGCAAGCATTTAATTTCCTATGTCAAGTATTGCCTGATAAATTCTTATGAGGAAAGTCACCACTGCTAAGCCATCTCTGAAAGGGTATGATGATTTGGGATGCAGGACTGATTTACATGGTAATGACAATATTGAAAATGAGATTTTGATGAACTTTGAGGGTGGGAAAGAAAAAAAATCAAAGTTTTTCATAAAATAAAAATAAATCATCTTACTACCAAGTAAGCAAGCTTGCTTAGGGTCACATATCGATGTATAAATGTATAGGTCTTTAGATGTTCCCCAAGTTGCAACTTGACTGAAGGAAAGCTTGAGAAGTTTTTACCGGAAAAGAAGAGATTTCTTCAAAAGAAAGAAATCTCTAGCTAATAGTTCCTAAACCCCTGATTTCCAGAAAGTGGGAGGCTATGCCAGCACTACCATTTATTCCATGCCCAATTCTTACACTCTTTCCCTAAGTGTGTTTTATTGCTTGTTGTGGGACAAAATGTATTAGGGCGTATGTCACTGCAGGTTGTCTTAAGTTTTACGGACTTTTTGGAGCTTCTTCAACATCATTTGTGCTTGTTGTGATGATGTATTAGTGCTAAACTTCCTGACTCAATTGCAATATCTTTTTCTCTCCACGCTTTGGGATGTGAGACCTCATAGCTAGGTAGGGTTAGATAAGTGTCATTTAAATCACGTGTATTTTTCTTACTGTAAGTGAAAATCCTGATGTCTTGTTGCAGAGCAGTCCTTAGTGATGCTCTACAGGCAGCAGTGGTGTATGAGATGCTCTCTATTTGTTTCGTACAAGGTTAGTTTAGTTGTTTTCAGAGATGTCTTCTTAAAAAAAAAAATAAAAACAAAACCAAAAAAAAACCACACAAAAACCCACAAAAAAAGACATCTGTTATTCTGTTTTTCATAATACTAATAATTATGTAATTATAGTTCATTAACATGCACACGCACGTGGTGTTTTGTGGTCTGACAGATATAAACCTCACTACTATTTGGAAGATCATTTTAAAATAAATCATCATTGTACAAAAAGCCAGAAATGTGTGACAGGCTCTATTCAGAATAGAATACTCAGAATCTGCCTTGGCTGGGGTTTAGTTGCTATTTAATAGATTATTAGCTCCAATATGCTACTGCTTTATTTGTGTCAATGCACTCTGATCTGAGCATTTTTGTGAACTGTTTTGCTCTGAATATAACCAGGAAAATATTCCAAAAATGCCATTCAGCAGTGAGATGCAACTTGAACTTGTGTGTGTTTAGCAAGACTTGCATACTATTAATTACCAGATGCTTTCTACCTCTGACTCAAAGCTTTCAGATGAACAGTTTTTAGTGAGAAAAAGGAAAATCTGTAGCACTTCTTTAAGACAGTGTTGATTCTGACTGTTTTCACTAGAAACGTTCAAATGATTCAGAATCATGCTGCTAATTCTTTCTGATCCTGATCAATTGTTTATAGTTTTAGTATGTTTAAACATTTGGTCTTTGCTATACTATTTAAAATGATTTTCCAGTTTTGACAAAATTAAGATCTTAAAAACTGTTTTGTCCATTCTTCACCAATCCTTCCCAAACATTACTGACACCATCTCCCTCCTTTTGTGTGTTTTGTTCCAATGTTGAGACGTTCCTTATTTTTTACCTGATTTTTAAATCTTTGAATTTCTGGTGAGAGGAAAATATCATTAACTGACATTTGTCAATATTTTCCATTATGGCTGCTTCCAAGTCAGTCTTGTGTGATCCTTCAAGAATCTGTGCAGGATGCTAGGGACCACAAGAGATGTAATCTCTTCTAATGTAAATCCTGTCTAAGAGAGTCTTAGATGTCAGTGTTCTGACACAGCTCCCAACCAGCAATCCAGTTTGCCTACTTCCCTAGGCCAGAAAGACAATTTCCAAAGAGTGTGTGAGAGTATCACAGTGCAAGTCAACGTAAGTCCACCCTCCTGGTGGACAACACATATTAGGTGACCAGAAGAGCGTTAGTTATGAGCAATTATGGTTTTATGGTACTTGTGGTTGACCTGATGTTCTTGAGCTGTTCATAGTTTATCTCTGCTCCTGGGGTTATTCACGTACTTTAATGTTCATCATAAAGGGACAAAAACAGAGCAGGGAGTAGCTGTACTTTCAGCTTATGGCTGAAACATCAAGGTAAATCAGAGCAGGATTTAATTTTCTCAGCTCCTAGTTTGAGTTTGAATCCAGCATTGTTTTTGCTCAAGATATCCCATTCTGGTGGACAGAGCAGATTACCAGAAAAGCTAGGTTGACTCCTCATCAGGAAGAATAAAACTTAAAATTTAGGCCACCGCTTTCTAGCAAAGTTCTTGAACTGTGACACTGTTCTGAGAAAGCAGACACAAAAGACCTAAGTTAGCTGACTCCTTCGTCTGCTTGGGATCTTATTAACTGTAGATGTTTCCTTACACTTGCAACAAAATGACAGATGTCTCAGTGTCTCCTAGATTTCCATAACATAATTGCAGTATGTAAATTAGCTGAACTGGGTTAAGTGAGCTTTGGGTGAGCTACACCTGTAGTAGGTGAATCTATCATTTAAAGTTTTCCTTATCATTTACTTCCCTTATTGACTCTTAAAACTCATAAAATAGCAGGGAACATTATTTGCACTACACAATTTGGCATCTAAATGAGACACCGTCTCTAAATCTGGGTGTGGAACTTGATGGCAGACGTGGATATTTCTGTAAAGTGTGTGAATCATAGACACAGAATTGGAATAATTTAGGCTGGAAAGGAGCTGAAGAAATAACCCAGTCCAATCCCCCCAACAGTCCCACTCCCAAACAGAGGCAATAGTGAACTCTGCTATGACTTGTCTGTGCGTTACCCCAGTTGAGACCTGTGTTTCAGAAGACCAGAAGTGCATTTTGTGCTAGGGAATGACCTACTATATTCTGAATAACCAGGAGACCCCATCTTCATACCTTTTAGACTTGTACACCAAAGTATCAAAAAAAGGTATTGAAGTTAGTTATTTACCCAGGAACTGCTGGTGATTTTACCTCAAAATGGTTTAAGGAATAAGTTTCTCATGACCTCTGTTCCTCTTAGACAACCTGAAGAGAGGAAAAAAAAAAAAAGTTCCAAAGATAAACAGCGCTTCCTTGTGAATTGCTTGATGACTGACTGACAAACTCACAAGTCCTTCTTGAGATCTGAGAGGGAATTTCTAAAAACATCTCCCCTTCTGATTCTAATTTTAGCTTTACATAAGCAATGTGATCCAAAAAAAAAAAAAAAGAAAAAATAAAAACAAGGCAAGGTATGAATTCTATTTTTTGACTGTTCTGTATCAGGGAATAGATGCAAGGAAGGCTGCAGGTAGCTTTAAGGAAAAATGTTTAGTAAGGATTTTAAAACATTTCTTGCTGAATGTGAAAGCTCAGCGACTCTGTACTCTTTATCTAGAACTTTATGAAGGCCTGGACTTCAGTCAACTACAGGAAAATTTTATTAAAGAAGTAAACAAAATGGCAGAGTAAAAATCTATTCATGTTCCTGTGTGACTCAGTAAAAAAATCATGTTATCTGTATATTCATACTTGAAATAGTTATTAGTAAGATATTACATCAGTGTGCATTATGTGGATTTATATTACAATTTAAGATAGCTTAGTAACTAACTTTCTAAAAAGACAGTTTATGGATTAGTTAAGGACTGTATTATTTAGAAGTTTGGAAAAACTTCACTGACCACTGTGCTCTGAAATACTCCATTATTGATGTTTTCCTTCAGCATTAACACTGTTAAGTGTTTCTGCAATTAGGCATTCACCTTTTTCTTACCTGAGGCACAAGATGATAACAGTAATAACTTTAATCCATTGATCTGTTTCAGGCTGGAATGTTATCTGCCTTTGACAAAATACTTCCAGTGTGTCTCTGATGGTATCTATAAGCACTGAGTAAATCAAATCACAAAAGTGCTCAGGATCTGTTTTGGCCAGTCTAACCTAATCCACTGATATTGGTGTCCTACTGTGTTATCTGATGATCCTTCCAAATTAGAGTTCCCTACCCTCCCTTCTAACAGAAAGCTTAAATTATTCTTTTAATTCAGATGAGAGTGGGAGTGTTAGTGTAGGTGGGTTTTACTTGAAGTGAAGCAGCAGCAGCAACAAGTTAAATGTTGTTGTGAACATAAACTGTCCTTAACCTCAGGAAGAACCAACAAGTGTGAAACTGTAAAAAGCACAACATCATTATCTGTTAAATAAACTATGTATACTTCTGTTTGACTACATGATATTCTGCTATTTGAACCCGTTGAAATAGGTAAGTTCTTGATATTACACTGCAGTATTTATGACGAATATATTCTATCATTTAGAATATTGGTGAATATTTCTTGCCTTAGTCAACCCATTAAATTCTAAAAATGGAAATCTGGGAGGAAATAGGTCATTCTTCTGCCATGTATCTCAGATTTCACTGTTACTATTTTCAGGCTGATTACAAACAAATATGAAATAGAACATACTTGTTTCCCTTATCTCTGGAAATCTGAAGTGATATGTATACATCATTTAAATAACTTAGATGTTCTCAATCAGCATGCTGGGGGGGAACCCAAGTTCTTAAGGATTGGTTAGTTGGTTGGCTTTTTTCAAAAGTACACTGGAATTTTTTTGGGCAGTCATCAGCAAAAGTTCCTCCTCTCTTTTTTCCCCTACACTCCTGCTTGATTAAGGCAGCTTCCTCAGGCTGATCATCTTAAGTAATCATCTATTAGACAGGAATAAAAAGGAAACTCTGAAAAAGCTTCCCAGGGTTAGGTGGAGGGAAAAACATGTAGCAAAAATTGTAGTTCTTTCAATGTTAAGCTGCACAGTAGCTTTCCCTGCTCATTACTGCACCCTAAAAAAAAAAAAAAAAAAAAAAAAAAAAAACCAAAAAAAAACCAAACCAAAATAAACCAAAACATTGATCCAAAACCCTTAAATGAAAGGCACAGACAGCTTTTCATTACTGCTCCATCAAAACAGTCCTTCTAGACAGAGCTTGGAAAAATACATCAAATGGTGTCAAAACAGTAACAGATCTACAGTTCTTCACCAAGTACTGTAACAGAGGGACCTTTACTTGTGTTTCCCAAGTTGACAGATATAAATTATGAATGTTCTCATGGCATTACCCTCTGTGGGGTCCGCAGTGTCAGGGGGGTTTAAGTAACTCCTTATCATGCTACTAAGCAATAGCAATGGGCAGAGTGCCTCGCTGTTAATTCCTGCAGATATTGTCAGTGGTGAAAACGCAGCCAGTGCTTGTCCCTACCCTTACCCTTCAGTGTCAGCACAGAAAAAAAATCCAAAAAGGAACTTATCAACACTTGCATGAGAAACCCTTCCCAAAGCTCTTCTGGGCACAATGCAGCTCCAGACACACTCTCTCCTGGAAGTTTCCCTTAACTACAAAACTGGAAGCAGCAACTCAGAAATGAGGGGTTAAAAGGAGTTACCTATCACACATGGGGGAGAGAGATGTGGGATTTAACTGTTTTTGAGTAATAGAGTTGAGTCCCAAGCACTTTATGCAACAAAATCCAAGAACATGAAGAGCTTTGAAAAAATGAAGCTGTAGGGGTATTTTTTGGTATGGTAGCTGTCAGAAATTGTTTTGCAAGCATTTCCTGCCAGATTTCTCTGTACTCCAACCAGTTTGTTGGGATAGAAAATTTACTAATTTGAGTTTGGTATCAAAAACTCTTCCAGAGTGAAGAGATACTACATTTGTAATACCACCAATTAACTTTTTCTGCTCATCTACCTCTTTTTACAACCTTTCTACAGGGTTGTTAATGAATGAATATGGAAAATCCTGCTCTGAAACACTTGCTACCTTTCATATCCCCTTAGCTTAAGAGAAAAGCACTTTTCTTGTTGGGTTAAACTGGTATTAGGCTTAGTAAGTAAACCTAGAAGGTTTATCAGAAGCCTTCAGAAGATATATTAAAATTCTTATGGTGTTGTTTGTCCTGGTTTCATCCTTCTAAGTTTCTGAAACACCGCAAAGTTTCTCTCTCATGAATATTTAGTGAAAGAGAAGAAGGAACATGATAGCCATCAGCAAAATGTCAGTTTGAAGGAAGAGGGTGAAAAATAATGTAGCCAACCACTATAGGCCTACAATTCAATGCAGTATACTGTTAGAAATAACTCTGAAATAGTAAAAAGTTGCCCAGCTATTTCAGATTATAAGCACTTCAACAGTGGAGACCTGTGTTGAATATATTTATACTGTGAACTACATGCATAGCTACATAATGATATCAGGAGAGGAAGTTTTAATAGATATATAGTAACCTGTAGTGACATAAAACTTTTCTGTAATATTATTAGGTAGATCCAACATTATATAGCATTTGCAAATGAGCTAATAATAGCACTTCCATGATTTATTTTGGATAAATCCATATATATCTCAAAAACACTCTCAGCAAAACATCGTTATTACTTTATTAAATACTACTTTTGCCTACTTGAGCTTAACAAACAAATCTAATGGTATGAAAGAATTTAATTTCAGAGCTGAATGATAATTTTTCAGGCACGGTTAATTCACATAATTCAAAGTTAATTACGTTTGCGATATTAGAGAGTGCTGTAATTTTGCTCTGTTCAGCTGCAGCTTTTATTAAATCTTACATTTTGATTAGGAAAGCCAGGCTTTATGAGTGTACAGCAAATTTTTAAAAATAGCAAGGTACAAGGAAGGGTTTTTTAAGCACGTGCTCTTGTTCATGTTCACATCCTCTCTTGTGTTACATCACTTTGTCAATCCAAAGCTGACTGAGATACACTGAAACATTTACTTATAGTTCATCCTATAAGTGATTTCTTTCTGTTTTTCAGTATTTGGGAATGTTACAACTGAATGTTCCCAGGTCACTTGATATACTAATGTACAGTGGGTTCTTCAGCAGTACTTCTTGTACCAAGCAGTACTTCTCCAGTTACACCCTTCTGTGGAAATGAAAGACTCCACACAACAGAGATTTACAAAATCAATTACAAAGTGTCAGAGACCTGCTGATCCGTTCATTTCAATGTTACGTCTGTGTCTTTGAGTAGAGATGGCTAAATTTGTGTTCAATAAATACATTTAAGCAGCAGTAAAAGATATAATATTCTGTGCAAGCTATATTTCTAGAAAAAGAAAGGCAGATGAATGTGTGAAGTTTCTGAGTTTTTCGCAGTCTGAGAACATGTGGAAACTGTCTATTTTTGAAGGCGTTCACGTGAGTTCAAGCTCCCTGCTGCGCTGCCTTCCTGATAATTTTGGTTACCTTTTTTTAGATTGATGTGACTAGGTTAGGGTGACAAATATGAATAAGTTATTTTCATTTGAGGTTAAATAGTCTTCCTTTTGTTATATGCTATAGAACAGGAGCGAAATCATTGTCCCATCTCGCAGCAATGCTATGGTACTAACTAGAGCAAGTTGCAGATGTTCTCCAGTCATGCAGCAGTGTTAGTACTGAAGACAGATAGCTGCTAGATCAAGGTGCTGGTTCTCATACTGTACTAGAGGCGAGACAAATTTCTGACTCTTTTCATTACAGGGACTGATCCAAGTTCTTCTCAGGCTGGTTCTGCTGTCACTGAGCTTTATCTATGAATTCATAGATAAGACATTAGGCACCTCCAACACAAACTTTTCTTCCTTCTCAATGTGGCTTTGAGCTTCATTTCAATGTGGTGCTTTTTTTGTTTGTTTATTTGTTTGTTTTTCCTAAAGTAAACCTTTCCATTACAGTTTTTAGTTTTGATTTCCTTATTTAAAAAGCTAGAGAGGCTTCTATATTTCCTCACACAAAAAACCAAAACTATGGCAAAGAAATGTAGTTCTTTCAAGACCTGAGTACTTGAAAGGAAGAAGAGCAGTATATGCCAAGAACTTACAGAAAATAATTTTCCTCACTGAGCAGTCTCAATTAATCATGGAAGCCCATTGTGCCCTGAATAAGACAGGGTCCTATGAAAAAAGCAAAATAGAACCCATTATTCCTTAGCTCCGAGCTCATCACATACTGATGAAGTCTTAACTACATCAATAATCCTTCTGTTGGGGAAGGAGGGAAGCCTCAGTAAAATCTTGAACACATAGCCTTAATTCTGGTATTTCTTAGCTTTTGCTGTTATTTTAGTACAGTATTTCTGTGCACTGTATACTCACATTTGGTCTTGGAGTTAATTGCATAGAGTATGTCATAGCTGCTGTCAGAGTGCAGGAAGCTGAAAAATAAACCAGGCCTTTGAAGCTAGTGATTTTATTAAAGTGCTAACAGCCAGTGAATATCTGTGGACACTGAGGACAGAAGTCACTTAATGACTGTTAAAATTCCAGGCCAAAAGATTTCCACAGACTTGAGAATCCCCACTGTAAGGAGGGTTGTTATTGGGATGAAAGATATTTTCTCTCCTCGTGCCAACTTTAATTGCATAGAACCTTGTTCTCTTCTGTTAAATCTTCTTTCTCGTGCTTTCGTCAAAGCAGATGTAATATTTGATTACACTTGGGAAGAACGTTAGCAGGACGGAGAGAAACTTCTGAAGAATAGTGAGATCATTTATGTGTAATTACAGTAGCGTCGGGCCCTGGGTTGGTTCTGAATGGATTTACTAATGCAGTCATCATCTTGTTCGTAGTCAGAAGTCATGCTGCTTCAGCTGTAACTAGAGTAATAATAAAGCCACGGATATTTTTTCAGAGGAAAGATAGTTTCCTAGTATGTCTGAGATGTCACTGGCAATGACTGGATGTCATGGTATTCCATGACACTGCAATAAAATGTCAACGCACTGAACTCTCATGGAATGCCAAATATTAATCAGCACAAATCTAAGCTATTAATTTATTTGTATTATCTGTCTCTAGATATGTATATTACTGGAAAAGAATATGAAGGAAACACTAGTGTAAAGGGATTGTGTGCTTGAAGCAAATGATATTGTCTTCTCACATAATATCTCTTCGGAAAGAACTTGTGGTTCTTTCTCTCATGGCTTTTCCAGAAATTTAATATCTGGTTTTCAAAAAAATTTCTCCTTTCCAGGCACTGAATGTTTTTTGAGTTTTGAACGTTTTTGAACTTCCACTAATAAGTGAAATTTCAAAGGCAATCTATATGACATTCCTGCACTGTGGCAAGCAGTTTTTCTCACTGGTGGAAACAAGACGCAAAGAATGTATATTTATTTTCATGACCTTCTCAGAACTGCTGCCACATTAGACATGGAGAGAACTAGAACACAAATAGATAATACTTGCCAGCAGCGCACTTTCTGAGAAGCTGGGAGAGGAATTAATTGGGAATGGAGAAATCTGGAATCCAGAAATCAGGTGCTGGGAAGCATTATTTTTATAAGAAATCTTTGCGTTGTAATGGTGTTTGTGCAGTCCTCAGCTGTGATCTGCAGGGGATTATTCTGTCATCATCAAACCAGACAAAATTTGTTGCCTAAATTAATGAAGTTCATATCTACTGGGAAGTTTCTACTGAAGAAACTTATCAAAGTTCTTTCTTTTTCCTAAGAAAATATCCACATCTTTATTTCTTTAAAATAATTAAATAAGCAAACAAGCAAAAAAAAAAAAAAAAAAAAAAAGCAACAAAAGCAACTTCCTGTTTTCACAATTCATGTTTTGATATAGTAGCAAAATTATACCCTCTGGCACCAGAAATTTTTTTGAAATCTGAGAAGATTAAATGTTTGTCCACCAGAATGGGGTGGTGTTTGATAAAGAGTGCCTCACACTGCATGAGCCTCCTGGGGTAGTGTCTTCCAGCTTCACTGCTGGGTTTTCCCTGACAGAATTCATGCCACCCTTTCCCTGGCAGCATGAGCAGAGGAGAGTTGTACCATGCTCAAGAGTCCACGTTATCACATTAACAGAAGACTTGCAGATCCTTGCTTTTGCTCCTGCACTACTCAAGTAGCTACTCATGGATGCTCAGAAAGCCTCCTGAGGAAGCTGGTTGCTACAAGTAGAGGTTTTGTGGTTTCCATTGCTGAATTGTCCAGTGACTGACTTGTGAACTTAAGCACACCTCTCCAATTAAAGCGTGTGTCTATTGATGATATGCTTAGTGTGTTTGGTAGCTTCAAATTTTGGATTGATTCCGCCAGCTGAAGTTCAGCTAAAAACTCTGCTTTGCTTCTAATGCTCCAAACCACCAGGAGCTCTAGTTTATCACCCAGTGACATGTAATAGCTGAAACAAATGGGAAGCGACTTTACAAAATAATTTCCAAAGCCAATTGTTTTTCACATTACACAGTGCAAGAAAAATACTGATCTAAGCAAAAGGAGGAAATGTCAAATGATTTCCTGTTGCAATTTTCTGACTGCTATTGAGTGCTCTTTAGGATTTAGTCAGAATGCATTATGCAGTCCAACATACCACAGCGCACACGTCCTAGGACTGGAGCGGCTTTGTGGGCCGTTGAATCCAGTTTTCTGCTGCTGAAGACAAGTGACTTCCCAGTTTAAAATCACCCAAAGGCTATCCTCAAATCTACTGAGAGGATGTTCTGTAACACGACTCTTCTCACAATAATAAATGCCCTAAACTGATGAGCACTTTACACATTTGTTTTTGTATCCAATTTTTTCATTATCTTAAGTAGTTCTTTTACTCATGTAATATTTACAGTCAGCTTAGTGTAGGAATAGACAGGTAATACATTTCCATTCAAGCTGCATCATGCTATAGGTTCTACTATAAAGGGCTTTGTTAATACATCAGTCTCCTTTATCATACTTCTGAGCATGTAGCTTTCTCATCTCCAAAGATGTAGGAAAAAATAATTTCTTGAATATTTCAGGCATCCTGTTATGTCATTCAAGTATGGTCTATTATCTTGCTGGTAGCACTTAGCTTTCTTTTTCATATCCTCCCTGCCCCTAAACAGAAGTGGGTAAAAATTAATCAGCAACAATTATAAAATGGCAAATATACGAAAAAATTCCAGATAAAAAATACGCCTTTTGAATTTTATCAACAGCTTTTCAGAATTTTCTAAAGGAATGCAGGTTTTCACTTCCTTCCCTGTTCAGATGAGTGTTCCTGTATATTTTTTGCTGTTTAATTATTTCAGAAAACCAGTGCACATGGAGATTCCCTGATATAGTTTCTTAATTTTTTAGCCTGAACAGTGTGAAGGGGATTTAGATATACAAAGAAACTATGATAGTTGAGAATGTAATTTTCAAATGCAAGGAAAGATGACAGCCAGCTGGTCTAGTTTTTCGCTACTGGGGAAAAGAGGCATAGTAGAAGTTATTGAAAGAAAGTTAAATTTTGCTTATTAAACTAAGCAGCTGGGAAGCTAGAAAATAACTTTTCCCATTTTTAAGAACTCTTCCAGTTCCCTTGCTAAATGATTTATTTGTTCAATAAGAACTGAAGTGCTTGTCTAAGTGGTGCAGAAGATAAAACTAATTGCTATTAATTATGACCCTATCCTCCCACACTGTACTCACTTTCTGCTTTTTTTCTGAGTTTCGGCCAGAGGAGAAATTCCAATAACAAGTACGAGAATCATATTATTTTCTTTCTTTTTTTTTTTTTTTTCTTTTTTTTCCCCCTACTATACAAGAAACTTCACTTGGCAGTGCTCTTACAGTTCTTATATATTAGTACGATGGGGTGAGGTAATAGTAATTTTTGCTCTGTGACTCTTCACTGAGAGTATATTTTTTTCTCTGTAGTCTCTAGATGGCCCAAATAAAATAAAGCCTCTCCCATACTAGAGACATATATATATTGAGAAGGCAGGTCCAATGAAAGAACAGATCTAAATGGACAAAAGCTAGGAAAAAAGGGAACCTGATTATTTCCTATTTTACAGATGGTTTTGCAGCTCAGTGAAATAGCGAGCCAGATTTTCAAGCATTTAGCAACCTAAAGATGCAGATGGTGCCTTTGTATTTTCAAAAGCACCTGTCTGTGCATTAATACAGCTGTGTGTTAACTGGCTTTAAAAATCTGGGTTGGGATTGGTTGTCCAATTTATACAGGAAATCTACAGTAAACTAGGATTCAAGCCCTAAATCGGTTATTTTAACAATGACCTTATCTCTCCTCTTTTCATATAATTCATAAAAGCACATGAAATGACTCTTCAGCTGATGCAGACTATGAAAAGATTTTCTGCAATTAAAGTTAACATTCACACAGGCTGGAGTGCTGACACATTTTCTCAGATCTCCCCTCCTGCAATTCTAAACTCTTTTCTCAAAGTTCCCTGCAGGCTGCACTATTTTCCCTGCCTTGACTAATTCTTTTTAAGTTTGTCTTCCTCTTATACCCAGAAAATGGGAAGTGGAAGTACATTTGTATGAATTCTGGAGGGCTGGTTTTGTTGCAACTAATTTTAAAAGGTCTAATTGCATTTGCTTCCTAAAAGCACATCGGGAACATCATTGTAATTCCAAATACACATTTAAAAATTAAACATGAAACAGTGCTTATAAATGGATTACTTCAAAGACAGGGAAATACCACCTTAAGAAAGGGCTGACAAAGCTCTATTTCACATGCATTTTATTTTTGCCTGATTCCTCTCCAAATTTTGAACACACACCTTCACACCATCTCTTCTTTCCCACCAGTATATATGTACAGGTAAGGGTCATTCTACCGTACCTGCCTTCTTTTTGGCTTTTTTTTTTTTTCTCATTCTTTTTGTGGATGAGTGCTCTGAGGAGCCGACTAGCCTCTCCAGTGTCCAGTAACTTAATTCTGATTACCAGCACTGAAAATTGCAGATGGGATGAATACACTGAAGCTACAAGCAGCACAATGTATTATTTCAGGACAAATTTGTAGACAGCCAGTCTGAGGCATAGCACTGTGTTTGTGTTAGGAGAATGAGGCAGACTTTTAAAGACAGGAATAAAACATACATCTTCGCTAATTTATCTCAAACTTCTAAATGCAGATGAACGATTACAGAAGTACTCCCCTGAGGATCTCCCAACATTTGCTATAGACAAAGGGCCTTTCCAGCGAAGCACCGTACTGTGCCCAGGCTCCATATTCAGATGTGTCAGCAGGATATGTTTAAAATCCACTTAACAGTAAACTTGGGGTCTAGGTATGTTTTCCTCTTAATTAACCTACATAATCTGTTTGCTTTGTTTGTTTTTTTTTTTGTGGTTTTTTTTTTTTTTTTTTTTACATAATTCGACCCTTCATTTGCATTTTAATTAGAGAGCGTGCAAAATGTCAGGTTTAATTGGCTCAGGAAGACTTGGTGCAACAAAGCCCTGGACTAAAGGTAGCTGTGGGCAGTGTGCTGAACAGCTGGCTTGCAGTTCAACTTAGAACTCCGGTACATGGATGGGCCTTTTCCCACCTGGTTTTCTGTGACTAAATGTATTAACACTAATTTCCTGAGAAGGAAAACGGGAGGACTTGCAGACCCCTGGTTCCTGCTTTTGAATGACATGTAGCCTGTTTCCTCTTGCATATGTGCTTTACAGTTGCAGTCCTCTTACTCCGATGGACTGAGATCCTGGTCTCTTCTTGGTTTCTGAATCTGTTCTTTCTCAGCCAGTTCTCACTGGTAATCTTACAGCAGCGGTAGAAGGGGAGGAAAAATTTGGACTGGGGTGCCTGAAATATTTTAATAAAACTGTTGCTTCACAGCTGGCTGAGAGATGATGTTCTGGAGTCCTTACAGTGGCTCGGGGCTATGTTAACCCACTCAACTTTGCCACTTCTCATTCCCTTAAGAAAGTATATGGCCACCGTAAGACATGTTACCCTTGCCCTTCACCAGAGCTATCAACAAGAAGGATCACGCTGCCAGTGTTGGGGCGTAGCAGTAAGCATCATGCAGAGATGGAGCACTACTGTGAGCCGGGAGGAAGCAATCAGGCTGTCAGCGCTCGTTTGTGAGTCTGGCACACATCTGGTGGTCACCGAGCTGCAGGCGAACTCCAGCTCGTGAAATGCATTTTTTTGTGGAAGTCTTCAGAGACGAGTCTGATTTTAAAACCTTAGCTTGCACGGACATGGGACATTATCTGGCTTTCTGTTCGCTCTGATTTTCTCTTCCTCTTCTCAGTTCATTCTCTTGTCTTCACATTTCTTTATTCCCCGCTGCATTTTTTTTTTAAAGGAGATACTATCTGAAATAATTCTTTATAGGTTTGAGGATGTGTTGAAGCATTTACATTTCCAGGTGTGGCAAGCATACGGGGCTTGGTAGGTAGGTGTAGTCTTCGCAAGTAGGAATGGAAAATATGTTATAGATTTGTTTCTGCTAGACTTTTTTTCAGATGTCTGGAATAAAACATTCTGTGTGTAGCTAGAAAACAGAGAAACATTCAGAGACAGCTCTTCTGTGGTTAAAATATTTCATTGAAGGTTTCTCAGACTGAAAACCCAGCATGGTGCTCTTACAGTTTTGTTTTATGTCTTTTCTTTAGTGCATATTATTATGTGATGGTGAGAAACTATCAATGAAACTAGGACAATCACATTATTTATACAATATTTAACTTTCTACATCATGAAAGAATATAAAATATTTCATAATTTACTTGTTTTTTTGTTGTTGTTGTCTTTGATTAACTGATAGATTTCAATCACCTCATTTAACTTTTATCTTATTTCTAGAATCACATTCCCAGTGTGAATGAAAGGGGCTGAAGTTGTCTTAATACTCATTTATGCTCAATATATTCTTACCAAATTCCCTAGTATGTTCACATATTGCAGCCGATATTTTTGACACTTTTATTTATGTTTTTCACTTTAATATATTAAACTTGAACAAAAGCTTAATAAATATAAGGCTTTCTTAATAAATATCAGATTTAAGAAAAGAAGGGTTTCAAGGTAGGTTTTCAAGTAACCTGGTGACAGACACAGGTGCAAAAGGAATTGATTTAGAGTTGACCAACATTATAGCAAATTACATTGGGTCAAAAAGATTTCTTTAAATATTTAAATAGCTTGTACTACTATAGGTAAGTATGTCTGAGGTCTGATCTGTCAGGGGTAGACATGGTACCTATGTGACTGCTATCCCATGCAGATAAGATGCTACTTAGATTTAACATGCAAACTGAAGCAGAATATGTTAAATAATCTCCAAAACACAAACCTCAAAAAACCCAAGCCTTAATAAAATCAAAACACAAACCTGAAGCCTATGAAGTCTTATAGGGAAGATATGTCCCTTGCAGAAATCATTAAAGAAATAGGATTGTTGTTCTAGTTTTCACAGGCCTCTGGAAGGTTGGAGGATGTCTGAAATTGCTGTTTCACCAGAATCCATTAGGATGGAAACAAAACAGAAAAATCAAACCAAAATGTCAACAAGAAGAAAGTCCTCCCCATGAAGTTTAAAAGACAGCTACTGAAGCGGCCAGGAGTGCATTCTCTGAGGAAGAAATGTGTACTTAATGAGAGACACCTGTAGTCCGTGGAGAAATAGTCAAGCGTATTTCACATTTAATGTAATTTGCTTGCCCTTGTCTATGGTTCTGCCTACTTACCATGCAAAGAAAAGAAAAAAAAAAAAAAAAAAAGGGGATAAATACAAAAGCCCAAACCATTCTGCCAGCAAAAACTGCTGTTCAGTGACCAGATCAGACTCTTTGGCTGTGTGTTGAGGGACAGATACAGCTCTTACTATCAGAAGCTGGCACTGCCAGTAGGCAGATTGGAATAAAGCTGCTGTTACTATATTTTTGATAGTATAATGGATGCCACTAAAATAAACAAGTCAATTTTCATAAATTCATATTTTATTTGAATTAAAATAAATCTTTTCCTTTTAGTAAACTGCTGTATTTAACCTTTTGTGTCTGTTGGCATTGTTAGAAGCTGGAGACTCAGGGTATACCGAAGAACATAAATTGAAAAAAGTTTTTTTTAATGAAAGGAAATGTAGATCCCCTATTTCAGAGGAACTTTGTAGAAATCATCTTGCTGTTCCAAAGCTCTACAGGTCAGTAGGCTGCAAAATCTAGGCATGCAGCTGAGCTAAAATATTATATTTATTTCAACATCAGACAAGGAGAATTAGTAGTATTTGAACACGATTTACTTTAAGCTATGCTCTTTCAGTCCCTATATTTAGGGAATGCCAGCTGGGGACTGGCAGACAGTTCTGTCCTATGCTGAGAAAGTATTAAGCCCTCCAGTCACAATCCCATCATTGCTAATCCATACCAGCAGATCTGAAGTATATTCTATGTAATCTGGCCCCTTTGCCCTTTTGCTATCACTGATATAATTATTCAGCTGGAAATGCTAAGTTATTGAGACAGACTCTGATCTCTTTTGTATCAATCTAAACCTAGTGTTCTTCCAATGAGGTAGAGAGATTAAAGGAATTATTAGGGATGTAACCTTGGCAAGTATCTTTAGGGGTTTTTATATGTAGATAGCCAAGAAATTATATTCTACAATCTAGAGTAGAGCTTAAATTAAGAAATCTCATTTACAGGGAATTGTGCACTACAAAGCAAATATTTTTTTTATGTCCTAGGCTTTAGGGGGATGATGTTTTCACAGGTGTAAGCACATGTGCTGTGTTAAATGGGAACAAATGCATAGTAAACATGATTTTTGCCTGAAGATATTGTTATGCTCGCAGTCTTCTCATTGGAAAAAAGTAAATGCATCTTACATGTAAAGCCAAGAAATTATTAATGGTGTAATTAAAATCTTAACACTATACTGAAAAATTATAATTATTCCAGTTCTATTTATTACAGGGAAAAAAATACAAGAACGAACTTTACTACAGGGAAGAAAATATCGGAGTAACAATACAGTTTTAACAAGTAAAGTACTTGCACTTCTGAGTATCTGCACCTTTTTCTGATCAAAGATTTGCATTTCTTTACCTGACTGTGGGTAAGTTGTTCATAGCCCTGGGGATTTGACTGTCATCTCATGTAATTTCCCTTATCATATCATGTCTATACTCTTCTCATTGCATCCTGTGTCCCCAATTTCAAGGTCTCAGGTATCATACCAGGCTTGTGTTCCTCTACAGTACATCACTAAGCCTACGGTCATCCATATTTCATTATGTATAGATTAACTACTTATTACTACGTTCTATAGAGAAAATATGGTTATACTCTACAAATATAAGCAAAAGTAAAACAAATCAGGCATAGTCTCCTGGTCATTAAAAAAACCCTGCTTTTACAGCCAAACAAGCTAAAACAAAGCTCCAGATGAGCCAATACAAGATCAGAGCAAGCAAGCCTGACATCCCTCAGCACTGAGGCAGTGTAAAGCTAGCGCAAAGGCAGTGTCCTCTTATGAGATATAGAAATACTTCATGGCCCAGGCTACAGGTCTACAAGGTCAAGGGAAAGTGCAGAAGTTCTGCAGCTTTAACAGGTCCAACAGCATTAGCAGTATTTCGCTGTTTTCTGCTTTATTTCTTTTTTCTCATCTAGAAACCACCTAACAATATATTTTATTTTGCAGACTCTTGAATAAACTACTTGTCACAGTCCATGTGCTATACAATTTCATATGCGTGTGCGATTCACAGTAGATATTATAAAATGATCTGTTTTCCCCTAACATATTACTGAAAATAACGCCATATGCTTGTTCAGTAATATCCAGGGAAGTTTAAAGGTGTAAGAGGCTAGATATTAAAATTTCCTATAGCCGTCTTCACTAGAAGGGGTTCCCACTTGCTAACTTGCCTTTTCTTGGAGGGCCACTACAAAAATACGTTTCTATTTTTATAAAATTTTCAGCCGCCAGAGCACACATCAGGTATCTTGACCATTTTGTTGGTGTTGATTTACTGTATTGACAACTGCTTTATAGTGGTCTTAGCACAAAAAAGCTCAGTGCAAGATCTCGTGGATTGGAAAGATGCATTTATTTTCGAGGTTTTAAAGCAAGTTGATTTTGTGTTTTCATGCTTTCTCACTCGCAAGAAGCAACATGCGTCTGTCCAAGCGCTCCGACCAAGATCCCTTGCGCGCAGTGCAGAAGGCAACACGTACCATCTGTGAAGCCCTCTGCATTTCTGGACCTCCTCTCGACTGGCAACGACAAACGAGTCTTTGGACAAATCTTCCTTCTCCTTCGGGAGCCATCAGCTATTTTGGGGTGGATCTTCATTTCAGATCTTGCTTACTTCAGTCGCCGCAAATCTTAAGCCACGCCGCTGGCCGCTGTCGGGTTTTCCTCTTTTGACGTATGTGTGAAACACGTGCCCCTGGTCTGTTCTGCTGGGCAGGAGAACAGAGAAAGGAGAGGTGCACGTGGGGCACTGCAGCCTTGCTGCCACCCTGCCGGTCGTCTGCTTTTCAGGCTGCAGGCTTTTTGCTTTTGACACCAACACCACGCACTTCAATTTTGCTAATGAAAACAGTGACCAAGGAACAGTGTCATTTATTACCTGGCCATTCTTTTAAGCCTTTGTTCTGCTTTCCTTCTCATTCTTACACACACACCTTTCCATTCAGACTTGCCTTTATGTCAGTCTTAATATTTCTTATGAACTTCTACTGTGTAAACACAAAATCCTCCGCTTTTCCGGGGTATATCCTTTTTCCCTAAAACTATTTTAGATTTATGAAATCATATACCCCAGTTTTCCTTGCTGTGTGGCAGCTTCTCAATCATCATCACAGGTAAAATAAAACCAGAAGTTACCATAGAGATAAAGAAAACACATGCGCTAGTCAGCACAGGCAAGACACAGATAATCAAATATCATCATAAAACCATATAAATTAATGTCTTACAAAAACATAACCTTGCCTACAGGAAAAAATCTAATCCAAATATTGTATGATGGCTGTCCAGTAACATTCCTACTGTTGCTTTCATCTTCCTTTCTTAGTGATTACACCCATTTGTTGAATCTTGACTTAAATTAGGTTGTGAAAGGTCTGAGGGCAAGGTCCTGTCATTCTATATGTTTGAACAACGCTTGGCAAAGTGTCACCTCACTTTTGACAGGTTTCCCAGGAACTGCTATAGTAGGAATAATAACAAATAACATCAGTAATAACATTTGACCCAATAAAATTAAAACAAACATGCCCTAATACATATTTGTTGTTTTAATCCCTTGAAGTGTGGTCGATATGGGCTTCTTTACCTTTAAAAAGCTTGCAAATTTAAATAATTTTGACAACAATAGCAAATATTTTTCCTAATGTTGCTGCTCTGATATTGCACCTTTATTTTACTCAAAATGCCATTGCTGTACTGAAGCATTCTACAAAATCGGTGCATAGATAGCTACACATTTCTTTTCTGTAGTTACTAGCTCTTCCTATTGATTTCTCAGGCCAGGGAACTTGTGATAAACTTGCCTCAGCTTGCTAAGAAAGAGAACTTCTCTGTGGTAATCTTCTGTTCATTTTTCCATGGTTTAGTGCATTCCTATGTATGACACTGGTTCAGATTCCCAGCTGGGGAAATCTGCATTTCTAGTTTGTACATGTTAGACACTCTTGTGTGACTCTTGTGCAGTGAGATTTAAATGTAACTGGGCCCAAAGCCTTTTATGTGAATACAGTGTTAGATTTCAGACCATATGTAGTCACGGTTACGAGGCTATTTCACTGAGAAAACAGGTTGAAAGATTTCAAAAAAATCAGGTGCATGAAAGAAAGAAATTAACAGCTACGCTTCCAGCCTACTGAGGATAAAAGACAGCTATTAAATGCTTTTACACAATTAATATTGTTCTAGCTGCACAGATATGTAATCAAAAAATACAGGAATTACTTCATATGGTCTCTTTGCACACCTTTTTCTGCAGGAAAATATGTGTTACCGTAATCTGTGACTGTACTCTTGCAGCATACAACTGCCTTGCATAGATCCTTTAATTTTTTTTGATTTCTCTATTTCTAAAGGATTGTTTATTAATCCTTCAGGTTCTTAGATTGTTGTTCTACTGAAACTTTTTCATTCTGTATTAATTAAGCTCAGTAAGATGGAAGAGAAACACTTCCGCTGAGCAAAAGTGATCTGAGACTCTGCTGTGCACTTGTAAAGACATTGCAGATCCTGAGATAATTTAAAGCATGTGAGCTTTTTGGGAGCAGAGGAAGGTGATTATCATCAAAGTACAGGTATAAGCAGCAAAACAAATCATGCAAGAAGAAAGCTAGCTGAAACACCTACTTGCTGTAGACTAGCGTAACAAAGATTCAGCAAATGCTAAGGTTATATAGCAAACGTAAGCACAGAAGTGTTGAAATGCCTTCCAGGTGTCCTCTGCTGCTCAGCCAACACACAACAGCTGGAAAACATTCTGAACAAAACGCCTCCCAGAACCCCACCAGCTTCAGCCTGCTCGCTGTTCTCCTACTCCGAACTGGACTTACCATTTTACAGATATAACTGCATTACTCAAAGAAATACACATTTTATACCACTATTTGCTCCTCTCTCCCCCTTACTATGATACCTCAAACTGCGTTCTTAAAACGTCCCATGTGCTTTGACCTACCTAGTACATTTTGGGGCCATTCACTGCTTTTTTTCCATACCTACAGACAGGACATGTGATCTTTTTGTACAACCTGAAAGTCCAGCCCTCCAGTGTGGTTAACAGATTCTCTAGCGGTTTTTGCCACTCCACAGATTTCCTTCAGATAAGTTCAAGTCCACACAAGCTTGAGGGTATACATATCACTTGTAGATCCCACTTAGACTAGTGAGAAAGTGTTAGACAGAAACTGCACACATTTTTATAAGAGAAATATTTTTAAATTCAAGAAATATTAAATTAGTATTTAATTAAGCCCTTGTCCTAATCTAATGGAAATCTGATCATTATCTCTGTCATATAAACAGGTGTGGGATAAGCGTAGCAGAGACACTTCAAACTATTTGTATTTTTCTCTGAAGTGAACTAGATATAGTGGAAAATTCTGAAGTATTAGTTTAAGTGTGGTACCTATGCTCTTCTGGGATTGAAATGGACAGTCCTCAAATTCTGCAGGATGCAGTACTTGCACTATTCTAATATCTTCTTAGGATCAGCTCTAAAAATGATAATATAAGCCCCAATCTCACATAGAATTGACATTTTTTTTTAAGAAGTCTTTTAAATCAGTGGGCTATGCAAACACTGTACTGTTAAAGCATGCATGTCCTGTGTGAGAGCCCTGAATTAATGTCTGACCATTTTGTGGAAGTAGAAATCATTATTTTGCTTTTGTGCACACTCCTCAAACATACCTCAAGTGCTGCTTCATTCCAGCCAGCCCTGGAAATACTGAAAGATACATTTAGGTAGTGGCAAAGCCTTAAGGTGCTTTTCATGTTCATCTACTTCAGTTTTAGACTTCTGTAACAAATAGGATTTCTCTAATTCCTCTGAGGAATGGATTATGTTACAACCTCTCCTAGGCATATTTTCCTTATGACTAAATTTAGCTATTTCCTCCATTTATTTTATTGTTACAGTAAACACAATTATCTTGTGAACCCATAGAGAAGTGAATGCAGAGATTTTCTTAAGTGAAAATGAGTATAGTGTGTGCTGACATTGTGAGTACCACTGCACTGGGAAGCACTATACGGCAACAACATTTTAAATTTTCTTTAAGTTCTGCTTCTTGCTTTAAGATATATTTTTCTTTCTGCACTGTTTTTGAACAGTGCATTTCACCACCACTGTTGACAAGCAAATACTCAGCAACTCTACAGAAAGGATAAAGGTGAAAAAAAAAAAAACACCAAACAACCACCTTCCTGCTGCTGTCAGTTATGAGTTATCGATTTTCAGGAAAAGAATTAAATTATGATAGAAATATGTACAAACAGAAAAAGAGCTGCTCCCCCTTTCCTCACCCACAAAATATGTTCTGTAGCATTTCTCCAGCACACAGTCTCTCTCAGCACTTACTGCCTTAAAGTAAACCGCGTGCTTCTCTAAAGACAGTCAAGGTTTTAGCACAGCACAGTCAAATTAAAATGTCTGGACAATTACACTTTTTCATAGCAAAGCATGAACCATTTAATAGACAGACTTCTTTATACTCAATACCCTGGGGCAATCCGATCCTCTTCTGAAGTCCCTGGACTCATCTGCAGTAATTGCATGTGTCACAGCCTTCTTTTAGCTTATTATGTATATTACTTGGGTTGCTACAAGGGATTTGTACTACAGGAGCTGAGACTAAATCTCTTTCTCCACTTTTACATTTTAGTCCATGCCAGTGCTGCCAAAGCAGCAGCAAGTGGAAGTGGCAACTGGACCTCTTTTCTTCAGAGTGCGTCTAGACATGTGCAGAGAGACTTGTAAAATTAGCCTGTATTTATGCTAGGTGGAATTTGATTTTTATGATATAGAAATTCCAATCTTCCCTATGCCCAGAAGGGTTTCAGATCTTCATTCATGGACTAAATATTACAATGCCAAAAGTGACTAGGATTCAGCATCTGCAAAAGTCTTTTTTTCAGCTTAAGTAGTCATATTCATTTGTATTTATTTCATGTCTCTCAAAAGTCAGATCATGCCAGAAATCTTGTATATTCATAATGAATACAATAAAAACATATTTCTCCCATGCCTGAGTGCATTCATTCATGCTGACAGAAAGAATTTACTGATAAAGGAAAGAGAAGGGGTATGGTTACTGCAAACAAAAGAAGAGGGTCCCTGATTCAGTTTCTTTTTACTTCTATGCTCTGTCTTATGTTACACTTCAAGCATCTGAGAGAGAGAATTCCTGGTAGATGGAAAGTGCTGGCGATCTCTAGATAGCCAAACCTGCACTCACACTTTCAAACTTTTCACTCTTTCAAACTGTTTAAGTTACCCAGGTGTGTGAGTGAGCAATGTATAAAAATCATAGTAAAGAACTGTCCACCCCGTAGGCTTCATAGATAACTTACAGAGTGGGAAAAGAACTCCAAAAACATATCCTGTTCTCAAAAATTACTTTTTCTTAGCATGGTATAAATAAATTATTTTTTTTTTTAATTCAGTGCAATCATGTAATAACTAATGTTTACACACTTGCAAAATGAGTTAGATCTTTAAAGCCCAAGAAAAAGCTCCACATCATTGCCTAACCTGTTTGGTGACTAAGCTCTTACCAAAAACTGTCTCTAAGTACATAAAGCTGTGTTTTTGTAAAAGGCCATCTGCTGTCTTTGAAAGGCTGAGCATCTGGACTACCATCTTTTGCTACTTATCACCCCCAAGCTCAATGTTCCCCCGTTCAGGTCTCCTGAGAAGGGCCCAATCTGGTATGTTTGCTTGCACATGCTTAATACATACAGATAGCTACAGGCTTTACATAAGCCATATCAGTCGTGGTCATATTTAATTAAAAATGATGCTAGCAGGACAGAAGAAGGGAGTGCTGCTCTTCTATTTTAATTTGATTTTAATTAGGCCAAAACACTAGAGTAACTCACAAGGTTCCTTATTATTACTATTATGGATCATTTTAGTACTGCATTTTGTTAATTTTCTGTAGTTATAATTTATTTTTTTCTCTGTTAATAATTTTGACCTGTTAACATAAATCCGTTTTTCAGTTAGCATACCGTTTTATCTCTTAAGTCCCTCTTTTGTTAATCTTGATTAGTCTTGTTTACACTGAACACTGTAAGTGACAAACCCATAATTCAGCTGTGGACTAATAACATTCTTCCAAGTCCATCCTCCACCAGCTTCAGTTTTGAAAAGTTTTTAAGACAGCCACAAGCGGGTTGTGCTAGCCTGGCTGCAGGTGGTAACAGAAGATTTGGAAACCATTTCATTTCAACCAGAGAATAACAGAAGATGGGGACAGCCTGAAACATGAGTGAGTTACCCTGTGGTAAAATGGGGACTTATAGCACTTCCCCAAGGTGCTCTCCAAAGCCTCAGGGCATTTATACTACCTTCTTGGACCACAGATTACTCAGAGGGGGGATATCTGCCATTATTTCTGTCAGAACTATTCAATTAGATGCAAAGAAGGGTTCAGAATTCAGTATGCCACTATAGGAATGGCACATGACTCTAAACTGGCTATGAGGGATTTCCCTTGACAAAGGGAGTCTTAATTTTGTTTCAAGACAAAATATTTTTTTTCCACGGATCGTCATGCTTGAACATCCAACTGCGACAAGTACCCGTCCTCCTGATCCCTGGTAATATGGTTAGCATAACGACTGCCATTTTATAAGGCAAACAACCATTCTCTGTGACTGGGATGGTCACATATCAGTCTCCTCTCCCTTCCTCATCAGGCCCCGAAGGTCCTGCGCATCAGGCAGATTTCTTCTTCCCCTCCCTACCAGGCTCAAGGTTCCTGGACACCAGGCTGACTTCTTCCACCCTGACCAGCTTTGAACGTCCCAGGCACCTGACCAACAAGGCGGTGGAGATGACCCCGTCACAGAACAGGGATACGTAACAGCGCACACAGCACTGTCTATAAAATTTAGCCATTGGAAGTCCTAAGTGGGACTTGGACCAGGTCTGCTGCTGGACGGGAAACCCCCCGGTCCACCGGTGGTCACGGACACCTCCACCACCATCTTCTTCCTCCACGGACTGAATAAGTGGCTCATACTCCTTTATGTGTTTTTGGTCCAGATTATGATTGCACTATCGATATGGCAAGCAAAATATTAAGAGTTGATCCAATCTGCAGAGGGTGCAGATGATTAAAACCATAATTTAAGCTGTGCTATAAATTCTGTGCCATGCTACTTTGAAAATTGTGCTACACTGATTCTGCTTATAAAAATCCCGTGCTGCTCTGATCATAAGATACTGTGATATGCTAATCATAAGATTCTGTTAAAAATAAAGCTTTGATGGTATCTACAACTTAGTGCCATCATCATTCTGCCCAGGATCCCCAAAACATCCTGTCTTTCCCTGTAGTGTCAGGTGACACCAAATCTTATCTATTGACTATGTGTCAAGTGTCTTCCCTGTCTTCTGTGTGGTTACAAGAAGGAACTTAAGCTTCTGAAATACTTTAAGCATTAGAAATACACTTCTGAAAATGCTACTGTTGTCCCTAAGTTCTGTATTTATGAATGAGTAAAAAGGTGCTTTGGTGATTATTATGTGTGTGGTTCTCTGAAAGGGCATATTAAAAAAAAAAAAAAAAAACAAAACAAAACCAAACAACCAAAACCAACAGCAACAACAAACTCCTTAATTTTAGCATGTATAATTTGATTTTTTCCTTCATTAAAAGAAGTCTTTTGTTTCCTGCTGCCTTGTGAGCAGATTTCAGAATCTGTCTCCCTGTTGCTATTTTTGTGACAAAAGACTTTCTGAATTGTATAATTCCTGAGTTCCATGTCAATCACCTCTTGCATTTCAGTTCTAAACATAAATGTTAATGAGCTAATTGCACTGTTCAAAAGAGCTACTGAAAATAAAGGCTCGCTAGTAGGTGTGTTATCATCTGTGTTCTATAAGTAGGTTCTAGAACTTAATCCAGGTAACTCTAGTTGCTATTTGGAGATATAATTCTACCTGATGATTAACATACAGTTACTTAATAGTTACTTAACAGTTCTTTTACTGACCTTATAGCAGCCTTCCAATGCTTAAAGGGGTTCTACAGGAAAGATGGGGAGGGACTCTTGATCAGGGAGTGTAGTGACAGGACGAGGGGTAATGGTTTTAAAATGAAAGACCATAGATTTAGATTAGATGTAAAGAAGAAATTCTTTGCTGTGAAGGTGGTGAGACCCTTGTGGCTGCCCCCTCCCTGGAAGGGTTCAAGGCCAGGTTGGATGGGGCTTTGAGCAACCTGGTTTAGTGGAAGGTGTCCCTGCCCGTGGCAGGAGGGGTTAGAACTATATGATCTTTAAGGTCCCTTCTCACCCACACCATTCTATGATTCCATGATAATTATTTATTACCAATTAAAATGCTAGTTATCACTTAGAGCATCCTTTACATCATACAATTGCTAAAATTTCCATCTATTTTAAGTATAATTTTAGATGATAATCAAAATATGCTCTGAAACAAAATCATCCTTAATCTTACAGAATTTGTGGAATTTGGGGTGAAAGCGATTTCTGTATCTATTCTATTTGATGTTTGGATATGGCTAAGCACATAATGATATATAATAAGATATATAAGACAAGCTCATGATGCAGTGTCCAGCATGCAGATGTATCTTTTCAAGTAAAAGTGGAGCAAGTACCTGCACAAGTACTTCTTGCAGATGCAGTTATTGTCACAAATATGATTTTTACCTATCATCTGTCTTACATAAACATTATATGGATTTAGTTTCTAGTCTTTCACTGAGCCTGTTCTTAGATCAAATAAAAATCAATAAACTTTTCTAGGACAAGTCAAAGTAACTGCCCAAAGAAGAGTAATACTCAACACAAAACTGCTTTACCACATTACACAAGTAAGCTCTTTGTTTTGGGGATTTTATGCAGAAACCGAGGTTTGTTGTAAAGAATTTAAGCCAGGTCTCAGTTATGTTCAGGAGGCATGAAAATGTGCATTGTCAGTGAGCACACCTGTCTTGAAAAGCTGTTTTGAAATGCTGTGCACTTCCTGAAAACTGACTTCTATGGGGTAATAATCAGCACACAGTGGATGCAGGGAGCAGTGGAAGCAGGAAAGATCACATACAGGCAGCAGGGGATACCTGTATACTTTGGGTTTTCAGCACTGGAGGGGAGGAACAGTATCTCTAACAGTACCTCTAATTCTATTTCTTTGACCTTGCACTATGGCAAGGTTTCTGGTTGACCAGGAGATTTTCCTAAACACTTTGTCCTGCTGGAACACTGCCGTCTGCATTGCTTTGATGTTATCTCTGCCAGTCTTCTAGTCATGGGTACAGTGCAGCATTGTAAAACCTGTACGCTGGAAAACGTTTTTAGGTAGATGTGAAAAAATTACCCCCGCAGTTAATGATTTCAGCCTGCTGGGTGGGAATACAAAATGTACTTTCCAGTTCACCCGTTAATCTCAACTCTTCCAAGTCAAGCATCGTCATACATACCAGTTGTGTAAACAGAATAGTGACATATTTTTTTGCCAGATACTTGCCCTGGTCTTCGCTGCTCTATGAGGGAAGTTAGTGATGCAACAGTGATAAACTGCCTCCGCAAGATGATCACGCATATGATCAATCACATTCAGTATGCCTATACCATGCTGTAGACATGGCTCATTAACATGCTTCTCGCAATTCCTAGTGAGGGAGTTACCAGGTCCTCTGCTGTTATGTATCATTATTATTCCTTTTTAATTTACTCGTAATGCCTAATTACTCTTGCATAGAAGAAATATTTCTGAATGCCACTATTCTAGACATGGTAATATTTTATTTTTGCTAGTATTTCATTTCAGTCCCCACTTATTCTCCCTTATACCTCTTTCCCTCAAAAAGAAAGGCAAGAAAAAGCACGAAGCATGAACTGTGTTGTTAAAGCACAGCAGTGGCAGAAGACTTGAGGGCTGGATGTGTCCATAGGTGCTGTACACACACTCAGCAGAACGCATGTAACCCTCTCCCTACATCATTGACAGAAGCAGTGAACTGGATTTCGGTTCTGGTTGAACAAGTTGCAGCCTTAGAAGGGTTCTGCAGATGTTTGTGGTGCACTGGAGTTTAGGAGTTGGACAGGAACAGAGTTGGCTTTTTCTCATCACCGTTTCTGCTTCCTCCAGTCTGTTTCTGTCAGAGCTTGCAAAATGAGACACAGAATGTTATCAGTGAGGTTGTGCTGAAGTGATTATATGCTCCAGGTGCCGGGGTGCCCTTTCTCCCCAGAACCTGCTTCCACAGACTTCACGTAAACCGTGGTCAGAGTGGCTGTTCTCCTGTTCGCTCGTCACAGACCGGCACCACCCCCTCTATAAAAGTGAAAAAAGTCCCTAGTTTGCCATTTCCCGCTTAATAGTACCTTCAAACATAAAACCAGCTACCAATGAAAATACTCAGACCGTATATATCTCTGTGAATTCATGAGGGAAGTACCACACTGATGAGAGGTGGTTGCTGTTAAATCACCATTACACTTCCACCTCTGGGCCTTTTTTCCAACAGATGTTATTTGAAGTCTTTTTTCTTGTAGCCATCAATTACAGAGCTCAAATCAGGACTACCTATGACACAGAATTTTTTTTTTTTTTGGTCTCTCTTATGTGGCCAAGATTATACAACACATAACATGTTGGCTCAAAACCAAGTTAGGAGAAATCTTTTAATTAAAGAGAGAAAGCAGCTTCAGATTGTGCTGCCATTTGGCATCAACAGAGTTGTTATGCTACGTGGATTCCATGATATTGATACCAGCTTAGTTATACAATGAAATATTAAGATATTTATTAATTTTATCATTAGAAATCTTTGTCATTTTTTCTCATCTATGAAACAGAAGTCAATGAAATGTTTCCAGTGGAAGCTAAACTGTTGTATAGAACATAAAAATAGATGCAGAGAAGAGCTGTGCCACTTATGGTCATCTGAGATTCTTTGTGCATTTTTGTTTATTATTTTGCCACTATGTTTAATAATAATATTATTACTTTTGTTTAAGAAAGTTACTTCTACTAAGTCTTTTACTATGACTATTGTTACTGCTATCCTTGATAATGAACCTTTCTTATTTCATTCTGGTTTAGACTTAGCAAGCTTTATCCTAGGAAGCTTTAATGATGTGTTGTGATGTGAAAGTAAAGAAAAAAAGGAGCTACTGATTAAACAAAACATTTGCAGTGATTAGTAACTCCTCTCAGTTCTTCAATCTAGTGTTAATGTTGCATTAAATTTGTTCTTGTCTTGAAGACTAAATGAATTTTTTTCTGAAGTTAACATTTGTTAAATATGTTTTACACTTAGATTTTAGAAGCCTGTGGATTTACAAGCCAGGCCTTCTCCAAGCTGTGGGTCTATGATTTCCTCAAGCTCTGTGTCTTCTCCTCCAATGGATTTAAAAAATCTGTCCTGATGTTTCACTGGTTTTCAACAGATGAACTTATCTGATAACAACTGTCTTGACTTTTTTTTAATGATACATCTAAAACAGTGGTACAGTGTACCCAGGTATTAGTAATGTGGACGTATTGCTCTGTATTGCTCTGGATTTTTTTTCTAATATTTAATTAACGTAAATTTTAGCTATTATTAGCATAAGCAAATTAAAAAGGAGTGAAAACAGAGCCAAACTGCAGTTGTTAAGCAGTATATGCTAGCATCCATTCCACAGTGCAGATCTCAGATGAGTTGTACAAGATCCCTTGGTTTTATGCAAGGTACAGTACATTGTATTAATACATATGTATGACATACTTCTCTGTACAACTAAAATACCCTTGAAGTTTTTCCATCCTTTAATATGAATTTGGAGTGTGAAAGTCTCAAACTGCTCACATATTCTCAAGTTTGGCATAAGTGACTGCAGATAATCCAGTGGCATGTTTTTGTTTAAAAGGGTAATACACCTGTAATTGGTTGCAATTTTTTCTCCCAAGGATCTGGGATATACTTTTTTCTGCCTTATTCTAGGTGTCTTGGCTATTCTAATTTCTCTATTAAAGTGGTATAAATTCATCAGTTGTTCCATTTTCTGTATATCTGACACATCAAACACCAGTAGGTTAAAATTATCAGCCGTGGTTCTATTTAGTAGGCACCCATTCTTAGAGAGTCCTTTTGCATTCTTTCTTCACTCCTTTTGTCAACACAGAGGCTTGATCTTATGCTCAGCCAAAATTTTTTAGTCAGCCAGTCCATAAGATATCTATGCTCTGAAGGAGACAGATGTTTTCGCTTGACATTATTGCCGCCCCAGTTCTCCAGTGTTCCCTGTTGGTTCTGTAGCAGACACGGCAGAACCTGAAAAAAAAAAAAAAGCTGTGAAATGCAGTTGCTGAACCACAGTGGACTTACTGGCTCAAGCCAACCTTCATCTGTGACTGAAATAAAGGTGCTGGACTTTGGATGGCAACACTGAGCTGCAGGAGCACATTTGCTTTTGCCACTTGGACACCATGGTAACTTGCACAGTTACCAGGTGGTTACACGGGAATTTCCTGCACCAGATTAGCCAAAGACCATCTATGAGCAGCTAGGCTCCGAAATAGCCTGTGCATTACAAGGAAAGGTAAAACCTAAGCACTATTTCATCTGGGTTTTAAGTATTCTGATGGGATGCTTTTGAAAACTTGACCGCTAGTAGTTTATTCAAACCCACAAATTTTGTGGTAAGAAAGGGATCTGATCCTCTGCACTAAATAACTGTACCTTTAAATATTTAACCAGCCTCCTTCATAGAAGAATTAAGACATCAGTTGGAAATTAATCATAGAATAATAATTTGAACTATTTGGTTGTGAGAAGATAAAGACACCTGAATGTGCTTTGATCTCTTTCTTATCAAAGCTCCAAGAAAAGATCTCTACAACTACCTAGACATCTCCCCACACTCCCCTCATTCAATTTGGCTGGTCTTTACATGTGTACAGGAACTGTCTGTATGGATTACAGCACAAATCTGAGGCTCATTACAAATAACAGGAACCTAAGAATAGGCAAAAATCTTCAGAAAAAAATGAAGGAGCAGAAGGTATATTTCCAGGTTTTGAAGGAAAAGAGAAACTGGGTTGTGTTTTCATGTGTCATTTCACACCATTTTGTTTGTAATAACTGTAAGTATCTTAGTAAATACACACTCTAATATACTAATAATGATATTTTCCCACATAAAATTCATTAGTTCTGAAGAACAGCAAACTATTTTGTTTTTCCTCTCTGCTCTGATAGCCACTTACTATGGCCAAGGATAACTGCTCTTAGAGTCTTTTCAAGCCTGTGCTATGTTAGTATTATAAACATTTTTTTTATGTTTATTGTCGATCTGTCTTTGTCTTCAAGCAATTTTCTTTGCTCGTAATGGAATGTTAAGGTGGAGAAGCAAAAGCCTGATTTAAGATCATGAGGTTTTGGTGAAAACTAGAAACTTATTATCTTCTGTGATGTGTTGAGTGTTATATCATTATCTATCAAAGTAAAATTGAAACCACTGTGTAAATGCATTTGCCCCTAGACTGTATAAGTGACTGACTTGGGTTTTTTTTTGTTTTGTTTTGGTTTGTTTTTTTGTTGTTGTTGTTTTTTTATTGTTGTTGTTTTGTTTTGTTTTTGTTTTTGTGGGTTTTTTTTATTATTATTTTTATTATTATTTTTCTTTTGTAATTGAAGACTGAAATTCATTTCAGGAATGAATTTTTTGTTTTTTTTTCTTTTGTAATTGAAGACTGAAATTCATTTCAGGATTTGCTTGAATATTCTGGTAATTGTACATGTCCTCCAGAACTCTGAATTGCCATAAAAAACAGGTGATCTTCAACTTCTAATCAGAAGTTGTTATAATTTCTAATCAGTTGTTATAATTTAAATCATTTTATTATAAATGTTGAATGCATTTTTGCAAAATAAGACCAAATACTTCCCACCATAAGAAGCACTTCTTCATTACTAAAACATGCATAGCTAATATAATTTCTGTTGTGAAGTGTCAAAGGGAACACTGTCAGTTCTTTTCTCATGCAGTGTTGTTTTGGGAGAGTTCTTAGCCATTTAAGGTGTACAAAGGAGCAAGCACCAGTAAGATGAGCTCAAGATGGGAATCAAGAGAGCTCCACTGTGTAGCTAAAGCTGCCTCCAGCTTACTTGACATCAATGGACTAATCAGGTAGTCCTTGTTCACCTTAAGTAGCTCATCTGCAAAGTAGAAATTGTCAAAATGTTCCCCATTGCAAGTTTTGAGATCTGTGAGTGAGAAAGGGCTATCTAAATGCAGTGTAAAGTCTGCTGGCTTTTGGTTCTATATTTCCATTAAACTAACTGCCATGACTTCAGGAAGACTCTGCCTGAGTGTGTGTCTACTCTAAATCAAGAAAGATATCATAATTTAGACAGACGGCACATTCTAGTGTGTTTATGCAATTCTTTTGCAGAGACAATGTTGGACTATAAAAAAGACAGAGAAGTGAGTTGTTTGGGTTTTTTTTTGACACATTCTCAACAGAATTTAGGTTTTTGTTTTTTTTTTTTTTTTTTTTTTTTTCTGCAGGACAGTATCTCTTGCATTGAGGTCTCTGAAAAGTGTAGTGTTGTAATTTCTGGTCTAGGTTCTTTATCAGGTTGAAGACTAGAGTATGAAATAGCTACAGTGTGATGGTTCTGTACTTTCAAAACACTATTGTGAAGGAATAGGTTCATTTATCCTCTTCAATAGATTTCTTGTCACATGTTTGCAAAATTATTTTTACTTTCTAGTCAGTGTTTCTTTTGCTACATCTCTGTTTATTTTATAACTAGTGGTTCAAGCATTTTGTATTTTTGGCGCTTATTGAGCTTGTGCCTGACACATTCCAGTGAAATCCTAAACATTCAGAATAATAATGTTCACATGAGGCTTTGAAGGTGTCCTGTTTGGCAGGATACCTAAATGCTATTTTATCTATAGTTTGCTAAGAATAAAACAAAGATTTATTTTCCTCAGTAGTCAAAGACTTTGAGACATGAATGTCCTTTTGAGATCCAGTTTCAATAGAATATATAGAAGGGCTTGAATCATCTCCTCCAGGTTTATACTGCTCTAACTGTCTTGATCTAAATTGTTTCATTATAATAATATGGAGTTACCCAGTGGTAGCTGTGATTAGCAATATAGTCTGGATTGTATAAATATCTGAAAATTCATAATCATTCTGATTTCTCTGAAAGGATTGAAGAGGGCTAAACATAATGCATAACATTAAAACTATCATGGGTTAATAGCATTTATGTGACATGCCAGGTAGATCATTTTGATATAAGGAAAGCTGTTGGAGACAATGATTTTCTGTAACAGAAGCTAACCTGAACCCTATTTTAAGCTGAGATAATGATTTTTCTTTTATGCCCAAACTGGTTAAAAATTAAAGGTCTGATTTAGCCCTACAAGTGTATCAGAGCATTTGGTGGGTATGTGGGAATAGCATGAACAAAATATTTTTGTAAAGGATTTCTAGGCCGAGTCTCAATAAATGATAGTAGGTTTGTGATCTCAAAATATTTTGACAGAATGTAATGTAAATTTTTTAGTTTGCCTAAACATCATTACTGACACTTGCAAAATCTCACAGGATAATATCTTTTAATGTTTCTAACCATATCATGTGCAAATAGTTTATGTTCTAGAATGACTCTCTTTTATTTTCTGAAACAAAACCTCAGCTGATTGAACCAATAAAAGCATTTACGTTAACATCGTCACAAATATTATGCTTATTGCAAGATGTTTTCTAATGTCTCGGGACATGATGTCTTTATCAGACAGTCAAAATAAACGGTTTCACAAGTAGCCTTAAAAGGCAGGTCTTGTAGAAATGTTAATTACCTTGCCACCTTGGCCCCATGCCTCTTTAAGGCATGTACATCTCACTGTACCTGGCAAGAGTGAGGTACTGCACATCTCCTCAAGCAGCTACTGTAAAAATAATAAGGTATTTAATACCTACTCCTTCTGGACACATAGAGATGTTGGTTGTTCTTCCACTTGCCAATGTCCAGCATGTTACTTTATAGATATTTAAAGGATATTTAAAGGAATATTTAGCACTCAAGGGAGTAACCTTAACAGAGCCATGATCTAGCTCTCTGTCATAGAACTATTTAAACGTTTTGATGTTAAAGCTAATATGAAGTAGATTGTACTTTAGGCTCGCAAGCCAAGAACAAGGTAGAGTTGCCTGGTAAGAATTATTGACATGAACTTCAAGTATCTCTTCTTCCCTTGGACATTTTTTTCCCCAGAAGTTAAGAGCCTGGTCAGGTACAATCAAAGCAATGCAGTAGTTTTCATGTAATGAGCGTGTGAAGAGGTAACAAGCTCTTTCAGAAGTGTGTAAAAGTTTATTTGGCAATTTCTGTTCTTCTACAGCATTTGGCCCCTTTACATCAGTTAACACACTTTTTTTACCTCCTACATAACCTGTTTGTGGGGAGATTCTGTGCTGTACATCTTTGCCTGCCTCATTTTAGTAGAAAAAGTATACTTTTAACCAAGCTTGATTGCAGGCAAAAGTCCTGATTGAGAAAATAACTTTGTAGCTTTAACATAGCAGAAAGTTGACGTAGTCTGTGCCCAACTTCTGAGGAAATCCTGTGAGCACCCTGCGTTACGCTTTCTCTCCATAGCCTAAATAGGGCAGGGGGATAGCGATGGGACAGGGATCTTTTTACCAAGTCCCTGTATCATCCACTTTTGATTTATCGGGAATCAGGGCACTTGGGAAAGAGTAATAGATGGACAGCAGCCATCCACCTCAATTTGTAACATAAAAGGGGCTTCTATCCAGATCCAGAAGTTAGGAAGTGCTTTTGGATCCATCAATTTAAATGTAGTGTTAGAGATTAAAATGTATAATTATTCACAGTTGGATGCATGCAGCCCTGAGATTCCCACCTGTCTTCCCATGATACATTTTCACCGGGAGGCTGCTGCACCTGAACTAATATGAGTGGTATTGAGAGGCAGGACACATTAGCTTCGACACAACTTTAAGTTTCCCCAGCTACATGGTCTCCCAAACCATAAAGTTTAACCAGTGTGGAGGGCAGGAAGCTGTGCTTTTTGCCCATTTTGCATTTGTTCAAAAAGAAGTGACTCCGGATTCTTTGTGAAGAAGTAGACAGATGCTCAGTTTGAAATTGCTTACCCTGGTTCTATACTGGGAAAATGTAGTCTTATCTAAAAGTAGAAACTGTGGAGATTCTGCCTTGGCAAACATAAAACAAGAAACTTCATTTTTGTCATAGAAGCTGGAAATGAGAGGGAAATCTATTTTTAGAACAAGCCAGAAATAAGAACTTGAAATTTGCCCTGGTGTGTAATACAGAAACTACAATCAGGTCAACTTACTGACTGAAGTAATCTTGCACCTTTATTTCCCATTCTTCACAGCTTGGAGCCTGCTAATTTCATGACTCCTAAAGCCTATGATGTCCCTGCCATATTATCAGATACTTATTGCCCATTGGGCTTAAAAATGCAATAATTTTTTTTTAAAAGGAGTTACAAGCAGTGATTGGATTTTTATGTAGTCATTAATATGTTTAAATATGCTTTGGGATAACCTTATTTAGAGTTTATTGTAGAAAGCTGTATATTATATTTTCACAAGATTTTCTATTCTAGCATCTTGGCCATCATGTATTAAATATTGTTATTTAGCTGTCATAATGTTTTTGCTTCACTTAAGAAGTGAGAAAAAGATAGCTCATTCACAGTTCTCCTGTTCATGAAGTATCATCATAAAGGGCAGGGTTATCTTTAATATGTGATGTTACTGTCAGACTTCAAATACAGTACATTTTATGTTATTTGTGCTAGAATCAGTCTTGGGATGTTACTTTTTATTCTCATTACGTGACTTAACATGCTTATAGTTTCTCATAAGACTTCTTAAACTTGTTTTCAACCCTGATTGTATTTTTAAGTTTAACAACATTTATGCTAGTTAACATGAAACTCCCAGATAATTCTTCATGTTCTGTAACTCAACAAAGCTTTCCTTTTAAACTTCAGATACAAATATACATAGTTTATGTTATCTATATATAGTGTTATTAAGTGTAGTCTTTTCTCCAAGAAAAGTGTCTTCGGTCCAAAATTATTATTAGTGGAAATCTAGTGGTGGGAATCATACCAAGAAAAAAATTAAAATGCAAAATTTGAACGGGTGCCAGGAATGAAGAGCAGGATTTTTAGTAACATCACTAAATTTCTGTGCAGTATATTTGGACTTTTTGGCAATTCTCAGCTACTCACAGATTGGCATGAATACACAATCCAAGCGGAGGTATTGCCCTACATCTAAGCAAAACCCACGGAAGCTAGAACGTAGCAGGGACATGCAAAAGTCTGGGCAGGTTCCTGCATGCTTTTGGCTGGATTTATCAGCCTAGCCCAATGCCAGCCTGAGACCCTGCAGAGCCATTTGTGTGTGTCTGCACTGTGACCCCCAAGTATCTATGTCATCCAGCTTTTTAAGTTGCAGAGATATCCCAGCTCACAATAATTGAGCCCCTGGCTGTACCTGCATTGTGGTGGTACAAGAAGACCTGGATTCAAGGCAATGCAATGAGGAGTATGAAGAAGAAGTACCGAAGATGAAGAAAAAAGAACCTCACATTTTTCTCCTTAAGCCAGTGCATGGAATTGCAAATAGGGCCGGGAGTTAAAATTTAGTTAATTGGGATACAAGCTAAATCATTTGAGGTTTGGATAGGAATTAATATTTTTTGTTAAGTCAGGAAAGCACAGAAAAACCCTTAACAAGAAAGAGCTAAGCAGAGCATAACCCAAGGAAACCATGTGGAAGCTGTGGATGTTAGGGTATGTCGGGATCACAGCAACTAGTAATGTTGTCACCTGGCCATCCTGTAAATATGACACAAACCCACATGATAGTCTTTGTGTAGATCGTGTGATTTAAAGCCACATGAAACTTGCACAAACCATAATTTCAAAACTATTTTGTATTTTAAATGCATATGTTAAGAGTAAATATGTTTACTGGAGTGTTTATGGAAAAAATACAGTGGTTTTCCACATTTTGTAGCCATTTTTATTTGGGGACTTTCAGCTCAAGCATGTCAGGAACTTAATATTTGGAAGGGGCCTTTCATTGACAATAACTGGATTTTCCAAACCTTTCAACTACTTAGCTTGGGTGTTCTCAGTAAAGCTATTTAGTATTAAGCAGGTGAGCTTCCTTATTAACTAAACTATTTCCATTTCAGAGAAGTACGGGACTTACACAAACGTTAATATTCCCATCCCTCGAGTTCCCCTTTGTCAGGCACCCCAACTTAGAAAAAGGAAAAGAAGTACTGTCAGGATGCTTCCCACTGATGAACTGAAAAATTCAGAAGCTGCCTTCCAAGAAAGCAAAGGAAAAAATAGGTCAAGGACACAAGGGAGGGAGTAGGCAGTCACACTTTCGTCCACGCTGAGAATATAAGCTCCAGATTTCCTATATGTGATATTTTTTCATACCTAGTGGAAGCTTATTTACAACTTGCTAATGCATTCCAGTTATAGAATAAGTAGAAAATCATGTAAGTACTGGCATTATTGCAATAAAAAAATACACGTAATGATCACTTGGGAACAAGTTAGCATGGTGTTGGGTCTTTTTGGTTGTAAGGTCACTGAGTATATTGCTTTGTGGTGCATACTTTAAGAGAAATCAAGTGCAGCATAGAGCAATTACAGCGCACTGATTAATACAGAAGAGCTTCAAGAAATTATGATTTCTTCAAATGTAAGTCAGTAAGTCAGCTTTATTTGTATTTGACAGAGTTTCTGAACTGAAAAGTGACCATCAATCTGTATTTCACTGAATGTGTGCTACCAATTTCTTTTTATGATTTCTTTCATATGACCAATGGCATTCTGAATTGTATGTAGCTGTTGTGTTAGAAAGCCAATTAGCATGATTCTTGTAATGAGCACAGAAGGGTAATAGGAAATATATCCTGTAAAATAACAGACACCATTATTTAATATGGTTGTGTATACTGAAGATGTCTCATCACTGCTGTGATGGTTTGATTACCAGCTTTATTGAAATCGTATTTCAGCAAACACAAATACAATGGCACAAATCATCAAGAGATGGGAAAAAATGACACAACCAGGTTATGTGCAGTTTTAGGTAGAGTTCATTGATTCTGGGGATGCAAAATATTACACTTGTGTGGAATCATGTGGGGCAAAAAGGGTACTGAGTGATTTCAAGAAGCAAAGAGAGTCTGCTTTTGACCTAGATTCTGAAATATAATAAAACCCAGTGTCAGCTAAGTTGACATTAATCAGCTATGTAGCTGTCACAGGCTGGCTGTTTATCTTGTGCACTGCTTTTTCCCCTCTTCTGTGCATTGTCTATCATGGGGCATGTTCTAAAATCCACCTCCCACTTCATCACAGCTCTCCCTGGAGCCCTCTTTGGAGGAAGAGGAAGTCTGAAACTAGGAAGCATACTTATATTCTTTTAAGTATATGCACATTCTTTTTCTTCTCATTAAATTATTTGTTGAGTAGTATATTGTTTTGCACTGCCAACATAAACTTTTGTTTTAAGAGAAATCTTTCACTGACATTGCGTTACTTGCATCCCTTATTTAGTAGCCCACATCTTAATTTCATGAAAATCAGGTAACGCATACTGAGGTTCTGACTAGTACCTTTTTGTGGTTTTTGGTGTGTTGCCTATAAGGACATAGAGTTTGCCTCTATATTTCTTCTACTAAATCTCTGTTGCTCCACTGGTTTTGCCTCCTCTGAAACTTTTGGAGTAGTTGAGTATTTTCCATTCCATTTCTTCCAATTCTTTCAGCTTTTCAGTCTCTTTATGACAAAAAAAGTTGGTCTTATTTTATGTGCTGTTTTCAGTTTCAGTGAGGCAAACCCAGATTATCATCATTCCCACTTGACAAAAATTCTTTCTTTCCATGATGTATTCTCCACTGTTACAATTAAATTAGTTTCATTGATTTATCTTGTTTACTTTGCCTTCTGTAACTGATTGACTGAAATTCTGCTCACCATTGTACCAAATCCACTAATTGTTGATACTGTTACAGAAAATATTTGCGAGAACAGGAATAATGAATTTGCCCATGATTCCATTGAAGTTGCAACATTATATCGGTGTACTGAAATATTAATAGGCTTCTATGAGACAAGAAGGAGGGCTGGAGCCAGTAAAAATCTCCAACACCTGAAAGTCTGAATAATTGCGACCATGTGGAAATCTGCTGCCTTATTCTTGTAGCAATGTCGTAGTCATGGCTTCCCTCAGATTTTAACATTTGCAGTGAACTTCTTAATAGGCAGTAACAGAGAGATCCTCTAGTTCTTTTGTTACTTAGTAGTACAGCTTCTGGCTAGTATTATGTTGAAAATAATTGATTTATATTTCAAAGAGGCACATGAATGTATTATTGCACAAAGGTGATCTAGTGAACCAGTATCATCACAAGGATGACATTGCAAAATTTATCTTTAAAATGTTGCACAAAAACTAAAATAAAGTTAGATTATTTTTTTTTTTAATGTTTTGAAATTCACTGGAATATTTTTATTCCAGACATGATTTGCTGACAATATTTTTCAATATAAAAGGTGTCCTGCAGGCTTTTCAGAGATGAATTTTTCAAGAGAGATGGTTTCAAAAGAAGGCATATCTATGTTTTTACACTTGCTAAAATGAGTTTGTACCTAGAAAAGTTTTTATCATCATTCAAATCGGTTTTGTCTGTAGTTGTTTTTTAATAAGCTAGTTTTGCAGTTATTGTCCCTCAGACTTACGGTGGTCTTATTTAAGTGCTTTTCAGGCTTGTGCAGTTTGGGCGAACAGAGATTTCACATACCCCCTACTTCAATTAAAGTACGTTTTCCCCAGACTTCAGGGATCTGAACTCATTGTTAGGACAAGTTGCCCTCTTCTGCTCTCAGAGTTTCCCCAGCGCACGGAGCTCCCACCCCGAGGTCGCATCTCCGGCAGCGGTGCTAACTGCCCTTGCAGCTTAGCCTTGGACGGACACCAAGCCCCTTCTCTGAACATCTGCAGGATCTTGGAGCCCGAGAGGTAACAGGGCTGTGAGTGTTGGACAGAGGAGCTGACAGCAGCCTGGGTTCGGGATGCCCTTCGCTGCCCGCTCAGGTTCTGCCATTTGGCAGAGCAGAGGCATGGATGTTTCCCGGGAGAAGACAGGCTGCAGGATCTGAGTATGAAAAGTCATTGCACGCCTCTCAAGTACAAGCTGAAGATTTGCTGGTGAAATTCGGAGGGTTTTAAAATAAGGAGGTCGTGATAAGACCTAACTGGATAATATTCTGTTCCGTTTTCGATCATGACACTTGATTTAGTCAACTGTTCTTTTATTAGGTTGTTTTACTGAAATAATGAAGACTTTCATATGCTGCGTCATAGGATATTTGTGCTGTCAAAATTTGCTCTCCAAGGGAGTGTTTAAATAGCAAATGTGATTTTAAATAGGTCTAGGAAATAACTAAAACTCCAGATCTAAGCATGCAGACATCTGAGCTAATAAATGTTCTGCAAGTTAATTCCTACTTTACAGAGAGTATGGGCAGAGCTGACAGAGCAATTAATTGTACCTAAGACCACTTGCAAGTATTTATTTTTCTAAGGGGAATATCAGAATATCCAGGGGGTGTAGCATAATCATTTCTAGCGAGGTAGGCCTTTTATGTCATAATGAAAGGACTTCAGCATGTAAATCTCCATTATTAACACTGAAATAAGTAGCCTAGCCAGCTAGGAAGCTGGTCATCACTATCCTGCAACACTTAACACCTGTTTAGATATTTGATCTGTTCAGTACGAAGACTCTCACTGATTTCTGGGTCTTTGAAACAGCCCTTCAAACATCTGGTTTACAGTTGTTTGTAGCTGGCATTAAAAACATGTTTAGGATATTTCAGTCAGAGATTAGATGATGGAAATTCAGAAAACCAAAAAAAAAAAAAATTACATCAGAAAGCCTTCTCCAGATGTTAATCACTGCATATGTGATATGGCACCATCTGAGTTCAGATTTCAGAATTTAAATAAAACCAAGGACTTTGGATATCAAATATTCTGTCCAGAGCTCACTGCAGTGATCAACTGTTGCATTCGCTCACTTTTCACTGCAGGCAAACTCAGATATAAGGCTTACTGTTAGGATTCAAATGCCTTTTTCTAGCTTTGTGTACAAAACTCAATTTAGGTTTAATTATATTGCTCACCTGAGGCTTGTTATGGATGTATTTAAATGTTTGCAGAGAGGAAACAAAACATAACTGTGTTAGCAACTAATCAGTGGTCCTGGGCTTCTAAAGAAGTTTAATGATTCCTATATTTATTAAAATTATGCCAAGACTGAGGTTGTTTACTCTGATTTTGGACAAGATCCTTCCTTTAAATAACAAAGTTCCAAAAACATTTTTTTCTTTTTTTTTTTTTCTTTTCTTTTTTCTCAAACCACCCCCAATTATTTTTAATATATTGCTGTCATGAATTGAAAGCTTATAAAAGTGCTAGATTGAGAAGCTTAGAATACAGCAGATTTTTCCACTTTATTTGCAAAGCAAATAGGATAAGTGCTCTTCTTCCCAAGATCCTGTCAACACCACTTATAGATATTTTTTTTCCCCCAGAAAATGCACATTCACTGATCAACGTTTCTTGCTTTTTCTCTTTGTTCAGTGATAATTTGTACTTTCTCTGGACTGAATAAACCAAATTGATTTAAAGGGAAAAGGCCCTTGGTCCTCTCACATTTAGATCATGCAGTCTGAATTTTTGTTTTCACTTTTCTTGCTTTGGATGGGAGTACAATTATTCAGATTTTTTAAATTTACAAGTTGGTAGAAAATATTTTGTTATCATTTATATTTTGTACCAAAAAGAAAACTTTAAAAAGGAACATTTCTTATCTTCAAACTTCCTCCAGAAATATTCTTCTGTAGAAACCTTTTCTACAGGTAATATAGACCTGAAATTCTGGAACTTTTAAAATGACCTTACAGAATTTACTGTCACGTCACAGGTCTGGAAACCATCTCCATGGTCACTGAATCCAATAATGTATTGCCAAATGCAGCCTTCATAAGTTTATCAAGTCACGTAGGAATTTCCCACCTCTCCCATGCTACTGGAAGCGTGGTCTTCGGGCTTCAGTCCTCTGATGATTAGAAATCTTTTTATGTGAGTCCACTTAGTATATGTATAGACAGCTTGTTCCTGTGGACGTTGCTTTTTATCAGCTCTTTTCTTGGGTATTTACCTTTTAATGTTTTTAAGGTGAATAATCTTATCCTGTCAGTTTACATTTTTCTGACCTAACCAAGATGAACTAGTTTTGCAGGCTCCTTACTATGGTTCCTTCTATCTCACTCAACTTTACTTTTATTACACCTAGTTGCAGCTGAAATATCTTTTCAAGGACACTAAAACAAGTATTCTATGCAAAATCTCTGGGTTTCCTGTTGTCTTTTTTTCAGCACTGTGTCATCAGTGGCTTGTGGACCTCTGAAAAATAGAACTTTTTCTTTCACCATCATTTTCAACTGATAGGCTTCCCGTTTAGCTACACTGCTTCCTATCATTCTAGCCCTCACTCTTGTCTTGCTCTTCTTGCCTGTTATTCTGAATCTACTGAGTTCTGACATTACCTCTTAGCAGTGCGTCAACAACAATTTTGCTGTGCCAACCTCATTTATGAAAGCACCAAATGAAGTGGTCTGAAAGTCAGTTTTGGAGTGATATCACTGGTGATACTATGCCAACCTACTTCCAGCGTCTGTTTAACTCATTTCCAATCACCTACGTTTTAAGTCTTATTCTAATCATTGGTTTTATTGTTTTTTTCTGTTTGTTTGTTTTTTTGTTTTGTTTTGGGTTTTTTTTTTGTTTTGTTTTGATTTTTTTTTTTTTTTTCCTAGCTAGATGTGGTCTGAGCTCTCCCCATACCTGTTATTTTCCTCCTGCCTTTCTTTTTCCAGCAAGACAAATGCACGGTGCCGGCCACAGCAGTTCCTCTTCCTCTGCCTCCTCTGAGCACACCACGGTCCATGCTCCGTGTCCCAGCGTGGGGACCTGTCCCAGTGCTGGGGGGCTCGTACAGACTAACCCGTTATCTTTAGGGCCGTATGAACTCCTACGGTACCAAATGCTTTAATGTAGCCCTTGTTCACAAAGGACCTTTACTGGTATAAATAGATGAGTTACTTATGGCATTAGAAAGTGAGAACAAGTTCTACATAAAAACCTGTGAGCAGCTACGCAGTTGTGGAATAAACTCACAGATGCAGCAGCTGAGTACCCAAGTTTTTGTATTTCGTATTATGGGGATGACTTGTGTGTAATTTTCTCTGCCATCCCTAAGTCTGATCTATATACAACACAGAGCAAAACAGACCTCACCCAATTTGTCTACTGTCTAGATTGAAGGCAGTGTTGAAAACTCTAGGTAGTTAATATATATATATATATATATAGAGAGAATAAATTAAATACCTTGAGTCTGTGAAGGACTGAACAAGTTCTAATAATATCAGAGAAAGTTGTGCTTTGCTGAGTTTGGAAACTGAAGCTTAGTCAGAAAAAATTAGGTTAAAGGATCAATAGAAATTGATTACTATGGACAGAAAACATATTTATGTTGGTTCTCATGCTACTTACAGGAATGTTCATTATCTAGTTTTGGCTGGGTTTTTTATTATCCATTTCTTTTAGCATCAGTTTACACTCTGATTGTTAGAATTAAGGTAGTACATGACTGTATCTGGAAACACTGTGCCTCTGCTTTCCAGTGATGATCCAGGACCACATGGTCCCATTTGCAAAGTTAAAGAGCAGGAAAAAAAAAAAAAAAAACAAAACAGCAACAACCCTCCCCCCCCCCCAAAAAAACCAACCAAACAACAAAACCCAAACAAATGAACAAACAAACACAAAAACAACACCAAAAAAAAACAACCAACCAACCAAAACAAACCCACAGCAACACAAACAAAAAAAAACTAAAATAAGAAAACTGAAAACTTGGGGGAAGAGGTCATAAAAAGAAAATTAAATTCCTAATCAGGCTCTTTTTCTGAAGTCATTGAAGATTGGCAGTGGAAAGTGGGAAGGGAGGAGACAAAAAGAAGTTATGTACTTCCCAAACAGTGTGGGTCTTGCGTAAGAAGTATATGGGATAAAACCTCAGTAATTTGTAAGGGGAACTGGAGGTGGGGGGTAGGGTTTGTGGACATTTTTTGTGAAAATAAAGAGATCAATACATTTTTTTTATTTAGTTACTCCCTACTCTCTCCTCCATTTTGTGAAAAGGAGGAAGTGAAATATATTCTCATGTTACTGGTTCTTTCCAGACAAATAAATGTCCTCTCTCTGTGTAGAGAGTGCAGATGTCCAGATACTGCTGAAGATAATATATCTCCTCCTAAAGGTGGCAAGCAGGACACTGAGTTCTTTAAGAGGCACAAGATAGGTCCTTAAAAGGGAATTCACCAATTTTACAGGTGGAGTTTATCCTATGATATCATTTCTTATCTTTTTCAACAAAACTTGATTCAAATTCTTATGTGCATATTTAGAGAATATCATCCCTGAACTGATGAAAAGCCCAGCATCTCTTTCCTTTCTACAGAAGTCAGAATAAAAAATTGTTCCTATAATTTAATAAATGTTTTGAAAACATTTTGGTTAAACTGAAAAATAAAGATTTTGCTTTACCTGTGTTTAAGAATACTATAAGTGGAATAATGAAAATATTTGAACTCGATTTGATATTTGACATTTATCTGATATCTCTATGAGGTAATTGCTAATATAATCAAGCACATCTTCCTATGTAACTTCATTATGTGGCTCTTTGATAATTCGAAGAAAATATTTTGCTTTTATGGATTGTATTTGGCAGCTACATATGGGAATTGTTGTGTAGTACTTTCATCACTTGAGTGGCTACTAGCTAACACAATAGGTGCTATAGAACAGCGTCTTAAATCACTTACTAATTCCATCATGGTTTTATACAGTAATTATAATTATTTGGCACTGGCGAGGCTGCGCCTCCAATACTGTGCTCAGTTTGGGGCTCCTTACTACAAGAAAGACACTGAGGTGCTGGAGCGTGTTCAGAGAAGGGCAACGAAGCTGGTGAAGGACCCAGAGCACAAGTCTTACGAGAAACAGCTGAGGGAACTGGGGTTGTTTAGCCTGGAGAAAAGGAGGCTGAGGGGAGACCTTATTGCTCTCCACAACTGCCTGAGAGGAGGTTGGAGCAAGGTGGGTGTCGGTCTCTTCTCCTAAGTAACAAGGAATAGAACAAGAAGAAATGTTCTTAAGTTGCTCCAGGGGAGGTTTAGATTGGATATTAGGAAAAATTTCTTCATCAAAAGGTTTGTCAAGCACAGTAACAGGCTGCCCAGGGAAGTGGTTGAGTTACCATCCCTGGACGTATTTAAAAGACTTGTAGATGTGGTGCTTAGGGACGTGGTTTAGTGGTGGAATTGGTGGTGTTAGGTTTAAGGTTGTATTTGATGATATTAAAGATCTTTTCCAACCTAAATTATTCTGTGATTCTATAATTTCCTTTCCAGAAAGATATGTCCCAGAATAATTTGGGTTTCTGACTAACCACATTGTAGAGATAGCACCGTGCAGTACCTATCATGCCATTTTTTTATCTGTATCGGGATAGAATGCAATCTTCTTTATGAGACAAAGAGTTTATTCTCTGGAAATCTTGCATGAAAATACTAGCAAAGAAGTCATCCCTAAAAGTGTATAAAATACAGCCTGAGACTGTAATTTATATTTAAAAAAAATGTGATTTATGTGTAATCATGGGCACACAAATGAAAGACTGAAAATATATGCAAAATCACACTCTATTGAATATTTGTGCAAGTGCTGAAATGCCACCTGTTTGCACAATGTAAAGGTTTTCTTTTTGCATGTCACTTTCCACATTTCCAGAATGCTGTTTCCACACTGACCATCAGATCCAGAGCATTATGTGAAGGGCATGATCCTTCTTAAAGGTTTGTGTTTTGTCAGCTAAGCAGATAACCAAGCTGAAAACAAAGCTCAGGCTTTGTAGAATTGTCTTGGATGTTGTTTACCCAATGAGATTTAAGGATTTGAATCCACAAGGTACCTCTTTAAATTCCCTGCAAAATGTATCAACTCTCCCTTCAGCTTCTCTGCCTGTATTTTCTCATGTCTCAGCAGAAGTGGCAGTTTACAAAGGGAATCTTTCAAGATTTTTGGTTGTCCTTAGGCATCGGCCCCATACCTGTTTGAACACTGCTTAGACTGTCACTAATAAAAGCCTGTCTATATGGAAAAATATGCTTTTGAAGCGTGCAATTAATTTTTGAAATCAAAGCTTTTGTAAAATTAGATTCTTTCATTGGGACAAGTTCTCCTGGGTGCCAATATTAACAGGACTTTACCCATGGCTGTTTAAAAAGAAAGGAAAATTTGATGTAAATGTTGATTATCAGATTACACTAGTGGTGTAATGCCAGTAATATGAGATAAAGGTGCATTGGATGAACCCTAGTGGTTTTAATTGTTAATGTGTTACCACGAGAAACATTTTTGATGGGTTCTAGTGAAAAGAATTCATAAGTCTACCTGGACTTACCGGGATGATTGTGTAACTAACTCTTTTCAATAGCTCTCAGTATACTGCAGAATAATGTAGTGTCTTGATTTCAAGGCAACTTTGAAGTTCACCATCATCTACTTGGAATTGGGTCTTGAATTCAGACTAGCAGGTAAGAAGCAGAGCAGACTCATATTAACCAAAGATCTATTTGGTGGGAAGGATACCACAAAAGAATTCCCCACCCAGATAGTGGGAAGGACAAAGCTTTCAGTCAAAACAACAGCACATGAAAGCAATGGTGTTTTCGAAGCCCTTAGAAAGCTGTGTTGAAGTAGCTTGTGCTCATCCAGGTTGGAAAGCTGCAATATTTACAGAGTTAAGCAGCTTGCATGTTTCAGAAAAATTTCTGACCTGGCAAGAAGTGCTGTCTTGTTAGCAATTGAGATTAAAGGCATAAAAATAGGTTACAATTTCAATTGCAGTGATCCTTGAGTTTTTCTTTCCCCCAAAAGGGAAAACACACCTCTTTTTTTTTGCAACTGACTGTCTTTTACTGCTTGCCTCCACTCTTTCCATTTCTGTTAGTCACTTATATTACTGTACACAATAGACACAGGCTTGCTGTGCTCAAATAACTACTTGCCTTAAATGCTAGCTGAGTTTTCAGTGCAGAATTGTGGGACCACAGAGTGCAGAGTTTAGGGATTTGTCCACTTTCCTGATATATTAGAGAACAGAGCACTCATGAAACACTTTCAAAATTATTAAATCCATTTATCCTTTTTGACTGAAACCTGTACTTGCTGTCACAGCAGCTGCAGTAACCTTTTTTTCTCTCCACTGGCTGCATCCATTGGCAGAGTTTAATGCAGAAGGGGGAATGTTAGAAGAGAAAAAATAAAAAAAAAAATCATTCCCTCTGCTGTGGAGGAAAGGTTCTTGGAATTCAGAATAAGTATTCATGGGCAACTGATGCATTAAACAGAATGTGGAGTCAGTCAGCAAAGCACATATTCTATGCCCTGCAAAGGACTACAAAAGCACTGTGTGTTCTTAACCCCTGGGCATTTAAATGCAATCTTCAGATAAAAAAAATGGCTTTTTGTTGGGGAAACATATTTTCACCTTTTTGACTCTAAAAATCAGATTTTTGTACTTTGTCAAGCAATCTAAAAATGAAGTGTTTTTTCTTCCTTTTTTACAGAGAATGATGAAAAGAATGGAGTACATCTTCAGACTTTACTGTGCATAGTCAGGGAACCTCACTGAGTACCAGGGCACTGTAGAAACCTTGGCTCCTTAGCTTCCTTGTATTTGCAGTAGTCCAGAAACACAAGAATAAAGAGCCACATGAAAAAAACAAACAAATAAATCTTGCAAAATAAATCTTCTGTTTTCACAGAACATCAGCTTTCTGTAAGCTTAAATATTTTGGCCTTTGGGTAGCTTTGATGTACCTTTCTTTATAAAAGACAGTATGGTTTCCCATGTTTTCCTTCTTTTCTTTTGTAACTGAAAGGCTAAATGAAACTCTCAGAGAAAGCATTCAGGATTTTGAGCAGCCATTGGATTTTTGAAAGCAGAGAGGCTATTCAGCATTTCAGTTGGCATTCTTTAACTTTAGGGCTGGGTGGCCCTGCAGGGCATTGTTGGGAAATGTATTGATCTGCTAACGTATTTGCTGGAACCATTTTTTTTCCCACTTGTCTGAAGCACTTTGTCAATGCTTTGGAATCTTTCCTCTCCTGCCAGAGACTACCCTCCACACCACTGACATAAAAGAAAATGGTGTTTCATCAGTACAAGGCAAGGATACTTGAATGTGCACTTGATAAAGTGAATGAAGATGCTTGCAAGTGGGATTTTTTTTTTCCCCCTTGTATTGCTGTTTCTTACATCTCCTATCCATGCTTTCTCTGTGTAGTGTTTAATGCTATGCAAGAACAAGAAGTATTTTAGCCTTTCACCTTTGAATCTAATGTGGTTTCTTATGGTCTAACAGAGCATAGTAGCAAGTTTCAGGCTGCAGTTCAACCTTTGTTCAGGTAAGTCAATTCATCCAACAGGAAAGAATACTGAAAAGGAAGGCCCATCTGTAAGCGGTAGTTTTCCACATAAAGTGAAATAAAACAACAACAATCAACTTGCTTTGGCAGTCTTACTTGTCTGTAATCCACATTATTCTGATTCACAGAATCTGACTGGCTAAGGTGATAGCCATGAACAAAGAGTCTGCTTCAGTGGTTTTGGTTTGGTTTTTTTTTTTTTGTTTTTTGTTTTTTTTTTTTTTTTTTAATAGGTAAGATTTTAAAATATCTAGGGTATTTTTCTTGGAAACAGTAATAACTGAATGGACTTTATTTGGAGCCTGGGAATTTCACTATAGATGTAAACTGATCCCAACTGGACATGAGTTCCAAACTTTAGTCCACAGTCTGAGAACAACATTTCTATTTATGCTGTTTGGCTCTATCCTTATGCTTTGTGATCTGTATGGAAGTATGTTGTCATATTTTGCATCCCTTTCTTAGCATTAACAACAAAAGTATTACTGCAGTCCTTATGCAACTAAATGAAAATTTAAATTCGTATTAAGTGATTACTTCCGACCTACCATTTTAAGTCACTTGCAGTGTAATACATTCAAGTATACATCTTTTGCTGCAGTTCCTTAGACCTCTAGTTGGAAGGAAGGAAGTACCAGAAGAGAGAAAGTGCTACCATGGTTTAATACAGCAGCAAGAATACAAGCTAACACTCGCTGAGGGTACTGAGCAGGTCACTTAAACCAGACTTTATGCAAACAGGCAGTTGTTACATGCTCATTATATGGAAATTAGTTTGGAACAAAGCATCCTGATGCGCAGAGCAAATGGGTATCCACAGTGGTGCTCTGAATAAATATATTCATGCTGCAAGGGATCATGAAGAATTTTTGTACTGCCTGTACTTCATGTTAGTGATGTGAAGTTTCTCGTTTTTCCTACTAACACTTAAAGTCCTTATAAAGTAGAAGGCTAAAGGGGATAAGTGGGGTTTGTGATTTATTTGCACAAACTAAAGACTAGTTTTGGTGACTGGGGACACAAAGGAGATGGCAAAACTTGGAGATGAACGTACAGTTTCTCCTCCCCACCATCCCCGCATGGTAACACATGTACTCGGGATTTCAGCACTGGGACTAGTATTTCCTTGCTGTAGGAACTGATAGCAAGAAGATACGGAGGAATTTAATAGCCTGATGGACCAAACATGAGCTGAACCTCTTCCATAGCCTGAACACAGAATAAATATTCTTTGAACTTCAGCATTCAACTGTTGTGACATAGCTTCAAGGGAGCTTGCATCAGTGACTGTAATATAGTCGTTTCTGACACCCTATCTCTACAGAAAACAAATAAGAATTGAGGAAAAATCAGATTTGTGTGTCATGAATGGTTCAATCCTTTTTCACTTTGCTTTGTCTTTGCCCTTAGTTTCTGATTGATGCAGTATTCCCTGTGACGGTAGTTATAGAGTCTAAAAATCTCTGCATTTTTACAGCCATTTTTTATCATTTGTCCTAATAAACATAGCTAACTGGTTGCTTTCATGCCACAGAGGTGTGAAAATGAGTTGATAGCTATGAACCAATTGTAGTGATGCGTGTTATAGGAAAGTCCACAAGGAAACTTAAAATGCTGTAGCAGGAGCAGGGCTCAAACCACAGTAAATAAAGTGTAAGACCTCATTTTGAGCTATGAAGTGATAATAAAAATGGAACAGTGTAGAACAGGGCCTTATGGTCATTAGGTGCACATATCCATACACTGAATGAAGCAGACGGTCATGTAACTGATAAAAAAAAAAGTATCAAGACCAATATAACAAAAGAAAGCACATAATACAGATTTGTGAAGGTTCTGCTTGAACTAAGACCAAAAATGCAGCCTAAATTAAATAATTTCCTTAAAATCTTAGTTTTTACCTTTTCAATACATTAATATCCTTTCCAACTTCCCTTTTCTAGGGAATACACCTTCACTGAAAGAGAAAAAAATCTGTGTTTGTATAATATTGGTAATAACAGCATTTTAAGTTTTGATGGTGCTGTCCATGCAGGATAAATCAACTTTACTGTTTCTCCTCTTTCAGGGTTTTCTGATAAGTCAATATACTCAAAATAGCCAAAATCACACATAATATAACTGAAAAAAACAATTAAGTAATCTGGGAAGTGTCATGACAGACAAAACTGATAGAGCTCTAAGCAGAACCTGATGGCGAGAGGTTTTCCGCTATGTATCTTAATGTATTGAATTGTTAATGAGAGCTCATAAATTTCACTAAAAAGACGGAAAGTTAATGAAAACATAATGGCTTTTGATTGTATTAACTTCCCAGGTGCTTACAGGGCCCCAGCAGCCATAGAGGAGCATCATCTCTCACTCAGTAATTATGTACCATTGGAAGAGCTTTCTGAGTTGAGGATATAACTCTTCTATCCTTTACTGTTTGGCAAATAGATCTCCAAGAACTGAGATGTATTGGACACATAACTTAACTGGGAATTAAATGTCAACTCTGCCTCACCCAAATGACCATCTTAATCTCTCCATCCTTGAGGATCAAAAATATTTAAAACTAGCAAAGAACTTGTACTCGTTTTGGAATCAGTTCAGTTTCTGACTAAAACTGTGACTCAGCAGGGGACCTGAGGTTTGTGTTATTATGTTAATATTTGCAAAGTAATTATTTACCAGAAAACATTCTGATAGTTAATCTACTGCATTTCAAATACTTAATGTCTCTTTATACAATCCCTCAGTATCTAAATCAATGTGGGGTTTTGGTAGAAGAAAACAGTTTGAGTCCTACTGGTAGCATAATGGTCACAGCAGCTAATATTTATCTTATGATATGTGAAGTATTGTTGTTGCATATGAGGCTGGTACTATGCAGTTGTAAAGAAATGGGCAAATAAGCAATAAATGATATTTCACATTGACTTCTCCAGCAGGTTTCTAAACCATAGGAAGCTTACTTAAACAATGAAAGTTGAGTAAATCAAATAAAATTTAAAATATTTATATTTCATTCCGATTTCTTGAAAATGGAGTGGGCATATTGGATCTCATCCACTCTTCCTCTAACCTAGCACATAGAAAGCTATATTTTAGGTGTCTTTTTTTTTTTTTTAAAAAAAAAAAAAAAAAAAAAAAAAAAAAGTGCATTTACTAGTAATATTTTGTTTTAAATTAAAGCTCTAAAAAGTACCTTTCCACTCTGTGGACTGCACTTCTTCCCATGGCTCATTTACCCTGCAGTGCTATTTCCATTCTTGCTGCTGTACTCCAGGCTGAGACTGTCAGCTGTGCTTTCCTTTCCCTGACAAAGAGAGAAATCCCATGGTTGCCACTGTCAAGAACATTTCTCTGCCTTCATTCCACAGGGACATCAACAAGATGTCTGATCCCTGTCTGTGCACTCCTCTGTCATAGGGGTGATCACCTAAGCTTAGGCTGCCTTTACTTCTTCCTTCCATTGACAGCCACTGCTTGACATGTTATCATCATGCATGCAGAATCCTGCTCTTCTCATGTGCAAAGGTCTAACTGAACAATAAAACCCTTCAGTCAGTCCTTCCACCTCCCAGGCACTGGAAAAAAAAAAAAAAAAAAAACAACAACCAAGCAATACTCAGTGCCTCAGAATCAAACTCTGAAACGTTTTCTAGCTCTTGACAAAAAGTAAATATAAAGTTTAGAAAGGTAACCTAGAAGAAACAGCAATACATCATGCTACTTTATTTCTATATGGCCCAGCGTGTCCTAATTAATATGTATTGTTTCCAGGATGGAGAGAATGTTGTTTTAGTTTACATAAAGTTCCTATAAAACATTGTACAAGACTGCACCAAAATTGAAAAATAATCTGGCAAGGTCAAATTTATCATATAGATAATGGTTTCACTCCACCGGTTTAGGTTCAAGGCATTCTTTTATTACCAGTCTGAAATAGGACCCACAGCTGAAGACACCTTTCAGAGTCTAGTATCAGCTATTTCTCCCTCATCTTCCATCCTTACACCTTTGCCTTTTTCTCCCCCTTCTGACTAGCAGTGTCCCACCAGTTCATCTTTGCTGCTTAACTGATAACTCCTGTCCCCCTTTAGCCCCCTGGACATTTAACATTTCCTGATATGATCGGATTTAGTTTTTGAGAGATCCCAGCAAAAAAAAATAAAGCTTGGTTTAAATCAAGGACTTCACACTGAGAACACTTTGCCATCAGCCTCCTCTTGTTTGTTTATTACCACGAAGGGGCTTTTAGCTGAAGTACCTCAGGTGACTTCAGCTGTACAGGAGACACAAAAAGACACAGCTTGTTTCTCATCTAGATGAGTCCCAATCCATTCAAAGAAATATTTAAAAGGTCAAAGCAGACTACTCTCTACATGAAATACTACTAAAGAAGTTGGCTGGGGTGTTCTATTCCACCTACAGGTTGTAGGTGGTTTGAAGGTGTGCCCATGCAGAAAGCGTTACAATAATCTCCAGTTGAGATAACAAAGGTGTAGAGAAAAGGAGGATTGCCTCCTTGCCAAATATTGAAGTCAGCCCCCTTGACAGCCACTGTTGCAGAACCAACCCATCATGACCAAGTAATTGTGTGCTGCCCCCTGAGCTCTACCTCACAACGAGGACTGAAAAAGCACCAGGCATCATATCAGCGCTCCAATCAACATAGCTGTACAAATAATTCCATTCTGTTTCTTTTTGGCTATTTGCATCATGGCCATGTAAGCAGAATCGAATCGTATAATTGTTTTTGTGTTAGTATCTTTCCATTAATCTTGCATTAATTTGGACTTTTCTTTTAACTGAATCTGGTTAATTTTCTTTTATTCTTTCTCTTCAAGCTTTATTTTATCTTGCCTTTTTTTTTTTTTAACTTACTACCTTATTTCTCTTTGTTCCTCCGAATCATTCCCTTTCTCTTACTCATTCTTTTTCATTTTTGTAATTTAGTTTATCTCCCATTCCAAGTCCATGCATTTCTCCCCCTTTGCTATCCATTCAGCCCACCAGTACTATTCCCTTCTAATAGTTCATCCCATAGTACTAATTTCCTTTTCCCATTCCAGTTCATTGACAATGAACAACGCATTCCTTTGCCATTTCAAATCTTATCCATTTTAGTTTATTCTCAAGTAGTTGAGACTGAGCAAGAAAAGAAGAGAAATTAATTTCATTCCACTGGCATCAGAATGCAAGCAACTGAGCAAAACTTGGAAGTGGAAAAGTAACAATGGAATTAAATTAAATGAGGTGAGAGATGGACTAAAATGTAGCAGTGGGTTAAATTGAGCACACACTTGTATGAAAGGGCTACACAAACACTTGGCAAAGTGACTGAACTGGAAACAGACTAGGGAATCAAGTCCAATGAGACAGAAATGGAAAGGAGTAAATATGGCCCAAAATCAAACTGAGAGAAGATCGTCACAGGACAGGGACTAACTCTGGTGAGACGAGGGACAAAAAAAAAAAAAAAAAAAAAAAAAAAAAAGGCTTTAATATCTTCAGTTCCTGCTGTGAGCATTGTCTACTACCTACTGAATGATAACTCTGCAGCTCAGTAGAGAGAAAATGCTTTATTACAAATATATTTTGTGTGTAATTAGAACTGTAGCACAGCTAATGGCAACGTAAGCATCAGCCTATCTGAGGAGCAGTTGTATTAGTGTTAGAACAGGCATATGAGAATGCTTAATATTTCAGCTTAGTGAGGAAAAGACTCGTGAATATCTGATTATTCTTTGATCTTGTTCCTATCAGTTATTTTGTGAAATCTGACTTTCCTTCAAACTGCAGATAATTTGACTGTCATAAACTGGCAGTGTAGTTTTGATTACATTGCTGCAATAAAAAAATGTACCTAAATCTGTTTCAATGGAATTCTGACACCTGTTTGTTAAATATTGTTAAATACCTGCATTGAGCCAAAAGCCTGAGAATTATTTCAGCTGAAGTTGACTCACAAACTTGGAAAAAAGTAAAACTATCTGCTACTGTCGTAATATTGTCTTCAGTAGATATATGGACTACATAGCTATAAGGTGCACTGTGCATCGGTTTTAAATATGGCATGGTTGGAAATTCCAGGAAGGTGCAAAACTGACCCAGAAGTATCCTTAGTGTGTTCCATTTACAGACAAGCCACGGAAACATTCAGGTTACTAATGTTTAAACATCCACAGTATCCGACCTAGCCATCAGGCCAAGAGCCGGCAACGTGGTCTTGTGGCAAAGGTGGCTAAGAGTATCCTGGGCTGCATTAGGAGGAATGTTTCCCACAGGTCAGAGGAGATGATCCTTCCTCTCTGCTCAGCACTGGTGTGGCCACATCTGGAGTGCTGGGTCCAGTTCCGGGCTCCTCAGTACAAGAAAGACATGGACATACTGGAGAAAGCCCAGCAAGGGACCTTGAAGACGATGAAGGGACTGGAGTATCTCACCTATGAGGAAAGACTGAGAGAGCTGGAGGAGACAAGGCTTAGGGGGATCCGACCAATGTATATAAACAGCTCAGGGGAGGGTGCAAAGAAGATGGATTCAGTCTCTTTTCAGTGGTGCCCAGTGACAGCACTGCCAGGGCACCGGCACAGGTTGCCCACGGAGGTTGTAGAGTCTTCACCCTTGGATATATTCAAAAGCCATCTGGAACGGTCCTGGATGACTGGCTCTAGGTGGTCCTGCCGGAGCAGGAGGGTTGGACCAGATGACCTCCACAAGTCCCTGCCAACCCCAACCGTCCTGTGATCAGCCCTGTTGGTTTCTGACAAAACATTGTTGAAGGCCTGGCCTCAGCACTGACGTGGAAGCAACTACTAGGCAAGACCTCAGCCTGGATCTCTCAAGTCTGAAGCAAGTGGCACAACAAGAAAACCAATTTTTTTTTCTATTAAACATTTTCTCGTCATGCTGAATCTGCCGAAGACCTGCTGCCCATCTTTACTTTCAGTTAATATAACCGAGATTTGTGCAGAGTGATGTAGATGAAGGTAAACAAAATTCTGACCCCTTGTTCTACTGTGCTAATGAGCACTTTGACTGTATCTGGAATATTTTACTAATTGTTGTTAAAAGAGAATTAATTTGTTTATTGAAAATTCCTTGTAAAGTTACACATTTAACTTAAAACATTTTAAAAGAGATAATATAAATTGCTTTCCCCCCCTGCCTTTCTATTGACACAATTTCTGAGTTAACCATCAATAAACATTATTTTTATACAAAATGGAGAATTTCTATATGGATATATATTGATATTTTTTAATCTCTATATGGATACCGCTATCTGTCAGTTCACAAACAGTCTTCCTGGCTTGTAACAAACTTACTGCTTCTCAATTAATCATAGAGCAGCAAAGTTTGGGAGAGGAAAAAGAAAAAAACCCGAAAGCAGCACTAAATATTCATGCCTATAATGCCTGGCATCTGTGAAAAAAAAGTATTGAAGCATCTCTATTAGGTGTGACACTTAGGTTTACCTTAACTCTGTTACATAAAGTACTGTTTAGGCATCATGTTTTCTACAAAGGCACTGTTAAATGTGTTAGAAACTTTCCTAAAGGGAGCTGAAGATTGGCCCAGATTTGCCAAGATTTTCAAACAGAATGGTTTGAGGCTTTAGGGAAGCTTAGGAAAGGTTCAAACTGAAACTTGGGCTTCGGTGTATATAAAGTAAAAATCCAGACATGTACTGCAGTCCTGGGTCAAAATCTTATCTTGAATTTGTTGGAAGAAAGTAAGATTTCTTATGTGGGTTTGTTGCTTTTTTTTTTACTCAGACAAAAGCTCAATCTAAATTTTTCTCATCTATTTCTACCGTAGCTTGGAAAAAAGGGGGAAGATGAAGAATATCAAGACTTGTCAATATCCTCCCCCTCACTCCCACTCCCATTAAAAAAAAAAAAAAAAAAAAAAAAACCAAACAAAAAAAACCAAACCACAACCTAGTTAAATTTCAGTATCTTGTCAAAGTGATAAATAAGCCATCAGAGAGTCACTCTGGCCCATGACTTTCCTAGAGAAATCCCTAAAGTCCAGTGACAAACCTTCATGGAGAAGTGGTATATTCCTGGGCAGCGAAGTCTATTGATAAGATATTGCAAAGCGAGGACATCATATAAAGCTTGCTCAAATTTCTAACCAGTGGTGGGATTTCATAAGCCGCACTTACAGAGATACTCTGCTTAGGATTCTGAAGAAGAAAATACTAAGACTTGGAATAGTGGGCAGACAGCTGCAGTAGTGTGATGATTTCTGAGGCATGGGTTTGGGCCAATGTTAGGAACAGGACTGCCTGAACTTTGAACTTGTTTGACTACAGCCTAAAATGTTTATTCATTTCAGTTCGGCTGCCCTTTTGGGAGGAGTTTGCACGTCCAATAACAACTGCAGTACAGCTCCATAGTGGAAGCCAGAGGAGAACACTCATCTGGAATAAATATTTAAATGAGTCTGTAGGCACGCTGAATGGCATGGAAAGCTAAATTTCTCCAAGTCCGGGCAACAGCAAAGTGTAACTTCTGAAAAACAAAATAAAAATGTTCCACTGGACTTCTGAAAGGTATTTTTTGAGTCGGGGATTTTTTCTAGTGGTGCTTCAGGAGTGTAAGGAGAAGTCCCTTGCGCTCACCACCAGCCAGCTGCCTACTGGCCTGTGTCTGAGCTACATCCCATCATCCTCAGCAGAGTTGCTAGGTAACAGACGGTCTTAAAATTGTGGATAGGTTTTTGAATTTTCTTCCCTCACTCTTACACAAGTGAAATACTATACTTTGTTAGCGTGATATTATAGCTTCAAGATTCAGAGCTATTTTCATCTGTGCTGTTGAAATATCCATGAAATAAGCTTAAGGAAGGTGAAAATATACTTTGTTATGTAAGCACTGAAGAATATAACTTCACATTCAAAATATTTGTTTGCCACTGTGTATTCCTAAACCAGTATCATCCATAATACACGAAAGGACTATGGTGCAACTGTTTTGAAATCTGGAAGTCTCGTTCCAAAATTTAATGGTCAATAAACTCTTTTATAAATGGAATAGATTTTTAATTATTTTAGCCACCTTCACAGTTCCCGTGCTGTTCATTTGTTACAGCTTTGACCCTCACAAGATCCACTAAAGTATTCTGCTGAGGTCTCAGATGTGCAAATCTGACTTTCTTTCAGGTGAGGAAGTACAGTCCTCTGCCTCCAAACGTGAATTTACAGTCATAGACCCCTTCTGCTCCGCCGGACCTTAGGATACCTAATACAAGGTCAGAAGCTGCACTATGGCTCTTGTAAGAACAGTGATGGAGTTTATCTGTGACCAGCCAGCCTTCAGAAAATTTAGAGCTATTTATATAAGGGTGAAAAACGACACTGCAGAGAAGTGTATCACAAATCCATCTCTCTGCAGTTATTGCACATCAGCTGCACATGGCACAGGCAAAAAGAAATCTAGTCTGTATTTCCAGCTTTCCCCACTTTGCCTCAGATATGGGCTGACCTTTTTTGAGTCCTTTCACCAACTTCTGTGTGGTGCTTTTTATACTGCAGCCTGTTTCCCCAGGCTGCAGGAAGGGTAGGCTTTGTCTCCATCGTTTTTCCTCAGTAACCCAGGATATCAAAGCTACATATCACATTTGTAGCAGTGATACATTTTGGCAAAACCATACATATAATGTCTCTAAGTATGATTCAGAACAATACTCTTCAAAGCATTCATGTTTGCGAAGTCTTACCTGTCAAAAGCACAACAAATGGATTTTAAAGACTAAAATATTGTCAAAAGTTGGGATTTTCAGCACTAAAAGGGTGAAAATGTTTAGCTGTTTACACCAGTTCAGGAAAATTACAATGTCTCTTTGTGCAAGGTGGGCTAAAAATAGCGGACAAAATATTGTCCCCATTTGATTTCCTTAGGTTGCAGGTTTGGTAGATGAATGACTTTATGTATCAGCAGAACTCAAGGGTTAGATGTTCAGGTTTAGGGTCCCCACTAATCCCCATGCAAAATGTTTCTACATGATTCAGTATGTTCCTGTCTTTCATAAGCACCTTAGAGCTCTTCCAGAGGTGCTGACCTGCAAGAGAATAAACTGGATTTAGGCCCACAGTGCATACGTAACTTTAATTCACAGAAAGTATTTTGGTCCAGGTTGTGAGCTAGTCATCAACTGGGTTACAGTGTGGCCCCAAAATATCACTTGCTATGACAGATGGAACAGTGGTAGCTTCCACATATAGCACTGTTTCAAACTGTGACAGAAATCTTCTCTAGTGAAACTGAAAAGTTTAACTTCACCTTTCAGAAAAAATGACATTTCTATCCTGCCTGCTGTAACAGCTAATAATAGTTACTTGTCTGCTACTACCTGACAAACCTGATTTGCAAGTTTTGAGACAGTTCTTCTCACATGAGTTTCCCTAAATCAGCTGCTTACCCTAAAAACAAACTGTAATGATTTTACAACTAGGGGGCAACAGAAGGGAAATGACACGATAGTTTTCCACCGAATGAGGCCAGAACTGAGGAAGAGTCACAGCATTTTTTCAATGCCATGATCAAATGGAAAACATTTTTATTTTATCTGTAACCAGATGGTGTATTTCATGGCTATGGTGTGCAGTATGAACACCACTGTCAGGTCTAAATACGTAATCAGTTCATTGCTTTGGGTTACTTATCTAAATATTAATCTTCTTTTCACATATAATGTTACAGCATTCATAATTATACTACCTTCCCACTCAATCCCTTCTATAAAGACACTATAGACTGAGGGTGGAATTCATTACTGTCTTCGTACTATCTTAATCTGCATTTATGCACGTTCTAAACTGAATTTATTTATGTCAACAAGTAAATAAGGATTCTAATGCTTTCTTTCAATTTCTAATGTGCTGTACTGGATTAAAGGTTTCTTTTATAGTAAGGTGAACAAAGACAGTTTGTTCCAGTGGAGGATTAAAGAAAAGCATAAACTAAAAAAAAAAAAAAAAAATTCACACCTCCTCAACATATCTGATTAGTATTAAAAAAAAAACCCAAACAAATAAACAAACAAAAAAATGCCAATGGCTATCCAATTGTTAGCACAGAGACACATCACTGCATTTTTTAAGTAAAAGAAAGGTTGTGACGTTTAATTGTTACGACCCCACCACTGCCACATTAGTGACAGAATTTTTTACATTGCATTATATAAATAAAATAATACTACTATAGGTGTCACTATATCAAGTGTCTGTACTTAAGTCTATGTATGAGAATCTGCTTCTCACCTTTACACTGCAGCGCTGCCGTGCAGCTGCTGATCAAAACAGAAATATCCTACCTCCCCTGACATTTTTAAACCACTTCTGCACACCCGACGGGTTAAAGCTAACTTGCATAATTGTTATTATTCTTTCACAATAACTACATAATATGTACTACAGTTGGCTTCTAGGAGTTATTGGTTCAGGAGTGAGGCATGGCAACAGAAATGCAAAGTAATTTTTCAGTAGCTGTTATGTGACAAAGTAATTGTCTCAAAACTGATTTGTTGCTTGAATCCCAACCCTCTGATTCGGATGCTTTATTCAGAGTTTAACTTACAAATTCTCCACAGAAACTGCCTCAGCCTCATTCTGGTTGGTGAAAAAGGGAAAAAAAAAAAAAAAAAAAAAAAAAAACAGACAAATCAATCACAATTCTCAGACTCCTTAATGTTCAAGAAGTGAATTTAAAGCAGATGATACCCTTATTTCTCCATCTTAGTAAGTGAATCCTGAGAAAAGGCTGTGTTCCCAACTCTCTCTTTCTCCTGCTGGGTATTTGGGAATACTAATTGTTTAGCTCATATGTCTCTTCCTCCTTTACTTCTTCTTTTTTTTTTTTTTTTTTTTTTTTTTTTTCCTAGATCCCAGCAAAACAGTACTCTTCATAGCAACGTCAGAAGAGTTGTGTTAACACTGTTCTATCCATCACAGTATCTTGAAAGTGTCGTAGGTAGGACGACATAACGAAGGTCTTTAGTCTTACTGGAAGTGTTACTGAAACCTGTAAAATAAACTAGCTGTTCCAGTTTTTGAGTCTGAAACTGTCACCTTGTCAGTAGGTTCATTCCAAACCGAATCACACCAAAGGCCACAATGTGCCCAGCTCTTTCCAGACCGTAACATTGCCCATGCAGCCGCCGAGGCAGCTTGCTGAAGAGCATCTTCATCTGGTAGTCTGGAGCCTCAAGTGGGTCTGCAAAGCACAGTTTCAGGGTTGATCCTCAAAGCCTGGGACGTATGTAATGTGCCAGCCTTCACTTGGTTGGCAAGACCCTTAGATTTCATTTCTTCTCATTTTTAGGATGTTTGCCCCAACAATTTACCTTTGCTGTTACGTCTTATTAGTCTTTCTCTTTGCTGTAGCTGCTCTCTGTGACAGTAACCTGGTAAACAGCAATTTGCTTACAGGTCCTCTCACATTCCATTTTATCTCTTTCTTTCGAACTAGAAAGAGGGAACTGAATTATTGACAATATTCTGAAAAATGAAGCCTGAAATTGGGTCCTGAAAAAATGCCAAAATATTTAAATATTTTAAGACATGTTGAGAAATATGTCCAGATATATATACTACACATAATATATATATTAAGTAAATACAATCTTTAAACATTAACTGAATATAAACAAGGTAGAAAAGTAAGAAGATTTTGTGATATGTTACCAGTACCATGTCTGAATTAAATTCTGAGATATCACCCAATTTTTGCCAGATGATTTCTAACCCAAAACCTGAGCTCCAGTTCTGTGAGTGTAAGAGGTAAAACCTTTTTTCTATCTAAAGTAAGTAAAACTGACATATCATTCCTTCAGAATTTTAATGGGTACTGAAATACCTTAGTCTCCTTGGAATAACCAATCACACGTAGTCATTTCTGAAAATGTTACTGAAATTGCTTCATCTATCAGGCTCTGTGAAATATGACCTTCCTCTATAGGTCATCGAGAGTTCTTTAAGATATCCTGGTTTTCAATATGACTTCATTGACAGTTTCTTGATAAGTACATACCAAAAATACAACGGGGAAGTTGTTTTCCTTTTATAAACTTCTGAATAACAAAAAAACAATCCAGGCCAAATTTAAGACTTTTTGATATTCTTTAGTGCTGTTGTATAATCAGTCTTTTCTCATGATTCCTCACTTCACACTCTACTCACTCCACCTCCCCTCACATTTCTACAATTCTCTTATTTCTTCTTTACCCAGTGAAACAGAAAGTGCTTATGTTTCCCAATGGAAAACTTCTTTTTTTCCCAGACAGCAGTAATCTACTGCTACACGATATGAGCTTCATTATTTTTCCACTGTGTTAACTCAAAGTGCCTTAAGCAGAGTTTGTGAATGATGAGACGAAAACGGTTAGAGATCATGAAACTGTGTGTGTTTATAATATACAAACATGTATGCGTTTGTAAGTTATTAATGTATTAATTTCATAGTCATTTAGGTATATAAAAGATTTCCCAAGGAATTCTGGAGCTTTGCTGAGCAATGCAAAAAACACTGAAGAATTAATTTTTAAATAGATAAAAATTCAGAGTATAAAAATTAGTCTAAAGCATCCCTTTACACAGCCTTGTGACCTCATCATTTCCCCTTTTATTTTTACCTTTTAAATCCTTGTAACTTCTCTTACAGATTAGTAAGTGATGATGCAATTTTACAGAAAATCAAGACTTTCAGTGCTGTAGATGCAAGATAATTGTTTCTAAGTGTGTTTTGGTTTACTAAAACATTAAAGTTTTTAATGAACTTCTGTTCATACTATCATCTTTACACACTGTATTTGAAATACACTGTAAAATATTAGTAGAGGGGCTGTCATTAGAATTTATGTAAAAAGAAATTAGCATCTTTTAGAACCTAGAAACAGTTTAGGTAGAAGTAAAACAGAGAAATGGACCGATCTGTGCTCTTACAAGTCACATAAAAAAAAAAAAAAAATCCAATAAAATCGTATAGCTGAGAAACACAGGTAAATAACATGCACTGCCTGCAGGCAGGAGGTGAAGGTCCAACCCCAGGTGCCACTGTTGGGGCAGGTGGGTGTTGTGCTGCCCTAGAGACGTCAGCTCCTGGCAGAACCCCCTTCTGTTGCACTCAGAGATTTGTGGTCCTCAGGAGTCCTCAAAGCTGCACGCTACGCTACACAACACTAGCGTAAAAGCTTCACTAGATCAGCTTGTGAGTTACTTATAGCTAGGATCGCGTGCTCTACCCCAACTTCTAATAGTCAACACAGTGTCTGTAAAGACTGGATTTATAGCTAAGAACTGAAAAGTAAAGAGAGGACTGAAGAAACACTGAAATTTGCAAACAACTGACTGAAAAAATGCAACTTCTTTTTCTTGTACTTCTGTCTGTAAACAGATTATAGACTTCATGAACTTGAATAGTTATGTTTCTGTATGAAGTTATCTGTAGTACTTCAGCTGAACATAGGTTATTGTTATTAAATATTCAAGATTTGGCTGATTTTGAACAGTCACAGATCATATATTAATTGGATTAGTGTAATTACTAAAACAGGTTTTTAGGGCCAATACAGCTTCGACATTGACTTTCCCTGATTATTTCCTCAAGATTTCTGTTGCTATAAACTCAGTCCCCAGAGCATACTTTGAAAATGAACACAAAGTAAATCAGTTTATTAAATTTAGATGATGTTCCTGACCAGTATTGATCTTGTATCTGAATTAGACACTTGATCTTCTATGAAAATATTGTTGAACTCAAATACATTGATAGAAGGAGTAGATTATTATTATTATTTTTTTAAATGTGACAAATTAAACAAGACGGGTTTGAGGCAACAGAGCAACCCTATTTTGTCTGAAGATGTGGGGTTTCCTTCAATTTCTTTTTTTATTTTGTGGTAGGATATCCAGGCTGGATGATAGGATGTAGAAGTTTATCACATCTGAATGCTGTTGTAAGAGATTTGTCACCTTAACATTTTTTCTTGTATTTATATTGCTATTTTCCAGATGAAGAACTGAAATACAGATGAGAGACGTGACTATTCCAAGGTCAAAAAGACAAGAATAAAACAGTTTCCATTCCTCTGTTTCAAATATTATAGCCTCCCTTTCAAATATTAACATCCTCCCTCTCTTTCTCAGTTTGTTGAATTTTCAGCTTCATTTGATTTCTCAACAGTGGCAGAGACATAATGAAGGGTTATATTTAAACAGAGGAGAATTTGGAATCTCATTCATACATACAACATTTTGGGATTGTACAGATTTTCCTATGAGATACACAGAATCCCCAGAGCTGCTAGGTAAAGCAGATATAAGCATTTTTTTGTCACCTGCTGAGAATGAGCCCGACTTCTTTCCTGTCTCTCATTTTCTCATAGCATAGTTTGAAAATGGCTATCAGACCGTGCAATTTTATATATATTAGATAGCCTGTGATGTTCTCTGTATTTCAGCTGGACAGTCTGGCATACTGGTAGTAGAAATTGTTACTGGCATCAGCTAACACAATAATGACTGCAGCTCTGTTCAGTGTGTCTTCCATTATGTAAAAAGGTGCCACTCTTTCTCAGTTGATTTCAGAGTTTTCCAGTTCCCCAAATGCTTGCATGAATACAAATAAGCAATGATGTGCTCTATCCTGCAAGTGGAAAAGTCTAGGGAATTTTTTTTTAAATATTTGAAGTAATAAAGGGAACATAATTAAATCAAAATTTCACGTTCTGTGCCTCAGCCAAATACTACACTGACATCCACTTGGAATTGGCTACATACAGAAGTTAAGAAATAAAAACTGTGAAGAAACAAGTGTTTGATTAGTTTTGCTTCTATTTTAAAAATTAATCTCAGAAGAACACAAGACACACATTGCAGTGCCATGTGCAATATGCCAAGGCTAAACCTCCCAAGTAGGGCTTACAATTGCTATTAATTTAATGAAATAGTGGAGCATATGCTAACGTTTACTTTGAACAGAAGAGAGTTTTTTTAATATCCTTTGTTATATGTGTTGTAATATTTACCAGCTACCACTGTGCAGGCAAGGCTATTACTGAGTTGCTCTATACTCCATACAGCTCCAAAATGTAGAATGTTACTTTAAGGCTTTTTTTTTTTTTTTTTTTTTTTTGGTTAGTTCAGGTCTCATTGAGGGCTCTCTGGGGTCTTTTTGCATTTATTGTTCAACTCTTCTGCTCCAAAGTCTAACTATATTTTAGAAAGGAAAGTGTTTACACATCGTACTTATTAATTCCCCTTGCCACCCCCACTTCTCAAACACAGACAAAAACTGCTTGGGAACTCAGTCCTAAGGCCATTTGAAATACTTGTTTAAGATCAAACTGTTTGATTAGACTCTTACTTGATTACTTTCACATGTTTGACTAATGCTTTATGAAGCACTTGATGGCCTATATAAAGATTTTTAAGAGAGGTTGTATTCATGTGGAAAGCTCCCCTGTGGCAGGGAAGGGAAGGGCTCCTTGAAAAGAAGGAAGGTAATTTTGCAGAACTTCCTGGCAATTCACAGTCCTTCCTCCCCACTAAACAAATTTATTTGGTTCCCAGCCCCTAGCTGTGAGTAGTCCCGGGGGAACTCTGAAGATGGGTGGACAACACTGTAGGGTTTGAATTTCACTGTTTACATGAGTTGAAAACTTTTCCAGATATGTGTTCGTGGACACAAACAATTATTGCGGTTCTAATCACCACCGAAACTTTGTGACAGTTACCAAACTATAGGCAGCAAGTTATCTGTATTGCAGGTAGTAATTATTCCTGATTGATTTTGTGTATGAAAAACTAGCTGGTGTGGAAGCTGTTGCAACACAGAATATATGCAGGTCTCTTCTCCAGCTTGACCAAAGTACCTCGAACTCTTAAAGCAGATACAGGAGGTATCGCAGAGGTATGTGCCTGTGCTTTTTCCAGTGTTACTGATGGACCGCTAATACATTATTGCTAAATTGTTCTAGGGCTTGCTGAAAGCTAACATTTCAGTATTTAACACAATATTCTGAAAACTCTCAGTGCAACATGTAAGGCATGCTAACGTGTTTTAAAACAGTAACAGAAAATCCAATTACTTTTAAAGATGTTTTGTTCTGTAAGTAAACTTGAAAGTTTTCTTCGTGACTGATTGATGCAAAGAAGTTCTGAAAGAATCGGAAATTATTTTAGCAAATTTTGATGCTCTCAGCCATGTGTGTCATCAACAAGTATGACCATATCTGAGAAAAATGTGATGTATTATTGAAAAGACAATATTCCTTAGCAGCTGTACTTCCCGAATAACTGAACGAATTACAGTTATTTATCAATGTTAATTATTTTTTTCTAAGTGTCCATCTAAGTGTATATTAGAAAATAGAAAATTTGGTAGAATAGGGTAACACGTTTGTCCTTATGAGCTTTGGACAGCTGTTTTTGTTTGTTTGTTTGTTTATTTGTTTTTTCCTTTGAACTGATGAAGCAACGAGTGAATTATGTAACTTATTCCAAAAGCTAATAAACCTTTTATGCTACCCCAATGCGTATTCTGCTTAAGTAACACAGAATAGAAGTGTATTTTAGAAGTGGTTTGGGGTTTCATTATAACTATTTTTCACATCCCTCCGGCTGTGTTAATTTCTCTAAGAAATACTTAAAGACAGAGTAGTAGGAGAAAAATAATACATTAAAAAGAAGAAAATATGTGAAAATTACCAACATTATTTTTCTACTGTAGTCCTTTCTCTCCAAAAAATAAAATCTGCCACAGCTTTCTACATGGTATTTATGGGTTGTTAGACTATAAGTAAGTGCTTTTTCTTATAAAAATAATCTTTAATGTTCTAGTAATTACATGTGGAGGACTGCATTACTGGATTTTATTGGGCCACTGCTTCTGGAGCAAGTATACTCAGCTTGCATAGCAGTCTACAGTAACTTTGGAAAGACAACTGTACTTTGAAGAAACAAATAAATATTTCAGGGTGTGTGTGTCTGTGTGTTTTCATCTGTTTGTTTTTTTTCCAGTCCTTGTCTCTCTATGAAACAGTATTCTTCTGGAGATTATTTGGTAGAATGAAAGTGGAAATTTAAGATAATGTGTAATGCATGAATCTGACCACCTTTACTGTAGTAAACATGACTATGCTTACTGAACTGTGAGCAATTAGCATGATGTTTCTTTTTTGAACATTTTTAATTGACAGCTGTATCACAGATGTTATTTCAGAAGGGGAGGGATTAGAGAATGTGAGAAGTCTGACAGGAGATCACCATGTGACATATGCAAGAGAGAGGATTTGAAACCAGTCAGGAAATTCCGTTTTACAGGAATCACTCCAGGGGAGCATCTTTGCTTTCATAATGCTGGATGCACTGAATTTGCAGGGGAAAAAAAAAAAAAAAAAAAAGAAAAAAAAAAAGAGTATGTGGACTGAGAGGATAAGAGGATAGGGTTTTGTCAATGTTTTAAAATATAAATTTGCAGAAGTAGGCCTATTGAAGCCATAAACTGATTTGATATCTTGGTTTCACAGCAGTATAATTGCTAAATATAGTCCTCATATGTGTAGCAAGGGAAAAAAAAAAAAATAGACGCAGAGCTTTTTAAACATTCTGTGAGCTCAGCAACAACAGTCAGTGTACTGAAAGGTAATAGAATTTTAAATGGAAGGTAAATACTAATATACTTGATTGGTATGAAAGACAGTCAGTGGTAAATCACAGCCTCCAAGTTATGCACGTCTGAAAAAATAAGACTAGGCCAAGATGAGACAGAAATGCCATTTTCTCAAAGATACTCAAGCATACTAGAAATCAGTTCCGTGTTTGAAGAAGATGGAGAGGCGTGTTCTTCTTCTCGAGGAAGATGCCAACCAAAATCAAAACCTTCATAACACAATAGCACAGTGCAGGCTGAAAGGATGATGTTCAGCTTTCTCTGGAGAGAGAAAGGAGTCTTGAGTAGTTCTCTCCAAGGAGGAGAAGAAGCTAAAGAAATCACAAGTTGTGTTTTGTACATTTCATTTGTTTAAAATCAGACTCTAAAAAACAGCAGAATTTAAGTACAAGCTGAAAATAATATCAGAACTATGTTTGCTGACATGTTACTCTGCTGCATACTATGGAATGGTTATGAAATATTTCCAAGTATCTCTTAATGAAAATCAGGGCCACAGAAAAAGACCAAAAGCTACAGAGAGACAGTAAAAGACATGAAGGGCTAACATTGGATTTCTAAATGTGTATAGGCAACTTTAGGCAGACCTTCTTAATTTATTTCTATTTTAAAATCTCTTTTTTCTTTAATTACTTGGTCTTCTCCATGTTACCTCCATTACAAAGGGCTAGATGTAAATTAGTAACTCAAGTAGTGATTGTAAATCTCTGCATCTGGATATCGCAGCATCCTGATCCTGTATCAAGCTCATGTCTGTATACGCATCAAATTCACCCACCTCCTTTTTATCCTTTTGTTGTGAGGGAAGGAAGCCTAGATATTTGCAATGAAAGGAAGCCTCAGTGTATTCTGTCCAAATCTCTGATCTAGATGAATGGAAAACTAAGATCCTGGGACTCACAATGAGATCCACATGTGCGTATGAATACACACACTGCTGTTCTAGTAGATGCCATGGTGAGGTAAACACCCTCTGAGGGTATCCTTGCCAGAAGTAACCAAGATACAAACATTAGGAAATAAATTTGTGAACAAATTCCCCCAGTACATAGGAAACCTTAGGTTCTGTATCAGCAACCTTGATGAGTGAATTCTTGGTTTCCCAAGCTCCAGTTATCCTTACTGAAACAACTATGAGCTGGAGGAGAAAGTGAGGGGGAGACACACTTAGTTCTTACTGAGTACACTAGATATAGCATGGCTCTTCTCTGCTTCCACCCTTGTCCATACCCCAGTGTGAGTCAGCTAGCTGTGAAGCTCTATGCATACATCAGCCCGTTCAGTTTTTTGTGAATCAGTACAACTCTACTGCAGCACAAAAGTTCAACACAGAGTTGTCAGCTGCTGTATGACTGCAACACTGCTTTGTGATCAGAATACTAAAACATGTCTGCTATCTTTTGGAGGATGTCTCCATGTTTGACAAGCAGTTTAAGATTGCACATGAAAAGTAAATATTTTCCGGGATATTTGCATTTAAAATACTTACAAATATTTATACTAGTGCCAGTTTTGGTAACTGTTAACATTTTAAGTTCTTCTAATTGATCTCTATAAAATCTTTATCAAATTTTTAAACAGCTCAGATATGACTTTAAGTGTTTAGATTACAGTAGTTGTATCTGCAAGAGAAGGTCTTGTTTATGTTGGATTTTTATTAAACCATAGATTACTACATTTTCCTACAATGAGATAATCCCTGTACAAACTTTCCCCCCCAAAATAAGTCAGCTATTTGATCAGTCTTTAAATGTTTTTTCCCTCAGTTCCCTCTCTGTTAGCTGCACAATTCCTTCATACTCAAGAGCTTCCTTCAAGGACATGATAGTACACTATTCAACAACACTTACTCCATTATTTGTTCATTAAGTGCTAATTTGGGAGATGCAATGTGAAGGAGTATAGCTTTCAACCTTTAACAGTTCCCTCTAAGCTACTTTATCTTAGTATTTTATTATCCTTTTCAATGCATTCTGTACGAAGCTATTTTTGTGTTAAATTCTTTAGTTTTTTTTGGGGGGGGGGTTGTTTGGTTTTTTTGTTTTTTTTTTTTTTTTCCCAAGGTGTAAAAGTTCAACTCTCTCTCCTGAATGCATGTTATTTACTGTCCTGAAGATTCTCTGTCGCACCTCTTCAGGAGTGGTCCCATAATGTCTCTCTCCCCCACAAAATGAACAACCCTTTCATCAGAGAGGTGACGGCCCTACTTCTGTCTGTCATTTCTGTAGTCAGGAGAAATGCCAGGGAACCCTCGATCCTATGAGAAAATTGTCTTGTAACCAGTGCTCCTGCCAGGCTGTGATCAAGACCTTGTTCGAAGGCCCTGGGGGCACCCTCAGGCCTCCCACCCCTGCCCGCCGCCCAAGACCCTATGTCAGCCCACCGGGGCCGTGAGCCCCTGCCCCAGCGCAGCTCCCCACAGCCCTGCCTTGCTGGGCCCACCCGTGGGCCCAGTCCCAGCCTTGGCCCGTCCCCATCCCCGGGGAGGTGCGGGATGCCCAGAGCTGGGGCTGCCCTGTTGCCCCCCCGCCCAGCTGCCCTGTTCCTGGCTGGGGCAGTGGCTCAGGCCATGGCTGCCAGGCCCTGTTCTGGACGGGGTCCCATTGCTCCCAGCCCAGGGAAGCCCCTGGCCCTGCTGTGCCTTGACAACTGCTGCTTTCTCTGGTGGTTTCTCCCTCTGTATATTCTGAATGCATTTGCACTTCTTTCTTTGTTTACTTGGCCTTATTTAAGCAGAAAATACCACAGCAACGAGCAGAGCCAGCGATATGGCGTCACCATAAATGGTAGTGCACTGATACCTCCAAGCACGGCCACCTTTTCCTCCACCTTTATAATTTTCACCTCCATGTCTTGTTGTTGGATGCTTGCTCTTTTTCCCTTAACAGATTCTCTCTTAAAAGTGCAAAGTGCCTCTGTACTTCTCTGCACCACCTAGAAGCCTTGCTGGGCTTACATTTTCTCTGGCTGCTCGGGGAGTTTGTTCTCCCCATCACAGAAGAGCACTGTGCTAACTGGTGGTTTGCACTACATCCACTGGACAGCCGATGAAAAAATAGTAATGTGGATATTTATAACCTAGGGATTCATCCTGAAGGATCACAAAAGTTCCCTGCAAATTACAGGCCTTGTGCTGCTAGGCTTTCCCATAACCCTTGAAGTTTAACGGCTGCTCTGTACAAAGCTGTGAGATTTTTATTTATCTATACATTTAGTCTACACTAAGCTGTGATTCTCCAAACAACCGTAAATAGATTGGGATTGTATTCCTCGCTAAATGAGAAAATCTGTATGTATTTCTAAAAATTTATTAACAAGATACTGTGTGGAGAATCCACCAGGGAAAAACAGGGCTGCTGCTCACAAGCAAGATGTTTAATATGGAGTTGTGTTAGAAAGGGTTATTCTCACCCTTAAACCCAAAATACATGGTGTCTTCAAAGCATTAATTAAAAGCAGCTGAAGGAACAGATAAAGGCACAAAGCCCCATTGGAAGAGAGTTTTATACTAACTGAACATGAACAGCCTATTTTCTTTTCTGCTTAAACAGGCTCTTATATCTGAACAACCAGATCAAAAGCCAGCTGACTGAGTGCCAGTTCAACAGCTTTAGAGGCTTCAGCCATCTGCGGATGAGAGGCTGTCAGGTTTTTTAATCGCAGCACATAGGCTGGGAAGGCAATACCTCCCCTAATGGCAGCTAGAGTGGAATGACTTGTGGCTTCCTCCTAGTACAGCAAAGTGGAATTATGACTCTGAACAACAGGCCATAAAGTATTTTATTATGTGGTCATGAGTGTCACTTTCTATGAGGAACAGAGTGGTAATATAGTGTGTTAAATTATCACTTTGTGAAATCACATGTAACAGTGAGCTCTGAACTAATTTTAATTGAAATGTTCTCAAACTATATGGTGCTTTACTGCAGGCCTGTTTGCGTACATGCACGCATTTTTAAAATATTTATGTTTAAACTCTATTCACATCTGGACAGCAAAGAAGGCTTGATCTTGTTTATGCTCATGGCACCAGAATTACACATGCTCCCTGGAAAATAAGCTAAAAAAGGAAGGAGAAAATCCCAGTATTAAGGTCTGCTTAAGGTAGTAATAAATTAATAAAATCTAAGCATAAGAGAGAATATCCCCTCACTGAAACACTTAGAATTTCAGCTAGAAATGTCCAAGTTACTTAAAATAAATCCCAATGGACTTTTATATACAGCAAAATCTAGCTTAACAGTATATTTGGGTTCTGAGGACAAGATAAAAAATCTAAGCCAAGACCTCATTACATAAATAAGAATTGTCCTTTTTCCTTTCTCTGTCCTAACAAAAACAAATGCAAAAATTATCTCTGGCTTTTCATCTTGTGAGAAATGCAACAAATTTTAGGATATTTTGGGGGGAGGGGCTTTTTTGGTTAAAACTACCCCTCTCCTTGAAAAAACATAGCAAGATTTTTCAGTGAATCCTTGGCTTCATGCAATACTTTTAGTCCTTTTGTGATGTCTCTGTGCTTCTCTCCAGTTCATCGACCAGACATTACCAGAGATCAGACTTGAGTAAGAATGTGGATAATGAAAAAAATATTTCATCAGGTTTTCAGACTTTTCACAAAATGAAAGTAATTTATCAGGCTTTTTCAGACAGATGCAGTGAAAATGCATTGTCTGTCTACCTCTGCTGCATTTGGTATATACAAAACGCTTGTCCCCCAGTGAAAGAATTTAGATTGTGCATGTATGTCCCAAGTCTCTTTGTAATGTAAGCTGAAGACTTAGACAATAGAGCTTTCCTAAGTTGCCTTCAGTTCCTTCTCAGTTCTCTCAGCTAGCAGCTCTAGCAACCCACACACTGATTTCTTTTCAGCACTACGAGGACCATCTTTCATTCTACTGTGATAAACAAGCAAACAAACAAATAAATGGAATGTGATACATTTAAATTCGGGGGGGGGGGGGGGGGGGGGGGGGGGGGGGGGGGGGGGGCGGGGGGGAGAGAGGGCTGCCTTTACCTGTTTGAAGCCTGAAATATTTGGCCCCAGGTGTGAAACGTAAATGCCCCTTGGTTTCAATCTTTGTTCCTCATGAAAGGTCATTATGCTTACTAAGAAATCTTGGCTCAATGCTGATATGGAATAGTGCAACAATGGGCGTAGCAGATCATGCTCAAAAGATCCATGAAGGAATATTTTCTTGAGCAGCATCCCTATCCTACTTTTTGAGATACAGAAAAATAAAGGTTTCTACTAACATCTCTGGCTCTGGTTGAGACCTGAGAGTTTGGACATCTGTTAGACTATAGACTTCCTACATAAGTGGCAGAAGGAATTGTTCCTCCCTCTCAGAACTTTTCCATAAAATCATAAATGATGTAAGAGCTTTAAATCAGATAGTAGTGAGATCCAAGAAGGGTATCTCGCATCAGTAAATGAGATAATTTTCCTCACATGTTGATCAATATAAACTGACAGCTCAATGGGCTGATGACTGAGAGAGAAAGAAAAAGGTGTCCTTGACTGGTACCTCCTTCTCTTCCTTATATCAGTGGCACAAGGAACCTCTTGTGCTTCCTACAGCAGAAACATGCCTCTGAGTTCGCACTCTGCTTTAGTACCATCTTTGCTAGCTACAGCTTTTCTTTCAGTGTTCTCAACTGTCTGCTTATTAACAATAACAATTTCTCCGAGCACTGAATTATAGTAGATACTAATGAGTGCAATCTCTCTCTATTTCATTCCATGTTGCAAGTTTCAAGAACTGCCAAGTGCTGAAATTGGACTATTCCTGTTAAAGCATCTGTCATTCCCCCAATACAGACCTGCAAGCCAAGAATGAACATCAGGAGAAGATCCTTAATTCCAGTTTAGACACAGCTGCAGTTAAAAGGTTGAAAAGGAATTTCTGGGTTGCCCCATATTTTCAAGTGTCAATGTCCCCAGAAACAATCCACGTTCAGTCTTCTTTTTCTCCTAAACTTTTCCAAACAAATTTTATGTATAGTGAACTCTGTTCTTCTCTGTAGAATTTTATTGACTGTCTACACTCTGAAAATATATTTCAGCAAATAGACCTCCAGACTTCTCCAAAGGGTTTCAAGAAGACAAACCATGCTATTTGTAACTTGTGAACATGAATGATCATCAAATATTACTTCCAAGTAGCTATATTAGTTGGGATATCAGATTTTGTTAGCAATCTCCCTTGTGTAACTCAAGAAGAAATCACGACTAATTTCTCAAATCTGCTTTCTGTCCAAGAATTACAGTTAGTAGGCAAACTTAAATATTTTAAATTAGGACATGAAAATAAAGGCATCCTCTTTTTATTTTATTTTATTTTTTTCTTTTCAATAGTCCCCAGTTCTGAGTACAGTCATTGCATGGATAGAATCTTAAGAAATATTTTTCCTATATTTTACCAAGTCCTATAAGAATATATTTTTAAAGAGCCTGTAACATTTAATGTGCCTTGAAGAACAAATTCCAACACAAGGAACAACCTACCTTAAGCTGACTGCATCTTCTGTATGGCTTTTCAAAGAATATTGAAAAATTAAAGTATTATGAAATTGTATCACAAATGAGGTTGTAGTATAAGCAGCAGTGTATATGTTATGCCTGTCTACTTCTTCTCCTATTAAACCATTAGGATCATTCTCCTTTGTTTCTTAATCATGTACTTCAAAACCTCAGAATGCTGCTGAATATTTGCTGTTCTTTATACTTCATCAGCTGGGTCCAATATGATGACGCTGTGCAACTGTATGTTTTTTTATAGCACATACTACTGCAGTCTTTTTTTTTTTTTTCTTTGTCTACTTGTTGATTCCTAATGTACATGAGTATATTTATATGAATAGTACATGGGTGCAGGACTGGGGAATGGAATTCTCCCTCATCTCTTTCCCCAGCCTCAGTATGATCCATGTTTTATAAGGTTGGCTGTGATTCTTTCTCCTTCTTTCCCTTACCCTTCTCTCTGCATAACCACTGTATTGCATTCAGTTGCAGTATACACATGAAAATCATGTGATTCACCAAATTAAAAAATTGCACTTTTTAATCTCAAGAGATGAACTAGTAAAAATCTATACCAGAATAATGTGACAGCAATTTTGGTATACACTGTGAAGTAAAAAAAGACCCCAGAGAGTCACGGAATAGTTGAGTCTGGAAGACACCTCTGAGGTTCATCTGATCCAACCCCTCCTGCTCCGAACGGGGACAGCTAGAGCAGGTTACTCTGGACTGTGCCCAGCTGGGTTTTGAACATCTTCAGGAACAGAAACTCCACATCCTCTCTGGGCAACCCGTTTCACTGCTTGACTACTCTCAAAGTCAAAAAAAAGGCTTTATTTTTTTGTTTAAATGGAATTAGCTGTTTTTCACTTTGTACTCACTGCACCGAAAAGCAGTTTTGTCTTCTTGACTTCCTTCTATTAGGTATTTCGGTACACCGATAAGGTGCCACACCACCCTGAGGCTTTTCACTTTGTGGTTAAATATTTTGAGTTCTCAAAGTTTCTCTCCTTACATGCCAGATACACCAGTCCCTTGATCTTTTTCATGGACCTTCACCAGACTCACTCCAGTATGTCCATTTCCCGCTTGCACTGAGGATCCCGGAACTGGACCCAACAGTTCAGATGTGTTTCACCAGTACTGAGAAAAGGGCAAGGAGCAGCTCCCTCAGCCTGTTGGCAGCACTTATCCTGAGGCAGCCCAGAACATTGTTGTGTTGAAATATTGTCACTCTAGACCTGTTTAAAACACAATATATTTCAAAACAAAATATTTTAAAAAGATGTATTTCAGGGCACTTATATTTGCCCTTCATATATGCTGTTAGGATAGGTGTATAGGCACTTGTCCTATCTAACTGAATGATATCTAATTTCATAGGAAGTTTTCTTCACAGCCTTTGGCAATAATTCAGACTTTAGGAGATAAAGACATGAATGAGATCTCTGGCATTATTATAGCACAAATGGCATTTCTGAGTTATGGTCTGGATGTGATTTTGTAAGAGTTCTTTGCAAGGTTATACACCATGCAGAAAAGTCCCCTCCTTTCTCCTGCAAAAATAAGATATTAAAAACAAAATATGATTTATAATTAATAATCCATTTGTATTTGGATTTAAATCTCTATGTCTGACTTAGAAGCCCAAAATATTTAGGTTTCGGTATAAATATTTCGAAGTTGCTCAAACTTTAAATTACGTTAAAATTTTCAAATCGTTTATTATCCTTTATTATATCAAAATAACACATCATAGTATTTGCTTGAAAATAAATTCCTGATCACATCTTTTACAAACTTTCTAATAATATATTAATAAAACTAGACATTAGAAAAAAGCAAGTCATTACAGACTTTAAATACCAATGATTACTTCAAATCCTATTATTGAAGAGATTATGTTTTAATGTGTTAACTTTTTTTCATTTATCTTGTTCTTGCCATCAATAAATATCCAACTGGTCATTATCTGTTAGTAAGATTCATTTTGAAGAGGTTTATAGACTACACTTAATTTTCTGATTCAATCTGACTTTTCACAGAGAATATATAAAAATGGCTGGGGAAAAAAAAGAAAAAAAAGAAAACAAAACAAAAAAACTTTGGAATATAAAAACCAGAAAAGATAGCTTCCACAGAACAAGAAAAGTTAAATGGTGATGAATGAACAGGTGTCTATCACGACTGAACTCAACTGCTTTAAGTAAGCTGGATATTGAGAAATAAAGAGGAATTTGCGAGCGAAACTAGTCCAAAAATGAACAGCCCAAAGATGCTAACAGAAAAATAAAATGGTGCAGGCCTGTCTGACACAAGTGACCAGAAATCATTTCTGTTCCTGGGTGTATCATCAAATTGCTTTGTAATCATAACCTTTCTGCACAGCAGCTTCTCCATCTGCAAAAAGGTGGTATATCCTTTGAACATTTACTGGGTGCTTTGAGATATGTTGATGCTACATAAATGTGAAATATTAGTATAGTTAGCACTGCAGGAGTAGCTGAGATTTTTCAATTCACATCGTAAGTGTCACAAGCATAGGGATAACTGCCACATATGCCAAGCGTTGCTTTGCTCTTGTACAGTTTAATGAACTGTTCAGTCCAAGGGAAATAGTCAGCACTAATTGAATTTCCCTACCAAAACTGGCAAATTTTATTACAAAAAATAATCCAGTAATTTATATTACAATGAATTGAACAAAATAACGTTCCAGATCCCTTCAAGATACAGTAATCACTCTTTTAAGTTACTTTGAGTAGTTATTTCACTCTCTTTAGAGATCATGTTTCTATATTTCTCACATAAATATTATAAAAATATTATTTTAATGTATCTATTCATATATATGTTGTACATATAGACACACACATACTTATAAAGTCCTGAAAATAGAATTTCTGCTTATCTCTTTACAAACAGTCTTAACAATGAGGTAGAGACATAAAAGGATTAAGATTATGTTTTCTTGGCAGTGACACCAAATTTGTAATGTCATTGCACGTAATTGTGAAAAAACAAAACACTAAACTAAACAAAACCAAAAGAAAACAACAAAACAAAGCAAAACAAAACCAAGAAACTCCTACATACTGAGTCAACCTTCCTATATTCCAAACTTAGAAAAAATAAGTTCAAAAGATTAGGTGATGGGAAAATGAGGAGATAAGAGAATTACATTGATATCAAAAGCTCTTCTGTTTCTCTTTTCATTTTCCCTTCTCAGTGTCTCATTATTTTCTGTGTGTTTCTCTGACTTATTATTTTCCCCCACAAATCACTCTGCATATTCTTTGCTTTCGCTAAGTCTTCTATATCTCTATTTCACCTTCTTCTTTTGAACATAAGGGCAGCTGCTTTCTTTTCATTCCTAGTTTTATTAGAACTCTATATTCTCTATGAGTCCCTAATTTGTCCTCCTCTCCCAGAAAAATTCAGCTTACATGCCAGGATTCCAGTGTTGGAAATGAAGATGAAATTAAGATGAAATATTTGATTTAGTATCTATAATTCAGACTGGTTCTGGCCATTTCTAGTTTTAAGCAATGAACTTTTATGGTACCTGCCATTGGAAGTTGATTAGAAAGGTAAAAGCATCAGCCAGCTATTGTCTCCTGACTCTGGAGTTACTGAGTGCATCACTTCTTATCATTTGAAGCTAGTCAGGATTGTTCTTGAGAGTTTAAATCTTTATCATTATGTTAGAAGACTTCTACCAATCAATCATTAAGGTAAAGACTGTTCTTTAAAAGACAGGTTGGTGGAGCATTTAACTTACACATAACCTATTCTGTAGCTCTTGCAGCCAGGAATGGCTACTAAATAGATCAGAAAAATAAAAAAGTAAAATGGGAATACCATTTAATTAAAGTTAGAAACTAGTACTGACATAAATCACTTTTTTTTTTTTTCTTTTTTTTTTTGACAGACATTGACTAGAAGTCTTAGTGATATTAAAACTTCTTTAATCATTTTTGAGTATGATTGGTGTGTATCCTCATCCTGAAAGATAGTCTAGGATAGCAAAAAGAGAACCATTTTTTTTGTTGGCTTATGCAAAAAACACCCAATAAGTAGTTCCTAATCAATTCACACTTTTTCCTGGGTCTGTATACACACAGAGGTTGCTCCTTCTAACATGTATATCTACTCTGTTTCCAGGAATAGGTAGGATGCTAGTACTTAATAAACAAAGAAACAAACAAATAAAACCTGAAGAAGATTGATGGCTTGATGTTCATAAAATAACTTAATAAAATCTAGCTCAGAGTCACAGTATGTCTCTTCTTGGAAAAAAGCAGAAATACCAAGCTTTTGGCTTTCTTTGAGGATAGCTAAGGTATCTGTGTAGCATGTACAGTCCTTTTGATTGTGGCCAAATATCGTGTCCAGGCCACGACTTTTCACAGGGATCACCCTTTGGAAAATTACCAAACTCAATAATTCATGCTGGGCAAGTTCCCACATCATCAGGTCAAGCGCTTCCTTGTTCGCGGTCTGGGTGGAGATCTCTGTGCAACCAGTTTGGTTTGCCCTCTTTCTGACAGAGATTCCCCTCCTAAATCTGGCTCTTTGGGCTGTGTGACTAGCCCTGTGGCTGAAGAACAGAATCATGTGGCTGTTATCCCAATCCCTTTAGAGCTGAGTTTTCATTAGAAGAGCTAATAAGAGGAATTGTGCATTGCTGGTATTCAGCATTGCCCTATTTGAGAAGAATATAAATCACACAGGACAGAGAAGCACATTGCCTGTGTCAAACAAGTAAGCCGTATTGTTTCACTTACAGAGGAGGAAAATGGGATTTGAATACTATCTCATCTCAATGAAGGTGGGTAGTAATGAAGCTTAGGTGCACAAAAGACTCATTCTGTTGTTAGGAATGAATGGGGAAAGCGAAATAGTTCAAGCAGGAGTTGCAATGCTGGGCTCACAACCTTGACAGCAAGCACATGGAAGAAAAGGAAGGATTTCAAGAATCCTGGAAAAAAAAAAAAAAAAGAAAAAAAAGAAACAAACAAACAAAAATACTCCAAACCACAGGAACCCAAGAACTGTCTACAGCATAGTGATAACTAGTTGAGAGCACACAGCTACTGAACTCTGGTGACTATTAATTTTGCCAAGAAACAGGGAACAACCAATATAAGTAAATTAAATTGAAGCAAATGGATGCACGCTGCAAATGGGGCAATTTGTCCAAAAGGCTTTTGAAAAACATTAATGAAGATTTTCTGCCAGGCAAGCCAGTATAATTGTGCTGTACTGTATATTGATTATGCAAGAGAAGAAATCTAAGCTAAGACTTCATGCTGATAATACCTTGTCAAGAAAGGCTAAATGTTTCTTGGACTATTTATATTGGAAATGTAAGTACTATTGCCATTTTTTATGCTTCCTTATTTTTCATTATGAATTTGGGACAGGAGTTAGATATTATCTGTAAATATCATCTATGTTGCTGGTTGATTTTACAAACAAAATTATGTATCATTGTCAAGATATATCCTTTGTAGCAGGAGAGAGAAGCTTAAGCGATGTAAAATCATCAGAAATTCAACGGTAAATTAAAATCATACTCCTGCACTTTCTAAAAATACCTATTCAAAGCAGGTTAAAAAAATCAGTATCTGGGGTGATAAAGTTCTAAACCAGAGCTTAGCATTAATCTGTTTGAAGTACTATTATCTTTGGTTTGTTGGAAGGCAGTTAGCTCTGTTGTGCTGGTATACTCTGCTTTTATACGTAAAGGGAACGAGCATAGTTACATTATGTTTAGAATAAAGAGGCTTGTGATCAGTGGGTGAACTGCAATCTCTAAACTGGTTAACGACCACTGCATCTGCTCTCAATCAAGATGCAAAGTATATATGTTTATCCCATCTAGATGTTTAAACAACAAAACACAACATCTGGTACAAGACTTCTTACACTAAAACATGCCAGTGAGTCACCAAAATTCCAGATGACAGTTATTGCTCCTTAGTCAAGTACCAGGAGACAGCATATTGGCCTAACAAGAAGGTATTGTATCTTTAAGCAAATAAAATAATTTTTTACTATAAAGAAGATATATAGCTAACTTATGATTTCAACTAGGAGGAAACAGGGTTATTATCTACAAAAATAAAATATATCTGACTTTCTGGGGCACTCCAAAGTGGAAATTGGCATAAAAATTAAGACATTCCACTAAGATGAAGTATTATGCTGATGAAGACTCTCTGACAGGAAAGACCTAAGAGATCAACTTGTCAATGCAGAACAGCATCTGGATTTGACTGAGACATCTTCTGATCTAACAGGAAGCATGTGTAGATTAATTAACTTTACTCTTTCACTTCTTTCACTCATCTTAGAAAAACTTCAGTAATTTATGCAATTGATAACTATGTGTCATGGTTTAACCCTGGAAAGCAACCAAGCGCCACACAGCCGCTCTCTCACTCCTCCCCCTGTACCTCCTTGGTGGGATGGGGGGGAGAGAACTGGAACAGTAGAGGTGAGAAAACTTGTGGGTTGAGATAAAGACAGTTTATTAGGGAAAACAAAAGCCGTGTGTGCAAGCAAGGCAAAATAAAGAATTCATTCCCCACGCCCCGTGGGCAGGCGGGTGCTCAGCCAGCCCCGGGACAGCCGGGCTCCAGCACGCGTAACGGTGACTTGGGAAGGCAAACGCCATCGCTCCGAATGTCCCTCCTCATCCTCCTTCCCCCAGCTTTGTACACGGAGCATGACATACGGTGTGGGATGTCCCTTTGGTCAGTTGGGGTCAACTGTCCCGGCCGTGTGCCCTCCCAACTCCTTGTGCACCCCCAGCCTCCTCGCTCGCTGGGCTGTGTGAGCAGCAGAAAAGGCCTCGACTCTGGGTAAGCGCTGCTCAACAATAACTAAAACATCCCTGAATTATCGACACTGTTTCAGCACAAATCTAAAATGCAGCTGCATGCTAGCTGCTATGAAGAAAATTAACTCTATCCCGGATAAAACCATCACACTGTGACACTGCAACAAGAGTTACTTGCATTGTACTTTAACCTAAGGTAAGAGTTACTTAAATTGATGTCAGTAAAGACTTCCTTAACAAACACAGTAGTAAATCCATAAACTGAGCATAAAACATCTGAAGTCCTCAGTTCTCCAGCATGTTCATTCATTCATTTTAAAGGCTGCAGTGTAGCCTTAATTCAGTACAGGGGCCAGAGGAGAAACCAGTACTACAGTCTTCAAGAAGATGTGTCTTCTAGTAAAAAAGAAGACCCAGGAAGACTCTTTAACATACATTGAGAGATTACAGTGGAAACGAACTGCATGGGCTGCCAGGGCACCTAACAGCTGTGCCTCTATATCTCTGGACCCCTTCAGCTTATGTGCTGACAGAGACGAAAGAAAACAGTGAAGTTCTGCTGATTTTCCAAATGCATTACACGCATTCTGCAGGCAACCATTAGAAACTTTTTGCAAACTATTGTTTAGTCCAGGTTGAGGGGAGGGCTCGTGATGTGGCATCAAGAGCAGTGTGTCAAACATGATCTCCAGTCAATATCTCAAATGAAACTACTTCTTTCCAGCTGGCACACATAAGGTGGGGTAGATTCCTCAGTGAATTAATGAGAAATGCTCACCTGTGACTACCCTATTCAATCACTTTTTAGGTACACTGTACAGGATTTTTTAGCTTAAAATAGAAGCTCTTAAGCAGTGTTGTGTACCCTGAAGGTTCAGATCAGATAAGTACCAAACTCTAGATACTCTTCAGAGTTTCCTGTTGCTCCTCCTCTGAGAACTGTTACTGAATGATTACCAGGAAGAGAAAAATCTGATGTCTTTCAGTAAGGGCAAGTGAATCTTTTTATTTTTGAAACCTAAATTTAATAGCTGCTTCATCATTCACATTTTCTTGAAGAGGTTTTACATCATTCGGTCATAACAAGGCTTTTAATAGAGCACTAGATTAGAAGTTAACATTGTATAACCCAACTTGAACAGTGGCTGGACATAAACAGGTGCAAGTCAAATGGAAAGAAAAAATGATGGGTGTTAGTATCAATTAGTCCTGGAATAGCAGCAAACTTTACGATGAAGTTGATTGACAAAATCAGAACAAAGCACAGTGAACATAATCGTAGACTACTTCATTATCAGCTAGGCCCTAAAACAATTTCATCAAAGGTAATGAGCAATGGCAGAAAGCTGCAGCTTGTTTATTAAATGTAATTAAAGTAAAAGCTCCAAGTTAAGTACTGTCATGGTTTAAACACAGATGGCAGCCAAACACCACACAGCTGCTCGCTCACCCTCCCCAAACCTGGTGGGGCCCTTGATTTCTTAGTAACAGTGAAAAACATCAGTACTTTATCAACATTCTTCCCATATCAAATCCCATACTGAATCCAAAACACAGCACTATTATAGCTACTAAGAAGGAAGGAAAAAAAAGAATACACTATTCTCTATCCCAGCCAAATGACAAGTACTTAAAGTACAATAAAATTCTAAATATTTTGGGACTTTGGAGATTTTCTTATAACAAATATGGCACAGGAGGAACTGAACAGAGGTGTAGAGGAAGCAGAAGTGAATGGAAAGTTAACATTAAAAAGCTCATGCAGCTGGTAAGAACAGGGAAGCAATACATGGAGAGGGAATCATGACAGGATGTAGTTTAATTGATTTAAGAGTACAATAAAACTAAGCAGACACAGTGTAAACCAAAAATGTAGGAGCCAAACAATCAGATAATAACTGTAGAGTATAATCTACAATAGCAATTACATGTCAGTTTTGCTGGTGAAAATACTCGAAATCGAGCAGTTCTGCAACATGGGAAGGTAGAACTCAAAAAGAAAGAACAGCTTTCCATACTAAAAATACAGACTTTTACCTTCATTCTCCTGGTCTGTTAGAGAAGAGCATTTAGAGTTCTATAAATTATTACTTTCATGCTAGCTCTGTATGTAGAATCTAAAGAATCTGTATGTACTGAGTAATAGAACCAGAAGGAATATAATTCATCACTAGAGAGACAGCTGCTTTGAATTTTCATGATGTAAGCAAAGTATTGTACTTACTTTGCTCAGTTTTTACTGTTTAAAAGAATAGATCATGAGTCGGCCACAGATTCTGGTCCAAACAGACAAGAAGCACAGCAGTAGCTTATGGAAGGGGAGATGGCCTTTAAAGACATGAAGGAAAATATTTGGGAACTGTTAAGTTACACAGAGTCGTCCATAACATGACTTCATTCTGTACTCCTAAGAAGGCTTAGGGTTTGTTCTCTACTTTTATTTTGAACACTACTTATCTAGAAGAAAATGAAATACAAGTCAATTTGCACAAGCGGTGTCCTGATTACTGAAACTCAAGACCGCATTAAGAGATGCAGCAAGCTAGGACACAGTGATTCCTCTCCCTGCAGGAGATGAGGTCCATAGCCAAGATACTTCAGTAGGGCATGATGAGGTTTGTGAATGCAATAGGACATGCAGAGGGAGCAGATGACTGAGATGAGAGAAAAGAGACACATTATGCTGATGAAGGCTCTCTGGCAGAAAGGATCTATCAGATTTAAGCTAACGCATAGGGTTATTCACAAAGAGGAAGCTTTGACTGCCAGCTTGTCAGGAGAGAACAGCAAACCTCTGAATGAGAGGTTTTCTGATCCCACAGGGAACCTGTGTTGAATTGGACTGGCAGGGTAAAGATACGACAGAACAGAGATGCAGCAAATAGGGTAGACTGGAGAAAAAAATTAGTGGTGGGGCAGAGAGAAAAATGGGAGCAAATTTGAACAGAGCTGAAGAAAATAATTAGAAAAAAAAACAAAAACAAAAACAAAAACAAGAAAAAATGTAGAAGTTTAATGTGTCTGCCATTACAATAACAGCCCATCTACAGTTTGGATGTTTCTTAGAAATTCTGAATGTTTATACATGCACTGGAAATGCTACAGTAATTAAGTAACCTTGGTTGTGGCAGAGGAAAACTTGAAATTAAAAACAAAAAAAATAAATAAAAAAAAAAAAGACAGATCAAAAAAGGGCTACAAAATTTTGCTTCAACTTTATCAAGAGACAGCTCCAAACACTCAACTCAGATTTTATACTTTATGTTGCAAAGCCTACAGCTAAACTGTACTATCCCCCAGCAATGCTGACAGCAGCATGCTGACAGCATCCAAATTTATGGGACCAGAAGAATCTCTGATCACCTAGTGACATGATGTAACTAGGGCCCCAGCATCTCTCAGACTCAGAAATGAAGGCAAATAGGTATTACAGCCTTGCCAATTCCTGAGGCTTCAGTGTAACTGCACTGAGATAATTCTAATCAAGATGTTCGTACAAGGTAATGAAAAATTACAATGCTTCATTACAAGTAGTTTTCAAATGAGTGACATGGAAGAAAGATATTCAGCAAAGAGGTTTTCTAGTCCAAGGCCCACTGAAGTCAATGGCTGCCTGAACTGGGCTGTATACAAAAAAAAGGATCTAGGGTTTTGACTTTTCTGAGTGATGCGTTCATTTTATGAATACATAGGTCACTTCTTAAATTTGGTGGTTTCATAAGTGTCAATTTAATTGCAGGCATATAAAGAAGAAAATCTGGATATCTTGAGACTTGGTGGTCATTAGGTTTTGGGGTTGGACACAAATATATTGATTTGTAGATAAACATGTAAGCTAGAGGTAAAGTGGTGGTATGACTCAGAGCCACCAGTAATTGCATCAAGGTTAAAGAAGTAAAATTTTCTTACCATACAATACTGAGAACTTAGTGGGTTTTAATTTTTTTTTTCATTATGAACACAGCATAGGAATGTTTGGGTGCCTCAGTGTGATCAATGGCATACAACAGGGTGATGCTGCTTTGTTCAAATCATAAATGTTCCCCTAAAATTTCATAAAGTTTCTCCCTCTTTCCATTTTACTTTGTCCAAAGCTTTTAAATGAAATGTATAGTCTTCTATCAACTCTCTCAAATATTAGCAAGTATTAAATAAACTTCATGTTAGAGTATTTATCTTCATTTGTATGTCCAATGTTTAACTAATTTAGATACTTGGAATTATATTTCTAAAGGATTAATAAAGCCAAATGCTTGTTTGATTGCTTTTTAAAAATAGATAAGGCAAAGAAAGAACCAAAGAAAATCTGAGAGGTGATAACTTTCCCAATGTACCATTAAGAAATAGAGGTATAAATTTGCAAAAATACTAATTTAAGATTATGAACTGATTACTAGAGAGAAAATGGTTTGATAGATCAAGTGAGGAAAACACTATAAAAAACAGCTCTGCACTCACAGACCAGCCGTGTGAGAGGTAATCTAACAATGTGTCAAGGTAGATGCTGCTTTCTTCATTTTAGAACTCAAACATAGCATTGAGTCTCAGTTTGGAGTCATGTCTCTGTTCCAAGCCAAATCATAAAGCCCCATCCCCTGCAGGAGTTTTTAATACAATCTCTGGCAAGCTGATAATATTTGGCTGAACTTCTCTGAAATACCATTCATGAAAACCACTCTCAGACCCTTAGTCACCCAGACTCCAAGGTTTCTCTAAGATGCAGCTGATTTCTTCCATCAGTTGCGAGACACCTTCATGCCACTCTGTCCACTAATATCTCATAACTGTGCAACATGTCCTGTCCTGAGTACTTCAAATATCAAGACCAATATTCATAGCATAAATTCAAGGATGTCGTTATTATCATTCTCTCCATTTTTACCAACAACTTTATTTTCAATAATGAACATGATCTCTAGACAATAGGCACAAAAGTAGGCCAATTTTTTAATATGCCGCCTTGGAGAGATTTTAAATAGTTCAATTGCCACATTTATATGATACCTATAATACCCATCTGAATTATCTTCATCCAGATTAGAAACCTGGCCTGTCCTACTGATTTCCAGAAGACAACCAATGACCCTTTATTAAACCATTTTTGTAATACCATGATATCAAAGTTACTTTCCAAGACCACACTCATAATAGATAAGTGGCAATTTGCAAACCAGAACATGAAGAAAACTCAAAGCCCACCTATCTCTTACCCTTATAAATCCAGTAACCATCATCATCAAGCCAAAAGAAGCTATAAGGCACAGTCAGTAACTCCGATCACATCACATTTCCTCTGAGGGAAACACGAGGTACATATCTCCACAATCTAAAAAAGCTCATACCTGGTAGGAGCAATCTACCAGAGAATTAGATTAGTATTTTAAAGGTGTTTGATTGTTTTGAGCCAGGTTAGGAATTAATTCAGCACAAGAAGAACCCCGTGTCCTCACACTGCTGCCACTCCCCCGGACACAAACCAGAATCTGTGCTGGAAAATGAATTCTTCCAACAGCCTTGTCATTAAATTCATCTTTCAAAACAAGCTCTCCAGAGTCTGATGTGCACTGAATGAATCCAGGTTGTGCCTCAAGTAGTGATTTAAGCTTGGCAAAGACTTCCACAACCACCACAGAAATACTCCCTGCAGAAGAGCCATCAAAATTCTCAGATTCTTTACTTTCATTTCTTGAAGGATATTATATTTCATCCAGTGTACTCAGTACCGTTACTGAAATTATGTTTGTGGAAATAAACAACCATTATGCACCAGAATAAACTCATACAGACAATCAATAAAGGATGGAATGGCCCAGCTACCAGTAGGGGAAAAATGCTTCTGAGAAAATAATTTCTTGATCATCTCAATCTAGATCTTGACAAAACAGGTTACAAAGGTGAACAAATCACGGATTCAATGGAATACTGGTTCTAAGGCATAAGTATCACCAGCACCACCACCACCACACCCCCCCCCCCACGCACATACATGTGCATGCAGAGTGTGCAGCTGACATGTTTTACCTGACTCTTTCTCCCTCTCTCTGGCAGATAACTATCTCCCCCACTTCCATGTTAAGATCCCCTTGTCTCTTTTCTCTCAGATGGTCTTGCTGAAATAATACATCTAATTAAATCTAAACCAGTTTGTTCTCAAGTTGTATTTATCTTTCAAGTTTGCTTTTTCAGACCTGAAAGGCCTGCATGGCCAAATGCTTGCTTTTCACCATACAACATACTATCTACTTACAAATTTTGCCTTGTGAGAACAACTTCTTTCCTCTCTAAAACTTTTCAATTTTAAATGATCCTTATCAGAACTGAAGGCCAAATCGCTTACGACTGTTATATTTTAGGTGTCTGAGTATATTGTTACCCATTCTTTACCTGATCTGTCTCAGTATCTCATTCCCTGTTTGTTGGTAGAAGTATACTGAGCAGTGTTATGCATGTCACTGGTGGCTGATGAACCACCCCAATAAAGTTATTGAAATAAGAAAGGGATTATTGTTGTTATCTAAGATGACTTCCTGCTGACAAAATACATAGTGCCTTGCCTCCTCATTTCTGCAAAACAAGACAGTTTTGTTTGAGCTATGGTATACTTTTAGGTTCCTGTCTCGTGATGGCTTGGTCTATTTCATCTAACTATGGCTACTTAAAAATTGAGCACATAGTCTAAATTAGTCGTATAGGCTCCCCTCTGGCTTCCGCAGGCTCTATATTCATTGGTATTACAAACTTCTCCAGAAGGTGATTCGTCCCATTCCGAAATAAATGTTTAAGACAGGTGAGACAAATTGCTCCCACAAGATTGAGAAGTGATCACCTCCCTTGATAACTTGTTTGAGTCATTGGTTACAGCCTCACATTACAAAAATTTCACTGTGCTACTGATCTGAATATTCTACTGTTAGACTTCAACATTTATGTCAGCCATTTACCAGCATACTTTTTAAAATCTTATTGTGATTTTTTTTTTCCATGTAATATTCTGATAATATCATTGTTTTTCTTTTATTAGACTCCAAACCTTTGCTGTGCTTGGGTTGGTTAGCAGTTTCATTTAGATCTCTGGAAACTCGGTTTTACAATCGCTTTCAAGCTGAGTTCATAGATTCAATAAAGTAATTAATTTTCTTCATTAAGAACATTGAGCAGATGGATATACTCATGAATTAATCCTTCTAAAACCTTTAGAAATCTTTGTGCAACCTTCAGTAAAGTTGCAACTTGACAAACCAAACTAAACCAAACCAAAACAATACCGAAAAAAAAGTGCTAGTCCCTTTATTAAATAATAGCTTTACTCTGGATGTGTTCCAGTCCTTGCAAACCTTATTCAATCAGTGGGAGTTTGTCTAATTTTTTTTTTTTTTAATGGTATTTCATCCTGCTTGCAATTATGTTGTGGTGTCCTTATCAATTAGGTGTTTCCAACATTTTGAATGATCAGTCCTGGTCTACTTTGTAGACTTCCTACCTCATGCTGTAAAAGTGATATTGGCAAATATCCATTTTACTAATTTGTTGGAATAGAGGGAGAATAATTGTTTAACCCCTGATATGGATCACATTTTTTATTATCATTCTCAATAAATGAGCTGCATAAGGCGTTGTACAGACTACTTTCCTACCCTAGGGAAAAATTTGTATTTTCTTAAAGCTCTTGACTTAAGCTCACTCATTCTAATAATGACTGCCCTCCTAAACAGAGTGGAACAAGAAATAGTCTCACTCATAGGCTGATACAGCCGCATGGAATTGTTTATATTCAGGAGGGTTAGAGAGAAAAGGTGATCAATTTTCTGCAGTAGTATTCTTGATTTGCACCCATTCAAAACTTTGGTTCTACACTGGAAATTTAGGACACGTACTACAGAGAATGCTGTAAGAAATCCTGATACAGATTGTTCATTTGTTATCAGTTTGCATTTTTCCCTTGAGATTTTATGCTCATTTCACCTTGTTGTCTATTCTTTGCTTTAAAGGTGTGGTAAAAATTAAATAAAGCCACGAGACACAGGTCTGCCACAGGCTGACCACGGTCCTTGGACTTGGCATTTTGAGACACCACCTTAGCAGATCAAAGTGCTTTATCTATGCTTCCCTGTGTTTTGCACAAAAATGAATTTTGTTACAATTGTAATTAATGTTTGTAAAATATGCAGCAAGGACCTGCATATGATTTTGTATAGAACTTTTTATTAAAGTTAATGGAATTAGATGTTCATAATTAATAGGAGTGTTACATATTTAGCATTTAACTATCTCTGTGCCATCTGTATCTCTCTTTTTATCAATAAAGTAAACAGCAGAATTTTTTTTTAATTGATAACTTTCCAGCTAATGGCATTTAGGTGAAGCACTAAAGCTGCCAAGACCACAGGTTTACACAGCTTTAACCATCTCTGTTCTTTCCTGATTCTCACCGCTGGCCACTGGCGTAATTCATTTCACTTCTGGGCACTGTTCTTACTCTTCTTTATAGGATCAAGTTCAAGTATACACTCATGATCTTTCTTTTTCTTCACTTCTTTTCTCTGAAGGTAGCATAGGCACAACATTTTGGGGTAAGTATGGAGTAACCTCAAAGAATGGACTGAACTGAAGAACAGATGAATTTTTTCCTTGTATAACCAATTAGGAAGGTACACAAATTTTTCTCTTTGCTTTTTTCTCCCTGCTCCTCCCGCATTAGATGGAAAAAATACACAAGGAACCAGTAAATAGCGTAGTCTTGGCAATTTTTGTTTTGTAGCTGCTTTTTGACTCTACATGAATAATTCTGAGCACTTCTTTTATCTAAATAAGAAAAAAACCCTCATTATAACTTGCCCACTAGAATGTAATGTCTATGCAAGTTTACAGCTAGACTTGGAGAAAAGAACACTGTATAATAGGTAGTAATTGCATTACTATATGGTATTATGAAGTGATTTTACTATTGGTAACAAAAAGTGGTGATTATTTTAACCTAAACTGGTTGAGACTTCTTAAGAGCTAATGATAACAGTGTGACTGATTTAGTTTAATTCACTGCCTTAATTTCCATATCCATTCAAATATTCACCTAGTTCCTAATATTGTTCATTAAAACAGTAAAAGGAATACTTGAATTACCACTATAAGCTACCTTCCATAAAAGTCATGCTAAGAGAACATGGTGAAGGAAGCCAACAGAAAAAGCAGCATTTAGGACTGGCTGTCTCTGGGGATGCTGTATCTGCTGTTAAGGATTATTTTTGTCTTCACAGCTTTGTGTATTCCAGTCAACACAGAAGAAAACACGTAGCTGGGTTTTTATACCTTCACTGCATAATGAATACCAGTAAAGCAGTGGTTCAGCTGATGCTTGTCCAAACTGACATAGTACTATAGCATCTCTAATGGTTGCAAATATAAATGGGAACTAGACAGTGCATGTCTCCCTTGCCCTCAGGAACTTGGCTGCTTCCTCTAATGCAGTGGCTCCCAGTTCTTGTAGAGCTCTTGCTAGTACAGGGCAGCCGGTTCCCAGCACAGGGCTGTGATCTCAGTCATTAGCTAACTGAAAGCAATTTGCTTTAAGACAGCAGCTTCCTACCTGTGTCACAGCATATGCAGACATTCAGGAGGTAACCTCTGTCTGACCAGGATATTCCTCACCTCTGGCAGTTGCTGCAGGTTTTGCCACTGAGGACGAACCAAAAGAAGCTGTGGTACCGTGTTACTTCAGACTCAAATGTGGCAACACCTCCGAGTGCCCTGGATCATGATAGCTCAGCTTCAGAAGGGCTTGCAGCTCACCTACAGAATTATTCAGACATATCTGAGGTGTTTCTGATTGCGGTGCTAACCTGTTCTATTCAGTGACAGTTTCTCTGTTTTATTGCCGTCTTGATCCATTCTCCTCGTGCCAAGAGTTAGTCCATGTAGATAGGTAACTATGTTGTTGCATTTTTGTATGAACTTTGCTGTGCTCTGAGGCTTAACAAAACATGGAGGATGGCAGTGTGGAGGAGGAATACAGTTCTTCCCAGAAAAACGAAACACACATCTGAAACTGCAGCTGCACAGCCCTGTGCTCAGGGCTTGCTTGCTGTCCCTCAGATAGGATTCAGTATGTCGCTGTGACCCGTTAATTCAGGACACGGTGTAGCAAGCAAATCTAAAGGTCTCTATGCTCACCTGTTAGATTTTGTCCCCAAATGGATGAGAAGTGCTGTCAAGGTCAGGTTCAGCAGAGAGATGCTATAAGAAATTCTTCTTGTGCTTCTCAGCTAGTCTCCCAGAGCAGATCTAGTAATTGACTTCACTGATAAATCTAAATTTGCTTCTCCTCTCACTGAAGTGTTTTTCTTCAGTATATCATCATTTTTTAGCAGATTAATAACCTAGGTAGCGACAGTTTAACTGTATAACCTCATATTATTTCATGCTATTTACAGTGAATGGACAGTTAAGTATTTTCTTCATTCCTGTAATTTTTCACATCTCTTCAGCTGTGTCCTTACATTTCACTGATAGCTTTTGAGCCAGGGCTAGTCAGCGTTCACCGGGATCTAGCAGACATCTTTACTCAGGTTAGTTGTTGCAGAGCTCTGCTGTGTGTTTTTACCTGAGCCTGCCAAGACAGTCAGGCTCTTCATGGCTGGGAGCCATGTGCTGCCACTACACGCTGCAGCTG